>NC_140209.1:16622153-17284458 GCF_951802725.1 Rutilus rutilus | reverse complement strand
GAGGGAGAGAGGGAGAGGGAGAGGGAGAGGGAGAGGGAGAGGGAGAGGGAGAGGGAGAGAGGGAGAGGGAGAGGGAGAGGGAGAGGGAGAGGGGGAGAGGGAGAGGGAGAGGGAGAGGGAGAGAGGGAGAGGGAGAGGGAGAGGGAGAGGGAGAGGGAGAGGGAGAGGGAGAGGGGGAGAGGGAGAGGGAGAGGGAGAGGGAGAGAGGGAGAGGGAGAGGGAGAGGGAGAGGGAGAGGGAGAGGGAGAGGGAGAGAGGGAGAGGGAGAGGGAGAGGGAGAGAGGGAGAGGGAGAGAGGGAGAGAGGGAGAGGGAGAGAGGGAGAGGGAGAGCATCATTTGAGGATGATTTAGTGTAATTAAATACAGAATAGCCCCACGATTGTCCTCTTTCAGACATTGTCTTCTGTGATTATAAACAATAAAATCAAAATGTTTTTTTTGCACATAAACCACATGTGAGAAATTAGCAAAAATAACCTTGTCATGTAAAACATGTGTAATACCTTTTAGTTGCTGATGGTGTTTCTTCCCTGAAGCTTGGTCCCTCACCTTTCGAACAGTCACTCTTCACAGACACAGAGCTGGACACAGGTGAGCCTGATCTTACACTAATATATGAGAGAGAGAGAGAGAGAGAGAGAGAGAGAGAGAGAGAGAGAGAGAGAGAGAGAGAGAGAGAGAGAGAGAGAGAGAGAGAGAGAGAGAGAGACTTGACTTGAACAACTCTTTATTCACTAAAGATTAGTACAAAACTTTTTTTCTAAATATTGCCAAACAACAATTTGGCCTCATCACATATAACATATGTACATTAACCTAAAAAAAAAAAAAAAAAAAAAAAAACCTAAAAAAACAACAACATGTACATTCACAAAAAAATAAGATACAATAAAAAAAATACAATAAATAAATACATAAATAAAATTACAAATTTACGAATAAAATTTCCTCTTGGTCAACCACACACAACACTCCTGCCTGTCCCCAAAACTCATTGAAAGCAACCACATTTTTTGTTAATTTAAAAAAAGCAAATTCTGCTTTAATCCTTGCAGATACAAAAGCCTTTAAAATAAGTTCAGGTTCAGTTGTCCCGCTGACTTTCCGCTTATTTTTCCTTGTAATCCATATTGCCAGCTTTGTTTCACCAATTAAAAAATTGATTAAGGAAATTCTTTTTTTATCTGTTGCAACATATTTTGGGCCAAATATAAATATATTTTCATCCATATCTTCCCCAAGTGCTCCAAGCCAACTCTTTAAAATCTGAAACAAACCATTTAGTCTAGAACAATCTAAAAATAGATGCTTCAAAGTTTCTTCATGACCACAAAAGATACATTCCTTCCCCACACTGGGGTCAACACGTGTCAAGTATCTATTAGTTGCAATTGCCGAATGCACAATCCTCCACTGAAGGTCTGCAGTGCGTTTTTCTATAGGTGATTTATATAAAGACCTCCAACATCTCCTAGGAGAAGAGCCCTGGCCAATCACCTCCAACCACTTTGATTCTTTACATTCCTTCAGCTCAGATTGATGAGAGACTTTCACACATGAAACATACAAGGCTTTCTTTGAAACGTCTTCAAACAAATTTAGTTCAGGTATACAGAAAACAAGAAGTGATTCCTTCACAGGCTTTTCATCTATTATCATTGAAATCTGAAGTTTTGGAAAACTTTCTCTCATTTCATCCTCTAGTTCACCACCACGATTTCTTTGTCTGTAGATAGAAGGAAGAACTGAAAGAATTTCCTTCATTACTTTATCCATAAATCTCACAGATTTAATGCCCGTCAAACTGCACAGTTCTTGGGGACTTTTCCACTCATTTCCATTCTTTAGATCAGACAAACATGTGCATTCTGCTCTCACCATTAATGTTTGCAAACTTCTCATTTTCAACACATTTGCTTGTATTAGGGGATTGTTAAAGAGTGGTTCATTTTTTATCCAACCTTCAAGGTTTGGATCTCTCCTCACTTGAAAGACAGAATTCCACACTTTCAAAACTGATTTATAAAACGGAGAAGAATCAGTCCATTCCATATCTTTCAAACTGATTAAAAACAAATTAAAATCATATTTAAACCATCAATTCATACCACGTAATAAGGAACAAGCTGTATCAGCCCAACAGATTTTTTCAGAGTACAGCAACTTCTGTGCAGTCTGGAGCCTGAAAGCCTTGATTCTGCTTTTTATATCTATTAGGCCTTGTCCACCTTCACTGACTGGTAAATATAAAATAGCAGATTTTACCCAGTGCTGACCGGACCAAAAGAATCATTTATTTTCTTTTGCAATAAATGAACTACTTCATCAGGTGGATTCAACACATTTAGTTTGTGCCAAAGAGCTGAAGCAGCCAAATTATTTGCCACCAAGACTCTCCCTCTGAAAGATAACTGAGGCAGGATCCATTTCCACCGTGACAAACGGTCACACATCTTATCATACATTCCTTCCCAGTTCTTCTGAATATAGTTGTCAGTACCCTAAATAAATACCCAATATTTTCAAACCTTCTTTACCCCATTTCACACCTCCTGGTAAAACTGGTGGCTCTTCTTCAGACCAATTCCCTAAAATAAAACTTTCACTTTTTTCCCAGTTTACCTTTGCTAATGAGGCATTTTCGTACTTCCTTAAAACTTCTTCTAAAACAGACACATCTCTTTTACTTTTGATAAACACGGTAACGTCATCAGCATAGGCAGAAAACTTAGGTTTAACTTTTTGTTCTTTAGCAGGCCATCTAAATTTATCCCCAATTGAACAAAGCAAAGGTTCGATGGCTAAAGAATATAACATCCCTGACAAAGGGCAACCTTGTCGAATCCCTCTACGTACTGACACTGGTTGACTTAGCCCTCCTCCAACCTTCAACATTGTGGAAACATCAGAATACAACAGTTTGATCCATGAAAATAAAAAGATCACCAAAACCAAACGCTTTAAGGGAACTAAACAAATAAAAGTGACTGACTCGATCAAATGCCTTCTCTTGATCAATTGCAAATATTCCAATATTGTCACCATTCCCTTTTGCAATATCAATGATATCACGAACAAGAAAAATGTTATCCATTATGGTTCTGTTAGGAATACAATAACTTTGATACTCATTTACTATATGTTCTAAATACAATTTCAATCTATTTGAAAGACATTTCGCTAAGATTTTATAGTCAGTACACAAAATTGCCACTGGTCTCCAGTTCTTCAAAAGACCAAGATCACCTTTCTTTGGTAACAAAGACAAAACGGCTCTTTACAGCTTGTTGGTAACTCTTTTTTCTTATAAGATGATTTAAAAACATCAAACAAATCATCTTTTAATAAGTACCAAAACTGTTTATAAAATTTCGGCTGGAAGTCCATCAATTCCCGGTGCGCGTCCATTAGATAGCTGATTAACAGCCTTTGTTACTTCATCAATGTCCATTTCAACCTCCAGTTGATTCCTCTGTGTATCAGTCAACTTTGGTAAATCTTTAAAAAGGTCCTCCATACAGCCAATGTCACATGGACCATCCGAAAAAAGTTATGTATAGAAATCAATAGCCATTGTCCTCATTTCTTTAGGATTAGTTGTCACAGTTCCATCTGATTTCTTTAGATGTAGCATTGACTTCCGCGCTCCTTCCCGTTTCTCAAAACTAAAAAAGAAAGAACTTGGTGCATCCATCTCTCTCAGAGAGAGGAAACGAGCTCTTATTAAAGCTCCCTTTGCCCGCTCATGAAAAAGTGAGGACAAGGCTTTCTTTTTTTTCATTCAGTCTTTCAGTTGCTTCACCATTTTGGTTAATTAGACTTCTTTCAATTAATTTTATTTCATCTTCCAGTTCCATAACAGTTTTTTTAAAACAATGACTTGCATTAGCTGTATAATTTTGACAAAAAATCCTAATATGCGCTTTTCCCACATCCCACCAATGCACAACATCATCAAAATCAGTCTTTCGCTCTCTCCATTTTGCCCAAAATAAATGAAATTTTTCACAAAAGAAGGCATCCTGCAACAATTTTACATTAAAATGCCAATAATAGCTATGACCTCTTGTCTTTTGTAAATTAAAAACAATCATACATAAATGATGATCTGAAAAACCACTGGGGTAAATACAGGCCTTCAAAATTCTATTACACCAGTCTTTATTAATATAAAAACGATCTAACCTGGCAAAGCTGATGTGGTCACTTCTTGAAGACTTGGACCAAGTATATTGCTTTTCTACCGGATGCTGTAATCTCCAAACATCACATAAATCAAAATTGCTTATTATTTTATTTAAACACGTAGCAGAAAGAGGGCATGGTTCTTCTCCATTTCTGTCTAATTTAAAATCTGATGTACAATTCCAGTCACCACCCAAAACTAGACAAGCATTTTTATCATAACTCCCCATTATACTTTGACAATTCTTAAAAACCTTTATCCTTTCTGCACCATTATTGGGTGCATAGACATTAACAAAGACAAAAGAAAATCCCAACAACTTAGCATGAACAGCCAGAACTCGACCCTTCTCTATCTCATCACTTGATTCAAAAATTACGTCAATTCTCTTCGAGAACAAGATAGCAACACCACCCGTCGTATTAGTGCCATGACTTAGGAAAAGATGGCCTCCCCACCACTTTTTCCATTCTATCTCATTAGCTATGTCACTATGTGTCTCTTGTAAGAAAATTATATCCATATCCTTATTTTCAATATATTCATTCAACACTGCTCTTCTTCTACCATCCCTTCCTCCATTAATATTAATTGTTCCTATCTTAATACTTCCCATCAGAAGAAAAGAAAGATCAAGAAAGAAAAAAAGAAGGGTTAGCAAAGAAAAAAACAGAGAAAACACCCCAAGTGATTTAATCATTAAGGAGTTGTTATACCTTTTTCAAGGGCCATTTTTCTTCTCAATTTAGTTACAATTTTTTTCAATCTAAATCGTTTCCTTCTACTCAATTCCTCATAAGTGGCTGTCTGTTGAATTTTCAAAACTGATTGCAAAAAAATTTTTGCATCAGGAAAAAATTCACTTATCTCTATTGTTTTGCCAAAAGTCGCGTCCAGGAAATCACTAACCTCATTTACAGTATACAATTGATCTTCACTAATTTGAGAAAGAATTTCCGATGTCTCTGAAAACCTATCATCATCTTCCGTGTCATCTTGCTCCTCTGCATCAGTTAACTGGGACAAACAAATCTGTCCAGTATTTTGTGGGTCATTTTTGACAACCTTTGATAACTTAGAACGAAGACTCTCTTCGTCTTCGTTATCGCCATCATTACCATCTACACATGGATTTTCTCTCTTTTCAGCACGAACCAAACTACCAGTTGAATTTCTGTTTTGATTACTCCTCCCTTCACCTGCATTTTCATCTTTATTTTTTCCATCAACTGTTGTTTTATTTGGATCTTCACTGAACTCTACCATTTCACCAATCTGCACACTAGAAATGACTTCATTATCATTTACATTATTTTCTGGCTGCGTTTTGTTATGTGGACAAGCGATCTTTTTATGTCCAACGTCTCCGCATTCGAAACATTTCAAATTTCCGGTACTCGCGTAAATCATATACGATTTACCCTCATGTTTGATTCGGAAAGAAATATCAAGTGTTTGTTGATCAAGAAACATAAACACCTGACGCCGAAACGACAGCACATGTTTCAATGCTTCATTCCTACACCTCAACGGAATCATTTTCACTTCACTGGCCATTTTTCCAAACCTCAACAATTCTTTTTCAATGTCACGATTCAATATAAAGGGGGGCACATTAGAAATCGTAACTCTAACAGATTGCGATACAAGCGGTGACACAACAGTAAACGCTCCATTTACCCAAACGCCAGATTCAATTAGTTTACTCACCAAGTTTTCATCTTTAAGGAAAATCACCACTGCTTTGTTCATCCTTGACGCTGAAATTATATTCCCGTATCCAATTTGTTCACCTACAGCGACAAGCACGTCTTCTACATTTGAATCCGCGTCGGGTACACACCTGACTCCATGGCGAAGCGAGACCGAGGCTACACCCCCACTCGGGTGAGCCTCCATCTCAGGCCTCCGCCACGAAGTCAAAAAACTTTCGAAAACCGAAGCGTAATAATACTCGAATGCAAGTAAATCAAATTATACACAAAACAAAAGAAAACATAAAGGAAAAATAGATAAATAAAAACAAAATAAATAAAGTAACTAGAAAAATAGAAGAAAAAAACCCAAGTCGCTCTTCTCACCCGTTTATTGCTCCCATAACCCAAACCCCCAGCATGCAAAGCAAGAGAGAGAGAGAGAGAGAGAGAGAGAGAGAGAGAGAGAGAGAGAGAGAGAGAGAGAGAGAGAGAGAGAGAACGCGCGCGACCGGGGCGCTCTCTCTCTCTCCGCTGTCGCAAAACCTCAACTGTGCGCATGCGCCAGTGGAACCAGACGATAGGCTTAAATGTTTCCTGGCTTGACTTTTAAAAGCAGATGATTGGCTTACCAGCGGGAGGGGCGGGACATGTGCATACAACCGCCATCTTTGCCGTTACGGGTTTTCCTTATATAGTTGTATTGAGGATTAAGGAAGTGGCATGTCTCTTATATAAATTGTCTCTGGCGTGACGCATCACACCTGCTGTGCGTGTTGTACTATTCTGTAGCTTAAGTGCAACATGGAGCTTGAAGAAGCAAAGAAAAAAATTAAACAGGAGAATTAACCCTCTGGGGTCCTTCGTTTAACAGTCACACTCAGGACCTTCGGGTCCAAATGGACCCGGAGGGCGGGATTAATATATATATATATAAAAAATCATTTTTTTTTTTTTTACTTGTTTTTTATAATATTTTTTCTTTTTTATCTTTTTTGGTGTTTTGAGATAATTTTATGATTTTAATTAATATTTATTCAATAATTATGACCCATTTTTTCCCATTGAATATAATAGACATTTTTATATATATATATATATATATATATATATATATATATATTTTTTTTTTTATTAAAAAAATGTGTGTGTGTGTGTGTTTTTTTTTTGTACTCTTGATGTTTTAGAGATTCACCCCTTCACCGTTGAGTCCTTTTTTTCTGCATCCTGGCTGATTTGTAGACTGTATGCACAAAACAATTCTGTGTTTTCATATTTTTGACAATTTCCCATTCATTTCCTATGGGGGTCATTTTTGACCAAAGAGCAGAAGTGTGACGTGCTTGGATCATGACCCCAATATTTTTTGTGTGTTCACATACCTAATACCATAAAAGTCACCAAGTTTCGGAAAATTCCGATGAAGCTGTGATTTTTAAAAATTCAAAACAGATTTTTGTAATCTGAATTTATTAGTGTGTATGTGTATAAAAGTGTGTTTGTGTGTGTGTGTGTGTGTGTGGATGTGTCTGTTTTGCACTCTTGATGTTTTATAGATTAACCCCTTCACTGTTGTGTGCTTTTTTTCTGGATCGTGGCTGATTTGTAGATTGTACGCACAAAAAAACTCTGCATTTTCACATTTTTGCCAATTTCCCATTCATTTCCTATGGCTGAGTGTGACTATTTTTTTTACAACCACTTAGACTATTCAAATCCTGTCCCCAATTTTTTTGGGTGTTCATATACCAAGTACCAACAAAGTCACCAAATCTCAGACCATTCCAATGAAGCTATGATTTTTAACATTTTTTTATTTAAACGCTTCGGGTCCATTTGGACCCGAAGGACCCCAGAGGGTTAACTTTGAGCAAGTTCAAAATCGGAGGTATGGAAACATTTTAAACTAGTCGTGGGTGACAACATATGAGTTGGCTTTGTCTCGTGCATTAAATGTGGCACGCTGCTCGCCTATGACAACACGGAAAGTGTAACCCAGAGAGGATTCAGAAACTGATTCTAGAAAACTCTATGAGTCGGTCAAATGAAGATGATGTTCATACACACCTGGATTCGGAGAGTTTGCTGTGTTGTCTGGAGTAAGTGCTGTTGATGTTACAACTATTAAAAACAAAATGGAAATAGATATATGTCATATTTTAATGCATGAACACAATGTCAAGGCATTCATTTTACAAACTGCTATATGTTTAATAAATCAAGTGTGTTTTGCTAGTTTCAGCCCGACAGTTTTCATTTTCACGTCCTGCGAAACGTTGTTTAAATAGCAAATGTATGTGTGCACACTCTGCTATTACACACTCTGCTTATTACACACACTCTGCTTATTACACACACTCTGCTTATTACACACACAGGGACATGCAGCAGCACACAAACATGCCAAATGTGAAAAATAAAAGGATTACAATGTAAAAGATTATTATTGTGTACATAAAGATATTGTGAATCCGCGGCATGTCTCGTAGATTGTCCCTTTAACCACACACACACACACACACACACAGAGGGTTCTCAAGTCTCACGCATTGGTCGTGAGACACACGCAATTCAACCAGTTCACACGCTCACACGCCACACCGTGTATTTCTCACGCTGAAAAGGCAATGCCAAATAAGTTGTCCTGCAAGCTTTATATATAATGTTGTATACGAGGCTCGCTGGACCTCTAGGTTGAAAAATTGTCAATGCAAGTGATAATAATAATTTTCTGGTCCCGTTTGAATTGTGCCATGAATGTGAACATATGTTGTCTGTGAATTTTTTATATAGGCTAATCTTTCATGTTACGAGTTTGACAGTATATGGTAAATGTTTATAATTATTTTTGCATCAGACAACAGAAAGTATAAATCATTTGTTTCAAAATCATAAGTCATAAACTCACTGACAAATCTGACTAAAGAGCTTTTTATGATGATAATATGTGTGATGATAAAGCAGTCTGTGAGAGCCAGTGCAAACCACTGAAGCGAGAGACCGATGATGTGTGACAGTGATCATGTGATCATGAACCTTGTGTAGAAGCTGCTGCTGGAAATTATAAGGCTTTTAAATGCAGTTTATGACTTACTGATGACCACTAATATTTTACAATTGCCAAACGTATGAACGTAATTCCCAATATTGACCTCCCTCATGGGTCATACATGAAATATTGCATAAATCAGAAGAGTCTATTTTAGCCTAGTATGACACATAGGAGGTCAATATTGGGAATTATAAGGATTTTAAATGCAGTTTATGACTTTGACCACTAATATTTTACAATTGCCAAACGTATGAAGCCATCAGGAAGAGTAGAGCCAGTGTGTGAAAGTTTTGACAAATCTGTCATAAAAGAGTGTTTTCTCACCTGAATACTTGACAGTGTATCTGACTGAGGTCTTGACTTGATTTCTGTGAGTAAGCCGACATCTCCACTCTCTGTTGTTATCTTCATTCAGGAGTGTTGTAGTCAGATTGATGATGATACAGTGATATTGATCTGATGATGATAATATCTGATATCTGGAGTCTGTCTTCAGATCAACACCAGCCTGATTCACCCACAACAGCTCAACTCCCTCAGAACGAACCAGATCATCACAGGAGAATCCAGTATATGAATACAACTGACAGGAGAGAGTCACAGAGCGGCCTGGACTGATCTCAGTCTGTGAGGATGAAGATGATGATGATGATGATGATGATGATGATGGAGACACTGAAACTGAACACAAGACACAAATCACAGACTCTTCAATCATCATCTGAGTTTAAAGGGAGAATCTGCCCTTTTTAAATTGACCACATAATCATAAACTTACCATGAAGAACATGCAGATAAACACGTGCATCAGATCCTTGTTGTCTGTAATTCACATATTGTCTGCAGCTGTATAATCCATAATCTTCTTCTATGACGTTCTTGATGTTCAGAGAGCAGTCAGACTCCAGACTCAGTCTCTCATGTCTCTCTGTGTCTTTCCTCTTTATCCCTAAAGTAATCAGTTCAACTGCTGCTGAATCTCTGCTGTAGGTCCATGTAGTTTTAGATTTGCAGTCATAAAGAGCATTATTACAGGACAGACGAGCATTTCCACCAGAACTGATGAACACATGATCCTCCACTCCACTGATACCTGAAACACAGTATATCTCAGTGATCATTATGATATTAATAAATGAAAATAATAAAACATACCAGCATAATAAGCAGAAGATTCAAATCATACAGTCTTTTTCCGGTGTTTGATAGTTAATGCATTAATGAACATTTATGGATAAACCAAATCAAACGCCTCTTTAAGAAGGAATAAGAAATACCCTGAGTTTGAAACAAATGTAAATAATGTAATATCATCATATCTTGAACTCTTGATTTCAGCTTTGTCATAAACATTACTGGACGGCACAGGATTAGTTGATCCTCCTCTTCAACCGTAGAAAATACACTAATAACTGACCTTAAAAGCTCTTTATCTGTTCTGTGTTTCTCTCTTTCCTTCAAACTCACCCTACTGTGACTTATGCACAGCTAAATACAAAATAACAATTCAAAACCCACAAAGAATATTTGTGGAACAGTTCCCAAAGGAAGGAGCAAAACTCAGGGAAGGTTTGCTGGGATCAGTAGTTCACTCTCCATCCAGACACAGTCGTGATGATACTGTACTTCTGTTCTCTGACCACACAACATCACTGAGCTGAGCTGAACACTCGTTGTGTGTTTGATAGTAAGTTTATGATCAATCATGAGCTGAGTTTGGGAAGTAGTTAACAGTGAATTTGATCATGATTAGGGCCCTCTCAAGTAAAGTCATGACAAAATAATGCATTAACAAATCATTTAATACAATATGATTAAACATGCACTAGGAGAGTGAGTGTATTTTTTTATTTTATTTTATTTTTTACATTTTTAATAATACAAATATTATATAATTTTTTTGTTTACTTCTCATCTATACATTAATGCTATGTTTTGGGAGATTTGAAGTACTTTTGTACCTATTTACTGCAAAATACCTCAGCTACCCCATTAGCATGCATATGAAATATTAACTTTTTATTACCAAAAAGAAAAGAAAAAAAACACATTAATGATGATCGAAATGAAATATGAGTTGTTTCTGGATATTGATCTCGGTGTGAGATGCATAATTCTTCATCTGCTGGTTAGAATTGTTTTTGCATGTAGTTTTTAGTTTTGCCCAAAAGTGTAATTACCGTACACTTCCAGCAGAGGCGCCATAGAGATCCATTCATTTTTTTAGATGTGACTGACTGCTCTTATAACAGCTTTTGTTATGAATATATGGGCCATTCTACAGAATTGGTGCAAACTGCTGTCCCTCATCCAATAAACACATTTGAAAAGCATTTAATTATTAAAATCTTAGATGTTTACTAAGATCCTTCAATTATCTATTGAAACCCACAATAATATTTAAGATATCAGTAAGCTTTATATATATAAAATCATCATTTATGGGCTACTTTCAATTAGGAGGTGGCTGTCCCAAACCCTAACCCCTAAATTTCAACTTGTGAAAATGATATTGAAAAAAATTTTGCAAATTTTTCCATTCTTGTTTTAAAAAAAATATTTTTGTTTTTTAAAAAAAAATGAAGTTAAAAAAAATATTTATTTTATATTTTATTTTTAAATCATGAAACTTTATCAAAAAAAAACATGTCCCGCATTTTCATGTCACTACCAAAACAGTGAATGTTGTAGTCCATTGGCTGAGACTGATTTTAACCACACTCCTACATTTTTGATCACGAAATATTCCTGTGTCCCTCTCTCTCATGTGCTATATGGTGAGTAGATTGATCCCATCATTTTGAGGTAAATGTGTTCTAAAGTCTAAAAATCTGTGTGTAACTTTTAGGAATGTCACTACCAAACTCATTTTTTCTGCTATTGAGAATTTTTTTTTGAATGTTATTCCATAAAATTTAGTTGTTATATGTGTTCAACTGTTCTGACCAGTGATTGCTAACCATGTGCTGATTAGCATCTTCGAGCTAGGCTCAAAAGTATCTAAAATTGTCACTACCAAAACAGTCACAACCGAAACATTTTCTTGAAGTTTCGGTTGTGACATTGTTTTGGTAGTGACAAAAGGGAACACATAATCCTTTATTTGGAGGAATAAACTACATTTTAGTACAGTTATGCAAATAATTACTACTGTAGTATGTTTTAGTAGTGTTTTAGTATGCAATATTCTGTTAAAATTCTGTAATGTAATGAGGTTACAATTACTTAAGGTTGCAGTCCATGATACTAGCTTAGGTGTAAGGTTGTTGTCAGTAATGTTAATTTATATGATTAACTTGACAGGGAGAATGACATAAAACACCAACATGCCTAAAAAAAATAGAAAAACTACAACAGAGAGACAGAGAGAATACAAACAAAGGTTGAGGGAAGACCCAGTGAAGTACGAGGAATACTTAAGGAAAGAAAGAGAAAGAAATAAGAAACGAAGGGAAGAAGGAAAGTTGAAGAGTATCAGTGAATTACCTGACAGGGAGCAAAGAGATGTCAGAAAAGCATGGAGGAAAAGACACAGGATGATGGTGAAAAGACAAAAAGAGGTGGAGACATTTTGCAGGGCTTCCACACCACCTAGCACTTCCAGTGAGGGTGATCAGACACCAGTACACACACACACACACACACACACACACACACACACACACACACACACACACACACACACACACACACACACACACACACACACACACACACACACAGTTCAGTGGTTCTGGAGATTTATCTGAATGTCTCATAAACAAAATGTTGAAAATGTGCAAATAAAACAAAGTGGTTCTGAGTCTACATTGTAAGTTGTTGTTTTTTTGGGAAGAAAAATCTATGAGCATACCTCTTCTCACTTGCACCTCAAGACCCAAAGTATAGAATAGCTCTAGGTGTTCTTATAAGATATTTACTGTCAGATGTGTGTCTGCTATATGTACTGACTGCATATGTGCATCATAGTTATTTATTTATATTAACATAAAATGTGGACAGTCTGATTCAGCCATGGCAAACTAATTATTGTGGTCACTACCAAAACATTACTGTCACTACCAAAAATGTGCAGTCACTACCGTAACATGGGATGTTTTGTCAAAAATAAAGTATATTGAATTATCAACTAAGATGTTATGATAGTGTTTGGTTCAATGCATATTCAAACTAATGAATCCTTAACTTTGAAATCAGTACGATAAACTTTATGCCTTCTACAAAGAAAGATTGGGTTCAAAATACAACAAATCTCATAAATCACACTTAAAATATTATTAAAATTATAATCTTTATTGATTTCACTAGTAAAAATATTTTTTAAAAATAGAAAAAATATATATTTATAAGGTAGATGTAAACAAAATCTTAATAGGTCATTATAAGCCTTCTTAATAAATTATTTAATATTGTGTTTCGGTAGTGACAAATTTGGGGAGAAGGAAAATATTCCAGCATTTTCTGAAAATACAATATGAGAATTAACTGCACAATTACTAGAAAAGCGTACCTTGGATATTATACAATTTGCATACATGCAAAATTTGTGGGAAAAAACAAAAAAAATTCAAGATGTTTCCAACTCTGACTTTGCACCAATTCTGTAGAATGGCCCATATATATATTTAAACATTTTAAAATACATTAAATCAGTGTTTTTTTGTTGTTATTTGAGGTCTTTTGAAGTGTCTTGTTTTTGCAGTAATGCCACATAAATTTGCACGATCACGTTCGTTCCACATTGTATTTGTGCTCTAGTACATTGGCGTATGGAAATGTTCAGATTTATTCTGGACTTATTGATTTTTTTTTTTTTTTTTTTTGACAAATGAAAAATAAAAAAAAACAATTTTCATTCCAAAGACATTCATTTAAAAGGTCTTGAGTGTGACTTAAAAAAAAAAAAAAAAAAAAAACACCTTCAGACCAACTGAATCAAGCCCAGTTGTTTGTGTGTGAATAGATAGATAATTTAGAAAAAGTCACAAAATCTTATTGCTCTGAGATGAAGGAAACTATTTTTTTTGAGTGTCGATTGGGTCATATTGACCCCAAAGGACAAATTAGGGTTCGGTCCTGGAGGGTTATACTGGGTCACTGTTATACTGTTATAGTTATTGAATCATCATCATCACATTGTAACATAAATTCAATGCCATTATCATTGATTTTTGGATGAAATCAAAAAAAAAAAAATTATGGGTGTTAAAGTTATGTTGATTCAGTGCAGTTAACATTGACACATTAACACTGATTTAACATTGTTTGGATGGTTGCTTGCTATCTGGGACCCTCATCAAACACAGCTAATCAATGTCTCCAGGATTACTAGAAAGCTACAGCCAGGAGAGTTTATCAGGGTTGGAGATAAACTCTGCAGGACAGCGGCCCTCCAGGACCCAGTTTGCCCATCCCTGGTTTTCTTTATGAAGCACGTCACCGTTATTGAGATTCACGCGCTGATTCTTGAGGTTTGAGTGTATCAGTGAAACAGTAGTTCAAAATGTTTAGTGTTTTTCTATATGTTTTACTCTAATCAATTATATGTAATTAATAACACACATGACAGTCTAGAAGAGATCAGCTGATCAGAGCACTACATGATGACTATATCGTTATCGTCATCATCAAGTAGATGACATCATCTGATCACATTAGTAGTGGGAATCTAGTAGTAGTAGTATATTTATCAGTGATTTTCCCCATCATAGATAACGTTTAAATTACCAACTCTTTTGGTACATTCATATGGAGAAGAACCATCATGATAGAAAAAAAAAAAAAAAATTGAATTGAAAGAAATAAGAAAGCTATAAGAAATTGAGATTGAGACCAAAAACGCAGCATGTAACTGTTAAAAAAACTGATTACACGCTTGTTTATAAGAAAGTTTGGGAATTATGAACTCATTTATGTGTCCAGCGCTGTCACATCACGTCAGGTGTCAAAAGAACGAAAGACTCAGAAGAATCAGACCCGAAGACTCATGAGATGAACTAATCATTTCTCTTTCCGGTACAGAACCCATAGGATTTTGCACATGCGCGGTCGACACAAGATGAACAAATCACTCTCTGAGATAACTCAGAAGTCCTGAGTCAAATTAAAGATTTGTTCAAAATAAACGAATCGTTCATGACCGACCCATCACTAGAACACATTTTCTTTTACTGTTCTTGCCACAACACACAGTTCCAGCAGCCAGAGAAAAACTAACATTAAAGGGTTACTCTCACCAAAATGCAACTTAGGGTCTTTTTGTTAATCTACCCGAGGCAAACTTTCATTTAAAAGCATAATTAGGATGGAAACGCCACTTTTAAGATTGACCGTATTTACATTTTCGGTCAAATTGCCTCTTGAATGGGAGTGAATGGGGCACAACCATGGGCGTTGGAAGAAGAAAAAAAGTGGGTGGGTCCTCCCCCAGAAAAATGTTACTGGAGTAAATACCATTTCATGTATTCTGGCACCTTTTAATTAAACAAGTAAACTAAACTCCACTTCACGTCGGGCGGTTCTTTGCCTCCACGTCATGCATTAAATGCACAGCTATCCGTGGATTATCCCCCTAATACTATGGTCATTTGCCAGCAATGACAACTTAAAGCTGTTATTGATGTTTGCAACGCAATATTTGACTGGTAGGGTACAACGGGCGGTTACTTTCGTCAGTTGCGGCTCATTGAGAAATATAATGTAGCGATTCAGCGGAAATGGAGTTTAATTTATTAGGGAATTCCTCAAGTGGAATGGATTTGACTGACGGCGCTCTGAAAAGCGAACAGACAAATGCGCTGAATTAGAGACGGTAAAAGTGAGTGGGTATAATATCATTGGTCTTAAAAAGTGGGTGGGTCTTGTCTATATTTTTAAAACACTAAGAAGGCTCGACACAACATGAAACTTTGCTGGAAGTATCACCAGGGGCTCTACACATGAACTCAAGCATTGAGAACAGTGTTTGTGTACACAGAGTTAACTAAAAAGAAAGGTTTTGAACAACTCACTGTAGCTCCGCCGGCATTTTGACAGTCAAAAATAGTCGATAGTTCTTAGGGCTCTCTCTCTCTCTTTACTTCCTCTTTTCTTTGTCTCTCTCTCTCTCTCTCAGGAAACATTTACATGCCTATTTTAAGTATAACTATAACCATATTTTGTCATTAAACCTTTTCAATACCAAATAATGTGCTAAACAGTTTTGATTTGGTATTGACTTTGAAGTGCTACATATTGCAATACAATATCCTCACTCTCTATAGCAACGCTCTCCCACATATTAATCTATTGTAACTGCGCTTATTTCCGTCGTTGGTATAAGTAGCAGTGGGTGGAATAGACAAGAAATGTACAGTTTTCTACCATCTTGCCGACAACTTTTCTTTAGTCATTCGGCAGTCTTGCAGCTTGAACCTCTGCAGGAAATCCACCCTTACACTCTTAATATGAAGATAATTCTTCATCATCAGATGTTTGAGTGACACTATGTCCAGTATCAGGAATAATACAGTATGATCTGTGTGTATCAATACACAACTCTGAGATCACAACGTGAATGTGTGCAAGAATAATGTGTTCAAATGAACTCTTTCCAGACTAATTCCACTAAATGTCTTTAGAGAAAATACAGATTTCTTTACCTGTGAGAAGTGAAGAGAGAATGATCAGTCCCAGCAGACACAGATCACACTTATCAGCCATTTTGTGCTTCTGTCAGTCTTTCTCTTGATTATATATAGTTACAGCTCCTCCTCTTCATTATATATAGTTACAGCTCTTCCTTTAAACATCATCAGCTCCTCCTCTAGTTAGTAACTTCCTCTAGTCATGTTTCCATCACCCTGGTTTCATAAATTCATGCGCACTGAAGTATTGCATCAGAAACGAGTGATGGAAATGGCAAATTTCCCCCCAAAAAATCCCTTAATTCGTAAAAAAGTTTCGAATCCTACAGCTTTACGGCTCTACGTCACTAGAAGACACATTTGCTTATAATGCCTTCGCTTTACGTTTGGATGGAAACCCAGCTATTGTAGATACTGATTATTTGTCAGAGAAAACAATTTCATCATAATGAAATATAGTTATTTTTAAGTGACCCAATACAGTGTCCTCAGAGTGATTTCTATGTGTCTATTTTTATTTTTTTTACACAATCTTTTTGCATCATATCTCTAACACATTCTGTTGCTTGTTCAGTTTACATACAGTTTTTTTTTATTCGCTTTGGTACTATTTTCACAAGTAAATTCATGAAAATGTCCGGAGACAAAGTGAAGCCAATTAGAAACTCTTACTTCCTGGGGGTCGAGCGTACTGCGCAGACTCAAACTGAGCTTGACGACATATATGTGACGTGAGAAAACCGTCTGTCTTCTAGTAGCTGTGCCAAGAGAAATCTGAATCATTACCTTCCGAAACTCGCAGAGACGGAGAGTGTGAGTAGGAGCTGTCCATGATCTTGGAGCAGGAGAAACTTTTTGTTGGTGTTCTGATTAATTATTTTGTCATTTTGCCTCGACGTCCTCCCGATTGCCCGCGAGCTTCTCCTCCTGTCCATACGGTAATTTCCTACTGTGCGACAGACAGTCGCGTGGCTGTGACGCAATCGTTAGCCTATTTTTACAAAAACTGCTTCTACAGGGCCATAACATAAGCTACAAGGTAATGGAGCCTTATACATTTTCGTGTTTCTTTAGAAATAAACAATGGACAAATGGAGTCTTTAAACGCCTCAGATGTAAAGTTATTCGCTGTCAAAGTGACGCCAAAATGAATGGGAGTCAATGGGATGCTAACAGCAGGTGGGGTTCCGCTAGCCAATGGCGGCTTTTATTATTTTATATAAAATAAAACACACACCCAAGTACTTTTTCAGCTGTAATTGCATTATTGCATTTTGTTAATGTCAGTTTTGCATTTGGAGATAAGTTTTAGACTATATTTTTGGAGGGAAAAGCTTAGTGTTCATGTTCGCATGGGTAGTAGCACTGGCTTTAGCGGCTCTTACTTAACTTTTCCATTATCATTCATCTGATGATGGACGTCTCATGATATTTATTTTAGCACAACTGGGCTGTATTAGGCTATTGATTCCTGTGATTTTGCTTATAAATTCCGATTCAGCCATTAGCCTACCTTTGATCACGCAAAGACGTCTGCGGTGGCGGTCCGTTCAGAATTCGCTTAGAAGCTATAGCTCACTTCTTCTGATGAAAGTGGCCACCCCCAGGACCACAACGTGAAACATGATCATGTTAAAACTAAGAATATAATGTTAAGATTAAGCCATACACATATTATCAAAACTATAACGGATTAAAAACGAATTTACGCTTTTATGTTTGGGTCTATAGGTAAGTGCAGAGTGAAGATTTTCATCTATGGCTCTGGGTTAGTGTACAGAGTAGGCTAAGAGTAAGGCCAAGGGTAGCTGTAACTCAATCCAAGTAACTTAAGCAATTCACTAACAAAACACTTGTAACTTATGTTACAGCTATTGAGACATCAATTAAGCATGGCTGATACAAATGAAGGTTTTCAAATAAAATATGTTTTATTAAACAATGACAGACAACACAAAATGTGTGCTTGTGTGAGTGTGTGTGAACAAGAAAAACAAAAACCAGGGGCAGGTGATCCATGAAACAGACAGGACTGGTGATGGCCATAAAAATCCTAGAGGTCCAGCATTGTTCACACAAGCTGCTTCACTCAAGACAACAAAACATAATGAAAAGTTAGTATATCCCAAAAAATTAAATTAAGATTAAAATTAAGTCGCTATAAAGGTGGCAGCGATTCATTACCGAGCTCTTACTGTCACAGCTGACGAAGTCGCGCTACCTAGCAGGCAGTGCTTGAAAATTGGTTGAAACAACCAACATAAAATATAAATAATTACGCCGTGCATACAAATGAAGACCAGTATAAGCATCGCAAAGGGCCTCTGATACAATATAGACAGTTGACAATTCAAAAGAGGTCGATATTTCAGCAATTTACCTCTGGAACAACTCGACGCGCAGCAATGTAAGTGAATGGTGTCCAACGACCAAATGACAGTGTTTGGAACTAATCCGATCTTCAAATCCCGGAAGTAGACGGTTAAAAGCGCCGCCATTTTTTACAACGGAGGTCTATGGGAGTGTCGCAGCTCTTTCTCTCTATGGCTCTGGAAAGGATGTATTACTTTATGTATTAAAGAACAATAAGGTTGTGAATTCATTTGTCAAGTGTTTTTTGATGCATTCACCCACCAACCACGCCCCCACCCCTTAACCACGCCTCCTCAAACCATGCCCACCCCCCTTAACCATGCTTCACCAAACCACGCCCCCACCCCTTAACCACGCCTCCCCCAAATGACGCCCCACCCCTTAATCACACCTCCTCCAAACCACGCCACCACCCCTTAATCACACCTCCTCCAAACCACGCCCCCACCCCTTAACCACGCTTCCCCAAACAACACCCCCACCCCTTAACCACGCCTCCTCAAACCACGCCCCCACCCCTTAATCACACCTCCCCCAAACCACGCCCCCACCCCTTATCCACGCCTCCTCAAACCATGCCCCACCCCTTAACCACGCCTCCTCAAACCACGCCCCCACCCCTTAATCACGCTTCCCCAAACCACGCCCCCACCCCTAAACCGACAGTAAACAGAGAACAATGAGGAACTAAATACACAGAGCTAACGAACATGATGAATGACAGCTGGTGAGATGGGTGTCCATGGTAACTGATGATGGCGGGAAACTCAGACATGGGAAAAAGGGAACTAAAGAATACAAACTAAAAGTCCATGAGAACAAAACTAAAAGAACATGCTATTACACACTACTTGTACAGTGCTGACAGAAAATGTTGCGGTTTTAAAGCAGCACTCAGTAGCTTCAGGATTTCTTCGCTGTATTCTCGCTTTTTGCTCGCAGGTTTCTCTCTAGAGCTCCCCCACAGCTTCGGAATAGATATTTGACAACACTGTTGTAAGAACTCGTTGGCGATTCTCAGACACCAGAGGCTAGTAGATCAACTACATCAAAGCAGATGGGACATTCTTTAAAACGTCTTCTTCATTCGGGTTCGGACAGCGTGAGGGAGCGCAATAATGACAGTATTTGAGCAGATTTCTTTTGGCCGTAAAGAAATTGTTTACATCGCGAGACCTGATATCACGCGATACTTCCTGCCGCGGCGGCCGGCGGCCCGCCGTCTCAAAGTTGCAAGTGCGAATTTTCCGCTCACGGGCACCAGGGGGGTGCGAAACGACCACCATTCAACCCGAAATAAGTAATATAACCATTCCAATGACTCCGAAGCTGTTCAGTTAAGGTAAAAAAGTTACTTAGTTCACCTTTAAGTGGACTCGTTTTCATGGTAGGCCTACAAAATGTTTTTCTTTAGTAAGCTACACAGAATGTTCTACATTACATATTTAGCTAACAGTCTGAAGTTACCAAGCAGCAGTGTATGTTAACGTTAGCTCAGTCAGCGTAAGGCTAACATCAACAGGTGTAGACAGAAAATCTGCTCTCTGCCTGGACTCGATCTGTGAAGCAACCCACACTTTGGTGATCCTCTACCTCTCATGATGCCACAGTGGATACAGGCAATAAGACGTGAAGCATCCGCTGGAAGAATGGGTTAATTGTGGGATCCTAACACTCAACATTTTGTCACTTAGTCAAATGTCAGTTTTATATATTATATTTCTGTAAGCTAAGCTATACGTTACGCTCTGTCTCAATTGCCTGTATCCACTTTTGTGCCCTTAAACGCTTGTTTTTTGGGGTCAACAGCTTATAAAAACTTGTTTCTAGGGTTTTGTAGCTTGTTTGCTGTACACCTTGTCACATAGCAGCTTTTAGACATTGTTCTTTGTTATAAGTTAGAAATGACAAGGAGGCGGCTTCAGGCAATACAAAGTCAATGGAGACGGTTGGCCTAAATGCGCTGTTTCTATTTCAATTATTTTAGTGAACAGTGTATTTGAAAACTATATCAATATATAGCCTAGTAGGGAGTTAATAATTTAACTGGGAAAATGCACAAGAAAAATGGGCTCTTTGTAAAAATATGTTTTATTTTGGTCTATAGGGTTAGAAAAAACAAAAACAGAATAAAAGCTCAAAACAAACTGTAGGCCTATATATATATAATCATATAATCTATATGTGATCAAAGCAACTCACAGTGACCCAAAAGGAGTAGGCAGAAGCTTTGCTTATTACACATTACAAAAGCACAGACGTTGACATGTAAAACATATATTTCCAGCATCAAAACGGTACAAAATGTTATGTATGAAGAAAAAAAAACTAACATTAAAATAAGCTAAAACAACAAAATTCAACGATTTTTTTAATTGTTTTGGAAACCATCTTGGAAACCTGGATATACAAGATAGCCATTTAAAAGAGGGATTTTCTAGACCTGGAAAAGAAGATCTAAAACCAGTATAGTTAAACTAATACACATGCATTTCTGCCTAATTGTTGTCTTTTGTCCTCTTAGTGTTCTGGCTTTGAGTTCTAGCGCTTCCAGAACTGTTTTAATAACCTTTGGTCTAGTTTTAATTTAGCAATGTGAAAATTAAAGCTTTAGCTTAAGTTCTGCCAGGAAGACTCAATTACTTCTTCACTTATAACCTTCATTTATATCCAATCGCGTCTTTATACTTTCTGTATAAAAGATCGGTACTTACACATGTTTGAGTTTGCAGATGCCGACGCGACAACAACCTCCACCCTCCCCACCACCACCAGGATGGTCCTGTCCATATACCTCCCAGGGGGGTCGGCTGCGCCCCTGCCTTCGTCTTCAGGCAGGAGATGCAGATCCGCTACCCTCGGATTACGAACTATGGACGGGGCCAACGCCAAAGAACTTATAATAATGCTTGCTGGGCTGTCAATAAATGTATGCTTCGTTACATCATTTTATCTCCCGAGTCTTTCTGGTAGAACTAGTGTGACTACGTATTTTCCATGGGCGTAGATTACGCGGGGGACGTGTCCCCCCCACTTTTTATAAAATGTAAATTCATCCCCCGCACTTTTTCGTAGGGCAAGTGTGTTCACGACAAGTTGAGGTTTTCGCAGGCCAATGTGTGTACATCCAGATTTAAAATTCAAAGAGTCAAGGTAGTCTATCTTAGGGATGGGACGAAATATCGTTTGACAAAATATCGCGATACAAAACGTGACGAAACGGATCGAGGTCGAAAAAAATGGGTCGCGAAATAAAGATAGATGGCACTGCTGCATGATTTGCGTAGTATATAAATAATTTAGTGTATTATATGTGTGTGTATGTATATGGGGCAGACATACAGTCTATGGTGGCAGGCTGGCAGCACCATCTGCTGATCAAGCAGGGTAAAACTAAATGAAAAAAAAAAATTATATCCGGGGAACGGTGCGGTGCGTCGTCACGTCAAGACAGCGCATGTTGCAACAACAACACTGCAGTCTAACTTACAGCGAGCTAACAAATATTAGCATTAGCACCAACTGCCTTGCCCCCAAACAGCCGACCATGGAGTCAAATGAGGTCGAAATTGAGGACGCTCCGCCTGGATACAAGTCATATGTAGTTTTTTTGAAGAAGAACCAGTCCTGAGATAACTTAACCTAGGATTAGAGCAGCACTAACTTTTCCATTACCAATTAGCGCTTTTCCATTACCAGTACCAGCTCGACTCGACTCAGCTCGGCTCGGCTCGCTTTTCGCTCCGTTTTCCATTGCAGATAGCTGCTAGTACCTCCACAATAGTACCTGGACGTCATAGCGACGCCGCAGGAAACTGCCGTGACTTAATCTTTTACGCGAGACGCGCGAGACACACCCGCTACCCACACACAGGGCAAAGGAGGAAATCGAGTGTATGCTGTTTTTGGATGTTTTTGTTTTTGTTTTGTTTTTATATTTTTTTCTTTTTTGATATCGTATAGTGACGTATCGTATCGTGACCCTGGCATATCGAGGTGCATCGTATCGTGAGTTTAAGTGTATCGTCCCATCCCTAGTCTATCTACACACGTGACTTTAACATTTCCATGGTAATCGACTCGTGCATCACGACACGCCCACGCTCGCACCCGCGCTGTATCCTTCATTTTCATAGAGGTCGCAATGAGTTCAAAACGGCAAAAAACTCTTCACTCCTTTTTCCCGAAAAAGTCAAGCACTGTAAGTTGTCATGAGGTCTCCGAATTGTGTTGCACAATGATGAATAACTCTGCCTATTTCTCGAGTTTAATAATTAATTGAATAATAATAAGTTTTGTTGGAAATTGTAAATATTCACTACTCGCACAAACATGCGCTTATTTTCAGTCTTTTTTTTATTCGTAATGTCTTTTATTTTCACAGATATGTAATTCAAATTAGAATAAAGATGGTGATTGTTAATGCTGAATTTGGATTTTCATGCATTAAAAGCCACTATATCTGCTTGAATCATGCAGCGTTGTAACGTGTAGCCTACATGATGTTTACCATATATAATTCAGTAACACTTTACAATTGTTAGATAAAAAATTGTGTAGACAAACTTTAAGTTGTCTTGAAAAAGCCTAACCAGAAAGTTTGAAGTAGTTTTAAAAGCTTGAAGTTTGACGTAGCCTACACAAAAAACAATTTGAAATATGTAACCAATATAGTACAATATACAATACTAGCTATGTGCAGTATAAAGTACAGACCATCTGCATTTCTTTCTTTCTTTCTTTCTTTCTTTCTTTCTTTCTTTCTTTCTTTCTTTCTTTCTTTCTTTCTTTCTTTCTTTCTCTTTCTTTCTTTCTTTCTTTCTGTTTTATTGCTTTAAACATAAATAGCATATTAAGCCAATTAAGCAAAAACCTGTCAACAAAGGTCTGCAAAAAAAAAAAAAAAATGGTATTACCCTTGCCATTCTGTCCCCCTCACTTTTGAAATGATGGATACGCCCCTGGTATTTTCAGTAGTATTTTCAGAGTGGTGAACTCACTGTTGAGGTTTGGGAACATGTTTTTGCTGAGTGTGAGAACTCTGTTAGTTTAACCACACATGTTTATTAGAGAAACGCGTGTGGTTAAAGAAGAAAGAAAGAAGAGGAACTGACATCTTAACCCACACAGAACTGATCATCTCTGAACCCAGTTTGGACTGAACCTGGTCAAACAAAAATAACTTATTTAATGGATATATTTGTCTGGTTCCTTTTGTAGGTGAATAAGACAAAACAAGAGAAAATTAACTTCCATATATTGCAGATCCTTTATGTATTCCTTAACAAGTTTTTAATGGCAATTTATGGAAGTTAATTTACTCTTGCAATATTAATAAGGTTATTAATGTGATATGTACAAATAACTGTTTTTATGTATTTATGGGACTGAATAAGTACATTTTAAAATGTTTTGTCTTATTCAGCATCCAATAAAAGGTACCAGACAAATACTTGTATTTATCCATTAAATAAGTTATTTTTGTTTTAGCAGGTTCAGTCCAAACTGGGTTCAGAGATGACCAGTTCTGTGTGGGTTAAGATGTCAGTTCCTCTTCTTTCTTTAAATGTTTCTCTAATAAACATGTGTGGTTAAACTAACAGAGTTCTCACACTCAGCAGAAACATGTTTCCAAACCTCAACAGTGAGTTCACCGCTCTGAAAATACTCCTGAAAATATGTAGTCACACTAGTTCCACATTGTTAAATTAACCCATTTAAGCCCACCGGCAACTATAGTTGCCGCAGTACATGGTTGTCATTTTCCTTTTGTAAATATTTTTCTAGATGTTGTCCATGTTTTATTTCTCAATGAAATGCAAGCAAACAACCAAATAAAGGATTTCAAGAAAAAAAAAAGGTATTCACTTCCTCCCTGTCACATGAGGCTGTCAACTTCCTACCCCTATTTCCAGGAAGCAGGGCGAAGGCAAACCCTCCCAAAGAAAGGTCATTTTCATATTACTAATAAGTATTTTTTGTTGACATATATATATCTACATAATCATGAAGGTCTCTAGAATCAGCCAAACAAAACAAATCTTACAAGAGATCTATAGTTTTTTGTATACTTAGTCAAAAGTCCAAGCGGCAACTATAGTTGCCGGTGGGCAAATGCCTTGTAAGTACATATATCATGGGACAATGGGGTATACTGTGTTAATAAATCAAGTTTATTGGTCTTGTTTAGTGCATAAACATAACTTAACCCTTTAAATGACATCTCTATATAGATATATATTTTTCTTCATTCTATTTATTTGTATTTATTTATTTTCATTTAACTTTTTGATACACAATGCCCTGTTATGGCTGCACTTTGTTCTGCACTGTTCCACAACTTT
Organism: Rutilus rutilus; assembly: GCF_951802725.1. Lineage (NCBI taxonomy): Eukaryota > Metazoa > Chordata > Actinopteri > Cypriniformes > Leuciscidae > Rutilus > Rutilus rutilus. The sequence continues at coordinate 17,259,183 of NC_140209.1, read as the reverse complement.
AACCCTTGTGTGCTGTTCGTTTGCGGTTTACAGTCAGTGAGAGACCCCAGGCAACAAAATGTTATTTTGTAACAATATATATATTTTAAACAAATGTAATTTTACTCAGTTTATTAATGTTTTTACTCTACATTTGGACATTTTTACTCCACAAAATGTTCAAAAAAAAATTAATACAAAATTTGCCTTATAAAATACCCACATTTCTAACTTTCATTCATGGGGATAACATGGATAATTTGACATGGTTTAGTGTAAGATTTTTGGCCAAACCTTGGAAAATGCAGTTTTAAAAGTAAAAAAAAATAAAAAATCACTTTAACCAGTAGATGGCTGCAGAGCTCTAAAAGTACTAAAAGTTTCAAACTAAAAGACATCTTTTCACAAGTTTTTCCAGTTAGATTCATATCTACATATAATGAAATCACAATTATAACAATAAAAGTTACTTTCTGTCAAAGTTTGGCAGTTTTTGTACTGAAAAAAAAATCAGTTTTTCAATAATGTTCCATTATGATTAGAATCAAACCTGATCAGGATGTTACAAAGAGAAAAGTTGGAGATTTTAGAGTTTATCATTTATTTCAAACATCTGTTTTTCATATAATTCTACAAATTTAAAGTGTGCCACTTCATTTCTGTCTGTGTGTTCTGTGTTGTTTCTGATTTTGAGGATGAATTTTGTCCATTGATCAAATTCATTTGATTCTAATCATAATATAACATTACTGAAAAACTGATTTTTTTTCAGTACAAAGAGTGCCTAAACTTTGACAAAAAGTTACTTTTATTATTATAATTGTGATTTCATTATATGTAGATATGAGTACAAATGGAAAAACTTGTGAAAAGATGTCTTTCAGTTAGTCAAAAAGCAAATAGCAAATAGTGGTGCTCTGCAGCCATCTACTGGTTAAAGTGATAAATTGTTACTTTTAGACCAGCATTTTCCAAAAGATTGGCAAAAATCTTTTAAAAACACTTAATCATGTCAAATGATCTATGTTATCCCCATGAATGAAAGTCAGAAATGTGGGTCAAAAAGACCCTGAACAGCACACAATGGTTAAGGCAAATGGATTTGTTGTTTTTTGTGTTTTCATATTCAAGAGATTATAAGCTAGATGCAGTTTTTTTCGGGGTCTGCATCAAATGTTCTTCGACTTTTATACATAATAAATTTGTTTATGAATAAAGATTGATCTGTTGAAAGCAGTTATTTTGAGATAAATGCCAAATGTTCTCCTCCTATTCATATTTTACATTGAAGGGGTGCATACAACATATTTGCCCACGGCACCGGCAACTATAGTTGCCGCACATTCAAATATGATTTTCAAGAAAGAAAAATAAAACCTGGGGAAAATAAATGCAGAACATGTTCACATAGGACACTATTAACAGGATTATATGCATGAAACCATTTGGAAAAATTTGGGCACAAATGGGTTAAAACTACCAAAGGTTATTAAAACAGTTCTGGAAGCGCTAGAACTCAAAGCCAGAACACAAAGAGGACAAAAGACAACAATTCAGTACAATTTGTTTGTTAACATGTAAAAGACATTGAAAGTATTAACAATGAATGAACCCATTAGGATTGAGTTATATTAGACTGATATTCATAAAGTTGACTGCAGTTCTCCTGAGCTCCAGCTTTTGCTCCTCTGATGGAAGCATAAGTCACTTTATCATCACAGCGAACCTGAATGAACATCACAGTTGTTTCAACCCACAATTATTACAGCATGTTGTTTAAACTCAATTCATGAAGAACTGCATATAATCACACAAATCAAGAAGAACTGCATATAAGAGGAAAATATAGAAAAATCCTGTTGAGAGAAGCTGGACAACATCGAGGAAGTGTTCGCTCACCTTGTTCTTTTTGCCTCGTTTTTTACTGTTCGCAGCGACTTCAGTATAAGTCACATCATCTGTCTGCTCCTAAACATCAATGGAAATATGAAAAAAATCAAGCTATTAAATGCCATCCATCAATGATATTTTCCTCAGGTTCTGCAAATGTTCAGGTAATATATGTGTAAAACGTGTGTCCTGGCAATTTCACATAAATGTTTTGTGAAAATCACTTATACAGACATGACGTTATGATGACAGATCCTATTGTAACATGACAGGATGATTGACTTAACTTGACCCACACAACAGGAACAACACAAGATGAAATCCACAACTAGAGCAATGGGCAATTAGTAACAGTAGCACAACACACTCAGGGTACGTTCACACGAAAACTATATGCTTAAAAAGTTTTTCCTTTGAGTTTTCTGCGTACAGACGACACCGTTGTCAAAACGATCCCCATTCACATGGATCCACGAAGAACAACTAAAAACGCTGTATTCTGCTGCCAGGCCACTAGATGACGATGAAACACTATAGACTGAACACCTAATACGCATGTGCATGACCTCATCGTCTTCACAGATTCACGTTTTTGTTGTTTACACGGAGAGTGTTTTCAAAACTTTGCGTTTTCAGGGACCCAAAACACCATTGTCGTGTAAACGAACGGGCAAACCGCATAAAAAGTTTTACGTTTTTAGTTGAAAACCGTGTCAGACGGTTGTATGTGAACAGCCCCTCAGACAAAGAACAGGTGAGCACACACTCAGACTGAAGAGGACTCATCAACGACTAAACAAGAGGGCGTGGTCACTGGACACTAGGAGGCGGGACAAGAGGAACACATGGCCGACACAAATAGAGACAGAGCCATGTTCTCAAACACAACACAGACAGAGACAGATTAAACTAAGACGAGACTGACAGAACTGTCTGCTGAGAACCCTGACATTTTATAATCTGAGTAATAAGAGTGTCATATTTCAGGGTCAGTCCTTATGAACATTAATAACTCATGGATCAACCTGCAATACTTACCACAGAGTCACCAGTCCCTCTTCTGTTGCCTGAAACATAATGTCACGGGAAAGTTTATGATCAAACACACACACAGTCTCTAATGCAGATGACAATCAGTTTTTAAAAGAGTCTAGAAGAATCTAGTGCTGTAGAATAGAAACATTATTTTTGTTAACTCAATGATTTCTGAAATATGAAAAACTCACCCGCTCTTTTTTTACGAATCACCCAGAGAATAAGAGCCAGAAGGAGAAGAGCGAATGAAGCGGCAATAACAATCACAATCACAATCACTGAGAGAGAGTATAGAGAGACCATTAGCAGGACTATATTACTGTGTTTAACTAAATACATAAAAATGGCATATTTAATAGCATAATTATCCTCATTTATCATGTAAATTGATGCTTGTGATGATGATTTTATAGAAATTGATATGTATTAAAGACATCTGTACACTAACAGACTGTACCTCATATGTTCACTAGATGAATGTGACATGATTGTTTAGGATTGTCTGGATGAGAATGATGTGTCTGACATTTAATGACAGTTACTTTTTACATTACGGTATTAGTTTTCATGTTTATGATTGTTGGTGATGTACAAGAGAATGGAATTAGAAAGTGATGTAGATTACAAATTAAACATGGCTTGAGTCAAAATCTGTGATCAGCTGTTCGAACAACGAGTCGGTCAAATGAGGATGATGTTCATACACACCTGGATTCAGAGAGTTTGCTGTGGTATCTGGAGTAAGTGCTGTTGCTGTAGTTGATGTTACAACTGTTAAAAACAAAAAATGGAAATAGAAATATATAATATTTTAATGCATGAACATAATATCAAGGCATTTATTTTACAAACTGCTGTAGTCCAGAGCTACAGTATCGGTGCTGAAAGCCGCTCACACTAACATGGGATTTTAAGTCACTCGAGGAGACTTTACACACTGTAAGTTGATGAGTTGATTTATCCGTGTTTTAAAAAGCTCTTGTTCATAGAGATGTTTAGATGGATACCGAGACTTTTTAGGTTGTGTGGAATCTGCAATCTCTGACCCAGTTTGTTTGATGGCTGCGATACGCTGTGTTTTCCTGCTATCTGGCATCCCGGAGTGTGGGAATACTATTGGCTGAACTGGCAGTGGGCGGAGTCACACAGACCAAAACAAAACCCGACTGACAACATGGAAAGTGTAATCCAGAGAGGATTCAGAAACTGATTCTAGAAAACTCCATGAGTCGGTCAAATGAAAATGATGTTCATACACACCTGGATTCAGAGAGTTTGCTGTGGTATCTGGAGTAAGTGCTGTTGCTGTAGTTGATGTTACAACTATTAAAAACAAAATGGAAATAGAAATATGTCATATTTTAATGCATGAACACAATGTCAAGGCATTCATTTTACAAACTGCTATATGTTTAATAAATCCTCATGCAATACAGCGCCAGGCGAGACACAAGTGTGTTTTGCTAGTTTCAGCCCGACACAGTTTTCATTTTCACGTCCTGGGAAACGTTGTTTGAATAGCAAATGTATGTGTGCACACTCTGCTTATTACACACACTCTGCTTATTACACACACAGTAACATGCAGCAGCACACAAACATACCAAATGTGAAAAATAAAAGGATTCCAATGTAAAAGATTATTATTATTGTGTACATAAAGATACATATTGTGAATCCGTCTTGTCCCGTAGATTGTCCCTTTAACCACACACACGTCACACACACACACACACACACACACACACAGAGGGTTCTCAAGTCTCACGCATTGGCCGTGAGACACACGCAATTCAACCAGTTCACACGCTCACACGCCACACCGTGTATTTCTCACGCTGAAAAGGCAATGCCAAATAAGTTGTCCTGCAAGCTTTAATGTTGTATACGAGGCGCGCGCAGGCACACAGAGTGAAGTTTCCTGCCGCCAGCACGTATCTCGGCCAGATTGCGTTCGTTACTAGGCAACATAGATGCGCAAACACACGGAAGTTGACGGAACATTCTCGGCCACCGTACGTTCGTTACTAGGTAACCAACAACAACATCGCGCGAACACACGTCGTGATGGAGAAGGTAAGTTGGAAGAAAGCTCATCTAACATGTTTAGTCTAGAACATTTAATATATAGCCCAATGTATACATTATTATTGATGCAGTCAAAAACTCTACAACTACTTTGCAACCAGGCCAGAAGCTTTGGCTCAGTTTGGCTAGCTTACGTTATCTAAAACTAAGGGAAATGTTAGTGGGTATGGGAAGGAATGAAGATGTATTTCTTCATTTTATTTTAAATTATATATTATACTGTATTAATAGTCTTTCTAGTTACATTAAGGCTACATGTATTAAAGCAGAGTGCTCTGGGTAATATTTTTATATCCTGTCAAAACATACATTAAAGGGGTGGTTCAGGATTTTCGACATCGGACCTCATTTTCAAGTGAGCCTGATGAAGTCGGTATAAATATGTGTTTAACACTACAAAATATGCCCGATGTTACAGTCACTGCACTTGCCGCCCAGAACAAAAGAGAACATCCCAATCGAGTGAAGGGATTGCTGAAACTGAAATGGAAGCACACATCTTACCTAATTCAGACTAAAACACATCTATTTAGCCTCACATACTGACTTTATTTGTAGTTCATGTTTTAATACCCTGTATTTTCTTTCTCATTTTTAGGAAAAGCACTTAATTACCATTGTTTATTTCTATACCAAATGTCATATACTTGCAATGAAGCTAAAAATATAAACAACTACATCATTATGTTGATTTCCTATATTTTTACAATAAAACTTACGACAAACATGTCTTCTAATATCCTCAGTTGTTGCGTATACCGAGCTGCATCGAACACATTTGTAAATTACTTTCCTTGAACCCATTGTGCGAGTTCACTTTAATACCACGTGCTTTATATACATGTTGCTGCTGATTGGACTGCAGTTCTGACACACCCACCAAACAAGAGAAAACGTATCTCAAACCCCGTTGCACACCGGTGCACGCCGTTTCCAGGAAACATGACGTTCAACCCGGAAACCGTAGCAAAACGTTGCGCACTGTTTTGAACTTGAACATGCCCCTGGTGTACGCAATACCTGCCCTTGATAAATGCCGCGGCTGAAAACGATCGTCATTAGAATAACACGCCCCTATATATTCAAGTCTCCGCTCCCCCCACGCCCTCATTTTACGCCATGGACACACGGAAGACGGCAAAGAAGAGAAACTTGGATGAGCAAATGACCTATCACAATGCATTATTTTACAGCACGTGTTTTGAAACAATTAGCATTTAATTTCGTATCACGTCACATGTATTGGGGTGTACAATAGTGATGATGATGTGATGTGGAGTACCATTCATTCACATTAATAATTGCATGACAATTTGTAATATTATTATTATTATTATGATTTTTATTATTAATGACGCTTATTGTTATTTAGAAGAAGAATGTCGTTATTATTATTATTATTTGTATTATTATTATTTAAAAGAAGAAGAATGTCATTTTTATTATTTTGTCAGTCTGAATTATTTTTTGGTCATTGAAAGCCTTTCATTACTGAACCCAGTCCGTGCGCACCTGCCGGGCCTAACCCTGAAACGTCAGGTAAAGCGCACAGGCTCGCAACTTAAGGAATACATATGCCTACAATTCAAATGCTTTGGTAAAGTCACACAAATTAAACACTGAAGTCCATGTTGCACAAAAATAAACACTGAGGTTTATAATTACTATATTGTTGTTGTTTTTTTACAGTGGGTCATAATATATCATATCTTTTAGTTTGTCAGTGCGTTTTGTGGTGTTAGGAATTGTTTTTCTGCGCATTTCCGCACTAACTCAAAACGTGCGTACATGTACACCACCTCCTGAGCTGGCGTAGGATTTGAACGTGCCGTACGCCAACGTCCATATTGATAAATCTCAATTAGGCTCCATTAGGGCTCCTCCCCTAACCGCATGTGATCTCACTCCAAGCTTTTGATAAAACTTGAGAACACACACACACTCAACTTTAAACTCACACACGAGCAGATCTGTTTCCTCGCTAGAGAAGCGTTCAGTGTTTACGCTTACAAATTCTGTCATGTTAATAGCCAATCCACAACTGGCTTTTAAAGGGAGATGAGACTCTGATTGGTTTATTTCACTTTACGCCCAAAACACACCCATTACTCATTAAGAGAATAGACAAAACACACCCATTACTCATTAAGAGAATAGAGACGACACACACCCATTACTCATTAAGAGAATAGACAAAACACACCCATTACTCATTAAGAGAATAGAGACAAAACACACCCATTACTCATTATGAGAATAGAGACAAAACACACCCATTACTCATTAAGAGAAGAGACAAAACACACCCATTACTCATTAAGAGAATAGAGACAAAACACACCCATTACTCATTATGAGAATAGAGACAAAACACACCCATTACTCATTAAGAGAATAGAGACAAAACACACCCATTACTCATTAAGAGAATAGAGACAAAACACACGCTTACAAATTCTGTCATGTTAATAGCGAATCCACAACTGGCTTTTACAGGGAGATGAGACTCTGATTGGTTTATTTCACGTTACGCCCAAAACACACCCATTACTCATTAAGAGAATAGACAAAACACACCCATTACTCATTAAAGGGACACTTCACCCATTTGCATTAAGCTTTGTATTGTTAGAAACCCAGTCATATATTATAATAAATGTGGATTTTTCATCCATTTTTCCCTGAGATGGGAGAAATAAGGATTTAAGTGTTTTACTTCCTGCTTATTATGACGTAAAAATCATCATTTTGCGTCATAATAAGCAGGAAGTCACATTTCATTGAAAAGTGTAGAGACTACAGACACTCGTTCCTCATCTTTCCCAGGGGGCGGGAACCGCTCACGCTACAGGCCTATTACAGATCAGTGGGTGGGACTTGACTTTCTGAAAACTAAAAGCAATATCCTCCATCTTGTTTGGAAGCTAAGCTAACAGGCGCTGTGGAGACAGATGTAAAGTTATGACAATAGCGGAGGAGAGTGCTCAATATGATATAGAGGAAGAGGATTTCAGAAGTCTGATGCTTGAATCAGGTGTTTGTGGCTACCTTTATAAGCCGCATTATAGCGAAGAGCAGCCGAGGCAGAAGACCTGCCTGCCGCGGACGAGGAGCCCGGACTGGCTCGGGTTAGGGCGGACTGGTGGCGCCGGTGATCTCACTATGCAACTACGAACCGCTACGAACACAGAGATAGAGTCCGACTGTGGCAAAGAATTTCAACAATGACAACTTCTCCTGGATGAAATCTCTGAATCAGACGAGGACACGGACGTTTGTGTTGTGAATCAGACGAGGACACGGACGTTTGTGTTGTGAACTATCCTAGTTTCGCACCGCATCTGACTGAACATCCAGGTAACGTTACAATGCAATAATTCACCACTTCGAAAGAAATACAAATGAAGAGTAATTCACTAATGAGTTCGCCAACTAACTAGACATTTTGTGTGAAATTAATTTCGAGCTCTGGTGGTAGCTAGCCTTGTAGACGGAAGAGTTATTTCTCTTAGGCAGATATGCGCTTTCTGGATTAGTGGGAGTGGCTTGCGCAGCTGTGCAATGTGGTGCATTGTGGGAGTTGGTGTCTTTCATACAAATGCGTCCTGAAGTAACTTTCTTTCTTTCCTCGGCCAAGAAGGCACCAAATTCAAAATTAATTTTACATTTCGACTACATATATGACCCACTTTCAATAAAGATCAATGTTCCCATGGGTGAAGTGTCCCTTTAAGAGAATAGAGACGACACACACCCATTACTCATTAAGAGAATAGACAAAACACACCCATTACTCATTAAGAGAATAGACAAAACACACCCATTACTCATTAAGAGAATAGAGACAAAACACACCCATTACTCATTAAGAGAATAGAGACAAAACACACCCATTACTCATTAAGAGAATAGACGACACACACCCATTACTCATTAAGAGAATAGAGACGACACACACCCATTACTCATTAAGAGAATAGAGACAAAACACACCCATTACTCATTATGAGAATAGACAAAACACACCCATTACTCATTAAGAGAATAGAGACAAAACACACCCATTACTCATTAAGAGAATAGACGACACACACCCATTACTCATTAAGAGAATAGAGACGACACACACCCATTACTCATTATGAGAATAGAGACAAAACACACCCATTACTCATTAAGAGAATAGAGACAAAACACACCCATTACTCATTATGAGAATAGAGACGACACACACCCATTACTCATTAAGAGAATAGACGACACACACCCATTACTCATTAAGAGAATAGAGACGACACACACCCATTACTCATTAAGAGAATAGAGACAAAACACACCCATTACTCATTAAGAGAATAGACAAAACACACCCATTACTCATTAAGAGAATAGAGACAAAACACACCCATTACTCATTAAGAGAATAGAGACAAAACACACCCATTACTCATTAAGAGAATAGACGACACACACCCATTACTCATTAAGAGAATAGAGACGACACACACCCATTACTCATTAAGAGAATAGAGACAAAACACACCCATTACTCATTAAGAGAATAGAGACAAAACACACCCATTACTCATTAAGAGAATAGAGACAAAACACACCCATTACTCATTAAGAGAATAGAGACAAAACACACCCATTACTCATTAAGAGAATAGAGACAAAACACACCCATTACTCATTATGAGAATAGAGACACTTTTAGATCATGCGCTGGCACACAGATCATTTTTCTTTTACAAAAATAAATCCTCACTATGATTTTATTAATTTATCCTGGGATGGCGTGAGACTAGCTGTATAATATTTATAATTATTTTGCATCAGACAACAGAAAGTACAAATCATATGTTTCAAAATGTCATAAACTCACTGACAAATCTGACTAAAGAGCTTTTTTTGATGATAATATGTGTGATGATAAAGCAGTCTGTGAGAGCCAGTGCAAACCACTGAAGCGAGAGACTGATGATGTGTGACAGTGATCATGTGATCATGAACCTTGTGTAGAAGCTGCTGCTGTAGTTCGGCTTGATGTCTTCTCAGAGTTTGAGCTTCTGACTGGAGTCAGTGTTGTTGAAGCGACTGGAGCTGCAGAAGATGAATGTTCAGACGCATCAGGACATTAACATCATATTTTCATATTGATCATGACATGCAGTTTGTGTTCAATCATCACAGCTTACAGTGGCAGTAGTTGAGAAGAGAGATGTTACTGTATCATTTATTCCTGGTTTATATGAGAGTGAAACACAGTGAGCTGCTTCCCATAAACCTTCAGCTTTCCTGAATCAATGACATTATTAAGCCTTAGAATTCCTCAAACTGCATAAAAATCCTTATAATTCCCAATCTACATTCATACATGGGTCAGTCATGAAATATTGCATAAATCAGAAGAGTCTATGTTAGCCTAGTATGACCCATAGGAGGTCAATATTGGGAATTATAAGGATTTTAATGCAGTTTATGACTTTGACCACTAATATTTTACAATTGCCAAACGTATGAAGCCATCAGGAAGAGTAGAGCCAGTGTGTGAAAGTTTTCACAAATCTGTCAGAAAAGAGTGTTTTCTCACCTGAATACTTGACAGTGTATCTGACTGAGGTCTGGAGTTGATTTCTGTGAGTAAGCTGACATCTCCACTCTCTGTTGTTATCTTCATTCAGGAGTGTTGTAGTCAGAGTGATGATACAGTGATATTGATCTGATGATGATGATGATATCTGATATCTGGAGTCTGTCTTCAGATCAACACCAGCCTGATTCACCCACAACAGCTCAACTCCCTCAGAACGGACCCGATCATCACAGGAGAATCCAGTATCTGAATACAACTGACAGGAGAGAGTCACAGAGCGGCCTGGACTGATCTCAGTCTGTGAGGATGATGAAGATGATGATGATGATGATGATGATGATGATGATGATGATGATGATGATGATGATGGAGACACTGAAACTGAACACAAGACACAAATCACAGACTCTTCAATCATCATCTGAGTTTAAAGGGAGAATCTGCCATTTTTAAATTGACCACATAATCATAAACTTACCATGAAGAACATGCAGATAAACAAGTGCATCAGGTCCTTGGTGTTGGTCTTTTCCATCCACATTTATCCATTGTTGGCAGGTGTATAATCCAGAATCTTCTTCTGTGACGTTCTTGATGTTCAGAGAGCAGTCAGACTCCAGACTCAGTCTCTCATGTTTCTCTGTGTCTTTATTATTTATCCCTTTAGTAATCAGTTCAACTGCTGCTGAATGTCTGAATCTGTTAGAGTAGGTCCATGTAGTTTTAGATTTGCAGTCAGAAAGAGCATTATTACAGGACAGACGAGCATTTCCACCAGAACTGATGAACACATGATCCTCCACTCCACTGATACCTGAAACACAGTATATCTCAGTGATCATTATGATATTAATAAATGAAAATAATAAACCACACCAGCATAAAAAGCAGAAGATTCAAATCATACAGTCTTTTTCCGGTGTTTGATAGTTAATGCATTAATAAACATTTATGGATAAACCAAATCAAACGCCTCTTTAAGAAGGAATAAGAAATACTCTGACTTTGAAACAAATGTAAATAATGTAATATCATCATATCTTGAACTCTTGATTTCAGCTTTGTCATAAACATTACTGGACGGCACAGGATTAGTTGATCCTCCTCTTCAACCGTAGAAAATACACTAATAACTGACCTTAAAAGCTCTTTATCTGTTCTGTGTTTCTCTCTTTCCTTCAAACTCACCCTACTGTGACTTATGCACAGCTAAATACAAAATAACAATTCAAAACCCACAAAGAATATTTGTGGAACAGTTCCCAAAGGAAGGAGCAAAACTCAGGGAAGGTTTGCTGGGATCAGTAGTTCACTCTCCATCCAGACACAGTCGTGATGATACTGTACTTCTGTTCTCTGACCACACAACATCACTGAGCTGAGCTGAACACTCGTTGTGTGTTTGATAGTAAGTTTATGATCAATCATGAGCTGAGTTTGGGAAGTAGTTAACAGTGAATTTGATCATGATTAGGGCCCTCTCAAGTAAAAGTCATGGCAAAATAATGCATTAACAAATCATTTAATACTAATTAATAATACAAATATTATATATATATTTTTTTTTGTTTACTTCTCATCTATGAATTAATGCTATGGTTTGGGAGATTTGAAATACTTTTGTACGTATTTACTGCAAAATACCTCAGCTACACCATTAGCATGCATATGAAATATGACCTTTTTATGAAAAAAAAAAAAAAAAAACACATTAATGATGATCGAAATGAAATATGAGTTGTTTCTGGATATGGATCTCGGTGTGAGATGCATAATTCTTCATCTGCTGGTTAGAATTTTTTTTGCAGATAATATAGTTTTGCCAAAAAGTGTAATTACCGTACACTTCCAGCAGAGGCGCCATAGAGATCCATTCATTTTTTGGATGTGACTGACTGCTCTTATAACAGCTTTTGTCATGAATATATATATTTAAACTTTTTAAAATACATTAAATCAGTGTTTTTTTGTTGTTATTTGAGGTCTTTTGAAGTGTCTTGTTTTTGCAATAATGGCACATAAATTTGCAGTAATGACACTAAAAGAAAACACTTGAATGCAGTTACTTTTTTTTTTTTTTCAATAATCCAAAATATATAAAATCATTAACTTTAGAATAAGAAAAACATTTTTAGTACATAAAAGTAAATAGAGCCTGACATCAAACAGATGTTTAGACGTCAAGCCAGTTTTCATTTTCAACCAAAATTTGACGTCTGAGCGATGTTGGAGTCCATGTCCAATAACATTTCTATCTGGGATGAGCTCATATTGTGATCATAGTATGAGCACACAGTGAGTGCTGTGAGGTTACACTTTTAGCTAGGGCTGTAGTAGGCTACTCGAGTCCGGTCTTTCTATGGTCTCGGACTCGCTGGCTTTCGGACTCTGACTTGTCTCGGTCTCGGCCACTGGTCTTGCCAAATATGACTTTTGGTCTCGACCGAGTCCAGGTGTCTTTATTATGTTCCCAGTAAGCACATAGCCTACGTTGCCACGATATTAAAACAAAATATTATTGGAGGGAAAGTGAAACACTGGCCACCTAATAACTAGCGATGGGCATTTTGGCTCTTTTTCGAGTAAAAAAATAAATGTTTAAATAAACTCACGGAAAGTCCACCGCTAGTGCAACGTGTATATTCACATTTTTAATTGTCCATAACAACCCGAAAACTTGCCTGCTTGCCTAACACATCTAATTAATGGGCAAAGTTTTCCGTCTTTTTTTTTTTTTTTATGTGGATGTTATTGAGCTTGTAGAAGTTTAGCTCTTGCGTTCTTCTGAACATCTCGCTGAATGACATCTGAACATTGCCCGATGTCTGAGTCATATCACTCCATAATCTGCCTCTCTTTTAAATGCCTATTCCACGAGTGGAAGGCTCCAATGACTGGCTGTTTTAAAATATAGCTAATATCGAAACAAAATAACCCAGCAGTCTCATCTACGAGACGTTTAGGCCTCCTCCAATAGTACTGACAGCTCGGCTCCTAGCTTGCTGGTTTGCTTAGTGGCAAACTTTTTTCATTTGATTGGTTCAACCGACGCCCGAATTTAATTAAAATATTATTTTTCGTCACGTCATCCGCCGATCCGTGGTTTATCCGCATCTCTAGTGTGTGTGTGTGTGTGAGTTGGCTCGGCCCTCCCTCATGCAGTTTAATTGGTTGACATTGCGTGTATGATTGACAGGAACAGAATGTGAGGCTGATCAGACAGTTGAAACGAATGTGTATGTGCCTTTAGGCCTATATAATTATTTTTTGTTGTTCTTTGAATTAATCAATTATTTTAAATAAAATTAAAATCATTCATTATTTCATTATTACATAATGATTTAATTTCTATAGGCTATATTTTTAGCAGACTTTTATTTCCTGTCTTGGACTCGAACCTCTTTGGGCTTGGTCTTGACTTGGACTCGACTAGTCCTGGTCTTGGACTCGACAAAGGTGGTCTTGACTACAGCCCTACTTTTAGCTCACTGTGACATTGATAATCATATGGAGAGATCACTGTGAGATCAACATGTTGACTGGGTGAGAGCACCCAATTATAATTAATTAACTGTTAACTACTTACCAAATTCTGCTTACTTAATTTATTTTAAACTTACTGTCAAATGCACATGATGTTCTAACACAACAAGTATTCAGCCCAGTTAAGTTGTTGTGTGACTTTTCCAGAAGTCAGAGAACGGAGGTGCAGTCAGGGTACTTCTTATTCCTTCTTAAAGAGGCAGTTTGATTTGGTTTATCTATAAATGTTAATGAATGCATTAACTATCAAACATGTACTAACATGTAGTTAAGGCTGTAGTCATTGGTTCATGATTAGTTCATGCTTTCAATTATCATTAGTTCATGTTGAATTAAGTATTAATCTAGGTATTAGAACATGATTATTCATATACCCTTATTGTAAAGTGTGACCGTTTTTTCCTCACTTAAAACAAACAACACACTCTCACACACTGATGAATTGTCACACCTTTAGTACAGTGGGGGAAGTTCGAATTATCTGATTGGTCAGTTTAAACATCTCACAGTTGGGTTAAAGTCACATGGTCAGGAAAGGATAAAAAAAGATTGAAACTGTTGCTCTGTCTTTTTTTATGCTCTGGCTCTCTTTCTTTACTTCCTCTTTTCTTTGTCTCTCCCTCTCCCTCTCCCTCTCCCTCTCCCTCTCCCTCTCTCTCTCTCTCTAGCTCTCAGGAAACATTTACATGCTGAGTAAGATTAATGGTATAAGTTATCATCATCTCATATTTTGTAACTATTTTAAGTAAGGGATAGTGTATAGCGAATCAGCCTGAAGGGGTTGTATTTGCTATAACAACCGCCTCGCTATACATTATCCCGCTTATTACACGGCTACCTAACAAATAAATCAATAGTTTGACTCAAAATATTGATTTAAAAGGAGTTTATTGATTTAAAAACGATTAAATTGCCAGAGTGAACAGAACTGCATCCATAGCAACGCTCTGTTTTTCATGGCAACGGTCTGTTATACTTCACAGCGGTTATCAAGAAATAACAGACCGCATTCTACATTGGAATTCAACCAAGCCATGTAATAAGTATAACTATAAACATATTTTGTCATTAAACCTTTTCAATTACAAATAATGTGTTAAATAGTTAATCTATTGTAACTGCGCTTATTTCCGTCGTTGGTATAAGTAGCAGTGGGTGGAATAGACAAGAAATGTACAGTTTTCTACCATCTTGCTGACAACTTTTCTTTAGTCATTCGGCAGTCTTGCAGCTTGAACCTCTGCAGGAAATCCACCCTTACACTCTTAATATGAAGATAATTCTTCATCATCAGATGTTTGAGTGACACTATGTCCAGTATCAGGAATAATACAGTATGATCTGTGTGTATCAATACACAACTCTGAGATCACAACGTGAATGTGTGCAAGAATAAACTGAGCATGTTCAAATGAACTCTTTCCAGACTAATTCCACTAAATGTCTTTAGAGAAAATACAGATTTCTTTACCTGTGAGAAGTGAAGAGAGAATGATCAGTCCCAGCAGACACAGATCACACTTATCAGCCATTTTGTGTTTCTGTCAGTCTTTCTCTTCATTATATATAGTTACAGCTCCTCCTCTTCATTATATATAGTTACAGCTCTTCCTTTAAACATCATCAGCTCCTCCTCTGGTTGGTAACTTCCTCTGATCTCATCAGCTGAGTGTTTAGTCCTGACTCTATGACACAGCTGAAGAAGCGATCAGAAAGATCTCTGGTGTAAAACTGTGTTGACTTTGAAAAGCTCTGGATCAGAAAGTGAGCTGAACTGTACAGTGGCGTCCAGAAACCAACCGAGTCCATAAAGAAGTATTATGTTTGACATTGAACAAAGTGCTTTAAAATGAACCGTTCCACACAAATCAATACTGTGGCAGGATAAGTGATGTTGCCCTCCTATTGGCTCTGGTTAAGTGGGGCTTTGACAGACCAATGAGGTGGAGTTTGGAATTTGGGGTTTGGTGTATTTAGTTGACTTGTGCCTCTTTGTTGAAGGTAAATGGGGAAAATGGAACATCACTATCTCTAAGCCCTAACTGAAGACACTACATGTTACACCGCTATATGTGACGCCGCTGCTGTTTTGCTTCAATATTTTGTTTGTATTGGTTTTGTTTGTTTTGCTTTTGGCAATATATTGTTTTGTTGTTTGTTGTGTTTTTGGCAATATTTTCTTTGTATTATTTGTTTTGCTTTTGGCAATTTCTTTTGTGTTGATGTGTGTCCCTTTCTTCTCTCTCCAGGATCCATTGAGGACTTGGAGTGGAACGGGGGAGGCTAGCTGCTTCATGTGATTTGTGTGCTACACCGTGTGCTGTGTGTGCTTCACTGTGTGCTGACGAAACTTCCTTATGGTGTGGGCGCTTGGTGTCTGATTTGATGTGACTTGAGGTGGGTTTGGACGACCCCTGGAGTAGTAGCGCCTGCCCTGTTCCCGCTAAGCCTGGCTCGGGAGAAGTTTGTCATGCTGGGAGAGTCCTGAAAGCGAGAGAATTTCATTGGTGATCATTTTATAATAGTGTATTTTTGTACTGCCCCTCACGTCTCGAGTTATCTGCCTTCCAAATGGTAACACTTACCTGTGTGTCCTTATTGGGGGTTATTTCCCTGGCGCCCCACCAGGGAGGCGTAGTCGGATAAAACTAGTAGTGATTTACTTTTCCCTCCACTTGAGTAATGCCACAATACAAACATATTTATCCTCTCATTAGCTATGTGTCCATCACCCTGTTTTTATGCATATTTTGAAGTATCGCATCAGAAATGAGTGATGGAAATGCAAAATTTCTGAACTTTACATTTGGATGGAAACCCAGCTATTGTAGCTTCTGATTATTTGTCAGAGAAAACAATTTCAACATAATGAAATAGTTATTTGTAAGTGACCCAATACAGTGTCCTCAGAGTAATTTTTATGTGTCTATTTCTTGTCTTTTTTTCAGTTACACTTTTTTTTTTATTTTTATCACATCACTTACACTTACTTGTGTTGCTATATGGGTGTGTACCATGAAGCTTTTATTAGGCTACTAAGTTTGTGCTTGTTAAAAACCACAAATTCACAACCTCCAGAAGTGCAGTTGCACTGACAGATGCGTCAAGATCACACTTCATCTATATATACACAGCAAAAACTCCAGTGTTAAATTAACTCTCCTGGGAATTTATCTTAGACCACACTCAAAAGTGTTAAAATAAGGGTGTCACAACTTTTTACCTCATTTACACGACAATGGTGTTTTGGGGCCTGATAACGCAAATGTTTGAAAACGGTCTCCTCATAAACAATCTTTTTTTTATTTTTTATTATGCAATAACAAATACAAAACAACCGTGAATGAGCAATAAATGAACATATAAACAATATACAATAAAGAGGGTTACATTACATAAACATACAGAATATTAAGCTAGCTTAAATGATTGACACCAAAGTAGAGTCTTACAAGCAACAGAGTTTTTAGAATTCCTCAAGGAGTTCAAATATATATCAAAATCTTTCTTAAAAATGAAAAAGGAAGGAGTTTTCTTTGAAATCAAGGATGAACACTCATGGCAAAGTACAAGTCTCGCCTCACTATGCTCGAATTCTGCAGCTCAGCACTGCCCCAGGCCCCGAAGCAAAGCCGTAAGCCGCGCCTCAGCCTGGCCAAACCGCTACTTCTATGATCACCAGTCCCCGACCCAGCGTGGCGAGCTGCCGTCTGAACTAATTAAGCCCTTAGCCACCCAGGCTGAGGCTTGGAAACCTATCCCCGGTGTGTTAAAATGGGTTCTGAACATGATGACATGAGGTTAGTCGCTCCAATTTGCTCACAGACCACCCCGCATCGCGGACATAGTCAATGCTTCAGGCATGAAGCACGTGGCTCACGTCCTCCGCACTGAAGTACTGAGCTTACTGGCGAAAATGCTGTCAGACTTCTATGGCTGTTACTTCCTCGTTCCCAAGAAGGATGGCGGCATCAGGTCCAACACAGACCTCAGACATCTGAACTACGCCCTCACGAAATGGCTGTTCAAGATGCTAACTTTGAAACGAATCCTCGCGCTAGTATGCCCAGGGGCAGGGACGGATTGACAATCTGTGCGTTCTGGAAAAGTCCAGAACGGCCGTCCAACCGAGGGCCGTCGGCACAAAAAAAAAAAAAGTCTAATAAAGCAGTATTAACAGCCAACAGCAGGGGCACTAATATGATCACTTATGCTACGTGTAAAAAACAACAACTGAGGAAGAAGAGTCGGCCTATAGCCACTGACATGTTATAAGGCTGCACTTTTAAATTTGCTTACATTATATTTGAATAGCTGTGGTCTCCAACGTGGTGCCTGCGAGTTGCCCGCTAAACACATTCTATAAATAGCCCCAACTTGCCGTCGGGGTTCCAGACTTCGAATAAATGGTATAATTTTGCGACCTTTTCAACTAAACGTTTCAATTTGAACTTTTGCCTCTACAAAATTACCCAACTCTCTTTGATTGTAGGCTACGCTGTCATTTGCGTTGCGTATGAGAAACATGGCAAACGATTAAAAAGCGGAACAAAACTTGTTTGATCTGAGCAGCGCATTATCAGCTCGGCCCAAAAAAACAGCGATCGCGGACAAAGCTGATCTCGATCACGCGAACATTATTACACAGAGCTGCGCGATCCACTGAGAAGCATTTCAATTCAGCGCAGCATTCTCTATCTCTATTAAAAACCACAAATGACTATGTGATTTAAGCTTGTAAAAAGCCAGATGAAACAGCGCTGATATTCTCAACATATTGACGCAAAAAACAAACAAACAAAAAAAACAGGCGAAACATTGTTCTGAGAACAAACCAGTTAGACATTACACACCAAAACCTATGAATTAACTATTAAAAATGCTGTTATATTAATACAGTTATGTATAAATGTATTAAATGTAATGCAGTAATGTTTTTGTTTAGAAGTTATGGCAGTTTATTATTTTTTTTCATTTTTTTTATTTTTATTTATATTTATACTAAATGTTTGGGCTACTGTTTTTGATAACACGTACAATAGGTTTATAGAAAATCGAAAAAAAAAACCTAAAAAAACTAAACAAACAAAAAAAATTCATACGTTTTCAGGATTTTTTTTAAACGCTTTTAAGTCTGAACCAGAATATCAAGATATTTTATTATTTCCCATATGATGGTGAAAAGTAAAAAAGCTTCACCATGTTATGTATAATAAATATTGGAGTATAACAAATAAAAATTCCTTCTAGATGTAGCCCTTGCACACAAAAAGGTTGGAGATCCCTGGTATACAGTAGCCTAACTATATGTTTTATAATTACAAGTTTGTGTAATTTGGGTTACTGTAGCCAGTGACATTTCATTATTTGTATTTTATGGCATTGTACATTTTTTGTTTTTATTTGAAGGCTGAGGCTTCATTAATAAACACAACCCCAATTATCATCATTGGTTTTGAGATGTTACTTGCTGTGAATACCTGTCTGATAGGCTACAGTATTGTGGCATAGCCTAGTATCAGGACATCCTGGCTAGTGTCTGTCGCACACGGCTAGAGGCGAATGGCCGGATGATGGGCCTATTTGGGAGAAAGTCCAGGGCTGTTTTTTAGCCCCAGTCCGTCCCTGCCCAGGGGCTTGTTTTTTCTCAGTGGATCTGAAAGATGCATACTTTCATATCCAGATTGTCCCCCTTCACAGACCGTTCTTGAGGTTTGCATTTCGAATGGGTTGCATACCAGTATACAGTCCTACCATTGGACTGTCTCTGGCACCACCTGACTGCATCATATCCTACAACATCTGGACAAACCTGGTTCTTATGTGAGTATCCTGTTTGTGGACTTCAACTCGGCCTTCAACACCATCATACCAATCATCCTCCTGTCCAAACTAACCCAGCTCCCTGTGCCCGCCTCCATCTGTCAGTGGATCTCCAACTTCCTGACAGACAGGCAACAGTTAGTGAAGCTGGGAAAATTCTCATCCACACCTGCATAATCAGCTCTGGTGCCCCCCGGGGGTGTGTTCTCTCCCCACTGCTCTTCTCCATGTACACCAACGACTGCACTGCAAAAGACCCCTCTGTCAAACTCCTGAAGTTGGCAGACGACACCACTTATCGGCCTCATCCAGGACGGTGATGAGTCTGCTTACAGACTGGAGGTTGAACAGCTGGTTGTCTGGTGCAGTTATAACAACCTTGAGCTTAACACACTCAAAACAGTGGAGATGATCGTGGACTTTAGGAGAAACCCCCTGCACTCCCCACTCTCACCATCATGAACAGCACTGTGGAAGCAGTGGAGTCATTCAGGTTCCTGGGCACCATCATCTCTCAGGACCTGAAGTAGGAGTTCCACATATACTTCCTTCACCAGCTGAAGAAGTTCAACCTGTCACAGGAGCTGCTGATACAAGTATACTCTGCAGTCACTGAATCCTCTGCACTTCTAGAACTGTCTGGTTCAGCTCAGCTATCAGATCTCAGAAGACTACAGCGGATAGTCTGCTGAGCGAATCACTGGTACACCTCTCCCCACTCTCCAGGAACTGTACTCATCCAGAGTGAGTAAAGAGCTGGCAGAATCACCCTGGACCCCTCACACACAGGCCTCTTCCTCTTTGAACTGTCTACAAAGCTCTGAGCACCAGAACGGCCAGGCATAGGAACAGTTTCTTCCCTCCGGCAATCCACCTCATGAACAGTTAATGCCTCCACTTGGCAATAAACATGTGTAATACTTAAACACCATTTAAACATTCATTTATTTAACACACCACACGTCTTACATGTCCTTGCATTTGTATTTTGTATATTGTGTATTTGACTAAATATATTTTATTTTATTTTTATTATCTGTGTCCTGTCACTGTTAGTTTGAACTGTGGAAGCATCTGTCACCAAAACAAATTCCTCGTATGTGCAAACATACTGTACCTGGCAATAAAGCTCTTTCTGATTCTGATTCTGACAACAAACTGTACAAGACATGTATCAACATGTCATAGACTGACAAATCTATTTAAATAGTTTTTTTTTTTTTTTTTTTTTTTTGTAGATGGTATGCAGAGCCGGACAGTAACGGAGTACATTTACTTGAGTACAGTACTTAAGTACAATTTTGAGGGATCTGTACTTTACTCGAGTATCATTTTTGGGGAGTACTCATGACTTTACTCAAGTACATTTGAGAGGCAAATATTGTACTCTTTACTCCACTACATTTCTATCCATAACTGTGAGTACCCGTTACTTCTTCTAAATAAAAAAGAAATAAAAAAGGAAAAAAGAAACATCTCGGAAACCCTCAATTTGTTGTTTCCCTCTCAAATGTGATTGGATTGAGCAGGCGCCACTGATTGGGACAGCCTATCAGCAATCACCTTCAGCTTTCCGCCAAAGTCAACTCCATGATCAGATCTAGATAAGAGACAAAACCATGGACGAAACAATGGATGAAGACGCAGCAGGTCCATCCCGGGAGTATTTTTTTTCCCAGGATGGTAGGGGAAGACTCATGAATATTCATTAGGGAAGTCATCCCTGATTGGTCTTAACCCCAGTGACGGGTAGGTTTAGGGGTAGGCCATCAGACCAATCAGGGATGACTTCCCTAATGAATATTCATGAGTCTTCCCCTACCATCCTGGGAAAAAAAAAACGTGGCCCCACCTCACCAGACTATTTCAATTTTCTGAACAAGTTAATGATAGTTTTCGCTTCAAGTGTTTGCTGTGTTTACCAATGTAAGCACTGTGGCAGTAGTAATGCAATATTTAGAAAATGTACTCTTGTACTCTTGATACTCAAGTACTTTTAAAAACAAGTACTTCAGTACTTTTACTTAAGTAGACATCTGACTGTAGTACTTTTACTTGTACTTGAGTAAAATTTACCAAGGGGTATCTGTACTTTTACTCAAGTAATGAAGCTGTGTACTCTGTCCGCCTCTGATGGTATGTGTGATGATAAACCAGTCTGTGAGAGCCAGTGCAAACCACTGAAGTGAGAGACTGATGATGTGTGACAGTGATCATGTGATCATGAACCTTGTGTAGAAGCTGCTGCTGTAGTTTGATGTTGAAGTAATCATGAAGACCTTGATTAGCAATTATACAGTTTATTTTATTAAAATACTTTTGGTTGTCATACTGTAGAATAATATAATCAATTATATGAAATTAATAACACACATGACAGTCTAGAAGAGATCAGCAGATCAGAGCACAACATGATGATTATATCGGTATCATCATCAAGTAGATGACATCATCTGATCACATTTGTCTCTTACTGTTCTTGCCATAACACACAGTTCCAGCAGCCAGAGAAAAACTAACATTAAAACATCAAGAGTCAAACTGACCAAATAAAGCAAACACCGATCACCATAATGATGACATCAAACCAAACTATTATTATTAATAAATCATCAACATCTAAACCTCTATTAATCTCAATAAGAACTTTTCCACACATATGACAGAAATAAAGTACATTTGGTTAGTAATAAGTGAAGCTGGCAATGCTGTTTGTGGAGTTGTTTAATGAAGTTGGAGCCTGACATCTAATGTTTAGGCCGGCTACACACTGGCTACACAGCGTGGCGTTTCTGTTGCGTGAGCGTGGCGTTTTCTATGTCTTTGCACACCAGAAACATGTCTGACGCGGCGCTGCTGCTGCTAGGTGACGATACAGCAAAGACAACGTCTGCAGTTTTGACGGCAAAATAGGCTACAGAATATTTTGTTCTGTATTGACAGGTGCAATATTTGAAAATCTGTAATTATTATTATTTCTTTTTTAAATTACATTTATATCTGCATTTATGTCAAAACCTAGAGACTTCCAAACATCAAAATATCATTTATTAGTATGTATTCATATCAAAATGACATATAAACATCTTTCCCTATTCTATTTTGCCTGGAAACGCTTCCAACATGCTTGCGTGTCGCGTGAAAAATATGCGTCAGTTCATATTTCTAGCATGCACGCGCTTTCTTCCGCACCTAAGATGTGTGTGTCACGCAGGCGGTGTGCAAGATCTAATCTGTTAACATGGGAGCCGAAATAAAAACGGACACACCACGCAGCCAGTGTGTAGCCGGCCTAACACATCAACCAAATTTTCATTTTCAACCAAAATTTGACGTCTAAACGATGAAGTTCATGTCCAATAACATTTCTAGGTGGGGTGACCTCACATTGTGGCCATAATATGAGCACACAGTGAGTGCGCTGTGAGGTTACACTTGTGACTCACATTGTGATCATATGGAGAGATCACTGTGAGATCAACGCGTTGACTGGGATGTTAATGAAAATAAATCTGGCCTTTTATTTGTAAAAAAAAAAAAAAACACATTTTAATCTAAACTTGGTGTCACTATTTCTTCAGGGTGATTTTTTTCTTTGTTTTCTGAGAAGAAGAAAATAAAACGATGAACAATCCTCTGTAAGTTTTTGCTATTGTAAATATTGTTGCAGATTTGCTCAAAACTCACCAGTATTTTATTGTAATATTGCAGGCATCTCTATTTCCTCTGGGTGCTTCGAGTCCTTCCTCCCTGCAAAATAAAAGCATTGACTGACCTCTCGTATGTGTTTTTATCATGATTGCAGATTGTTCCAGATCAGATGAGTGTGAATCATCAGATTGTGTGCGGCTCAAAACTCACCAGCTCTTCTTGCACAGATGATCTGAAGAAGAATCACAGTAGGAGCAGCAAACACTGCCATCTCAACAATAATCACAATCACTGCAGGAAACATGAGAGGAAGAAGAGAAACTGTACATGACTGAAGTCAAGGGTATTCAACTATCAACAGTTATTGATGAAGCTTTTACAGACTGACTGATAGTTTAATGTTATAAAGCTGTCAGTATAAATGAACGTGTCGTACCTCTGTATAATGATCCAGCAGTCACACTGACTTCAGTTTCTCCTGGATCTGTGGATCACGTCTGTTAGTTCAGTTCAACACATAATGCCACATATACACAACATCATCATCACATAATACTGGAGCTTCATATCACAGAAATGATGAATATGTGCACGAGTCTGTCATCATTATCTTCTTACTTCAATCTCAAGGTGTCAGGAGGAGAAAGACTATCGCCATTGACCAAAAATAAATCTATTTGATGCTTTATTCATTCACAGATATTCATGTTATATCCAGGCCCGGGGTGGGTAATCGGGAGAATTGGGAGAATTCCCGGTGGGCCACTTCACTTTTGGGCCGGTCGAGGCTACACACGTTCCGCATTCTGACACCGCAGCGCGCAGCCTCTGCATGGGTTGTACCATGAGAGGGAGTTCTCCCCTCCCCTCCCATAGAGTTGGTTGGGTCCATAGCCCGTCTTTTCCAAAACGTTTTCTCAGGTAGGCTACCACGGCACCGCCAGCACCTACCGATAGCTGGGTCGGCCCTACCGTAACGGTACGCGTCAGGGAGGATGGATGGGAGGAAGAGGTCAGGAGGGGCTGAAAAAGCCAGGTTGAAAAATAGAAAGGCATTGGAGGAGGATGCTGCCAAATGTGCCAAGCTTACAGATTTATTTTCAAGAGGACAACATAAGTGGCAACAGGTAAAGAGAGATAGGCCTAGTAATGATTAGCATTAGCAACGCTGCAACGTAATTATTCTGCTAATACTGTTGTAGCGTTGTCAACCTATTTACAAGCAAATTATAAAATGTAATTCAAATATTAGCCTTTTTGTATCACCCAATACATGGCGATTCATAGACTTTGCAAATATTATGCAATTTAATATTGATAACAAAACTCAAGCTTGATCTGTGTATGCAGTAAAATGACCTCTTAATTATTTTTTTGTAGCTTCTGAGCAGCAGATAAGAAAGTCCCCCGAAAATTTGTTTTGAAAAACTTTGACAAATGGCACAGTCACACTTGTGACCAGCCTACAAAAAAATAGCTAATAAAACTTTCATTATAATATATTATCATCCAATATTGGATTCAATCTTTTTGTCAACTTGTTTTCTTTCAATTAGGACTGGTTTTATATTTCTATTTGCATCTGATTAATCATAGGCCTCATTTATCTGAGAGTAGGTATCACGTTTTTTATTAAAAAAGCATTATTTTTGAATATTTTTGAATACAAATAAAACTGTAAACATTAGTTCAATATGCCTCTTTGTGGAAGAGTGGGATACATTTCAAATGCTTTCTTTCTTTCTTTCTTTCTTTCTTTCTTTCTTTCTTTCTGCTTTTGTTAATTTATTAACCTATCCTTGTGGAATATTTTTTTTAACTTCTCAGTCTAAGTGAATTATTATTTAACCTTTACATTATTTATTGAACCATGGTATTAATAAAAACTACACAATAGTAAGAGCTGAACTGTTGCTTCATTTATCCAATTTGGAAAAAGTGCTAATGTGGAATTACACCATGGAAAAATAGGGCCGGTCTTGGGCCTGAAACTCCCGGGCTGAAAAGTTGCCCCACTCCGGCCCTGGTTATAACTTATAAGTGAGTTTCTGGCACACTTGAATTTCTAAGTTTGCAGAAACATTGAAATGTGGAATATCTATTTATTGACGGCATCTAAAACATACAACGTTTTCTGTATGAAAACATTAAACACCGTAAGTTGATGAGTTGATTTATCCGTGTTTTAATAAGCTCTTGTTCATACAGATGTTTAGATGGATATCGAGGCTTTTTAGGTTGTGTGGAATCTGCAATCTCTGACCCAGTTTGTTTGATGGCTGCGATACGCTGTGTTTTCCTGCTATCTGGTATCCCGGGGTGTGGGAATACTATTGGCTGAACTGGCAGTGAGCGGAGTCACACAGATCAAAACAAAACCCGACTGACAACATGGAAAGTGTAATCCAGAGAGGATTCAGAGACTGATTCTAGAAAACTCCATGAGTCGGTCAAATGAAGATGATGTTCATACACACCTGGATTCAGAGAGTTTGCTGTGGTGTCTGGAGTAAGTGTTGTTGCTGTAGTTGATGTTACAACTATTAAAAACAAAATGGAAATAGAAATATGTCATATTTTAATGCATGAACACAATGTCAAGCCATTCATTTTACAAACTACTACCCAGCCAGCACAGCCATGTGGGGCCCAAATGGGTTTGACCTGGGCTATCTAACTGGGACCCAGGCAGTTTTGTCCTCGGTTTCCATGTTGGCCCCACATGGGTTTGCCCAGATGAAATGAACACTGCTTAGTATGCACAGTACAGGCTGTTTAATGTAACACTTAATCAGTGTTGGAGGTAATGAGATAATTAAGTGATTGAATAATGATTGTGCATTAATGATGAACACCTGCTGTTAACAAGCAGAATCACTGAAGGAAAGAGAAACACAAGAACTACTTCCAGCCACAGCCTTGGATGAAATCAACTGAAGATAAAATACATTACATCTCTCAAGATCGGATTAAACAACTCCACAAACAGCATTACCAGCTTCACTTATTACTAACCAGACTGACTTTATTTCTATCAGACGTCTACAGAAAAGAATTAAGAAGAGGTTTAGATGTTGATTACTTTTTTGAAAGTAATAGTTTGATTTGATGTTACCATTGTGGCGATCCGTGTGTGCTTTAGTCAGGCTCTTGACTTTTTAACATTAGTTGTTCTCTGGCAGCTGTGTCTGTTTGTTATGGCGAGAACGGCAAGAGAAAATATGATCAGATGCTGTAAGCTGATTGATGATATGAATATGATCGTCATATAGTGGCTTAACTCATTGATTATTTGTGAGGTTCATACGGTAGTATGTTATTCATTTTGTTTTATTGTTGTGATTCTACAACAAGAGAATAATAGAATTTAATCAGAACGTCAAATTATTTTTAAAACTCCATTTACATATTTTGGGCTCCTCCTAATCTTACTCACACACAGACATCAAGAATCAACATATGAATCTCAACAATGGTGACATGCTTCATGCTGCAATGCATTCTGGGAGCCATGGATAAGTTTTGTATGATGCACTCAGAATGCATTGCAGCATGAAGCATGTCACCATTGCTGAGATTCATATGTTGATTCTTGATGTCTGTGTGTGAGTAAGATTAGGAGGAGCCCAAAATATGTAAATGGTGTTTTAAAAATCATTTGATGTTCTGATTAAACTGTGCTGGATCTCTTGCTGTAGAATCACAACAATAAAACAAAATGAATAACATACTACCCGTATGAACCTCAAAAATAATCAATGAGTTAAGCCACTATATGACGATCATATTCATATCATCAATCAGCTTACAGCATCTGATCATATTTTCTCTTGCTGTTCTCACCATAACAAGCAGACACAGCTGCCAGAGAAAAACTAATGTTAAAAAGTCAAGAGCCTGACTAAAGCACACACTGATCGCCACAATGGTAACATCAAATCAAACTATTACTTTCAAATAAGTAATCAACATCTAAACCTCTGTTAATTCTCAATAAGAACTTCTGTAGACATCTGACAGAAATAAAGTCAGTCTAGTTACTAATCAGTGAAGCTGGTAATGCTGTTTGTGGAGTTGTTTAATCAGATCTTGAGAGATGTAATGTATTTTATCTTCAGTTGATTTCATCCAAGGCTGTGGCTGGAAGTAGTTCTTGTGTTTCTCTTTCCTTCAGTGATTCTGCTTGTTAACAGCAGGTGTTCATCATTAATGCACAATCATTATTCAATCACTTAATTATCTCATTACCTCCAACACTGATTAAGTGTTACATTAAACAGCCTGTACTGTGCATACTAAGCAGTGTTCATTTCATCTGGGCAAACCCATGTGGGGCCTACATGGAAACCGAGGACAAAACTGGCTGGGTCCCAGTTAGATAGCCCAGGTCAAACCCATTTGGGCCCCACATGGCTGTGCTGGCTGGGTGAGAGAGAGAGAGAGAGAGAGAGAGAGAGAGAGAGAGAGAGAGAGAGAGAGAGAGTATATAGAGAGACACATTCAGCAGGACTATATTACTGTGTTTAACCAAATACATAAAAATGGCACATTTAATAGCATAATTATCTTTATTTATCATGTAATTGAGGCTTGTGATGATGATTTTATAGAAATTGATATGTATTGAAAGCCATCTGTACACTAACAGACTGTACCTCATATGTTCACTAAATGAATGTGACATGATTGTTTAGGATTGTCTGGATGAGAATGATGTGTCTGACATTTAATGACAGTTACTTTTTACATTACGGTATTAGTTTTCATGTTTATGATTGTTGGTGATGTACACGAGAATGGAATTAGAAAGTGATGTAGATTACAAATTAAACATGGCTTGAGTCAAAATCTGTGATCAGCTGTTCGAACAACGAGTCGGTCAAATGAGGATGATGTTCACACACACCTGGATTCAGAGAGTTTGCTGTGGTATCTGGAGTAAGTGCTGGTGCTGTAGTTGATGTTACAACTGTTAAAAACAAAATGGAAATAGAAATATATAATATTTTAATACATGAACACAATATCAAGGCATTTATTTTACAAACTGTTGTAGTCCAGAGCTACAGTATCAGTGCTGAAAGCCGCTCACACTAACATGGGATGAGTTTTGCTCAAAATATCAGAGATTGTTGTTTCCCCGCCTCCTCAGACTCGACGCTTACGCCGGTTGCCAGTTTGAGGACACACAACAGAATGAGCGCAACTGACAATGAAAGTCGAGGAGACTTTACACACTGTAAGTTGATGAGTTGATTTATCCGTGTTTTAATAAGCTCTTGTTCATAGAGATGTTTAGATGGATATCGAGGCTTTTTAGGTTGTGTGGAATCTGCAATCTCTGACCCAGTTTGTTTGATGGCTGCGATACGCTGTGTTTTCCTGCTATCTGGCATCCCGGGGTGTGGGAATACTATTGGCTGAACTGGCAGTGGGCGGAGTCACACAGACCAAAACAAAACCCGAATGACAACATGGAAAGTGTAATCCAGAGAGGATTCAGAAACTGATTCTCGAAAACTCTATGAGTCGGTCAAATGAAGATGATGTTCATACACACCTGGATTCAGAGAGTTTGCTGTGGTGTCTGGAGTAAGTGTTGTTGCTGTAGTCGATGTTACAACTATTAAAAACAAAATGGAAATAGAAATATGTCATATTTTAATGCATGAACACAATGTCAAGGCATTCATTTTACAAACTGCTATATGTTTAATAAATCCTCACGCAATACAGCGCCAGGCGAGACGCAAGTGTGTTTTGCTAGTTTCAGCCCGACACAGTTTTCATTTTCACGTCCTGCGACACGTTGTTTAAATAGCAAATGTATGTGTGCACACTCTGGTTATTACACACACTCTGCTTATTACACACACAGGGACATGCAGCAGCACACAAACATGCCAAATGTGAGAAATAAAAGGATTACAATGTAATTATTATTCTGTACATAAAGATATTGTGAATCCGGCTTGTCCCGTAGATTGTCCCTTTAACCACACACACACTCACACACACACACACACACAGAGGGTTCTCAAGTCTCACGCATTGGCCGTGAGACACACGCAACTCAACCAGTTCACACGCTCACACGCCACACCGTGTATTTCTCACGCTGAAAAGGCAATGCCAAATAAGTTGTCCTGCAAGCTTTATATATAATGTTGTATACGAGGCGCGCGCAGGCACACAGAGTGAAGTTTCCTGCCGCCAGCACGTATCTCGGCCAGATTGCGTTCGTTACTAGGCAACATAGATGCGCAAACACACGGAAGTTGACGGAACATTCTCGGCCACCGTACGTTCGTTACTAGGTAACCAACAACAACATCGCGCGAACACACGTCGTGATGGAGAAGGTAAGTTGGAAGAAAGCTCGTCTATCATTTTTAGTCTAGAACATTTAATATATAGCCCAATGTATACATTATTATTGATGCAGTCAAAAACTCTACAACTACTTTGCAACCAGGCCAGAAGCTTTGGCTCAGTTTGGCTAGCTTACGTTATCTAAAACTAAGGGAAATGTTAGTGGGTATGGGAAGGAATGAAGATGTATTTCTTCATTTTATTTTAAATTATATATCATACTGTATTAATAGTCTTTCTAGTTACATTAAGGCTACATGTATTAAAGCAGAGTGCTCTGGGTAATATTTTTATATCCTGTCAAAACATACATTAAAGGGGTGGTTCAGGATTTTCGACATCGGACCTCATTTTCAAGTGAGCCTGGTTGTTATTCATCAGTGGAGACAGTTTTCAAAAAAATTCATCCAGTCCTTACTTTTGGATAGTTCGCCGGTGCTAGGCTAGCGCGAGTCAACGGTGCACGCGTTAGCCTGCCATTAAAAACAGTTTTACCCACTCCACAGTAGCCTACACCAAAAGCAAATAAATTATAACGCCAGACTATCGATGTAAATGTCTGTTGAGAGAATAATGTTAGAAATTAAACTACCCTTTCATCACGCGTGCACCGTTGACTCGCGCTAGCCTAGCACCGGCGAACTATCCAAAAGTAAGGACTGGATGATTTTTTTTGAAAACTGTCTCCACTGATGAATAACAACCAGGCTCACTTGAAAATGAGGTCCGATGTCGAAAATCCTGAACCACCCCTTTAAGTTAATCATAGCCATTGCATTTGTATTTTTCAAAGATGTCCCCCTACCCGTGTTATCAAGGCATCACAATGTGAAACAAACATTTACAACACAACACAAAACACATTTCATAAGCTGGAGTGTGTACTCTTGTGTACACACACACACACCTTAATACTCTAATATGTCATCTGTTCACAATGGCCCTTATTTATCATTCTTGCGTAGAAACGGGCGTATATGTTGGCGTAAGATTATGCTTACACTCCTCTCACCGCCTGATTTATGAAGCTGTGCGTACCTTTGAAATCCAGGGCTGCGTTTAGCCCCAACAAAACGTTGCACAACGTTTTTTAAACAGAAACGGTGATGCGTTGAACACACTGTTCTGATGACGCAAGAGTTGCAACTATGGCAGCTGAGAAGGCCATTCTTTGTGTTCCTTGTGAAGAATTTTCTGAGCCTGATGAAGTCGGTATAAATATGTGTTTAATACTACAAAATATGCCCGATGTTACAGTTACTGCACTTGCCGCCCAGAACAAAAGAGAACATCCCAATCGAGTAAAGGGATTTGTGGAAACTGAAATGGAAGCACACATCTTACCTAATTCAGACTAAAACACATCTATTTAGCCTCACATTACTGACTTTATTTGTAGGTCATACTGTTTTAATACCCTGTATTTTCTTTCTCATTTTTAGGAAAAGCACTTAATTACCATTGTTTATTTCTATACCAAATGTCATACACTTGCAATGAAGCTAAAAATATAAACAACTACATCATTATGTTGATTTCCTATATTTTTTACAATAAAACTTTCGACAAACATGTCTTCTAATATCCTCAGTTGTTGTGTATACCGAGCTGCATCGAACACATTTGTAAATTACTTTCCTTGAACCCATTGTGCGAGTTCACTTTAATACCACGTGCTTTATATACATGTTGCTGCTGATTGGACTGCAGTTCTGACACACCCACCAAACAAGAGAAAGCGTATCTCAAACCCCGTTGCACACCGGTGCACGCCGTTTCCAGGAAACATGACGTTCAACCCGGAAACCGTAGCAAAACGTTGCGCACTGTTTTGAACTTGAACATGCCCCTGGTGTACGCAATACCTGCCCTTGATAAATGCCGCGGCTGAAAACGATCGTCATTAGAATAACACGCCCCTATATATTCAAGTCTCCGCTCCCCCCACGCCCTCATTTTACGCCATGGACACACGGAAGACGGCAAAGAAGAGAAACTTGGATGAGCAAATGACCTATCACAATGCATTATTTTACAGCACGTGTTTTGAAACAATTAGCATTTAATTTCGTATCACGTCACATGTATTGGGGTGTACAATAGTGATGATGATGTGATGTGGAGTACCATTCATTCACATTAATAATTGCATGACAATTTGTAATATTATTATTATTATTATGATTTTTATTATTAATGACGCTTATTGTTATTTAGAAGAAGAATGTCGTTGTTATTATTATTATTTGTATTATTATTATTTAAAAGAAGAAGAATGTCATTTTTATTATTTTGTCAGTCTGAATTATTTTTTGGTCATTGAAAGCCTTTCATTACTGAACCCAGTCCGTGCGCACCTGCCGGGCCTAACTCTGAAACGTCAGGTAAAGCGCACAGGCTCGCAACTTAAGGAATACATATGCCTACAATTCAAATGCTTTGGTAAAGTCACACAAATTAAACATTGAAGTCCATGTTGCACAAAAATAAACACTGAGGTTTATAATTACTATATTGTTGTTGTTTTTTACAGTGGGTCATAATATATCATCTTTTAGTTTGTCAGTGCGTTTTGTGGTGTTAGGAATTGTTTTTCTGCGCATTTCCGCACTAACTCAAAACGTGCGTACATGTACACCACCTCCTGAGCTGGCGTAGGATTTGAACGTGCCGTACGCCAACGTCCATATTGATAAATCTCAATTAGGCTCCATTAGGGCTCCTCCCCTAACCGCATGTGATCTCACTCCAAGCTTTTGATAAAACTTGAGAACACACACACACTCAACTTTAAACTCACACACGAGCAGATCTGTTTCCTCGCTAGAGAAGCGTTCAGTGTTTACGCTTACAAATTCTGTCATGTTAATAGCGAATCCACAACTGGCTTTTAAAGGGAGATGAGACTCTGATTGGTTTATTTCACGTTACGCCCAAAACACACCCATTACTCATTAAGAGAATAGACAAAACACACCCATTACTCATTAAGAGAATAGAGACGACACACACCCATTACTCATTAAGAGAATAGACAAAACACACCCATTACTCATTAAGAGAATAGAGACAAAACACACCCATTACTCATTATGAGAATAGAGACAAAACACACCCATTACTCATTATGAGAATAGACAAAACACACCCATTACTCATTAAGAGAATAGAGACAAAACACACCCATTACTCATTATGAGAATAGAGACGACACACACCCATTACTCATTAAGAGAATAGACGACACACACCCATTACTCATTAAGAGAATAGAGATGACACACACCCATTACTCATTAAGAGAATAGAGACAAAACACACCCATTACTCATTATGAGAATAGAGACAAAACACACCCATTACTCATTAAGAGAATAGACAAAACACACCCATTACTCATTAAGAGAATAGAGACGACACACACCCATTACTCATTAAGAGAATAGAGACAAAACACACCCATTACTCATTAAGAGAATAGAGACAAAACACACCCATTACTCATTATGAGAATAGAGACAAAACACACCCATTACTCATTATGAGAATAGAGACAAAACACACCCATTACTCATTAAGAGAATAGAGACGACACACACCCATTACTCATTAAGAGAATAGACAAAACACACCCATTACTCATTAAGAGAATAGAGACGACACACACCCATTACTCATTAAGAGAATAGACAAAACACACCCATTACTCATTAAGAGAATAACAACACTTTTAGATCATGCGCTGGCACACAGATCATTTTTCTTTTACAAAAATAAATCCTCACTATGATTTTATTCATTTATCCTGGGATGGCGTGAGACTAGCTGTATAATATTTATAATTATTTTGCATCAGACAACAGAAAGTACAAATCATATGTTTCAAAATGTCATAAACTCACTGACAAATCTGACTAAAGAGCTTTTTTTGATGATAATATGTGTGATGATAAAGCAGTCTGTGAGAGCCAGTGCAAACCACTGAAGCGAGAGACTGATGATGTGTGACAGTGATCATGTGATCATGAACCTTGTGTAGAAGCTGCTGCTGTAGTTCGGCTTGATGTCTTCTCAGAGTTTGAGCTTCTGACTGGAGTCAGTGTTGTTGAAGCGACTGGAGCTGCAGAAGATGAATGTTCAGACGCATCAGGACATTAACATCATATTTTCATATTGATCATGACATGCAGTTTGTGTTCAATCATCACAGCTTACAGTGGCAGTAGTTGAGAAGAGAGATGTTACTGTATCATTTATTCCTGGTTTATATGAGAGTGAAACACAGTGAGCTGCTTCCCATAAACCTTCAGCTTTCCTGAATCAATGACATTATTAAGCCTTAGAATTCCTCAAACTGCATACAAATCCTTATAATTCCCAATCTACATTCATACATGGGTCATTCATGAAATATTGCATAAATCAGAAGAGTCTATGTTAGCCTAGTATGACCCATAGGAGGTCAATATTGGGAATTATAAGGATTTTTATGCAGTTTATGACTTTGACCACTAATATTTTACAATTGCCAAACGTATGAAGCCATCAGAAAGAGTAGAGCCAGTGTGTGAAAGTTTTTACAAATCTGTCTGAAAAGAGTGTTTTCTCACCTGAATACTTGACAGTGTATCTGACTGAGGTCTTGACTTCATTTATGTGAGTAAGCTGACATCTCCACTCTCTGTTGTTATCTTCATTCAGGAGTGTTGTAGTCAGAGTGATGATACAGTGATATTGATCTGATGATGATAATATCTGATATCTGGAGTCTGTCTTCAGATCAACACCAGCCTGATTCACCCACAACAGCTCAACTCCCTCAGAACGAACCAGATCATCACAGGAGAATCCAGTATCTGAATACAACTGACAGGAGAGAGTCACAGAGCGGCCTGGACTGATCTCAGTCTGTGAGGATGATGAAGATGATGATGATGATGATGATGATGATGATGGAGACACTGAAACTGAACACAAGACACAAATCACAGACTCTTCAATCATCATCTGAGTTTAAAGGGAGAATCTGCCCTTTTTAAATTGACCACATAATCATAAACTTACCATGAAGAACATGCAGATAAACATCAGCATCAGGTCCTTGTTGTTGGTCTTTTCCATTCACATTTATCCATTGTTGGCAGCTGTATAATCCATAATCTTCTTCTGTGACGTTCTTGATGTTCAGAGAGCAGTCAGACTCCAGACTCAGTCTCTCATGTTTCTCTGTGTCTTTATTATTTATCCCTTTATTAATCAGTCCAACTACTGCTGAATGAGTGAATCTGTTGTAGGCCCATGTAGTTGATTTGCAGTCAGAAAGAGCATTATTACAGGACAGACGAGCATTTCCACCAGAACTGATGAACACATGATCATCCACTCCACTGATACCTGAAACACAGTATATCTCAGTGATCATTATGATATTAATAAATGAAAATAATAAACCATACCAGCATAAAAAGCAGAAGATTCAAATCATACAGTCTTTTTCCGGTGTTTGATAATTAATGCATTCATAAACATTTATGGATAAACCAAATCAAACGCCTCTTTAAGAAGGAATAAGAAATACTCTGACTTTGAAACAAATGTAAATAATGTAATATCATCATATCTTGAACTCTTGATTTCAGCTTTGTCATAAACATTACTGGACGGCACAGGATTAGTTGATCCTCCTCTTCAACCGTAGAAAATACACTAATAACTGACCTTAAAAGCTCTTTATCTGTTCTGTGTTTCTCTCTTTCCTTCAAACTCACCCTACTGTGACTTATGCACAGCTAAATACAAAATAACAATTCAAAACCCACAAAGAATATTTGTGGAACAGTTCCCAAAGGAAGGAGCAAAACTCAGGGAAGGTTTGCTGGGATCAGTAGTTCACTCTCCATCCAGACACAGTCGTGATGATACTGTACTTCTGTTCTCTGACCACACAACATCACTGAGCTGAGCTGAACACTCGTTGTGTGTTTGATAGTAAGTTTATGATCAATCATGAGCTGAGTTTGGGAAGTAGTTAACAGTGAATTTGATCATGATTAGGGCCCTCTCAAGTAAAAGTCATGACAAAATAATGCATTAACAAATCATTTAATACTAATTAATAATACAAATATTATATATATATTTTTTTTGGTTTACTTCTCATCTATGAATTAATGCTATGGTTTGGGAGATTTGAAGTACTTTTGTACCTATTTACTGCAAAATACCTCAGCTACACCATTAGCATGCATATGAAATATTACCTTTTTATGAAAAAAAAACAAAAAAAAACACATTAATGATGATCGAAATGAAATATGAGTTGTTTCTGGATATTGATCTCGGTGTGAGATGCATAATTCTTCATCTGCTGGTTAGAATTTTTTTTGCAGATAATATAGTTTTGCCAAAAAGTGTAATTACCGTACACTTCCAGCAGAGGCGCCATAGAGATCCATTCATTTTTTGGATGTGACTGACTGCTCTTATAACAGCTTTTGTCATGAATATATATATTTAAACTTTTTAAAATACATTAAATCAGTGTTTTTTTGTTGTTATTTGAGGTCTTTTGAAGTGTCTTGTTTTTGCAATAATGCCACATAAATTTGCAGTAATGACACTAAAAGAAAAGACTTGAATGCAGTTACTTTTTTTTTTTTTTCAATAATCCAAAATATATAAAATCATTAACTTTAGAATAAGAAAAACATTTTTAGTACATAAAAGTAAATAGAGCCTGACATCAAACAGATGTTTAGACGTCAAGCCAGTTTTCATTTTCAACCAATATTTGACGTCTGAGCGATGTTGGAGTCCATGTCCAATAACATTTCTATCTGGGATGAGCTCATATTGTGATCATAGTATGAGCACACAGTGAGTGCTGTGAGGTTACACTTTTAGCTAGGGCTGTAGTAGGCTACTCGAGTCCGGTCTTTCTATGGTCTCGGACTCGCTGGCTTTCGGACTCTGACTTGTCTCGGTCTCGGCCACTGCTGGTCTTGCCAAATATGACTTTTGGTCTCGACCGAGTCCAGGTGTCTTTATTATGTTCCCAGTAAGCACACATAGCCTACTGTTACGACCACTTGGCTCATACAGTGATCGCAACATGAAAGGGGAGACCACACTGATCGCAACATTTAACAGAGAGTGTTTATTTAACAAAATAGAAAGGTATCAGTAAATGTAATGGTTAACCAAAAGTGTAGTGTTCATCAGTAGAATGAAACGGGTGAGGAGAGGAGGTGAGGACGACGAGCGAGGCGGCCACCAGCCGCACAGACCGACGGCTCGAAGAGGAAAAGGAGAGCGGCGAGCTCCTGGAAGGCCTCTTTTAACAGGTCATCAATTAACCTTCACGGCCAGCCTACAGCTCCACCTGTTGGACTAAGACAGACAGACAGACGGCAACCATAAAACACAGACAACAACAAGCTGCCCAGCAGCACGGCAAAGCCGGTCATGACATCACTCCCCCCTTGATGACAGAGACCCATCTTAATGGGACTCTGAAAAAACCATCAAGCTCCCACAATAGCCATAACCACATTATACAAAATCAAAAATAAATAAACCAATTTAACTAACACTCACACACAGGAAAGACTAATTCATTCATACCACCTTCACCAAGTGCACCTCATTCCTAACAGGACAACTGGACCAACAGTGACCATTCTCACTCACACCACCTTTACCACATTCTGCAACCAGCAAATCCCGGTACCATGGACAGCTATTTAAGGCAAGCAGAACAGACACAGATTGAGCGGGGAAAAACAGACACCATTAAACTGACTCATCCGGGGCGCGAGAGAGTGCATCAGCTAACACATTCTCCACGCCGCGGATGTGCCGAATAACTAAACGAAAAGGTTGTAAAAATAGTGCCCAACGTAAGAGGCGTTGGTTGGTGGAATTCTTTAATGACTGGAGGAAAGTGAGGGGATTATGGTCCGAGTAAACCACAATTGGATGCAAACCCCCACCCACATAAACCTCGAAGTGTTGGAGTGCCCAAATTAACGCCAAAGCCTCCTTCTCGATTACGGAGTAATTAAACTGGTGCTTGTTGAATTTACGCGAAAAATAACAAACAGGTTTGTCAACCCCATTTTCATCGCTCTGCAAAAGAACGGCACCCGCCCCAACCTGACTCGCGTCAACCTGTAGCTGGAATGGTTGATCCAATTCGGGCGCAGCCAAAACCGGCGCCGAACTCAATAACAGCTTGGCATTTTGAAATGCCTGATGACACTCGGCCGACCAAACAAACTTAGCTGTGCCCTTCAATAAATTGGTCAGCGGAGAAACTACCGTGGAAAAGTTGCAACAAAAACCACGGTAATAACCGATCATGCCCAGAAAGCGCATCAATTCCTTCTTTGTGGCCGGCGGGGGAAAATTCTCTATGGCCACGACCTTCGCATTTACTGGCCGCACCTTACCTTGGCCCACCACCTTACCTAAATAAACGACAGTGGCCTGGGCAAACTCACATTTAGCAAGATTTACAGTTAGAGTTGCTGCCACCAACCTCTGAAACAGTGCACGAATACGTGCCAGATGGTCACCCCACGTATCGGCGTAACAGACCACGTCGTCTAAATAAACGGCACATCCCTCCAACCCAGCAACTACCCTATTCATGAGACGCTGAAAGGTTGAGGGGGCGTTCCGAAGGCCAAAACTCATCCTAGAATAAGAGTACAACCCAGAAGATGTAACAAATGCAGACACTTCCTGCGCTCTCGGTGTTAATGGTACCTGGTAATACCCTTTTAACAAATCAAATTTACTAACGTACCGTGCACTCCCAACCTGGTCCACACAATCCTCAATACGAGGTAATGGAAAGGAATCGGGCTTTGTCAATGCATTAACTTTCCTATAATCTGTACAAAACCTATATGTCTGATCTGATTTTTTAACCAACAAACACGGTGATGCCCAGCTGGAATAGGATGGTTTTGCCAGACCGTTATCGAGAAGATATTGAACACTGGCCTCCATACTTACGATCATACCGCCGTTTCATTTTGTCCTGAGCCGCACTCAGATGTTCACTAGCCAACTTCCAAGACAAAAATAACTTACGGCGGAAACCGTTAACATACTCCACCAAACTGGCAGGGGTTTTTGACTGGTCTAATCCAGTGCTCAAAACAGACAAAGATGTTCGTACTTTGTGACCAAAAACTAGGTCATTAGGACAAAACCCTGTACTTTCTTGAACAACTCCACGGGCCGCCAACAAAAGCCATGGTAAAGCCTCTTCCCAATCCTTCTTCATTTCAACGCAATATGCACGTAACAAAGATTTCAAGGTTGCATGAAAACGTTCCAGCGCCCCCTGGCTTTGAGCGTGATAGGCACTGCTCAAATTGTGCCTTACACGTAACAGTCCCAGAGCAGCCGCAAACGTCTTGGAGGTGAAATTCGAACCTCGGTCGCTTTGAATTATCTTCGGGATCCCAAAAACTGAAATAAACTGTGACAAACATTTCATAATGGACCTTGTGGATATTGCCCTTAATGCATATGCAGCCGGATACCGTGTCGCCTGGCACATTACTGTAAACAAATATGTACATCCAGTTTTCGATGGAGTTAAAGGACCTACACAATCAATAATGATGTGTTCAAACGGCGTGCCTACGGACTGAATGGGCTGTAAGGGAGCAGGCTTGATTGTAGTGTTTGGCTTCCCAGCCACTTGACAAACATGACAAGTTCTCACAAACCTCCTTACGTCCCGCTTGATCCGTGGCCAATAAAAATGTTTTAGTATATGATTATAGGTCTTCTTAACACCAAAATGTCCAGACTCTATACCATGTGCTGCTTTCAAAACTAAATCGCGATACTTGTCAGGTACCACGACCTGCATCACCTGATCTGCCACATCAGGATCAACACAAGATGACCACTTTCGGAGCAAGAGACCATTTTGCACCAGATAACCTTTACCTGGGTCAGCTGCAGCTAGAGCAAAAATTTTTTCCAGACTCTGATCTTTTCCTTGAGCTTCAACCAGCTCATCATAAGACAACGGCGCGGGTAATTCTGGAATAAACAAACCAGACACAGACATGTTAGACACATCAGATGGTGAACCTATCTGCGCACGAGCCATTGCACGCGTCACAGCGCAGGCAGTAAAAACCTCTGGAAAATCTTGTAAAAATGTATCTGGCTCCTCCAATGGCAAAGGCGCAACAGTAACCACAGGCGGTGGGGACACTAAACACCCACCCAAATTATTGCCCAAAATGATATCAATGCCATCTACAGGTAAAGAGGGTCTCACAGCAATTATAATCTCACCATTTACAAATCCTGAAAATAACTGAACTCTGTGCAAAGGCACCGGGAAAGACTGAAGGCCTATTCCACGAATTAAAACAAACTTCCCAGTATCTGATACAGGA
Source organism: Rutilus rutilus (assembly GCF_951802725.1). NCBI lineage: Eukaryota > Metazoa > Chordata > Actinopteri > Cypriniformes > Leuciscidae > Rutilus > Rutilus rutilus. The sequence goes on along the minus strand of NC_140209.1, from coordinate 17,218,773 downwards.
GAAAATGGCAAAACAGAAGCACAAATAAAACTCTCTGAGGCTCCTGTGTCCCTCAAGATTTTCACTGGGACTCTGTGCGCATCCCCTACCCACGAAACAAAACCGTCACTAATGAATGGCGCATAGTTCGACACATCAGACACCTCTGAAGTTTCACGCTCACCCCTAGACACAGCTCCAAGATTTTCCTCCTCACCAGCGTCAGGCTGAACGACATTTTTAACTTCCAAACTAGAGAACTGATCCACTTCAAACGCAACAGGCCCATCTGAACGCGCAACAGAAAACACGCAACCAACAGCTTTTCCATTTGCAGCTCTACCCTTATTTCGCGCACCCAACACTGGACACTCTCGCTTCCAATGTCCTCTTTCCAAACAATAATTGCACTTCTCACCAACAACCTCATTCTCCCGTGTTTTATTCTTCATTAAATGATCAAATTTAACCCGACCCGATCGATATTCCCTATGGTCATATTCATAACGTGGAAAATACTCACGTACTTTACTTTTGTGCGTCAACACAAAACCGTCGGCGAGAACAGCAGCCTCCGCAACAGTCTCAACTTCATGCTCATTCACATAAATAGCTATTCTCTCAGGCAAGATATTTTTAAACTGTTCCAGAATCAGCAAATCTCGCAGCGCATCAAATGTTTCCACACCCTCAGCGGCAAGCCAACGATTGAAAAAACTACTCAAATCTCTTGCCACTTCGGTATGGGTTTGTCTTTCACCTTTTCTCCAATTTCTGAAACGTTGCCGATAAGCTTCTGGAACGAGTTCATAACATTTTAAGACTGCCTGTTTTACGCTGTTATATTTCTTTCTCTCGGCAGGTGCCAAAGCCACAAACGCCTCCTGCGCGCGACCCACTAATACAGTTTGCAAAAGTACTGTTTTGTCCTCATCATCCCAATCACGATCAGTGGCTATGTTTTCGAATAACGAAAAAAATATATCCGGTTCCCGTTCGTTAAATTTTGGCAGGAACCTTATCATACTAGCTAGATCTGACTTACCGGTAGAATTTCGATCTATTCTCCCCTCAGAAAATAGTCTCAGTCTCGTTCTTTCTACCTCTCGTTCCTGTTCTTCACTTCTAAGTTTTTCTAATTCTAACAAACGGTCTTTCTCTTTTTCGTGCACTTCCAAACGTTTTTGCTCATTTTCCTGCTCTAAACGCTTCTCCAGCATCTCCTGCTCCTTAGTCAATTTAAATTGCTCAAATTCCAATCGCTTTTGCTCCAACTCTAATTTCTTTTTCTCCAATTCTATATCCATCTCTATCCTCAACAGTTGTTTTTGTTGTTCAAAGGTTAAATCGCTGGACTTAAGCTGCATTTTAGGCCTAACGCTAGACTCAGGAATATCAGCCATCTCGTTTATTTGCATTTCTGGACTAGGACTGATTGGGGTTACATCAGGCAAAACCTGCTTCTCTTTTAAGAACTCGCGAATAAAACCCACACATTCCTTCTTCTTAGCAGATTTAAGTACGGCCGGTAACTCGATCGCGTAATACTCGGCCACCTTCAACAATTGTTCCCTAGTTAACCCCACCAACAAACGCTCCGACGGAGCTGCGAAAAACTCCTCCAACATGACCATTAATACTCTTTCCAATCCACAACTAATCCAGCCAAACCGGTTATAAAGTCGATACAGTTCAGGTAACCAGACAGACTAATGCTGGAGCATCCCCCTAACATTTTACCCCCCTTCTATTCTAACCTATCTTCACACCAAAGTCCAAGAACAAGGATCATTTACTCACCCATACCGCTGGAGTCGTACTGTCCCGACAAAGTCACTCCAGCCGGTGCTCCACGGCGGTGCCCTCGTTCAGACCTCAGTGACAGTAAGCTAGACCCACAACGCCGAGGCGCACTAATTGGGGACAAACTTAGCTCCACAAAATTTCCCGTCCAGCCACCCAAACTGCTACCGAACCTTACCGAACGGCTGAAAGAAAGAAAAAAAAAAACGCCCCTTAACTCAACTCTCCCTCCTACACACACACACAAAATCAGCGCGGCTCTCCCAAAACAATCCGCGAGGTTGATAGTAAACTCAACTTCCTTCACTCATTCATAAATCGCCTACATTACATAACGCAACACTACACACGCTAGTAGCCCACTACTAGGAATTAAAGCAGAATAACGTTACGTTACTTATCAAACTTACGAGACTAATCGGACGAGCCCCCATATGTTACGACCACTTGGCTCATACAGTGATCGCAACATGAAAGGGGAGACCACACTGATCGCAACATTTAACAGAGAGTGTTTATTTAACAAAATAGAAAGGTATCAGTAAATGTAATGGTTAACCAAAAGTGTAGTGTTCATCAGTAGAATGAAACGGGTGAGGAGAGGAGGTGAGGACGACGAGCGAGGCGGCCACCAGCCGCACAGACCGACGGCTCGAAGAGGAAAAGGAGAGCGGCGAGCTCCTGGAAGGCCTCTTTTAACAGGTCATCAATTAACCTTCACGGCCAGCCTACAGCTCCACCTGTTGGACTAAGACAGACAGACAGACGGCAACCATAAAACACAGACAACAACAAGCTGCCCAGCAGCACGGCAAAGCCGGTCATGACACTACGTTGCCACGATATTAAAACAAAATATTATTGGAGGGACAGTGAAACACTGGCCACCTAATAACTAGCGATGGGCATTTCGGCTCTTTTTCGAGTAAAAAAATAAATGTTTAAATAAACTAACGGAAAGTCCACCGCTAGTGCAACGTGTATATTCACATTTTTAATTGTCCATAACAACCCGAAAACTTGCCTGCTTGCCTAACACATCTAATTAATGGGCAAAGTTTTCCGTCTTTTTATTTTTATTTTATGTGGATGTTATTGAGCTTGTAGAAGTTTAGCTCTTGCGTTCTTCTGAACATCTCGCTGAATGACATCTGAACATTGCCCGATGTAATTTCTGAGTCATATCACTCCATAATCTGCCTCTCTTTTAAATGCCTATTCCACGAGTGGTAGGCTCCAATGACTGGCTGTTTTAAAATATAGCTAATATCGAAACAAAATAACCCAGCAGTCTCATCTACGAGACGTTTAGGCCTCCTCCAATAGCACTGACAGCTCGGCTCATAGCTTGCTGGTTTGCTTAGTGGCAAACTTTTTTCATTTGATTGGTTCAACCGACGCCCGAATTTAATTAAAATATTATTTTTTGTCACGTCATCCGCCGATCCGCGGTTTATCCGCATCTCTAGTGTGTGTGTGTGTGTGTGTGTGTGTGTGTGTGTGTGAGTTGGCTCGGCCCTCCCTCATGCAGTTTAATTGGTTGACATTGCGTGTATGATTGACAGGAACAGAATGTGAGGCTGATCAGACAGTTAAAACGAATGTGTATGTGCCTTTAGGCCTATATCATTATTTTTTGTTGTTCTTTGAATTAATCAATTATTTTAAATAAAATTAAAATCATTCATTATTTCATTATTACATAATGATTTAATTTCTATAGGCTATATTTTTAGCAGACTTTTTTTTCCTGTCTTGGACTCGAACCTCTTTGGACTTGGTCTTGACTTGGACTCGACAAAGGTGGTCTTGACTACAGCCCTACTTTTAGCTCACTGTGACATTGATGATCATATGGAGAGATCACTGTGAGACATGTTGACTGGGTGAGAGCACCCAATTATAATTAATTAACTGTTAACTACTTACCAAATTCTGCTTACTTAATTTATTTTAAACTTATTGTCAAATGCACATGATGTTCTAACACAAGTATTCAGCCCAGTTCAGTTGTTGTGTGACTTTTCCAGAAGTCAGAGAACGGAGGTGCAGTCAGGGTACTTCTTATTCCTTCTTAAAGCGGCGTTTGATTTGGTTTATCCATAAATGTTAATGAATGCATTAACTATCAAACATGTACTAACATGTAGTTAAGGCTGTAGTCATTGGTTCATGATTAGTTCATGCTTTCAATTATCATTAGTTCATGTTGAATTAAGTATTAATCCAGGTATTAGTACATGATTATTCATATACCCTTATTGTAAAGTGTGACCGTTTTTTCCTCACTTAAAGCAAACAACACACTCTCACACACTGATGAATTGTCACACCTTTAGTACAGTGGGGGAAGTTCGAATTATCTGATTGGTCAGTTTAAACATCTCACAGTTGGGTTAAAGTCACATGGTCAGGAAAGGATAAAAAAGATTGAAACTGTTGCTCTGTCTTTTTTATGCTCTGGCTCTCTTTCTTTACTTCCTCTTTTCTTTGTCTCTTACTCTCCCTCTCTCTCCCTCTCTCTCTCTCTAGCTCTCAGGAAACATTTACATGCTGAGTAAGATTAATGGTATAAGTTATCATCATCTCATACGTATCTATTTTGTAACTATTTTAAGTAAGGGATAATGTATAGCGAATCAGCCTGAAGGGGTTGTATTTGCTATAACAACCACCTCACTAGACATTATCCCGCTTATTACATGGCTGCCTAACAAATAAATCAATAATTTGACTCAAAATATTGATTTAAAAAGGAGTTTATTGATTTAAAAACGATTAAATTGCCAGAGTGAACAGAACTGCATCCATAGCAACGCTCTGTTTTTCATGGCAACGCATTCTACATTGGAATTCAACCAAGCCATGTAATAAGTATAACTATAAACATATTTTGTCATTAAACCTTTTCAATTACAAATAATGTGTTAAATAGTTTTTATTTGGTATTGACTTTGAAGTGCTACAAATTGCAATACAATATCATCACTCTCTATAGCAACGCTCTCCCACATATTAATCTATTGTAACTGCGCTTATTTCCGTCGTTGGTATAAGTAGCAGTGGGTGGAATAGACAAGAAATGTACAGTTTTCTACCATCTTGCTGACAACTTTTCTTTAGTCATTCGGCAGTCTTGAACCTCTGCAGGAAATCCACCCTTACACTTTTAATATGAAGATAATTCTTCATCATCAGATGTTTGAGTGACACTATGTCCAGTATCAGGAATAATACAGTATGATCTGTGTGTATCAATACACAACTCTGAGATCACAACGTGAATGTGTGCAAGAATAAACTGAGCATGTTCAAATGAACTCTTTCCAGACTAATTCCACTAAATGTCTTTAGAGAAAATACAGATTTCTTTACCTGTGAGAAGTGAAGAGAGAATGATCAGTCCCAGCAGACACAGATCACACTTATCATCCATTTTGTGTTTCTGTCAGTCTTTCTCTTCATTATATATAGTTACAGCTCCTCCTTTAAACATCATCAGCTCCTCCTCTGGTTGGTAACTTCCTCTGATCTCATCATCTGAGTGTTTAGTCCTGACTCTATGACACAGCTGAAGAAGTGATCAGAAAGATCTCTGGTGTAAAACTGTGTTGACTTTGAAAAGCTCTGGATCAGAAAGTGAGCTGAACTGTACAGTGGCGTCCAGAAACCAACCAAGTCCATAGAGAAGTATTATGTTTGACACTGAACAAAGTGCTTTAAAATGAACCGTTCCACTCAAATCAATACTGTGGCAGGATAAGTGATGTTGCCCTCCTATTGGCTCTGGTTAAGTGGGGCTTTGACAGACCAATGAGGTGGAAGTGACCACAGTATTTAAGGGCCCTTATTTTGACAGGTGTACGTGTCCTCTAAGTCGGGGTTCTTCCCTTCCTGGCATTTTTCATTTCGGTTCTCGGTTCCTTTAAGGTATGTTGACACTCTCTCTGGTGGTGTAATGATGTGGATTTTTTTTAAGTAATATGCTCCATTTTATAGTTTACCTAGAGAGGGGCTGGTGGTGATGACACTGTAGCAAGTTTGTGGCGGAGGTGCTGTCAGTAATAGCATGTTAGCGGGTGCGTGTGAATGCTGGCCGGTAAACAGAGCCGCAGTACCTGTTGTGAGTAACCATACAGCTCTGCGTTTGGTTGTTCTACCTAAACTGTAAGTACGCCTCTCCCTCGTTTACATTTGGGGTTTGGTGTATTTAGTTGACTTGTGCCTCTTTGTTGAAGGTAAATGGGGAAAATGGAACATCACTATCTCTAAGCCCTAACTGAAGACGCCACATGTTACACCGCTATATGTGATGTCGCTGCTGTTTTGCTTCAATATTTTGTTTGTATTGGTTTTGTTTGTTTTGCTTTTGGCAATATATTGTTTTGTTGTGTTTCCTGGCAACTTTATTTGTTCTATTTCTCGCCAACATTGTATTAGTCTTGTTTGTTTTGCTTTTGGCAATATTTTCTTTGTTTTCTTTGTTTTGCTTTTGGCAATTTCTTGTGTTGATGTGTGTCCCTTTCTTCTCTCTCCAGGATCCATTGAGGACTTGGAGTGGAACGGGGGAGGCTAGCTGCTTCATGTGATTTGTGTGCTACACCGTGTGCTGTGTGTGCTTCACTGTGTGCTGACGAAACTTCCTTATGGTGTGGGCGCTTGGTGTCTGATTTGATGTGACTTGAGGTGGGTTTGGACGACCCCTGGAGTAGTAGCGCCTGCCCTGTTCCCGCTAAGCCTGGCTCGGGAGAAGTTTGTCATGCTGGGAGAGTCCTGAAAGCGAGAGAATTTTATAATAGTGTATTTTTGTACTGCCCCTCACGTCTCAAGTTATCTGCCTTCCAAATGGTAACACTTACCTGTGTGTCCTTATTGGGGGTTATTTCCCTGGCGCCCCACCAGGGAGGCGTAGTCGGATAAAACTAGTAGTGATTTACTTTTCCCTCCACTTGAGTAATGCCACAATACAAACATATTTATCCTCTCATTAGCTATGTGTCCATCACCCTGTTTTTATGCATATTTTGAAGTATTGCATCAGAAACAAGTGATGGAAATGCAAAATTTCTAAACTTTACATTTGGATGGAAACCCAGCTATTGTAGCTACTGATTATTTGTCAGAGAAAACAATATCAACATAATGAAATATAGTTATTTGTAAGTGACCCAATACAGTGTCCTCAGAGTAATTTTTATGTGTCTATTTCTTGTCTTTTTTTCAGTTACACTTTTTTCATCACATCACTTACACATTGTGTTGCTATATGTGTGTGTACCATGAAGCTTTTATTAGGCTACTAAGTTTGTGCTTGTTAAAAACCACAAATTCACAACCTCCAGAAGTGTTGCACTAACAGATGCGTCAAGATCACACTTCATCTATATATACACAGCAAAAACTCCAGTGTTAAATTAACTCTCCTGGGAATTTATTTTATACCACACTCAAAAGTGTTAAAATAAGGGTGTCACAACTTTTTACCTCATTTACACGACAATGGTGTTTTGGGGCTTGATAACGCAAATGTTTGAAAACGGGTTTCAAAGTGCAAGTTTTTGAAAACGGTCTCCTAATAAACTATCAAAATGTGAATCTCTGAAGACGATGAGGTCATGCACATGCGTATTACGTGTTCAGTCTATAGTGTTTCATCGCCATCTGATGGCCTGGCAGCAGAATACAGGGTTTTTAGTCGTTTTTGCAGATCCGTGTGAATGGGGATCGTTTTGACAATGGTGTCGTCTGTACCCGGAAACCTCAAAGGAAAGACTTCTCCGTTTTAAGCATAACTGGGTTGTAACATCCAGACAAGAGAAAAGGTGATCAGGTGGTGTTGGTTATGTTTCGACATAATCATCATTTGACCTGAATGACTGAACTAATTTATAGTCTAATCTCTGAGTTTGATTTACCTTATTGATTACAGCCGCCCTGTGATTCTACAGCATAAGATCCAGCATTTTCAATATAATTCTAAGGATTTCTTAAAGTTGTTAAAAAATAAATAAATAAAAAAATCATTTTTTCTTTCATTATAGTACAATATAGTACTTTATACAGTACAGACTGATTCAGAGCAGCTTCACTAGGATAAACAGAAAAATAATAATGCAAACCGATTCTCCTGACTCCTGTAAAGACAATAGAGTCATTATTCAGATCAATTCAGTTCAGTGGTGATTTGCTTCAATAACTGTGTAAGGTTCATCAACTATGAAATGAAATGAAATGAAATTCATCAGAAGTAGCGCCTCCGCCCAGCCAAACTGCTACTTCTATGAACACCAGTCCCCGACTGAACTAATTGAGCCCTTAGCCACCCGGGCCGAGGCTTGGAAGCTATCCCCGGTGTGTTAAAATGGGTTCTGGACATGATGACATGAGGTTACTCGCTCCAATTTGCTCACAGACCACCCCCCATCGCGGACATAGTCAATGCTTCAGGCATGAAGGACGTGGCTCACGTCCTCCACACTGAAGTACTGAGCTTACTGGCGAAAATGCTGTCAGACTTCTATGGCTGCTACTTCCTAGTTCCCAAGAAGGATGGCGGCATCAGGCCCATCCCAGACCTCAGACATCTGAACTACGCCCTCACAAAATGGCTGTTCAAGATGCTAACTTTGAAACGAATCCTCGCGCTAGTATGCCCAGGGGCTTGTTTTTTCTCAGTGGATCTGAAAGATGCATACTTTCATATCCAGATTGTCCTCCTTCACAAACCGTTCTTGAGGTTTGCATTTCGAATGGGTTGCATATCAGTATACAGTCCTACCATTGGACTGTCTCTGGCACCACCTGACTGCATCATATCCTACAACATCTGGACAAACCTGGTTCTTATGTGAGTATCCTGTTTGTGGACTTCAACTCGGCCTTCAACACCATCATACCAATCATCCTCCTGTCCAAACTAACCCAGCTCCCTGTGCCCGCCTCCATCTGTCAGTGGATCTCCAACTTCCTGACAGACAGGCAACAGTTAGTGAGGCTGGGAAAATTCTCATCCACACCTGCATAATCAGCTCTGGCACCCCCCAGGCGTGCGTTCTCTCCCCACTGCTCTTCTCCCTGTACACCAACGACTGCACTGCAAAAGACCCCTCTGTCAAAGTCCTGAAGTTGGCAGACGACACCACACTTATCGGCCAAATCCAGGACGGTGACGAGTCTGCTTACAGGCTGTTGAAGGAGGTTGAACAGCTGGCTGTCTGGTGCAGTTATAACAACCTTGAGCTTAACACACTCAAAACAGTGGAGATGATCGTGGACTTTAGGAGAAACCCCCTGCACTCCCCACTCTCAGCATCATGAACAGCACTGTGGAAGCAGTGGAGTCATTCAGGTTCCTGGGCACCATCATCTCTCAGGACCTGAAGTAGGACATATACTAGGACATATTCCACATATACTTTCTTCACCAGCTGAAGAAGTTCAACCTGTCACAGGAGCTGCTGATACAAGTATACTCTGCAGTCACTGAATCCTCTGCACTTCTAGAACTGTCTGGTTCAGCTCAGCTATCAGATCTCAGAAGACTACAGCGGATAGTCTGCTGAGAGAATCACTGGTACACCTCTCCCCACTCTCCAAGAACTGTCCTCATCCAGAGTGAGTAAAGAGCAGGCAGAATCACCCTGGACCCCTCACACACAGGCCTCTTCCTCTTTGAACTGTCTACAAAGCTCTGAGCACCAGAACGGCCAGGCATAGGAACAGTTTCTTCCCTCCGGCAATCCACCTCATGAACAGTTAATGCCTCCACTTGGCAATAAACATGTGAAATACTTAAACACCATTTAAACATTCATTTATTTAACACACCACACGTCTTATTTACATGTCCTTGCATTTGTATTTTGTGTATTTTACTAAATCTAATTTATTTTATTTGTATTATCTGTGTCCTGTCACTGTTAGTATGTTTGAACTGTGGAAGCTTCTGTCACCAAAACAAATTCCTCGTATGTGCAAACATACCTGGCAATAAAGCTCTTTCTGATTCTGATTCTGACAACAAACTGTACAAGACATGTATCAAAATGTCATAGACTGACAAATCTATTTAAATAGTTTTTTTTTTTTTTTTTGTAGATGGTATGTGTGATGATAAACCTGTCTGTGAGAGCCAGTGCAAACCACTGAAGTGAGAGACTGATGATGTGTGACAGTGATCATGTGATCATGAACCTTGTGTAGAAGCTGCTGCTGTAGTTTGATGTTGAAGTAATCATGAAGACCTTGATTAGCAATTACAGTTTATTTTATTAAAATACTTTTGGTTGTCATACTGTAGAATTAATATAATCAATTATATGAAATTAATAACACACATGACAGTCTAGAAGAGATCAGCTGATCAGAGCACAAGATGATGATTATATCGGTATCATCATCATCAAGTAGATGACATCATCTGATCACATTTTTATCTCACTGTTCTTGCCATAACACACAGTTCCAGCAGCCAGAGAAAAACTGACCAACTAAAGCAAACACTGATCACCATAATGATGACATCAAACCAAACTATTATTATTAACAAATCATCAACATCTAAACCTCTATTAATCTCAATAAGAACTTTTCCACACATATGACAGAAATAAAGTCAGTCTGGTTAGTAATAAGTGAAGCTGGCAATGCTGTTTGTGGAGTTGTTTAATGAAGTTGGAGCCTGACATCAAATGTTTAGGCCGGCTACACACTGGCTGCCCAGCGTGGCGTTTCTGGTGCGTGAGCGTGGCGTTTTCTATGTCTTTGCACACCAGAAACGTGTCTGACGCGGCGCTGCTGCTGCTAGGTGACGATACAGCAAAGACAACGTCTGCAGTTTTGACGGCAAAATAGGCTACAGAATATTTTGTTCTGTATTGACAGGTGCAATATTTGAAAATCGGTAATTATTATTATTTCTTTTTTAAATTACATTTATATCTGCATTTATGTCAAAACCTAGAGACTTCCAAACATCAAAATATCATTTATTAATATGTATTCATATCAAAATGACATATAAACATCCTTCCCTATTCTATTTTGCCTGGAAACGCTTCCAACATGCTTGCGTGTTGCGCGAAAAATAGGCGTCGGTTCATATTTCTAGCATGCACGCGTTTTCTTCCGCACCTGAGACGTGTGTGTCACGCAGGCAGTGTGCAAGATCTAATCTGTTAACATGGGAGATGAAATAAAAACGGACACGCCACGAAGCCAGTGTGTAGCCGGCCTGACACATCAACCCAATTTTCATTTTCAACCAAAATTACACTTGTGACTCACATTGTGATCATATGGAGAGATCACTGTGAGATCAACGTGTTGACTAGGATGTTAATGAAAATAAAATAAATCTAAATTTATAAATAAGAAAAAAAAACACATTTTAATCTAAACTTGGTGTCACTATTTCTTCAGGATGATCAGAGTTTTTTCTTTGTTTTCTGAGAAGAAGAAAATAAAACGATAAACAATCCTCTGTAAGTTTTTGCTATTTTAAATATTGTTGCAGATTTGCTCAAAACTCACCAGTATTTTATTGTAATATTGCAAGCATCTCTATTTCCTCTGGGTGCTTCGAGTCCTTCCTCCCTGCAAAATAAAAGCATAGCAGTGGTAGGAAAAACCGTGTGCCTGTATGATGTGTCCCAGTAATGTAGTGTAGATGGAGAAGAGGAGGGGACCAAGAACTGAACCCTGGGGAACCCCTGTGGTCAGTTGATGTGCTCTGGATACCTTGCCTCTCCATGCGACCTTGAAGGACCTACCTGGTCCATCAGATTGTGTGCGGCTCAAAACTCACCAGCTCTTCTTGCACATATGATCAGAAGAAGAATCATAGTAGGAGCAGCAAATACTGCGATCTCAACAATAATCACAATCACTGCAGGAAACATGAGAGGAAGAAGAGAAACTGTACATGACTGAAGTCAAGGGTATTCAACTATCAACAGTTATTGATGAAGCTTTTACAGACTGACTGATAGTTTAATGTTATAAAGCTGTCAGTATAAATGAACGTGTCGTACCTCTGTATAATGATCCAGCAGTCACACTGACTTCAGTTTCTCCTGGATCTGTGGATCACGTCTGTTAGTTCAGTTCAACACATAATGCCACATATACACAACATCATCATTACATAATACTGGAGCTTCACATCACAGAAATGATGGATATGTGCACGAGTCTGTCATCTATTATCTTCTCACTTCAATCTCAAGGTGTCAGGAGGAGAATGACTATCACCATTGACCAAAAATAAATCTATTTGATGCTTTATTCATTCATAGATATTCATGTTATAACTTATAAGTGAGTTTCTAGCACACTTGCATTTCTAAGTTTGCAGAAACATTGAAATGTTGAATATCTATTTATTGACGGCATCTAAAACAAACAACGTTTCCTGTATGAAAACATTAAAATGCACAAATATTGAGGAATCCTTCGAGGGTGATGTGTGTGACAGTGATCATGTGATCATGAACTGTGTGTAGAAGCTGCTGCTGTAGTTCGTTCACACACACCTTGATTCAGAGAGATTGCTGTGGTATCTGGAGTCAGTGTTGTTGCTGTAGTTGATGTTACAACTATTAAAAAACAAGATGGAAATAGTAACATGGGATGAGTTGTGTAAGAACTGATTTTCCTGCTAAAACAAAACTCACCCTGCAATAAAGCCATAAAATGCACCCTGGACAGCAGATAGCAAAGACAGAGCACAGAACCTTGTCCTGCCCAAACTTATCTCCTTGTCCCCTTGTTTGACTTCAACTCATCCCCCCTCTCCCTCCTCAAGACACTGAAAGTTCATTAAGAATGTCTATATAACACATGGTGTATCTTGTGAATATGTTGTTTTTTCCTTTTCATGTTTGGTTTCATTTAAAGTGTCTCAGTGCGATTGGTAAAATGGTCTTAATTTCATTGCAGTCATTGGTTTAATGAGAAAGATTGAGAACTTAGGAGAATCCTGTTTCTCCTCTCTGGGTGAGATCTCTTTAAGATATCTCAAGAAACCAGTTGTTGCCCCCCTGGGGTACATGGATTGGCCCAAACAACTCTAAACAACATTTGTATAACCCCTTTTGTTCTGGTCTGGTATTTAAGGTGAGGTCACAGAGCAGTCTTTGGGACCCTGTAACCAGGATCACCCCATACAGAGCTGTTTCAGGGTTTTCCTGTTGGAACACACTCACACACCACTGTGTGTCTCTGTCAGGAATACAGTACATTGCTTACTTTTAGAGTCATCTTTGAGTGAATGATGTCATGTATCTATTATCTCTGAATTGGCTTTTAAACAGTGTTTTTGTGTAATTGGCATGATACATTTTTACCTGACAAATAAATGTTACATCTTGATTTATTCTGCATTTTTCAGAAATCATTATTTTTAGTAGACTAAAGCAGTGGTTCCCAATTCCAGTCCTCAGGACCCACTGCTCTGCACATTTTGTATGTCTCCCTTATTTAACACACCTGAACCAGATCATCAGCTCATTAGGAGAGACTCCATGAACTGAACTGAGTGTGTCAGATAAAGGTCCCTACACACCGGGACGAATATCGGCTCGCGTTATTCGCCAGTGTTTTTCAACGCGTTTTTTGTGTTCACACCCAAGCGATTTTCGCTGACGATGTGCCGAGTGAACATGCAAATTCATTCCCTGACATTAGATGGCGCTTAATGTAAAACAGAAACCACTCCATAACAGTTCTCTTTTATCAAGATTTTTGTAGTCGCCGTCGCGTTTGACATATAGTTCTTTAAGTTCCGACACCGAGACCAGCAGCTCTACATTCATCTTGCCTTGCATCTTCCTCGTCTTATTTCTTCCCGGCAGTGTAGACGCTACTTGGTGTATATCTTCTTCGCCGTTATGTATGTGTGCTCGGCAAGACCGTTTTGTGTTTGAGCGCCCTCAAGTTGTGTTTTACTGTAACTTCAGAAGCTCCAGACACGTGAACAAAAGCAGCAATCTCATTGGTCGGATAGTTTTTGACGCAGCGCGTCAAACCAAAAAAACGAACCCGAGGCGTTTTTTAAAAAATGACGCTTTTACGCGTGGCGTTTTTCGCGCCGGTGTGCACACTCACATTGGCGCCCTTTGTTTAGTCACGAGGCGTTAAACGTCGGCGAATATCGCGCGCGAAATTCGTCCCGGTGTGAACAGGCCTTAAGAGAGACATACAAAATGTGCAGAGCAGCGGGTCACGAGGACTGGAATTGGGAACCACTGGACTAAAGTGCAGTCTGGTGTTTCCGCAAATCTTTGTCCAGGATAGATCAAACTGAAGGCACTATGAATGGAGCATGGGACACATCTTAGGAAGATCTTCTGATTTCTGACTATTCCCTGACTTAGCATGTTGTACGCTGAATCTATTATAAAAAATTACATCTATGGGTCTGCAGTGAGCGGCCGCATAGAGTAAAATATTTGCACTGCACCCTCTGACTATCTCAGGACTGGCTAGTTTGTGATCGTGAGCGCACATTCGCGACGTGACGTCTCAAAGTGACACTGGGTCCTTAGTGAATGAATATTTGAAATTATGAGATGCTCAGAATAATCAAAGATCTAAATTAATTCATAATCAATATTTATGACTCAGAAACACAATCTAAATTTGATTATCATTTGAAATTGGAGTCAGATTAAGCGTAGAGCTAAACTAATATTGAAAATAAATTCCAATAAATTCAGTGAACTTCACTGGAGCGCTGAAAAGACATACACGCAATATCCCTTCGCCAGGCCGTTGGATTCCGTCGTTGGGCCAATGGATGGTCCTTGCACTTTAATTCCCTGTTGTCACTGTAAAGACGCTCATGTTAATGAAAAAAATTATAGAATTAAAAGAGGAATTACTATGAGCTTTATGAGAAATTCCTTATATGGAAAATATAAAAACGATTGTGGAGTAAAGACTATTAATAATTAGTGAAGAATATGCTCATAAAAACTTTATGTGAGATACATAAACTACCACGATAATATACAATTAATATAATGGGTACAGAAGAATTAAATAAGGCAATACAGGAGTTATTTGAGTTAAGGAAGATTACTTCTGCAATAACAAACAGTCCTGGGCCCGGTTCCCTGATAACGCTCACTCTTAGCGCGCTAAGAAGACTCAAAAGATATATCTTACCAAAGTTGTTTATGTTCCTAAGTGTGTTGAATTAGCCTAATTGAATACTGTCTGGGTGTATTAAAACTTCAGAATTATATTCGTATAGACCTGCAACAGTGATAAGGTAAAGCTAAGAGTGGTCCAGAAAGTGTGACTTACAGAAGATATACTTAGCGTACGAACGTGTCGGGAATCGTGCCATAACGTTAAGAGAGAGGTTAAGGAATAGGTTAAGAACTACTTAGCGATAAGAACGTTTTGGGGAACCGGGCCCTGTACAATAAATAATTTATTTAATTTATTTACAATAAATCCCAACAATAGATGAAACGTTTAAATAAGTAACAAATAAAGCATTAACCAGAGTAACAGAGTCAGATAGGCGTTATGGTATTAATGCGGTTGAACAATTGAGGGAAGGTTAATTTCTCTTAATATTGGATTTGGCTTATGGCTTTTGGTCGACTCCATTAGCAGAGGTTAGTCAAGAAAAGACTTATTCTACTGTAAATAACAAACATTACGTATATCAGAGATTACCAAAGGGATATGTAAATTCCTCAGCAGTATTTCTATTAAAGAATCACCTGTGGAAGTTTATATTGATGATATAAATAATAATAAAAGGTTTTAAGTTAATTGGCTTGCCGAGGCTGGATTTAAAATTAATATATACAATATATAAAAGTGAAGTAATGGCAGATATGGTTAGGATCTTAGGTATCTGTAGGAAACAAAAGATTTAAGCAATCCATGAAAGAGCGATAGCAGATCTAAAACCCCAGAGAGAGTTAGAAAGATACACAAAGTAAAGGGGCTTATGAATTATATGAGAGATATAATTCCTGAATTTAGTCAGAAAGATAGACTAATGCATGCTACAATAAAAGGCAATACATTGTGTTGTAATGAATAGGCAGATAAAAACACTTCAAGAGTGAAAAAAACTATTTTAAGCTCTTAGAAGGAAGAGATGAGGAGAAGGCTCTTGAGGTTGATCTATAGATGTAGATTTAATTGGTTATCAATTAATAGCAAGGAATAAGAAGAGCAATATACCAATATGAATCAAGTATTTAAGCTGGGAAAATCCAGAAAAGAAATTTCTTTCTGTAGAGAAGAAACTATAGCAGCTATGAGTAAAAGATATGCAGAATTACCAGATCTTGCAAGAGAAAATAAATAAATAAATAAATAAAATAAATAAAGGAATAGACTAATTAATACAGATAAAACAATAAAGGGGCATTAAACTAAAGATAAGTATAAAATGCAAAAACCCAAACTTATTTGAGCAACAATAGGATAATAAACACTTAGATCCAAATGTGAGGATATTAAATAAAGAGTGTAAATGTGACAGAAGAAATATGAATGTATTTAAAGGTAAGATAGTAGATAGATCAAAGACTCTTGAAGAGTATAATGCTCACTGGGTGTATATTATAAAACATAAAAAGGGTGAAGAAATAAGAGACATGGGCTTAGTCCTGGGTACTACTCAATATGTAGAAGTTATAGCTGTATTAAAAGCACTAGAAAGGCTAAAAGAAATAAATGCTGCACAAGTTATTATTATAACGGAGAGCAAAAAGGTTGAGACAAGTTTAAATGCAAACGTAGACATTTGGAGAGAGAACATGTTCGTTAAGTTTAACATAAAACCTGTTGAACACAGAGTGACTTATGGAAGAAGATTAATGATCTAGTGAGGAATTTGGACCTAGCAGTGATTTATCAGCATGAGCATTCAACGTGAAACACAGAGATAGCTTTAAGAAACAAAGAAGTAGATAAATTATAAAAAGAAGAATTATAATTAAAGAAAATGAGACAGTTGTATTAAGAAAATACACAATTATAGGAAATATTCTGTAAACCTAAAAATGATAATATAGATAATTATATTAATAGGGGAAGACAAAAATGATAAGAATTGATTATGTTAGAATCACACCAGAAAGAGTCGACCAAGGGTGTTGACTGTAAATAGCTGGACCTTAAATCTTAGGTCAAAAGTAGGAAAATAAATATATATTAGTAGCAGTAGATACCTGTAGTCTTTTGGTAAATATAAAGACACTATTGTAAATCCCTTTATAAAAGCAATAGAGGAGTTACTGACAGCATGCTTTAGACCCGAGAATATACTTAAAATATAACTTTAAAAAGTTTCTTTAGAGCAAATCATAAGGACATAAGATGGGATGAAAAGATTGAGGAGTCATTAAATTATAATAATTTAATGTAAATCAAAAAGATAAAGAGAAAAATAAACAATATAATGACAAACATCAGGTTGTGTAGATAAAATTGGATAATAAGAAGTTAACTATTAAATAGTGTTACTAATAGTATTACTAATATAACTTGTTTTTGTTTCTGTATTGTTTTGTAATTGTTTCTGTTTGTATTTTAATTGTAATATAATCTGCAACTGCAATCTCTCATTTCTTAGACTGGGCGAATGTATATTGTCCATCTAAGTATGAACTGATTGTTTGTTCTTTACTGTTATTGTGAAGCGTCCTTGAGCTTGGGAAAGGCACAATGTAAATTAAACATTATTATCAACTAAACCTTTTAAGGATTTAATTACTAAGAAAGATAAAGTTGTTTTTTTTTTTTTTTTTTTTTTTTGATAAACACACAGTATGATTTGAGAAAATGAGCGTTGGAGTAAGAAAACATTTATATTTATGGAATAAGAAAGGAAGGAAGGTAGAATTACCTTAAAGAAAAAGACATTGTATCTTACAAAGAGTGTAAAATAACTAATTAAAGACCAAAGAAAAGAAAAAAAGAAAGAGTATAAAATACTTCTAACATGCTCTTTTAATTAAAAAGAGTGAAACGATATAAAAAAATAAGTTTCTTACCTATATTTGTGATAACTGCGTTAAAGATCCTAGAATGGAACAGAACAAACTCATTCTAGACTACTTTTGTGTGTGTGTGTGTGTGTGTGTGTGTGTGTGTGTGTGTGTGTGCGTGCGTTTGATTTATATTACATTGTGGGAACCAAATGTCCCCACAAGGATAGTAAAACCTGAGATCACCTCCATTGTGGGGACCAGCCAGCGGGGGGAATGGGTAAATAAACATACAAAATTGTATTTTTTGAAAATGTAAAAATGCAGAAAGTTTTCTGTGATGGGTAGGTTTAGGGGTAGGGTAAGGGGACAGAACATACAGTTTGTACTGTATAAAAACCATTAAGTCTATGGAGAGTCCCCACAAAGATAGTGAACCAGACGTGTGTGTGTGTGTGTGTGTGTGTGTGTGTGTGTGTGTGTGTGTGTGTGTGTGTGAGAGAGAGACAGCAAGAATGCAGATTTATGAGGTAATAAAACTACTGATAGTGTGTCTCTGGATGGAGCGAGGTTAAAGAGAATAAAATAAGCAAAGTTGAACGTGAATAAAAGTGTTCAATAACGTGTCATATATGATACAAAGCTAAATATGAAACAAGACTGGACATGGCAGAGCAAGTAAACGAGGCTGTAAACAAATAATGTAAATTTGTTGGCAATGGCTTGGATATCTGACACCGAATTAAGAAAACCCTTGACAGAAGGGGAATACGTGTTAGTAGAGTTTTAGAAGGGGAATAAAGCCCAATTTAAAGAGAAAAATCTTCTAACACAGAAAACAAGAACTTGGAACTTCAGAAGCAAATACTGAAGAGTGTTTAAGAAGGAGCCGAATGATTAATGACTAAGAGATGTCTTACAGATGTAACGATAAACTGGACGGAAGCAAATGCAAGTGCAAAGATGTATTTATTAGATAACAAATGCTCAATGGTAAAGACAGAACAATGCAATAATAACTCCAGCGCTGAATGCAGTGTCTCGAAGGTGAAGATCGATGATCAGGAACACAACAGCAGGAGAGCGTGACGCAGGGACTGAGACAGGCAAATCCTATGGTGCAGAGTGAGGGTGATGGTGAATCCACGGTGAGATCAGCGGTGAAGTAATCCAGAGTCCAGTACACAGGACACACGAGGGAACAGGCACGAAGACAGGATACTCAAACAACGATCTGACAAACGTGAGACGAAAGACAGGGCATTAAATAGGCTGGTGAGATGACATACAGCTGCCCCTGATCACAGATAATCAGCGGTAACGCCACATGAAACAATCAGCGTAACAAAACACATTTAACACACACACAAACACACAGGACAAGAATGAGACAGCGGATCTACCAACCGTGACAACAGAGAGCTCAACTTTATGTTATATCTTTCAGGAGATAGAGTCTGGATCGAGATGTTGGGCTAACAGAGGTGTCCCAGAATAACACAACGACAGGAGAAAGGCTTGTTTAAGTCAAGTGTTGTGGTAACATTGATAAACATAGCAGTAGTCATGGTGGTGTTCTGGGTTGTAGTCAAATTTTTATTAAGAATTTGACTACAATAAATCAAGACACTGTGGAAAAAAGGTGAGACATATAGATCCTGGCTACAAAATGGATGCAACCTTTGTGATAGACAAAGAGATTGACTGATTCAGAACAATTGATATAGAATCTAATGAATCATTATGATAGGTGAAAAAAAAAAAAAAAATGTAAATGTAAGACATTTAATGAAGATTGCAAGGAGTATTATACAAGAGAAAAGTATATGTTATATGAAACTTTGCAGAAATTAAGAAATCCAATTCCTAGTTTAACCCTAAAACTGGCGATGTGATCTGGGTGTAACATAGTTTTTGTCGTCTTTTTTGGGGCGTAAGAATGATTTTTTCATCAAATCCTTTTATCATTTATCACAGCCTGTCTGTCTTGAGTATGCTGGTCACATGATTTCTTTAAAAAGTTTTTGTGATTAATAAGTCAGCCTGACCTAAATCCAACATGGCTGCCAGTGGTGCAGGACATTCAGATTTTGAGATAAGTAAATATATATTAAACTTACTTTTCTTTTGAAAAAATAATACTAACATTAATTATGAACATTGTCTTAAGGTGCTGAAAAAGAAAATTTATAAAAATGTTGTTCATGTTGTTATTTAGCACGTTTTGAAATATATGTTACACCTGAGTTACATTGCCACTTTTGGGTATAAAATAGGGATTCACTTTGTATTAATTTTTGTAACAATCTTTGCATTCTGAGTTTTTTTTTTTTTTTTTTACAAATTATAAAATGTACAGGTTAAACTGATACAGCCTGGTCTGTCTTGAGTATGCTGGTCACATGATTTGCTTCAAGTTATCTGTGATCAATTAGTCAGCCTGACCTAAATCCAACATTTTTTACCATTTTACCAATTTTTTTTTGGTAACACAAGGTCCGATTTCAAAACGGGTTTCAAAGGCTGAATCTTGAGTTTGTAATGTTTCCAATGATATATAATATGTTAAAAAAAATTTTAACTGGGTTGTTTAGAGTTCATAGCAAGTTTATAATTCAACAGTTAAAGCATGAAATAAGGTACCACAAATTAGTGAATTTGAGCTTAATGTGGGTATATAATCAGTAAAAAGTTAATCATTAAAAAATGTGTAATCATTAAAGGGGTCATATAATGTCATTTTTGTACAAGCTAATATGATTCTTTAGGGTCTAAATTAAAAGTTTGTAATATACTTTAATTAAAAATTCTCATTAGTATTGTAAGAAAACACTAATTTTACCTGGTCAAAAACAGCTCTGTTTTCAGCACGCCGTTTAAGTGCATGTGTCTTTAAATGATAATGAGCTTTGCTCACCCCGCCCCTCTGTTTTGTGCGTACACCGTTTGTAACACTATAACACAATAACCATAACGCGTCGTTCATTATAAACGTGGGATTATGTTAATATTAATTATATTGATAACGTCATACAAAGAAAACATGCCGTGTAAAAATAGCCGCATTCATTGTGAAGCGTGCAAGCGATTTGCAAAGATTAATATAAAGGTCAATAAAACGTTACACTCACTTCAGCTCTTCTGGAGGTGCAGCAGGAACACGAATAGTTGGTAGGCTACTGATCCTTTTATCAGGAGCAGCTTCTTAGCAAAAACAGCTATACTGATCCTCGTTTGTAAAGCAGTCTGGTGAAATGATTCGCGCAAACATGAAAAGCATTGACGTTGATCGTGGGGAATGAATATTCCCTTCGAAAACAAACTCAGCCACTGCGTCTTCAGCTGTACGGATTTAGGAACATGAATATGATTCTGTGTTCGTTATTACACCCAAGAACTGAACACCACAATCTCTTGAGAAGACGCCATTCTACTCAGTGCTCCAGCTATCAACAATGAACGTGCCTATCGGCACTGATATGATTGACAGCTCGCTCGCGAGGGCGGGTCTGTGTTGAAACGCTGCTGTCAATCAACCATCGTGGGAGGGGAGTCGATTTTGTGACGTCACAAAATCGAACAGCGTGATTTGAGACAGGAGGAAACATATAAGAAGATTTAAAAAAAAACACTGGATGGATTTTTATCATTTTATGATGGTTGTGTACAGGCACTGCCAACACACATTTCAGTACAATCAACTTGTAAAAGTGCATGTACCATTATGTGACCCCTTTAAAAGAAAATCAGCCATATACTGTATATCAATGTGATTCATAACCCACTAATGTTGTGCACTAGAGGGAGCCACAGGACTGCAAATTCTTCAAGATCTGAGTGTAAAGGTGCTGTATGTAACTTTTTTACTCTACTGAAGCATAGAAATAGCATCATATGTTTATAAAGCTTGGAAGAGCCAGGACATTTTTTAATATAACTCTGATTGTGTTTGTCTGAAAGAAGAATGTCATATACACCTAAGATGATTTGAGGGTGAGTAAATCATGGGCTAATTTTCACTGTTGGGTGAACTATCCCTTTAATACGCTTAAAACAGTGGAGATGATCGTGGACTTCAGGAGAAACGCCCCAGCATCATTCCCACTCACCATCATGAACAGCATGAGTCTTTCAGCACCATCTCTCAGGACCTGAAGGAGGAGTTCCACATAGACTCTATTGTCAAAACTACAGACAATGGAGCCAACATTGCAAAGGCCAAATCCATAAATGACTGGGCATGACCGCAGTGTTCTGGGCACTATCATCTCTCAGGACTTGAAGTGGGACAATCACATAGACTCCAGAAAGCAATGTACTTCCTTCAACAGCTGAAGAAGTTCAACCTGTCACAGGAGCTGCTGATACAAGTATACTCTGCAGTCACTGAATCCTCTGCACTTCTAGAACTGTCTGGTTCAGCTCAGCTATCAGATCTCAGATAGTCTGCTGAGAGAATCACTGGTACAACCTTCCCACTCTCCAAGAACTGTACTCATCCAGAGTGAGTAAAGAGCTGGCTAAATCATTAGGGGCTTTCAGCCGTGTTCACACCGCAGGAACTAGTAGGAACAATTTTATTTCTAGGAACTCCTTTTGGAAGAATTAATTTAGTCCTACTTCAGAGTCGGTCTAAACCACACTGTTAACGATTTTCACAAAAAATACATTACTGGCAGCACGGTTGCCAACAAGTTACTGTATTTCAATTTACAGAAACTATACTGTAATTCACTTTACAGTACACACGATCAGTACTGTAAACTACAAAACAGTACTTTACTGTATTTTTACTGTAATTTGGTCTGCTTCTGCTGTAATTAATTATACGGTATTGTACAGTAATATCTATATTGATACATTGCTGCTTAATTTTATTTTAATTTTTAAAATAATTACTAATAATGATAATATTATAATTATATAATATGTAGTTATTACAGTATATACATCTATAGGTAATAATATTATAATGCAACTTCAGAATAACTGCAAAACAAAAGACAATCCAAACAATGTTCTTGTCAAAAATATTTTTTATTCATCAATTATAAACTATTAAAACCATTGTATTTTACACCATTGCATGTTCAGTTTACAGTTATAAGCAGCTTTTAAAGGGATAGTTCACCCATTTCCTCTCCCTCAAGTTGTTCAAAACCTGTATGAATTTATTTCTTCTGTTGAACACAAACAATAATATTTTGAAGAATGTCGGAAATTAAACGGTAGTTGATGGTGGCTATTGACTTCCATAGTAGGAAAAAAAATACTATGGAAGTCGTTGGTTACCGTCATCTGTCTAGTTACCGACATTCTTTAAAATATCTTATTTTGTGTTCAGCAGAATAAAGAAACTCATACAGGTTTGGAACAACATGAGGGTGAGTAAGTTATGACAAATATAATTTTTGGGTGAACTATTCCTTTAAAGGGTTAGTTCACGATGCCACAAAAAAAATGAAAATTACCCCAAGATTTACTCACCCTCAACTCATCCTAGGTGTGTATGACATTCTTCTTTCAGACGAATACAATCAGAGTTATAAAAAAAGAAAATTCTGGCTCTTCAAAGCTTTATAAAGGCAGTGAATGATTGTTTCTGTTTTGAAAGTCCATAAAAGTGCATCCATCCATCATAAAAGTGCATCTATTCATGATAAAAGTGCATCTATTCATGATAAAAGTGCTCCACACGGCTCTGGGGGGTTAATAAAGGCTTTCTGAAGCGAAGCCATGTAAGAAAAATATTCATATTCAAGTTCCGCTTTAGATTTAAGTCGAATCCGTATGTTCATTTGGCCGGAAGCTAGTTATTTTACTTTATAAAGTTTTAAATACAGATATTTTTCTTACACAAACGCATCACTTCGCTTCAGAAAGCCATGATTAATCCCCTAGAGCCGTGTGGAGCACTTTTATCATGAATAAAAAAATAAAATAAAGCTGTCGACCTCCAAAAAATTGCGTTTAAGGAGACAAAGATGGACGTGGCATCGTGAGAGGGTATGTTATAGAGGCAAGGTATGTGCCATCTAGGTGGCTGCAGCAATGGGGACTACAAACCAAGATGGCCACCTGGTCCTGGACTACAGTTACCACCAGGGACACAGCTGTTGTGAGTGAAGGAGAAAAGCTGTTAATGAGCTGAGGACAGAGAGACTGGCTGTTTTTTGTTAGAAAGCATAAAGAGAAGCTGGAAAAGTGTATTGGTTAAGTGACTTGATCTCTGCCTGGACTTTATTTGTGAAGCAACCCACACTTTGGTGATAGTCTGCCTCTCACAAGGCCACAGTGGATACTAGGTTGACCATACGTCCTCTTTCCCGGACATGCCCTATTTTTTGGACCTAAAGAAAAAATGCGTCCGGCCGGGATTTCTAGATCGCCCAAAATGTCGGGGATTCGGCTTTTGCTTTCTACAGTCGCCATTCATTATGTTTACATGCACACCTTTTGTTTCAATCGGACTGAATTCATTAAGATTGATGAATCTGAATGTACTGTTTCGGGTTGATGTGCGTTTTTGCATTGCTTTAAGTCCCGCCTTCTCGCACGTCACCATTGGTTGATCGGTCATGTAAGTAACGCAAACATTGGTCAAATTGCATCTCAGTCATTACCCTCAGCACCACGGCAACAGCCAAGAGACACAGAGCAGCGCATGCTTGTCAACAGTGGCTCCTGAACAGCGTAAAAGAAAAGCCCAAATGTAAATTCACAGATGATTTACAGAGAAAATTCCTGTGTTATCGTCTCGGTAGGGATCCGTGTAAAGCAGACTGCATGACCTGAAAGCTGGCACGTACATGTCGTAAAGGTGCTAGCGACCTCGAAGCCCACATAAGTATACAAGAGAACATCTGTGTAACGATTGAATCCACTGGAGATAAGCTGGTTGAGAACCCAAATGCAACTTTACTTCAAAACATAAAACAAGGGCATGGCAAGGCATGAAACTCAGAACAAGGAACAAAAACCTGGACAAACAGTCAATACTAGACACAGGGCAAACATGAGGGCTTAAATACAACACAAGACTAACGACTAGACAAGGGACACCGGTGAACAATTAAATAATGAACTAATAGGCTTGTTCGACTTGAACCGGCGCTGCACAGACCGATCGGTTTATGACATCAAAGTACCGCGAGAGCAATTCAAAAGCATAAGGAGCCGTCTACTTTCTATTCGCTCTCGCGGTACTTTGATGTCATTCAATGATCAGTCTGTGCAGCGCCGGTTCAAGAACAAGCCTAATGACAACATGACACATCAGACAAGGGAACACATGGCAGGATCACATGACTAGAACAAGGGATCACATGACATACATGAAACAGGAACAAGAAACAAAACCCAATACCTAAATGCGCTCTGTTTCTATTTCAATTATTTCTGTGAACAGTGTGTTTGAAAACTATATCAATAGATAGCCTAGTAGGGAGTTAATCATTTTACTGGGAAAATGCACAAGAAAAATGGGCTCTTTGTAAAAAAAAAATTTTTATTTGTTTATTTTGGTCTATAGGGTTAGAAAAAAACAAAACAGAATAAAAGCTCAAAACAAACTGTAGGCCTATATATTTATTTTATTTATTATATTATAATCTATGTGATCAACACAACTCGCAGTGACCCAAAAGCAGTAGGCAGAAGCTTTGCTTATTACACATACTGTACATTTCAGCCTCAGTTCAGTCTTTTTTCCACCATTAATCATATTAAACAACAGAATACGGCCATTCAACTTTAACAAAAATGTAAAGAATAACCTTCCTTTTAACATAAATGTATTAATTCTATTATTAAAATTTTTCTGTGAACCTTAGATGGTTCATATACATTTGTATGTCTGATACGGTTTCATATATAAGATTTTGGATGCTGTCAATAGATATTTTACATTTCAATGTCTGTTTCAGTGGTTCTTTGGGCTTCCAAATTACAAAAGCACAGACGTTGTACAAACAGTACAAAATGTTATGTATGAAGAAAAAACCTAACATTAAAATAAGCTAAAACAACACAAAATTCAGCAATTGTTTTTAAATAGTTTTGGAAACAATCCTGGAAACCTGGATATACAAGATAGCCTACATTTAAAAGAGGGATTTTCTAGACCTGGAAAAGTCATGGTCAAACTAACACACATGTGTTTCTGCCTAATTGTTGTATTTTGTTCTAGTGCTTCCAGAACTGTTTTAATAACCTTTGGTAAAGTTTTTATTTAGCAATGTGGAACTAGTGTGACTACATATTTTCAGGAGTATTTTCAGAGCGATGAACTCACTGTTGAGGTTTGGAAGAGTTTATTCGTTTATTAGAGAAACACGAGTGGTTAAAGAAGAAAGAAAGAAGAGGAACTGACATCTTAACCCACACAGAACTGATCATCTCTGAACCCAGTTTGGACTGAACCTGGTGAAACAAAAATAACTTATTTAACTTATTTTATATTACTGTGTTTAACCAAATACATAAACACGGCACGTTGAATAGCATAATTATCTTTATTTATCATGTAAATTGATGCTTGTGATGATGATTTTATAGAAATTGATATGTATTAAAAGCCATCTGTACACTAACAGACTGTACCTCATATGTTCACTAAATGAATGTGACATGATTGATTAGGATTGTCTGGATGAGAATGATGTGTGTGACATTTAATGTGTTGTTGCTGTCGTTGATGTTACAACTGTTAAAAACAAAATGGAAATATAAATATATAATATTTTAATGCATGAACACAATGTCAAGGCATTTATTTTACAAATTGCTGTAGTCCAGAGCTACAGTATCAGTGCTTGAGCCGCTCACATTAACATGGGATGAGTTGTGTTTAATAAATCCTCACTATGATTTTATTAATTTATCATAGCAGTGGCGTGAGTTACACTAGCTGTATATTATGATTATTTTGCATCAGACCACAGACTGTACAAGACCGGTCATATGTATCAAAATGTCATAAACTCACTGACAAATCTGACTAAAGAGCTTTTTTTGATGCTAATATGTGTGATGATAAAGCAGTCTGTGAGAGCCAGTGCAAACCACTGAAGCGAGAGACTGATGATGTGTGACAGTGATCATGTGATCATGAACCTTGTGTAGAAGCTGCTGCTGTAGTTCGGCTTGATGTCTTCTCAGAGTTTGAGCTTCTGACTGGAGTCAGTGTTGTTGAAGCGACTGGAGCTGCAGAAGATGAATGTTCAGACGCATCAGGACATTAACATCATATTTTCATATTGATCATGACATGCAGTTTGTGTTCAATCATCACAGCTTACAGTGGCAGTAGTTGAGAAGAGAGATGTTACTGTATCATTTATTCCTGGTTTATATGAGAGTGAAACACAGTGAGCTGCTTCCCATAAACCTTCAGCTTTCCTGAATCAATGACATTATTAAGCCTTAGAATTCCTCAAACTGCATAAAAATCCTTATTATTCCCAATATTGACGTCCCTCATGGGTCATACATGAAATATTGCATCAATCAGAAGAGTCTATTTTAGCCTAGTATGACCCATAGGAGGTCAATATTGGGAATTATAAGGAATTTTATGCAGTTTATGACTTTGACCACTAATATTTTACAATTGCCAAAACGTATGAAGCCATCAGGAAGAGTAGAGCCAGTGTGTGAAAGTTTTCACAAATCTGTCAGAAAAGAGTGTTTTCTCACCTGAATACTTGACAGTGTATCTGACTGAGGTCTCGAGTTGATTTCTGTGAGTAAGCCGACATCTCCACTCTCTGTTGTTATCTTCATTCAGGAGTGTTGTAGTCAGAGTGATGATACAGTGATATCGATCTGATGATGATAATATCTGATATCTGGAGTCTGTCTTCAGATCAACATCAGCCTGATTCACCCACAACAGCTCAACTCCCTCAGAACGGACCCGATCATCACAGGAGAATCCAGTATATAAATACAACTGACAGGAGAGAGTCACAGAGCGGCCTGGACTGATCTCAGTCTGTGAGGATGATGAAGATGATGATGATGATGATGATGATGATGATGGAGACACTGAAACTGAACACAAGACACAAATCACAGACTCTTCAATCATCATCAGAGTTTAATAAAGAATCTTTTTAAATTGACCACATAATCATAAACTTACCATGAAGAACATGCAGATAAACATCAGCATCAGGTCCTTGTTGGTGGTCTTTTCCATCCACATTTATCCATTGTTGGCAGATGTATAATCCATAATCTTCTTCTGTGACGTTCTTGATGTTCAGAGAGCAGTCAGACTCCAGACTCAGTCTCTCATGTCTCTCTGTGTCTTTCTTCTTTATCCCTAAAGTAATCAGTTCAACTACTGCTGAATGTCTGAGTCTGTTAGAGTAGGTCCATGTAGTTTTAGATGTGCAGTCAGAAAGAGCATTATTACAGGACAGACGCACATTTCCACCAGAACTGATGAACACATGATCCTCCACTCCACTGATACCTGAAACACAGAATATCTCAGTGATCATTATGATATTCATAAATGAAAATAATAAACCATACCAGCATAATAAGCAGAAGATTCAAATCATACAGTCTTTTTCCGGTGTTTGATAGTTAATGCATTAATTAACATTTATGGATAAACCAAATCAAACGCCTCTTTAAGAAGTAATAAGAAATACCCTGAGTTTGAAACAAATGTAAATAATGTAATATCATCATATCTTGAGCTCTTGATTTCAGCTTTGTCATAAACATTACTGGACGGCACAGGATTAGTTGATCCTCCTCTTCAACCGTAGAAAATACACTAATAACTGACCTTAAAAGCTCTTTATCTGTTCTGTGTTTCTCTCTTTCCTTCAAACTCACCCTACTGTGACTTATGCACAGCTAAATACAAAATAACAATTCAAAACCCACAAAGAATATTTGTGGAACAGTTCCCAAAGGAAGGAGCAAAACTCAGGGAAGGTTTGCTGGGATCAGTAGTTCACTCTCCATCCAGACACAGTCGTGATGATACTGTACTTCTGTTCTCTGACCACACAACATCACTGAGCTGAGCTGAACACTCGTTGTGTGTTTGATAGTAAGTTTATGATCAATCATGAGCTGAGTTTGGGAAGTAGTTAACAGTGAATTTGATCATGATTAGGGCCCTCTCAAGTAAAGTCATGACAAAATAATGCATTAACAAATCATTTAATACTAATTAATAATACAAATATTATATATATATTTTTTTTTGGTTTACTTCTCATCTATGAATTAATGCTATGGTTTGGGAGATTTGAAGTACTTTTGTACCTATTTACTGCAAAATACCTCAGCTACACCATTAGCATGCATATTAATGAAATATTACCTTTTTATGAAAAAAAAAAAAAAAAACACATTAATGATGATCGAAATGAAATATGAGTTGTTTCTGGATATTGATCTCGGTGTGAGATGCATAATTCTTCATCTGCTGGTTAGAATTTTTTTTGCAGATAATATAGTTTTGCCAAAAAGTGTAATTACCGTACACTTCCAGCAGAGGCGCCATAGAGATCCATTCATTTTTTGGATGTGACTGACTGCTCTTATAACAGCTTTTGTCATGAATATATATATTTAAACTTTTTAAAATACATTAAATCAGTGTTTTTTTGTTGTTATTTGAGGTCTTTTGAAGTGTCTTGTTTTTGCAATAATGGCACATACATTTTCAGTAATGACACTAAAAGAAAAGACTTGAATGCAGTTACTTTTTTTTTTTTTCAATAATCCAAAATATATAAAATCATTAACTTTAGAATAAGAAAAACATTTTTAGTACATAAAAGTAAATAGAGCCTGACATCAAACAAATGTTTAGACGTCAACCCAGTTTTCATTTTCAACCAAAATTTGACGTCTGCTCGATGTTGGAGTCCATGTCCAATAACATTTCTATCTGGGATGAGCTCATATTGTGATCATAGTATGAGCACACAGTGAGTGCGCTGTGAGGTTACACTTTTAGCTAGGGCTGTAGTAGGCTACTCGAGTCCAGTCTTTCTATGGTCTCGGACTCGCTGGCTTTCGGACTCTGACTTGTCTCGGTCTCGGCCACTGGTCTTGCCAAATATGACTTTTGGTCTCGACCGAGTCCAGGTGTCTTTATTATGTTCCCAGTAAGCACACATAGCCTACGTTGCCACGATATTAAAACAAAATATTATTGGAGGGAAAGTGAAACACTGAAGAAGACCCAGTAGGGTCGAAACGTTGCTTTTTTTATTAAAATATGGGAGTAAGCAGTGTTGCGGACATTTCAATCTTTTCTATTTAGTAGTCCTTTTTGTCCAGCACCTGCCAGATGTTGGGATGTGCACACAATAATCTCAACATACAAAGTGAAACACTGGCCACCTAATAACTAGCGATGGGCATTTCGGCTCTTTTTCGAGTAAAAAAATAAATGTTTAAATAAACTCGCTGAAAGTCCACCGCTAGTGCAACGTGAATATTCACATTTTGAATTGTCCATAACAACCCGAAAACTTGCCTGCTTGCCTTGCACATCTAATTAATGGGCAAAGTTTTCCGTCTTTTTTTTTTTTTTGATGTGGATGTTATAGAGCTTGTAGAAGTTTAGCTCTTGCGTTCTTCTGAACATCTCGCTGAATGACATCTGAACATTGCCCGATGTCTGAGTCATATCACTCCATAATCTGCCTCTCTTTTAAATGCCTATTCCACGAGTGGTGGGCTCCAATGACTGGCTGTTTTAAAATATAGCTAATATCGAAACAAAATAACCCAGCAGTCTCATCTACGAGACGTTTAGGCCTCCTCCAATAGCACTGACAGCTCGGCTCATAGCTTGCTGGTTTGCTTAGTGGCAAACTTTTTTCATTTGATTGGTTCAACCGACGCCCGAATCTAATTAAAATATTATTTTTCGTCACGTCATCCGCCGATCCGTGGTTTATCCGCATCTCTAGTGTGTGTGTGTGTGTGTGTGTGAGTTGGCTCGGCCCTCCCTCATGCAGTTTAATTGGTTGACATTGCGTGTATGATTGACAGGAACAGAATGTGAGGCTGATCAGACCGTTGAAACGAATGTGTATGTGCCTTTAGGCCTATATAATTATTTTTTGTTGTTCTTTGAATTAATCAATTATTTTAAATAAAATTAAAATCATTCATTATTTCATTATTACATAATGATTTAATTTCTATAGGCTATATTTTTAGCAGACTTTTTTTTTTCCTGTCCTGGACTCTGTCTTGTCTTGGACTCGAACCTCTTTGGACTTGGACTTGACTTGGACTCGACTAGTCCTGGTCTTGGACTCGACAAAGGTGGTCTTGACTACAGCCCTACTTTTAGCTCACTGTGACATTGATGATCATATGGAGAGATCACTGTGAGATCAACATGTTGACTGGGTGAGAGCACCCAATTATAATTAATTAACTGTTAACTACTTACCAAATTCTGCTTACTTAATTTATTTTAAACTTACAGTCAAATGCACATGATGTTCTAACACAAGTATTCAGCCCAGTTCAGTTGTTGTGTGACTTTTCCAGAAGTCAGAGAACGGAGGTGCAGTCAGGGTACTTCTTATTCCTTCTTAAAGAGGCGTTTGATTTGGTTTATCCATAAATGTTAATGAATGCATTAACTATCAAACATGTACTAACATGTAGTTCAGGCTGTAGTCATTGGTTCATGATTAGTTCATGCTTTTAATTATCATTAGTTCATGTTGAATTAAGTATTAATCCAGGTATTAGTACATTATTATTCATATACCCTTATTGTAAAGTGTTACGGTTTTTTCCTCACTTAATGCAAACAACACACTCTCACACACTGATGAATTGTCACACCTTTAGTGCGGTGGGGGAAGTTCAAATTATCTGATTGGTCAGTTTAAACATCTCACAGTTGGGTTAAAGTCACATGGTCAGGAAAGGATAAAAAAGATTGAAACCGTTGCTCTGTCTTTTTTTATGCTCTGGCTCTCTTTCTTTACTTCCTCTTTTCTTTGTCTCTTACTCTCCCTCTCCATAGCAACGCTCTGTTTTTCATGGCAACGGTCTGTTATAATTCACAGCGGTTATCAAGAAATAACAGACCGCATTCTACATTGGAATTCAACCAAGCCATATAATAAGTATAACTATAAACATATTTTGTCATTTAACCTTTTCAATTACAAATAATGTGTTAAATAGTTTTGATTTGGTATTGACTTTGAAGTGCTACATATTGCAATACAATATCATCGCTCTCTATAGCAACGCTCTCCCACATATTAATCTATTGTAACTGCGCTTATTTCCGTCGTTGGTATAAGTAGCAGTGGGTGGAATAGACAAGAAATGTACAGTTTTCTACCATCTTGCTGACAACTTTTCTTTAGTCATTCGGCAGTCTTGCAGCTTGAACCTCTGCAGGAAATCCACCCAGCAAACATTGGTCCGACGGCAACGTCGTGTCCCTGGCCAAAAATAGTCGCGGTAGGACGGCATAAATCGGTAAAAATATGTAACACCGAACATTTCCTAAAAATGCATTCAAATACATTTGTACATGTCTACAGTTCTCTGGGGTTGCCTGTATAATTGTTATTTTGACTTTTAGCTACGTGTAGTTCAATAAATAGTGTATCGGGTGAGATGACGTCACCTGGCGACGTCTTTTACACGTACATTCATGACCTTCTATGAAATCCTTGTGAAATATGCAAAAGCTGTGCTTAATCCTTGCATGGTTAATACTGCAATAATTAATTTAATTGCCCAATTAGATTTTAAGAGGTTGTGAAGACGTCCACTGACGTCTTTTACACGTCTAGTCAGGCTGTGAATAGACGTCCACTGACGTCCTTTACACGTCTAGCAAGACAGAAAAAAACAGGAATTATCTTTATATGAAATACACGATTTGTATACAAAGTATATTTACTTTATCTTGTTTAAATAAATTATAATCACAAAGTGCCCAGTATGGTTAAGTGATTGCAAAGCCACTGCATTTTAGTCGTTTTAAGTGGACGTCCAGTAGGTGACGTCCTTTACACGTGCATTTATAGTCCATCATGACCCTCTATGAAATCCTTATGAAATATGCAATTATGCTTACACTGGTTGATACTGCAATAATTAATTTAAGTGCCCCAAGTAGTTTTAAGAGGTTCGTACACTAAAAGACGTACACTGACGTGCTTTACAGGTCAAAACTGTGCCACCGAGATGTTGTAGCAAATCTCGCGATATTGCAAAATCCAACGATATGATATATTATCTCGCGATAAAGCAGCCATTTTCCCGTTTTTCTACAACCACCAGACCAGACGGGCTCTGCAACCACGCATAGCAACCACGAGGCGAGCAGGATTTGAGGGTGCATTGTTGTGTTGCCGAATTACAAAAAAAAAATCTGCTGTTGGGTAAGTACATTTTGTATTATAAATGTAACATTAGACATTCTCTGCTTCAACAGAGTATCCGCCTTCAATGAAGTTAACGCTTGTCAATGGAGAGGGGACAGACGCTTTAGGTTACAAAGAGTTTACAAATACAAATTAAATGTACGAGAGTCTGGTAGAACCAGAAAACCTAAGGGCTCCTCAAGCCATGGACTCTTAAGATAGAACTCAAAACATTTCTTTTTAAACAAGCATTTTTTACTTTTTGCTAATTTTTTAAGTGTTCTTGCTGTTTTTTAATTTTGTTTATGTGTAGCACTTTGGGATTGTTTTTAACTATGAAAAGTGCTTTACAAATAAAATATATTATTATTATTATTATTAACCAGGCTAATTTTTTTCTGCCGGTGAGACCAAATTTTGTTATAGGTCGCGCTGGCGCGACCGCAACATTTGCCCAGCAGCGAATGGTAAAAAAAAAAAAAAAAGAAAGCGGAACGAAACTGCGCTACTCGTTTTGCTTACGGACCGTTTATTAGTTCGGACCATTTCGGATATTTTATGAGTCAGGAGGTGTTTTGCATAAATGTTAACATAATATCCCAAAACGTTTCTGTGATTTACTGTGTTTATATCTTACACTACCATAAAAGCAACTATTTGTGCAGGTGAGGTTAATGCACAATGAAAATAGTCAAGTATCAGGAAGGAGACTAACTTTACCTGATTCCTCACCTATGGCCTCAGCTTTAAATACTTAAGTAATGCTTTATGGCCGTGCTTTTTTGCATAATGAATATAAATCCTGGCTGTATGCAAAGAACGAATCTTCAGTTTTTGATCATATTTGAAATTTATTGTGAGTGTATTATTGTCACTTGGAGGGCAGTTTAATGTGCTCTCTATATTAAGGCAGTTAATGTGTTTGGCTCAGGTTTGCTCTGTTACAAAGTTGCTCTCTAATCATACTCTAAGATTACCAATTTTGTATAAAACGTGATTTTGTTTGTTGTACTTGACGAAATTACATTAAGTTTCCATTTTTCTTTCAGGGTCACATAACGAACAGCCATCTGTCAGACGTAGAATTCAGGAATCCTTCTCCAGGCCATCTGGCAGAACCGAAGAGACATTGCATTTGTTTCTTGTTTAATGTCCTTCATAAAGGTGTGTGTTTTTTTACCATATAGTTATGGTGTTTATTGATTAAAGTGTCCTTTCTTACCTTAAATATTTTTCACCCATTTGTTTTTAATGTCTCCAGTTCCAAATTCTGCATTATCATCCCAGTCCCAGAGGACACCCCATTTTATGTGAGAACTTTGCGATTTGCATCTTATTTTATACACAATATACCTTAAATACAAACATACATTTTTCTAAATAATTGTTCATACAGTTACAAATATAGAGCCTATAATGTCTGTCATTGCTCAAGGAAAAAGCTAAAGTACAGCCAGCTAATTTTATAGTAACTAATGCAGTATTACACTGTGAAGTGTATATTTGAACAGCAGTCTTATCACTTCACAATTTAAAATATGTAGACCAGGTGTAGCCAACCCTGGTCCTCCAGAGCCACTGCCCTGCTTGTTTTCCAACAATTCCTGCCCTTCCAGCTTCTGACTGACAACACACCTGATCCATTATTAGTCAGCAGGAAGTAGGGCAGGGATAGTTTGGAAACAAGCAGGAGAGTGGCTCTCGAGGACCATGGTTGGCTACCTTGGATTTAGTCATTGTGAATGATTATTAAATGGCTAGTTGGCTACAATAGTTGACTATGTCCAATTGGATTACAAGAAGTCTAAATCTTTGCTACATCCACAAAGTAGTTAAAATAAAACAATATTGTTTACTGTTTTTATTTAACTACCCTCTTATTTAAGTTTGTGTGTGTTTTGTTTTCATTAACAGAATTTCCAAATGTTGTCTTGCCTCTGGACCGCTGCATTCGGGAGAGAGCACAAAAGTGAGGGTATGTGTGCTAATGGTCTTTTCCAGCCATGGGGTTGTCCTATCCAAAATTTAATTTACATTTTACAAATCTTTACATTTTAAAAATAACTGGCACCAGACTCTCAAGGACCGCTTACCCCATGTCAACTGAAAGTGAAAGAAATATTATATATTTCTAATTATTGTGAACAGTGTGGTTTTTTTTTTTTTTTTTTTTTTTTTTTTTTTTTTTTTGTAAGATAAAATCATAGATTGATTTGGTAAATATGGATGATGCTCAAAGACTGAGCTGGCTGTTCACATGTGAAACATAAATTAGCCAATTATCTTGAGAGAGCCTGGGAGAAGAGGAAAAAAACTCTTTATCGAGATGATCTGTAGATGAGGATTTGTTTGTATATGCTGTGTATATGTGCATGTATATATTTGTATTCATGTATTTCTCTGAATGATTTGTATATGCGACCGGAAGATGTTTGCTAAATAAGTTTGTGGTGTCTTTTAATCCCATGTGGGATGGGCCAAATGTTTGGCATGACACAGAAATAAAATTGAACTAACGAACTATATATGGTGTGTTTAAAACACTGGCTTATTTGGAGTTTGTTGTCAACCTTTGTTAGAAGTACAAGTATTTAACCAAGTATTGAATGATTATTGACACCATTGTTTTTCGCTCATTGTCAATTCAGTCTCCCCTAAAATGACCTTTACTTGGATTTTTTTTTTTTTTTTTTTTTGAGGTAAAGTAATCCTGTGTAATTTCTTTCACAGAATCATGTCAAATGCTCTAATGGCGGTTTTCAATATGAGAAGTGGTGGCCAAATTCAAAAGAAGTCATTCAACGCTACACTTTGTACGATGTAATTCAAGGTAATTTCGGCCTTATGACATTAAAAAAAAATCTCTTGTTCCTTGTCTAATATTAATGTCATTTTTATTGTTAACTTTTATCTATTCCGGGGACATTCTTTAAAAGACCATCTGTGTTTATCAGAAATGTCCTTTTCACTTTTACAGTTACACACTGTGAAGGGTCTTTCTTAAGGGCTCAGTATTGAAGAGGGTAAATGCTGTTTTTGTTTTGTTTTGTTTTTTTCACTATTCGAACACATTTAATGCAGAACATCTTTTATTGGCATAAGATTTTTATGCAGTAACATGGTTATTTTCCAACATAAAAAAAAAAAAAAAAAAAAAAAAGTACATTTACCTAGAAATGAGCCTTTTTCTTTTTTTTTAAACCATATTCTCTTTCCTCAGATGCTGTGATGAGGTGGAGCCCAAATGCTCCAGACTCAGACATTGATGCAGCAGTGGAGGAACACCTGAAGAACGCTCCAGGAACAGCTGAGGGTGGTGGAATTAAAAATGAGCCATAAAACAAAAACCTATGGTTTGGTTCATAAACTTCGTAGACTCTAAAAACTTTTATTTATGGCTGTTTAACAGTAATGCAAGACTGTTAGTAACTGAAACTTAGTACTGCCACAGCTCTGACTTCTATTCATCAATGATGGAATATTATAGAAAGACTCTAAGAATATAATGCGTTGACTTTTCCTGTACTTTTGTTATATTCGGGTTTGATTAATGTCTGCTTAACCTTAATGTGAAACTGTTAGAGAAAATGCCATTACCACAGAATTTACCACATTGTATTATATCTAACAACTGGAAGACATTTCAAATGTAATATTCACAATAAAATGTTGTGCTAAATTATAGCACTATTTTTTGCTTCAGTCCACAAAAAATGTGTTGATGTACACGTGATTAAACGGTTTTATAGACGTTCAGGTCTGACTGGACCGATTTTGGACCTTTTTAGAACCTTTGTCAAGTTCAGATGTGTAAAAATAGCCTAAATGATTGCCTTTCACGATGTTACACAATATGGGTGTGATTATTTTATATGCAGGATTATATATATATATTTCTTATAAACATCCAGAAGAACTAAAAAAATAAACCCATTTAGACGTCCAGGGACGCGCAGAAAAGACGTGGAATTCACGGCCAGACGATGTCAAAGACGTCGGTTCAACTTTCATTTTGGAACTATTTTTCAACCATGACGGGACGTCTCTGTCGGACGTCTTTTCAACGGTCATTAAACGTCCAAATGTTTGCTGGGTTCAGAACAACCGAATCAAGCCCAGTTTTTTGTGTGTGTATAGATAGATAATTTTAGACAAAGTCACAAAATCTTATTGCACTGAGATGAAGGAAACCATTTTTTTTTTTTAACTAAAGAAAAGTCGACTGGGTCATATTGACCCCAAAGGACAAATTAGGGTTCGGTCCTGGACGGCCACTGTTATACTGTTATAGTTGTTGTTTTTTATTTTCTGAGAGTGCAAGCATGATGTTGAATCATCATCATCACATTGTAACATAAATTCAATGCCATTATCATTGATTTTTGAACAAAAAAAAAAAATGATGGGTGTAAAAGTTATGTTGATTCAATGCAGTTTACATTGACACATTAACACTGATTTAACATTGTTTGGATGGTTGCTTGCTATCTGGGACCCTCATCAAACACAGCTAATCAATGTCTCCAGGATTACTAGAAAGCTACAGGCAGGAGAGTTTATCAGGGTTGGAGATAAACTCTGCAGGACAGCGGCCCTCCAGGACCCAGTTTGCCCATCCCTGGTTTTCTTTATGAAGCACGTCACCGTTATTGAGTTTGGGAATTATGAACTCATTTATGTGTCCAGCGCTGTCACATCACGTCAGGTGTCAAAAGAACGAAAGACTCAGAAGAATCAGACCCGAAGACTCAAGAGATGAACTAATCATTTCTCTTTCTGCGACAGAACCCATAGGATTTTGCACATGCGCAGTCGACACAAACTGAACAAATACCTCTCTGAGACAACTCAGTAGTCCTGATTCATATTAAAGATTTGTTCAAAATAAACGATTCGTTCATGACCGAACCATCACTACAACACATTTGCCCTAACTGTTCTTGCCATAACACACAGTTCCAGCAGCCAGAGAAAAACTAACATTAAAACATCAAGAGTCAAACTGACCAACTAAAGCAAACACACAAAACCAAACTATTAATATTAATAAATCATCATAATCTAAACCTCTGTTAATCTCAATAAGCACTTTTGTACATACATTACAGAAGTAAATCTGTTTAGTAATAAGTGAAGCTGGTAATGCTGTTTGTGGAGATGTTTAATGAAGTCTAAACATCAAACAAATGTTTAGACGTCAACCCAGTTTTCATTTTTCAACCAAAATTTGACGTCTGAGCGATGTTGGAGTCCATGTCCAATAATATTTCTATCTGGGATGAGCTCATATTGTGTTCATAGTATGAGCACACAGTGAGTGCACTATGAGGTTACACTTTTAGCTCACTGTGACATTGATGATCATATGGAGAGATCACTGTGAGATCAACGTGTTGACTGGGTGAGAGCACCCAATCATAATGAATTAACTGTTAACTACTTACCAAATTCTGCTTACTTAATTTATTTTAAACTTACTTTCAAATGCACATGATGCTCTAACACAACAAGTATTCAGCCCAGTTCAGTTGTTGTGTGACTTTTCCAGAAGTCAGACAACGGAGGTGCAGTCAGGGTACTTCTTATTCCTTCTTAAAGAGGCGTTTGATTTGGTTTATCCATAAATGTTAATGAATGCATTAACTATCAAACATGTACTAACATGTAGTTAAGGCTGTAGTCATTGGTTCATGATTAGTTCATGCTTTCAATTATCATTAGTTCATGTTGAATTAAGTATTAATCCAGGTATTAGTACATGATTATTCATATACCCTTATTGTAAAGTGTTTTTTCCTCACTTAATGCAAACAACACACTCTCCAGAATACACTATTAGTCTTTATCAGAGAGCAAATCACTGACACACTCTTGTAGAATTGAAATAATCTTGACTGTTTTTCTACCCCCTCTTTCCACCACAAGGACCATTTGGATTTCCAAAAGACACAGATAGTGATCAAGGCCTGTAGGCCAAATTGTTTGTATTTTGGGGGTCGATGATTTGTCACACCTTTAGTGCGGTGGGGGAAGTTCAAATTATCTGATTGGTCAGTTTAAACATCTCACAGTTGGGTTAAAGTCACATGGTCAGGAAAGGATAAAAAAAGATTTAAACTGTGTCTCTTTTTATGCTCTGGCTCTCTTTCTTTACTTCCTCTTTTCTCTCTCTCTCTCCCTCTCTCTCTCTCTCTCTCTCTCTCTAGCTCTCAGGAAACATTTACATGCTGGGTAAGATTAATGGTATAAGTTATCATCATATCATGCATCTATTTTGTAACTATTAACTATAACCATATTTTGTCATTAAACCTTTTCAATTACAAATCATGTGCTAAATAGTTTTGATTTGGTATTGACTTTGAAGTGCTACAAATTGCAATACAATATAGTCACTCTCTATAGCAACGCTCTCCCACATATTAATCTATTGTAACTGCGCTTATTTCCGTCGTTGGTATAAGTAGCAGTGGGTGGAATAGACAAGAAATGTACAGTTTTCTACCATCTTGCTGACAACTTTTCTTTAGTCATTCGGCAGTCTTGCAGCTTGAACCTCTGCAGGAAATCCACCCTTACACTCTTAATATGAAGATAATTCTTCATCATCAGATGTTTGAGTGACACAATGTCCAGTGTCAGGAATAATACAGTATGATCTGTGTGTATCAATACACAACTCTGAGATCACAACGTGAATGTGCGCAAGAATAAACTGAGCATTTTCAAATGAACTCTTTCCAGACTAATTCCACTAAATGTCTTTAGAGAAAATACAGATTTCTTTACCTGTGAGAAGTGAAGAGAGAATGATCAGTCCCAGCAGACACAGATCACACTTATCAGCCATTTTGTGTTTCTGTCAGTCTTTCTCTTCATTATATATAGTTACAGCTCTTCCTTTAAACATCATCAGCTCCTCCTCTGGT
The DNA here is from genome assembly GCF_951802725.1 of Rutilus rutilus. Taxonomy (NCBI): domain Eukaryota; kingdom Metazoa; phylum Chordata; class Actinopteri; order Cypriniformes; family Leuciscidae; genus Rutilus; species Rutilus rutilus. The sequence goes on along the minus strand of NC_140209.1, from coordinate 17,178,702 downwards.
TGGTAACTTCCTCTGATCTCTTCATCTGAGTGTTTAGTCCTGACTCTATGACACAGCTGAAGAAGCGATCAGAAAGATCTCTGGTGTAAAACTGTTGACTTTGAAAAGCTCTGGATCAGAAAGTGAGCTGAACTGTACAGTGGCGTCCAGAAACCAACCAAGTCCATAAAAGAAATATTATGTTTGACACTGAACAAAGTGCTTTTTCCTCTCATTAGCTCTGTGTCCATCACCCTGTTTTTATGCATATTTGAAGTATCGCATCAGAAACGAGTGATGGAAATGCAAAATTTATAAACTTTATGTTTGGATGGAAACCCAGCTATTGTAGCTACTGATTATTGTCAGAGAAAACAATTTCAACATAATGAAATACAGTTATTTTTAAGTGACCCAATACAGTGTCCTCAGAGTAATTTTTATGTCTATTTTTTTTTTTCATTACATCACTTACACATTGTGTTGCTATATGTGTGTGTACCATGAAGCTTTTATTAGGCTACTAAGTTTGTGCGTGTGAAACCACAAATTCTCAACCTCCAGAAGTGTTGCACTGACAGATGTGTCAAGATCACACTTCATCTATATATACACAGCAAAAACTCCAGTGTTAAATTAACTCTCCTGGGAATTTATTTTATACCACACTCAAAAGTGTTAAAATAAGGGTGTCACAACTTTTTACGTTCATTTACACGACAATGGTGTTTTGGGGCCTGATAACGCAAATGTTTGAAAACGGGTTTCAAAGTGCAAGTTTTTGAAACCGGTCTCCTCATTAACAATCAAAACGTAAATCTCTGAAGACGATGAGGTCATGCACATGCGTATTACGTGTTCAGTCTATAGTGTTTCATCGCCATCTAGTGGCTTGGCAGCAGAATACAGGGTTTTTAGTCGTTTTTGCGGATCCGTGTGAATGGGGGTCGTTTTGACAACGGTGTCGTCTGTACCCGGAAAACTCAAAGGAAAGACTTCTTCTTTTAAGCATAACTGGGTTGTAACAACCAGACAAGAGAAAATATGATCAGGTGGTGTTGGTTATGTTTCGACATAATCATCATTTGACCTGAATGACTGAACTAATTTATAGTCTAATCTCTGAGTTTGATTTACCTTATTGATTACAGCCGCCCTGTGATTCTACAGCATAAGATCCAGCATTTTCAATAAAATTATAAGGATTTCTTAAAGTTGTTCTGATAAAAAAATCATTTTTTCTTTCATTATATATAGTACTTTATACAGTACAGACTGATTCAGAGCAGCTTCACTGGGATAAACAGAAAAATAATAATGCAAACCGATTCTCCTGACTCCTGTAAAGACAATAGAGTCATTATTCAGATCAATTCAGTTCAGTGGTGATTTGCTTCAATAAATGTGTAAGGTTCATCAATTATGAAATGATTCGGCAACTCTTCCCCTCATTCTTCAGCACCGAAACAGGGCTGAATAAACGGGACTAAGTGAGCTCACGCCGGTCTATTTCCCACGCGTCTCACTATCTCTGTAGCAGGAAAACTCCAAAAACAGTGAGAGCGAGCACAACGCTGACTACGCTCAGCTGAGCACAGTGCTAAGTGTGATGTTCTCCACTGTGATTATCAGTTGAGACTCATTAGAACGTCTTTCGCCGCCGTTTATTCTTAAAGCGGTGTGCCTCTGAGTGTGTCACTTGCTAGGGTTGCGCTCACGCAAGCCACATTCATCAAAGACTAGCCCTCTTGCTGGGAGTGTGCATTTGCGGACCACTAGGGGCTAACTGAGCCCATGCCAGCCTATGTCCTGCGTATCTGCAAGCACAGTGCTTAAGGGTCTGCAGCTGAAAAAGATGTCTCTCCCCTGTGGCTATCAGGGACAATTATTGAGCATATCACTCTCTAAAGAGCATCTTTAGCCAGTGGTTGTTTTACAGCCCCACGCCAATGTGCGTGTCACTTGCCAGGCCTGTGCCCACGCAAGCCGCATTCATCAAGGATGAACACTCATGGCAAAGCACAAGTCTCGCCTCACTATGCTCGAATTCTGCAGCTCAGCACTGACCCAGGCCCCGAAGCAAAGCCGTAAGCCGCGCCTCAGCCTGGCCAAACCGCTACTTCTATGATCACCAGTCCCCGACCCAGCGTGGCGAGCTGCCGTCTGAACTAATTCAGCCCTTAGCCACCCGGGCCGAGGCTTAGAAAGCTATCCCCGGTGTGTTAAAATGGGTTCTGGACATGATGACATGAGGTTACTCGCTCCAATTTGCTCACAGACCACCCCGCATCGCGGACATAGTCAATGCTTCAGGCATGAAGCACGTGGCTCACGTCCTCCGCACTGAAGTACTGAGCTTACTGGCGAAAATGCTGTCAGACTTCTATGGCTGTTACTTCCTCGTTCCCAAGAAGGATGGCGGCATCAGGGCCATCCCAGACCTCAGACATCTGAACTACGCCCTCACGAAATGGCTGTTCAAGATGCTAACTTTGAAACGAATCCTTGCGCTAGTATGCCCAGGGGCTTGTTTTTTCTCAGTGGATCTGAAAGATGCATACTTTTATATCCAGATTGCCCCCCTTCACAGACCGTTCTTGAGGTTTGCATTTCGAATGGGTTGCATACGAGTATACAGTCCTACCATTGGACTGTCTCTGGCACCACCTGACTGCATCATATCCTACAACATCTGGACAAACCTGGTTCTTATGTGAGGATCCTGTTTGTGGATTTCAACTCGGCCTTCCAATCATCCTCCTGTCCAAACTAACCCAGCTCCCTGTGCCCGCCTCCATCTGTCAGTGGATCTCCAACTTCCTGACAGACAGGCAACAGTTAGTGAGGCTGGGAAAATTCTCATCCACACCTGCATAATCAGCTCTGGCGCCCCCCAGGGGTGCGTTCTCTCCCCACTGCTCTTCTCCCTGTACACCAATGACTGAAGTTGGCAGACGACACCACACTTATCGGCCAAATCCAGGACGGTGATGAGTCTGCTTACAGGTTGTTGAAGGAGGTTGAACACACTCAAAACAGTGGAGATGATCGTGGACTTTATTAGAAACCCCCTGCACTCCCCACTCTCACCATCATGAACAGCACTGTGGAAGCAGTGGAGTCATTCAGGTTCCTGGGCACCATCATCTCTCAGGACCTGAAGTAGGAGTTCCACATATACTTCCTTCACCAGCTGAAGAAGTTCAACCTATCACTGGAGCTGCTGATACATACTCTGCAGTCACTGAATCCTCTGCACTTCTAGAACTGTCTGGTTCAGCTCAGCTATCAGATCTCAGAAGACTACAGCGGATAGTCTGCTGAGAGAATCACTGGTACACCCTTCCCAGTGGCGTAACGAGCCAACACCGGGCCCTTAAGCAGGATTATCAAGGCGGGCCCCCCTACTACAACACGTGATGACGCTACGCGCACAAAAAAAAAAAAAAAAAAAAAACTGCTGGTGACGGCGCACCATAATAACACATTGTTACTGTTACTGTTACTGCTATATACACATAGGCCTAGGTCCAAATACATAAAAAAAGATGCTCGCTTACATTATAGCTGCATTTTCCAGGCTTTCCTCTGTGCGAAGTTGTCGATCATATTCTTAAGATATCATATCCTACCAACGGTCGCTTCAGGTGCTTTACCCTTCTGTCTATGTGCTTTACTCGTAGGGCTGGGCGATTTAAATCGCGATATTGTTATGCGCATCTCGTCAGTAAAGCCGGTTCCTTGATTAGTAGTAAATCACCATCACCTGCTTTCAGATGGAGCGGCATTTACTACAAAGAGCCGTAGTTAACTGACAAGCTGAGCCAAATCACATCAATATCGCGGACGTATCGCCAGCGATTTTTAATGCGATATGGCTCAGCTTGTCAGTTAACTACGGCTCTTTGTATACAGCAAAACGTACTCGGTTACTAACGTAACCTCGGTTCTCTCTAGAAGAGGGAACGAGTACTGCGTTTTTGTAAAAACGCTACGGGAAAAGTCTCTTTTCACGAAATACTGAAGCAAAAAATTATCCTTAATTTTCATAAATGTAAAACGCGTTGCGGCAGTGCTTAGCTATGGCGAGATGGCTTGCTCGCTCATTGGCTGCTCTGCAGCAACTGCATAAGCCTATCGAGCGAGGCCTGAGGTGACGTCAGGCCAATGAGGACGCTTCGCGCCCTCCTAGCCATTTCCCGCCGAGACGGGTGTGGCTAACCTCTATATAAGGAGCTCGAGAAGGCTGATTCACTTGATTTTCATCGCCGAAGCGAACCAGAGTGAACCGTACGCACGGCAGAGAACGCAGTACTCGTTCCCTCTTCTAGAGAGAACCGAGGTTACGTTAGTAACCGAGTACGTTCTCTTACGAGAGTCCTCTCGTACTGCGTTTTTGTAAAAACGCTACGGGAACCCCTTGTAAAACGCCGTGCGTGCTGGGATAAAGACACCGATCACTGGAAGCTAACCAGGTGTACAGTGCATAATCACCAGATAGACTCAAAGAGCCTGGGATTAAGGGAGGGGAACCTTAATTCCCTATATTGTAACGTCCGCAGACGTAAAACATGACCTCACAGAGAGAGTCTAGAGACAAGAGGGGATTCCTCTGTCCTTATATGGTTGCGTCAGCAGACGCGAATATGACATCACATAGACAGGGTGGGGGAACCTGAACTAAATGTGGGAAATGTGGGTCTTACACAGTTCTGCCCATAAGACAGTCGGCAGCGCGTTGCGCATGCGATTTCAGTGTTCTAGTTAGACAGCTGAATCGGCTATACCGATAGTAGCTTAGCCTGTAAGGCGGGAACCTCTAGGTTGTAAAACCTGATAAATGTAGACGGCGAGGCCCAGCCCGCCGCCGTACATATATCCTGTAAGGAAATCCCGCTGGACCAAGCCCACGAGGAGGCAACGCCCCTCGTGGAGTGCGCTCTAACTCCCAACGGGCACTGGAGGCCCTTGGCAGTATAAGCCAGCGCTATGGCGTCAACTATCCATCTGGATAAGCTCTGTTTCGACACAGCCATTCCCTTGGAACGTCCACTGAACGAGACAAAGAGCTGCTCAGTCTGTCTGAAGACAGCCGAGCGGGACACGTAAGCTCTTAGAGCCCGAATGGGGCAAAGAAAACTTGAGTCCCCTTCCTCACTTGATCCCGGCAGGGCAGACAGGGAGATAACCTGAGCCCGAAATGGTGTGTTGAGGGACTTTGGCACATAGCCATGCTTAGGTTTGAGTATGACTTTAGAGTCGTTAGGTCCAAACTCCAAGCACGCTGGGCTCACAGAGAGCGCGTGCAGGTCGCCTATGCGCTTCACCGAAGCGAGAGCCATCAAGAACACTGTTTTGAAAGACAAATGTTTGAGGCTAATAGATTGGATAGGCTCGAAAGGGGCACCTTTCATGGCCGCCAAAACCGTAGAAAGGTCCCACATAGGGACTGAAGGAGGCCTGGGAGGATTTAGCCTCCTAGCTCCCCTGAGGAAGCGGATGACTAAATCGTTCCTTCCTAGAGACTGCCCCAGCGTTGTTCCAGAAAACGCTGTAATAGCCGCCACATAAACTTTGAGCGTGGAAGGGGATCTGCCCTTATCCAACAGCTCCTGTAGGAAGGAGAGAACCTCCGTCACCTCACAATCGAGAGGTGATAGGCTCCGAGCTGTACACCAGCCGGAGAAAACCGACCACTTCGAGGCATAAAGCCGCCGAGTCGACGGCGCCCTGGCCTGAGTGATGGTATTTATCACTCCCTCTGCGAGGTCAACGGATAACCGTTGAGCGCCCACACGTGAAGGGACCACAGCTCCGGGTGTGGGTGCCAAATTGAGCCCCTGGCCTGCGAGAGGAGATCTCTCCTCAATGGCACTGGCCATGGAGCGATGTCTGCTAGCTGCATCAGGACTGGGAACCATGCTTGGTTCTTCCAGAGCGGTGCTACAAGCAGCACTGAGCATTTCGTTTCCTTGACCCGCTCTAACACCTGTGGCAGGAGGGAGACGGGGGGAAAGGCATAAAGCGGGCAGCGCGGCCACACGTGGGACAGCGCGCTGTCGTTTCTGGAAAAGAACACGGGGCAATGAGCGTTTTCGCGGGACGCGAATAGGTCCACTTCCGCTCTGCCGAATCTTTCCCACAACAGCAGGACTGTTTGCGGGTGTAGAGACCATTCGCCCAGGGGAATGTTGTTCCTGGACAGCCTGTCTGGGCCCACATTCTGGAGCCCAGGCACATGCACTGCTCTCAGCGAGCGCAAATTGTGCTGAGCCCATATTAGGAGGCTTTTCGCCAGCCTGTATAGGGCTGTGGATCTCAGACCGCCCTGGCGATTTATATAGGACACCACGGCCGTGTTGTCCGAACGGACTACGACGTGTTGGTCCTTGATTTGGGGACAAAAACGCGTCAGCGCATTGTGCACTGCCAGCATCTCCAGGCAGTTGATGTGTTGGAGCTTTTCTCGTTTCGACCACAGGCCGAAGAACGGTCTGCCCTCGAGCAGCGCTCCCCATCCCGAGGTGGATGCGTCTGTCGACACCATCCTCACTCCCGAGGAAGTCCCCAGGCTTACACCTGATCGGTACCAGTCGCCCGCCAACCAAGGTATTAGGGCTGCCACACAGCTCTGATTGACCTTGAGACGTAACCGGCCGGACACCCATCCTCTGAAACGTCCTGAGCGGGGTAGTCGCGCCGCAGCGGAAAGATCTCGCTGCGCGCTGAATGTGCAGCACGCGCTGTGGCGACAGCCGCGCTGTCATAGACTGTGAGTCCAGAATGGTACCCAGAAACGAAATCGTTTGACTGGGGTTCAGTGAACTCTTCGTCCAATTGACTGTGATACCAAGATTCTCGAGGTGATCGAGTAAAATGGTTCTGTGCTCCACGAGCTGTGATCGTGATTGAGCTAGGATCAGCCAGTCGTCCAAATAGTTCAGCACTCGCATGCCTCTGAGTCTGAGAGGAGCGAGCGCTGCGTCCATGCACTTCGTAAATGTACGAGGTGCCAGGGACAAGCCGAACGGCAGGACTGTATACTGGTATGTCTGACCCTCGAAGGCGAATCTCAAGTATTGCCTGTGATGTGACGCTATTTGTATTTGAAAATACGCGTCCTTCAGATCTATCGACATGAACCAGTCTCCTCGGCGAACATGCGCGAGGATTTTCCTGGTCGTGAGCATTTTGAAACTGCGTTTCACTAATGCTTTGTTCAGCCGTCTTAGATCCAGTATGGGTCTGATACCACCGTCCTTTTTGGGGACTAGAAAGTATCTGCTGTATAGCCCCCCTTTGCTTTGAGCTAGGGGTACATGCTCTATCGCCCCTTTGCTTATCAGTTTTGATATTTCGGCGCGAAGTAGGTATGCTACTTCTAAATTCACCGAAGTTTCGACGCGCGCTGTGAAGCGGGGGGGGCGTCGACAAAACTGTAGCGAGAAGCCTCTCTTTATAATGCCTAGCACCCAGTCCGAAACCCCTGGGAGCGCTGCCCATGCTACTGCATGGCTGGCTAAGGGCTGGATGCGAAGCACGCTCTGTTCGTGTGACAGAGGTGCTTCGGGGTGCGATAACATAGGCGTTATGCCTGTGGCATTCGAGGCGGGGGGCGCGCTTATTACAGCGGGCAGAGCGCTCGTCCTCGACCTTACTACAGTGCTTAACTGAGTGAGGGAGGGCTGAGCGAGTTTCGCGGGACTCATGTCTGCGGGTAAATGTGGGCGGGACGCGGGCACATTCACTGCTTTGGACGCGCTGTCTGCCTGAGCAGAGCGAGCGCACACAGGTCTCGTTTTTACAGAGAGCCTGTGGTCTGTGAGACATAGTGTATGTGGGCACTGGGAAGTGGGCACTTTCACTACATTTGAAGCGCAATCGATCTGAGTCGATTTTATGTGCGCGAGCCCTAAGTGTAGGGCTGTGCTTATGTGTAGGGATGGGCACTGAGGAGTGGGCATCGACACTACATTTATAGCACCATCGGCCGTGGCCGGGACACCAGAAAATACACTCTTTTCGGGATATATCTGGGTAGCCGTGAAAACGGCTTTTGTGTGCAGGCAAGCGGGCAACTGTGCGGGCTTGCGTCTTGCAAAAAACGCTGGAGCAGTCGCAAGTCTTGGGACTGAAACAGCGGCGCGCTTGGGTGAGAGACCGGCCGCAGCGGGACTCACACACCTGCGCTTTCCTAGGAGTACTAGGACTTCTTCGGGGCTTCCGGCTTTACCACAATCCTCGGCCGCGGCCCGCGCTGAGCGGGGCGTCGGCTGGTAGAGCGAGAGCGGGACCTAGAGCTGTGCTGCTGTCGCTGCTGTGAAGATGTGGCCGAAGGCGGGGGCTGAGGCTGAGAACTCCGCGGAGTCTGTTTCTCACGACTCGCTGCAGAACCGGAGCGCTTCGGGAGGAAGTGCTTGAAGGCTTGAGACGCTTTCTGGGCTTCGGTAAATCTCTCCACGAACTCGGAGAGAGAAGAACCGAAAAGGCCAGCGGAAGACAGCGGGGCGTCGAGGAACGCGTTGCGCTCGGAATCAGCCATCTCCGTGAGCGTAAGCCATAGGTGTCTCTCAGCAACAGTGGCGGAAGCCATACATCTTCCCATGGCTTGTGCAGCAGACTTGGTAGCGCGGAGTGTTAGGTCCGAAGCGCTCCTCAAATCCGCGATGCAGATAGCTTCAGGTCCTATCTCATCCAACTTACGGAGGAGATCACCCTGGAATATCTGCAGCGTAGCCATGGTGTGTAGCGCTGACGCAGCCTGCCCAGCGGCGGAGAAAATTCGCGCGAGCAGCGTCGACGTCATGCGGCAGGCTTTGGAAGGCAACACCGGTTTAGTCCGCCGTCCAGCAGAGGGCGGGCAAAGGTGGGTTGCTATCGCCTGTTCCACCGGCGGAAGTGAAAGGTAGCCTCGGTCTTTTGCATTATCCAAGGAGGAAAATGCAGGCGACACAGACGAGCGCGTACGCGCAGAGTAGGGCGCATTCCAAGCCTTCGCCACTTCTTCATGAAGCTCAGGAAGAAAGGGGGCGGGCTTAGATTCCGGAGAAGTGCGCTCACCAGGGAGGAAGCTACCATCTAGCCGGGTACGAGAGGGGAGTTCCGGTGCAGACCACTCGAGGCCGAGGCTCGCCGCGGCCAGCGCGAGTACTCGCATGAGCTCCTTCTCGATGTTGGCTCTCGTAGTGGGCTTGCGGGCAGGAGGCGCGAGGTCCTCAGAGCTCGCCCAGTCCTCGCTGCCTGAAGCTAACAGAGAGCAGGAATCCTTCTCCCCCGACGCGGCCTCGGAAACGACTTCCTCTGATGAAGCGGCGGCAGACTGCGGGCGCTGAGCATCAGGAAGAAGTACAGGAGAAGCCGGTGAAGCAGGCGGGCGAACCGGCGAGCTTGGTCGGGTTGGAGCGGGTTCCGGGACCCGCTGCGAGCGGCGCTTCTTGCGGCGCGGCAGCGCGGCGGGGCATGCAGACTCTGAGAAGGATGCCAGGCGAGTCCGCAGAGTCACCATCGGCAAAAGCTCGCAGTGAGGGCAGCCGCCGTCAGCGAGCGCGAGCGCTGCATGGTCCTCTCCCAAACAGGAAACACAGATGACGTGGCGGTCTCCCTGGGAGAGTGGGGCTCGGCACGAGCCACACGAAGGCATCTTTAAAAAGACGCAGCTCTTTTAGGGGGTGAGTGTCGCGGGGCGAACACACACACACACACACAAGAACAGTAGTAATGGAAAGGATATAGCGCCGGAAAGCGCAGCAGGTACGGCTGTAGAAGGCGGCGTTGCCAGCAGCTTCGAGTGGCTCGTCCCGCTGAAGTGCTTGCCTCAAACGACGCTTGCTTCCTCGTGATCCAGCGATGTGAGAGCTTCGCTGAAGAGATGAAAAATCAAGTGAATCAGCCTTCTCGAGCTCCTTATATAGAGGTTAGCCACACCCGTCTCGGCGGGAAATGGCTAGGAGGGCGCGAAGCGTCCTCATTGGCCTGACGTCACCTCAGGCCTCGCTCGATAGGCTTATGCAGTTGCTGCAGAGCAGCCAATGAGCGAGCAAGCCGTCTCGCCATAGCTAAGCACTGCCGCAACGCGTTTTACATTTATGAAAATTAAGGATAATTTTTTGCTTCAGTATTTCGTGAAAAGAGACTTTTCCCGTAGCGTTTTTACAAAAACGCAGTACGAGAGGACTCTCGTAAGAGAACCTCCAGTGTTAAATTAACACCCCTGGGAGTGTATGAGTCCACACTCAAGAGTGTTTACGTTAATGAGATAACTAAGTGATTAATTTAGTGATGATTGAGCATTATTGAAGACACCTGATGTTAACAAGTAGAATCGCTGAAGGAGAAAAGCGCAAATTGTAAGTTACCATTATTGTGATGGGTAGTTGCTTTAGTTGGGCTCTGACCCTTTCATGAGTTCTTTAGATTTTGTTTGGCGGTAGTATCTGAGTTAAAACTGCCAGTTGAACAAAGAAAAAAAAAAAAGATCTTTGTTGGTTTGATGGTGTTGTATATATTATGACAATCATCATTTGAACTTGATCACTGAGCTCATTAAGATTCTTCTTTCTGACTTCGATTTATGTTGTTGGTTACAGCATAACTGTGAATCTGAATAAATGGCCAGAATTTTTGATATAAAGGATTTCTTAAAACTTGTTTAAAAAAAAAATCATTCTTTTAGGCACACACAGATGTCAAGATTCAGTCTATGCATCTCAACAATGGTGAGGAGCAGAATATTCAATGAGGAAAAGTAAATTACATAGACAATTCAGATCATAATTTATTCATACCGCAATGCATGATGGGAGCCATTAATGAGTTGTGATTGGTGGCAGCCACTGCAACATGCTTTATTATTATCACCATTGTTGAGATTCACAGGCTGATTATTGATGTCTGAACGTCTTTTTGATTAGAGCAATGTTTATTAAATATTTTGAATTATAAGTAAAGTCCTGATAATCATAGGCTGAAGAATCAGAAAACTGCTGCTAACAAGTTAAACCAAACTATCTTAATATGTTTCACTTTTCAGATCACAGTATGCTTATGTCAAAACATAACCAACACTATAAGATAATATTTTACTTTGTTCATTTAACTGTTATAAATCAATAACAGCAGACAAACAACAGTAAATATTAAAGTAAACATATAATGGTCTAGAGCCCAACTAAAGCAAACACCCATCACCTTAATGGTAACTTACAATTTGTGATTTTCTCCTTCAGTGATTCTGCTTGTTAACATCAGGTGTCTTCAATAATGCTCAATCATCACTAAATTAATCACTTAATTATCTTCTCAGCCCTAAATGCCGCTCCATCTGAAAGCAGGTGATGGTGATTTACTACTAAATCAAGGAACCGGCTTTACTGACGAGATGCGCATAACAATATCGCGATTTAAATCGCCCAGCCCTATTTACTCGCTTCACTCTCTTGCTCCACCTCAATCTCGATCTCCCCCTGTGTCATCTTTTTAAAGAAGCTTTCTATTTTCCTATTGCTATTTTTGTTAATTTATTAATTAATTTATCAAATTCCTCTTTTCGTTTGCGCTTTTGAAACTTAAAGCCACTTTTGTGTTTAAAATTTGACGACTCCATATCTGCCTCAAGTTCAACGTTTTTTACTGTTTTGCACGCAATGCGCATGTTCACCCGGGGATTCCCCAGTCCCAATTCGAAACAAATTACACCAAATTCTTCATTGTTCGTTTCAAACATTTATTTAATGATCAGTCAAATATGTTGTTGTCATTATTTATTCAAATCAATTCGCAAAAATTTAAAATGCGATCAGACTAAAAGTAGTAAAATGCGATAGGGGGACCCGGCTGTCAATCAATATCTTCCAGAAACGCGGGCGGGCCCCTGATTGGTCCAGGCCCGTAAGCAACCGCTTACCCTGCTTACCGATAGTTACGCCTGTGACCCTTCCCCACTCTCCAAGAACTGTCCTCATCCAGAGTGAGTAAAGAGCTGGCAGAATCACCCTGGACCCCTCACACACAGGCCTCTTCCTCTTTGAACTGTCTACAAAGCTCTGAGCACCAGAACGGCCAGGCATAGGAACAGTTTCTTCCCTCCGGCAATCCACCTCATGAACAGTTAATGCCTCCACTTGGCAATAAACATGGGCAATACTTAAACACCATTTAAACATTCATTTATTTAACACACCATACGTCTTATTTACATGTCCTTGCATTTGTATTTTGTATATTGTGTATTTGACTAAATCTATTTTATTTTATTTGTATTATCTGTGTCCTGTCACTGTTAGTATGTTTGAACTGTGGAAGCTTCTGTCACCAAAACAAATTCCTCGTATGTGCAAACATACCTGGCAATAAAGCTCTTTCTGATTCTGATTCTGACAACAAACTGTACAAGACATGTATCAAAATGTCATAGACTGATAAATCTATTTAAATAGTTTTTTTTTTTTTTTTTTTTTTGTAGATGGTATGTGTGATGATAAAGCAGTCTGTGAGAGCCAGTGCAAACCACTGAAGTGAGAGACTGATGATGTGTGACAGTGATCATGTGATCATGAACCTTGTGTAGAAGCTGCTGCTGTAGTTTGATGTTGAAGTAATCATGAAGACCTTGATTAGCAATTATACAGTTTATTTTATTAAAATACTTTTGGTTGTCATACTGTAGAATTAATATAATCAATTATATGAAATTAATAACACACATGACAGTCTAGAAGAGATCAGCTGATCAGAGCACAAGATGATGATTATATCGGTATCATCATCATCAAGTAGATGACATCATCTGATCACATTTTTATCTTACTGTTCTTGCCATAACACACAGTTCCAGCAGCCAGAGAAAAACTGACCAACTAAAGCAAACACTGATCACCATAATGATGACATCAAACCAAACTATTATTATTAACAAATCATCAACATCTAAACCTCTATTAATCTCAATAAGAACTTTTCCACACATATGACAGAAATAAAGTCAGTCTGGTTAGTAATAAGTGAAGCTGGTAATGCTGTTTGTGGAGTTGTTTAATGAAGTTGGAGCCTGACATCAAATGTTTAGGCCGGCTACACACTGGCTACACAGCGTGGCGTTTCTGTTGCGTGAGCGTGGCGTTTTCTATGTCTTTGCACACCAGAAACGTGTCTGACGTGGCGCTGCTGCTGCTAGGTGACGATACAGCAAAGACAACGTCGGCAGTTTTGACGGCAAAATAGGCAACAGAATATTTTGTTCTGTATTGACAGGTGCAATATTTGAAAATCAGTAATTATTATTATTTATTTTTTAAATTACATTTATATCTGCATTTATGTCAAAACCTAGAGACTTCCAAACATCAAAATATCATTTATTAAAATGTATTCATATCAAAATGACATATAAACATCCTTCCCTATTCTATTTTGCCTGGAAACGCTTCCAACATGCTTGCGTGTCGCGTGAAAAATAGGCGTCGGTTCATATTTCTAGCATGCACGTGTTTTCTTCCGCACCTGAGACGTGTGTGTCACGCAGGCGGTGTACAAAATCTAATCTGTTAACATGGGAGATGAAATAAAAACGGACACGCCACGCAGCCAGTGTGTAGCCGGCCTAACACATCAACCCAATTCTCATTTTCAACCAAAATTTGACATCTAAACGATGAAGTTCATGTCTGTTACGTCCCTCAGCTCCGCTGTGTTCTAATTATGTGTTTGAGTTTCCCCTGCTCTTAATTACAGATGAGCCACACCTGAGCGCAGCCGTATACTGAAGCTACAAAAGCTTTCCGGAAGCACACCTGGAGGCGCACACAGAGCCTGAGCCAGGAGTCTATGCACTGCCGTGCTGTCGTTGAAACGTTAGGAGTCCACCCCGGGAAACAAAAGCGTTCCGCCTCAGTATTACTGCCTCTGTTTCTGAACAACCTACTAAATAAACATACCCCTTATGTTGGACACGAGCTGATCTGTGTGCGTCTCTCCATTTATGTTAGGGGTGGTGTCCGTCCGCCCGTAACATATTGGAGGCTCGTCCGAGATTAATAATTTTGATTAAGTCGGACTTTAGTGTGAATTGCGGAACTTTTGAAGGCTACAACATTTTGGTGAGTGTTCTGGTGAGCAATTATGATTGTCTGTGCCTTTGTTTAGTTGACGTTTATTTTATTTTGGTGGATATCTCAGGAGGGGGCACGTAGGAGATGCCTCGAGCTGAGTAAGCCACTGAAGATTGCGTAGGTATTTAGGATTTTGTTTTGGTTTTTGTGTATAGTTAGTTAGAGAAGTGGGACAACATTTTTGCCTATCAGAATACCTTTTAGTTTAGTTGTATAGCTTGTGATAATTTGTGGCATATCGCCTATTTAGTGAGCGCTGGAATTCTGATTGTACTAGCGTATTGATTAATTTGTGGGTGGACATTAAAATTCGTGGTCGTTTGTAGCCTATATTGTGCTTTTCGTTTGACCACTTTAGATATTCGCTACCTCGTAGCTTTGTCGCAGTTAAACTGCTTTGGTGAGTGTTTATTTGTAGTTTTTGTAATTTTAATTTTGTGCGCGCTTTAACTGTCTTTACCTTTAAAATTAAACGTTAACAAGCGCTTTAAAAATTACGCGTTAAAATGGCAACAGAGGAAGTATTCGTTAAAGAACCCTCTATCGAGTTATTTTTGAAATTTTCGAAAGAGCAGTTACTGAATTTGGCTGCAACTTACGAGGTTGAGCTCACTTCTGCTGAAAAGCGCACCAAAGATACAATCAAGACCGTTTTACAAGCTGCTTTGGTTAGTAAGGGCATTCTGCCTGTAGAGAAACAATCCTCCGTGTCTACAGAAGCGTTACAGCTGCAGATTCGGTTAAGAGAGTTAGGTATCAGAGAGAAGGAAATTGAGTTCGACCGTGAGCGCATGCAAGCACAGGCACGTGAGCATGAACTTGAAAACCGACTCGCGTTGAGAAAGTTAGAAATCGCGGCTCAGAGGGAAGGTGTCGCTCCTTCTGACCCTAATTCATTTGATGTCACTCGCCACATCCGACTTGTGCCCCCTTTTGTGGAAAGAGATGTGGAAAAATATTTTCCCCACTTTGAGCGTGTCGCGACTAATTTAAATTGGCCGAGAACTGCATGGGCATTCCTCCTGCAATGCGTTTTAGTGGGACGGGCGCAGGAGGTTTACTCATCGCTAACAGTGGAGCAGAGCGGTGACTATGATGTTGTGAAAGCGTCAGTGTTGAGGTGCTATCAGCTGATCCCTGAAGCATACCGACAGAAGTTTAGAAACTTAAAAAAAACTGAGCGTCAAACTTTTGTTGAATTTGGTCGAGATAAAGCAGCCCTGTTTGATCGTTGGTGCTCATCACAGCGTGTTGATAGTCAGGAGAAATTGCGTGAACTAATTATTTTAGAAGAATTTAAGAACTGCCTGCCAACCGCTGTGGCAACCTATTTAGCTGAGCAGAAGGCCGAGTCTATTTCTGAAGCTGCTATACTTGCTGACGAATATGTCTTAACGCATAACATTGCCAGGGAACGTTTTCGCTTGAGAGTTAACCCCTCTACGACCACTGATGTAGACACGAAAAAGAATGCAGTAAAGCAAGAAGACAGACACTGTTTTTATTGTAAAAAGCCCGGGCATGTTGTGGCAGACTGTTTAATATTAAAAAAAAAACAGTCCACGAAACCAATGGGTCTCGTTAGTTCTTCGAAAAAAATGTCGCCTGTCCTTCGTGCAGCGTTAAAATCAGAGAAACCCCAGTCCATGTACGAGCCCTTTCTGACGAATGGGACCGTATCTGTGCCTGGTGAGGAGGCTGTCGCTGTGCGCATCTTGCGTGATACGGGAGCTGCACAGTCTTTACTCCTTCGCGGCTTGTTGCCGTTGTCTGAAAAGACTGCAACTGGTAGTAGTGTCCTTGTTCGAGGAATCGAGATGGGTTTTCTTGATGTGCCGTTACATTGCGTGCGTCTTGATTCAGATTTGGTGTGTGGTGATGTGGTTGTTGGTGTTCAAGACTCTTTTCCAATCCCCGGTGTCACGTTTCTCCTTGGCAATGACCTAAGTGACAGTTTCGTTGCTCACCCTGCGGAGTGTGAGAGGCTCCTTGAACCCACTTCCGCTCCGTGCCGCAGTAGTCCTGTACATGTGAGGAACAGAGGAAAAACCATAGAACCAGATATTTCGTTATCTTTAGAGAAACTCATTAGTGCTCAACAAAAAGACCCTACTCTTGTTTCATGTTATAATACAATTCAATCTGTTTCAGACCGTGCCAGCGAGAGTTCTGTTTTCTTTGTCAGAGATGGCTTACTTATGCGGAGGTGGACGCCTCACAAAAGTAATGAATGGAATGACATTGAACAAATCGTTATGCCGACTGAAAATAGACGTGCAATTCTGAGTGTCGCGCATGATTATGTTTCTGGTCACTTAGGTGTGACTAAAACATTCAACCGCGTTCTTCGTCACTTTTTCTGGCCGGGGCTGAAGCGTGATGTGCGGCAGTATTGTAAGACGTGCCATATCTGTCAGGTTAGTGGTAAACCAAACCAGATAATTCCACCTGCACCGTTGTACCCCATACCTGCCGTAGGTGAGCCTTTTGAGAAAATAATCATTGACTGTGTCGGTCCTCTTCCACGGTCGAAAAGTGGATATCAGTATCTACTAACAATCATGTGTACTGCTACTCGTTTCCCAGAGGCGGTGCCTCTGAGAAAAATCACAGCTAGAATTGTGTCCAGGGCTCTATTAAAATTCTTTGCTTTTGTGGGGCTACCGAAAATCGTTCAAACGGATCAAGGAACCAATTTCACTTCGCGTGTTTTCTCTCAAGTCCTAAAGTCGCTCCAAATTAAGCACCGCATTTCTAGCGCGTTCCATCCGGAGAGCCAAGGCGCTCTCGAACGTTACCATCAGACGCTAAAATCTATGCTGCGTGCATATTGTTTGGAGGTGGGTGCAGACTGGGAAGAGGCGATTCCTTGGATGCTTATGGCATCTAGAGAAGTCGTGCAAGAGTCAATTGGTTTCAGCCCTGCAGAACTAGTGTTTGCTCATGATGTTCGCACGCCTTTGAGCGTCATTAAAGATCAATGGATGAGCAAGCCTACCTCTCGTAGCGCAGTACAATTTATAAGTGACGTTCACACTCGACTACACAGAGCGCGTGAACTCGCTAGAGAGAATTTAGAGAAGACCCAATCTAGCATGAAAACATGGTATGATCGCAAAGCCAGAGCCCGTTCGTTTAAACCTGGAGACCAAGTGTTGGTTCTCTTACCCGTGCCCGGTTCTGTGTTTCAAGCTCGATTTAGTGGACCATATACTGTTGAAAAAAAAATATCGGATCTGAATTATGTAATTGTGACCCCAGACAGACGAAGACATTCTCGCGTCTGTCATGTAAATATGCTTAAACCATATTATACACGTGAAGAGGTTAAAAATAGCTTGTGTGACCTTAACGTACCCGGTCCTGTCGAGGTCCCCGTGTTGCCGTCTTCACTGGTAGACGATGATGATGATGAGGTGACTCCTCCGTCGCGGTGCGTGATTGAAGGTCGACTTAAAAACTCCGCTATGCTGTCCGGTATTGTAAATCATTTGCCACATTTAACACCCTCTCAAGCAACTGACATATCGTCTGTGATAGATGATTTTCCTGAATTATTCGGAGATGTTCCAACTGTGACCACCGTTCTGGAACATGACATAGACGTGGGTGATAAGGGCCCGATTAAACAGCACCCATATAGAGTAAACCCAGAAAAGCGAGCTATCCTGAAACGGGAAGTTGAGTACATGATACAGAATAATATTGCTGAACCTAGCTCTAGTCCGTGGAGTTCCCCGTGCCTTTTAGTTGGAAAACCTGATGGCACTTACAGGTTTTGCACGGACTACAGGCGTGTTAATGCCATCACTGTGCCAGACTGCTATCCACTACCGCGGATGGATGACTGTGTGGACCGTGTTGGCTCGGCTACATTTGTCACTAAAATCGACCTCTTAAAAGGTTACTGGCAGGTGCCCCTTACACCAAGAGCAAAACAGATATCAGCCTTTGTGACCCCCGATGCGTTTATGAATTATAAGGTTATGGCTTTCGGAATGCGGAATGCACCTGCCACATTCCAGCGTTTAGTAGGGTAGAGTGGGGGAAAACGCCCCCCTTAAGGAAAATGTGACATTACAGTGAAACAAAACATAAATGTGACTAGAATTGCCATCCCGGTTTTGAGTGACTATGGCAGGAGTTATTCACCAAATATTAAAATTGCTCAGCCTTCATAATTAATTAGTATTTTCACTGAAAATATTTTTGTACAAAGGGGGCGTTTTGCCCCAGCGGTGGGGTAAAACGCCCATCAAGGTGGGGTAAAATGCCCCCTTTCTTACAAACCAGTTTGCTTCATAGATAAACAGCAAAATTAACAGACAATAGTTTTTAATCTCTAAAGGTAAAAGGCAAGTAATGTATCAACATGTATATATATTAATATTTATTTCAGCAATGTCCAAAATAGCCAAATTTAACTACCTTCCATCAGTAAGCTAACTTTGCTAGCAAGCTAGCTAGTTAATGCTCACTTGAGGTAATTTTTTCATGTTTTGTTCAAATATTTTGATTTTACCACCTAGTTATACTGCATTAAGTGTAAAACAAAGGATTTGATAGACAGAAATATTTTATTATAGTAATTATGATAGAGAAACTATGCCCCCGGGGGGGGGGCGTTTTACCCCTCAGCGTAGGGGGCGTTTTACCCCACAAGCTATGAGTTTTTAAAAAAAATGTTTAATTTTTAAAATATAATTATATTCCTTATAAATAATATATGATCTCAAACTACAGACTTCACTATTCATCTATCATACATCACTGCGATATCCTGCAGAACAATATTCTCTTAAACACTTATTTACTAATATCTGAAAATTATAGCATTTACCATGTAATCCTCTTCTCTTCAAATGTGTCGCTGGTGTCAGCTTCTCCATAGAGATTTGTATATCCCCGTTATCAACGTAGTGCATAGCAACAGTAAAAACCTATATTGACTACTTTTAGTGGTTATTTTGGGAAAAACAGGTGGGGGGCGTTTTACCCCAGGGGGGCGTTTTCCCCCACTCTACCCTAAATATTGTTTTAGCTGGAATGGCAAATTGCGAGGCGTATTTGGACGACATAGTCCTATATAGTACACACTGGTCCGAACACATGACACAACTTCAAGAGCTTTTCCGTAGACTGTCCAGTGCGAAGCTCACGATAAATCTAGCAAAATGTGAATTCGGAAAAGCCACGGTCACTTACTTGGGGCGGATAGTTGGTAGAGGACATGTTTTGCCAGTAATGGCTAAAGTAGCCGCTATTCAGGAGTTTCCTGTGCCCTGTGACCGGCGTGCGTTACGCCGATTTTTAGGAATGGTAGGCTACTATCGCAGTTTTTGTAAGAACTTTTCGACTGTGGTTTGTCCCCTCACTAACCTATTGAGCCCCAAAACTAAGTTTGAATGGACGGAGTCCTGTAACCGAGCATTCGAAAACGTCAAGGCTCTCTTACTGACAACTCCCGTGCTCGCTGCGCCAGATTTTAACAGACCGTTTCAGCTTGCTGTGGACGCTAGCAACGTAGGCGCCGGTGCCGTACTGTTGCAGTCAGGTGCAGACCATGTAAATCATCCCGTGAGTTTCTTCTCAAGGAAGTTTAATTCTGCCCAGCGAAGGTACTCCACTATCGAGCAAGAGACTTTGGCTCTAGTGTTGGCTATTCAACACTTCGAAGTGTACTTGGGTTCTACCATACATCCAGTTAAGGTCTATACTGACCATGATCCACTCAAGTTCCTCAGTCGCATGTACAATTCTAACCGCAGGTTAATGCGCTGGAGTTTGTTGCTTCAACCGTTTAACCTCCAAATTGTACATATCCGAGGAGTAGACAATATTGTCGCAGATGCGTTGTCTAGGGTGGATGCTTAATAGTAATCATTTTCTTGTTAATTTTTTTTATATATACTCGTATATACTCGTTATTTACTCTGAGATTTACTTTAGTTTATTGAGCCTGCTAATCTAATATAAGTCTCTAGCGATGTTTTTTTTCTTTTTTACACATAAGTGTGTATTGCCTATGAGTTGACCTTACACACCAAAGTACTACATTCCTGTAATTCTATTTTGTTTCCATAGGCCTATACCGATACCTGAAAGCTGAACACAGAAGGCTAGAGTAAAAATAAGTATTTCCTATGTTTAGAGTATGGCGACAGGTCACCATTTCGGGGTGGGGGTGTTACGTCCCTCAGCTCCGCTGTGTTCTAATTATGTGTTTGAGTTTCCCCTGCTCTTAATTACAGATGAGCCACACCTGAGCGCAGCCGTATACTGAAGCTACAAAAGCTTTCCGGAAGCACACCTGGAGGCGCACACAGAGCCTGAGCCAGGAGTCTATGCACTGCCGTGCTGTCGTTGAAACGTTAGGAGTCCACCCCGGGAAACAAAAGCGTTCCGCCTCAGTATTACTGCCTCTGTTTCTGAACAACCTACTAAATAAACATACCCCTTATGTTGGACACGAGCTGATCTGTGTGCGTCTCTCCATTTATGTTAGGGGTGGTGTCCGTCCGCCCGTAACAATGTCCAATAACATTTTTAGGTGGGGTGACCTCACATTGTGGCCATAATATGAGCACACAGTGAGTGCGCTGTGAGGTTACACTCACATTGTGATCATATGGAGAGATCACTGTGAGATCAACGTGTTGACTGGGATGTAAATGAAAATAAATCTGGCCTTTTATTTGTAAAAAAAAAACAACAACAAAAAAACACATTTTAATCTAAACTTGGTGTCACTCTTTCTTCAGGATGATTAGAGTTTTTTCTTTGTTTTCTGAGAAGAAAATAAAATGATAAACAATCCTTTGTAAATTTTTGCTATTTTAAATATTGTTGCAGATTTGCTCAAAACTCATCAGTATTTTATTGTAATATTGCAGGCATCTCTATTTCCTCTGGGTGCTTCGAGTCCTTCCTTCCTGCAAAATAAAAGCATTGACTGACCTCTCGTATGTGTTTTTATCAGAGGTGTCAAAAGTATTCACATTCATTACTCAGGTAGAAGTATAGATACTAGGGTTTAAAAAGACTTCTGTTGAAGTTGAAGTATCAACTCAAGCTTTTTACTCAAGTTAAAGTATAAAAGTACTTGTTTCAAAACTACTTAAAGTATAAAAGTAAAAGTAATGTAAGGAAAAAAATGCAATTAATTCTCTCTCTCTCTCTCTCTCTCTCTCTCTCTCTCGATCAATATTTGATGCGATTTGCCACGATTTCTCCCTCGCTTACCTGACGCGATTTGCCTCGATCTCGCCCTCGCATCTAGGTTTCCTTCGGAGTAGTTTTGGCGCTGCGCACAACCAAATGTGACTACAGCCTCGCACAAGTTAGAAAGACACCACAACGCCAATCAATTTAGCGATGTGTATTCAGGAGGCGGGGATCTAAACCGTTTGTGTAATTGGCCAATTTTTTTTTTTTAACGACGACAAGCCGGAATGAAAACAAGCCGAAATTAAATAGGAGTAACGAGGCTATTTTTAAAATGTAAGGAGTAGAAAGTACAGATAATTGCGTGAAAATGTAAGGAGTAGAAGTAAAAAGTCGTCTGAAAAATAATTACTCCAGTAAAGTATAGATACCCCAAATTTCTACTTAAGTACGGTAACGAAGTATTTGTACTTCGTTACTTGACACCTCTGGTTTTTATCATGATTGCAGATTGTTCCAGATCAGATGAGTGTGAATCATCAGATTGTGTGCGGCTCAAAACTCACCAGCTCTTCTTGCACAGATGATCTGAAGAAGAATCACAGTAGGAGCAGCAAACACTGCGATCTCAACAATAATCACAATCACTGCAGGAAACATGAGAGGAAGAAGAGAAACTGTACATGACTGAAGTCAAGGGTATTCAACTATCAACAGTTATTGATGAAGCTTTTACAGACTGACTGATAGTTTAATGTTATAAAGCTGTCAGTATAAATGAACGTGTCGTACCTCTGTATAATGATCCAGCAGTCACACTGACTTCAGTTTCTCCTGGATCTGTGGATCACGTCTGTTAGTTCAGTTCAACACATAATGCCACATATACACAACATCATCATCACATAATACTGGAGCTTCACATCACAGAAATTATGAATATGTGCACGAGTCTGTCATCATTATCTTCTTACTTCAATCTCAAGGTGTCAGGAGGAGAATGACTATCGCCATTGACCAAAAATAAATCTATTTGATGCTTTATTCATTCACAGATATTCATGTTATAACTTATAAGTGAGTTTCTAGCACACTTGCATTCCTAAGTTTGCAGAAACATTGAAATGTTGAATATCTATTTATTGATGGCATCTAAAACATACAACATTTCCTGTATGAAAACATTAAAATGCACAAATATTGAGGAATCCTTCGAGGTTGATGTGTGTGACAGTGATCATGTGATCATGAACTGTGTGTAGAAGCTGCTGCTGTAGTTCGTTCACACACACCTTGATTCAGAGAGATTGATGTGGTATCTGGAGTCAGTGTTGTTGCTGTAGTTGATGTTACAACTATTAAAAACAAGATGGAAATAGTAACATGGGATGAGTTGTGTAAGAACTGATTTTCCTGCTAAAACAAAACTCACCAAAGCCATAAAATGCACCCTGGACAGCAGATAGCAAAGACAGAGCACAGAACCTTGTCCTGCCCAAACTTATCTCCTTGTCCCCTTGTCTGACTTCAACTCATCCCCCCTCTCCCTCCTCAAGACACTGAAAGTTCATTAAGAATGTCTATATATCACATATGGTGTATCTTGTGAATATGTTGTTTTTCCTTTTCATGTTTGGTATCATTTTAAGTGTCTCAATGCGATTGGTAAAATGGTAATAATTTCATTGCAGTCATTGTTTTAATGAGAAAGATTGAGAACTTAGGAGAATCCTGTTTCTCCTCTCTGGGTGAGATCTCTTTAAGATATCTCCTGAAACCAGTTGCTACCCCCCTGGGGTACATGGATTGGCCCAAACAACTCTAAACAACATTTGTATAACCCCTTTTGTTCTGGTCTGGTATTTAAGGCGAGGTGACAGAGCAGTCTTTGGGACCCTGTAACCAGGATCACCCCATACAGAGCTGTTTCAGGGTTTTCCTGTTGGAACACACTCACACACCACTGTGTGTCTCTGTCAGGAATACAGTATTGCTTACTTTTAGAGTCACCTTTGAGTGAATGATGTCATGTATCTATTATCTCTGAATTGACTTTTAAACAGTTTTTTTTTGTGTAATTGGCATGATACATTTTTACCTGACAAATAAATGTTACATCTTGATTTATTCTGCATTTTTCAGAAATCATTATTTTTAGTAGACTAAAGTGTAGTCTGGTGTTTCTGCAAATCTTTGTCCAGGATAGATCAAACTGAAGGCACTATGAATGGAGCATGGGGCACATCTTAGGGAGATCTTCTGATTTCTGACTATTCCCTGACTTAGCATGTTGTACGCTGCAAATATTATAAAAAATTACACCTATGGGTCTGCAGTGAGCGGCTGCATTGGGTAAAATATTTGCACTGCACCCTCTGACTATCTCAGGACTGGCTAGTTTGTGATCGTGAACGCACATTCGCGACGTGACGTCTCAAAGTGACACTGGGTCCTTAGTGAACGAATATTTGAAATTATAAGATGCTCAGAATAATCAAAGATCTAAATTAATTCATAATCAATATTTATGAATATTTTCTAATCAGAAACACAATCTAAATTTGATTATCATTTGAAATTGGAGTCAGATTAAGCGTAGAGCTAAACTAATATTGAAACTAAATTCCAATAAATTAAGTGAACTTTACTGGAGCGCTGAAAAGACAGACACGCATTATTCCTTCGCCAGGCCGTTGGACTCTGTCGTTGGGCCAATGGATGGTCCTTACACTTTAATTCACTGTTGTCACTGTAAAGACGCTTTGGAACAATCTACATTGTTAACAGCGCTGTATAAATGAAGATGACTTGACTGAAAACAGAAGAATAGAATACAAAAGCCTGACAGAACATAATGCAGGAATTTGTGGATGAAAATTAAAATAGTATAAAGACAAGTTAGATTTAATATGATAAATGGGAAAGATGACCCCAGAGCAAAGAACTCAGGTGATGAGTAAACTCGAAAATAAAAAGATGTAAACAGAATAAAAACATCATTAGAAAAGAAATACAGCTCGATGAATATAAAGAGCAATAGATAAAAGAAGGAAAGGATACAGTGAAAAATGCTTGGCCTGTTGAAGAGAAACATTTGTGACTAAATGGTTGAATTTTAAAGAAATGGTATTAAAGATTAGATTAAACATAACACAATCTAATGGTATAATAATCAGTAAAAGATGGAAACTCCTTTGTTAATGAAAAAATAGAATCTATATTAGATAAAGGTGCTCAGGTGTCCTCAAATTTACAGATAATATTTGTATTAAGACAATAAAAGTGAATGAGTAGGAGAGAAATTCAGCATTAAAATGATAAAAGGTGCAGACAATTTACACGCAGGAAGAGACTTAAAGATTAAAAGTAAATATTGAACAAGAATAAAAATGAATATGGAGTAAAATTATAGAATTAAAAGAGGAATTACTATGAGCTTTATGAGAAATTCCTTATATGGAAAATATAAAAATGATTGTGGAGTAAAGACTATTAGTAATTAGTGAAGAATATGCTCATAAAAACTTTATGTGAGATACATAAACTGCCACGATAATATACAATTAATATAATGGGTACAGAAGAATTAAATAAGGCAATACAGGAGTTATTTGAGTTAAGGAAGATTACTTCTGCAATAACAAACAGTCCTGGGCCCGGTTCCCCGATAACACTCACTCTTAGCGCGCTAAGAAGACTCAAAAGATATATCTTACCAAAGTTGTTTATGTTCCTAAGTGTGTTGAATTAGCCTAATTGAATACTGTCTGGGTGTATTAAAACTTCAGAATTATATTCGTATAGACCTGCAACAGTGATAAGGTAAAGCTAAGAGTGGTCCAGAAAGTGTGACTTACAGAAGATATACTTAGCGTACGAACGTGTCGGGAATCGTGCCATAACGTTAAGAGAGAGGTTAAGGAATAGGTTAAGAACTACTTAGCGATAAGAATGTTTTGGGGAACCGGGCCCTGTACAATAAATAATTTATTTAATTTATTTACAATAAATCCCAACAATAGATGAAACTTTTAGATAAGTAACAAATAAAGCATTAAACAGAATAACAAAGTCAGATAGGCGTTATGGTATTAATGCGGTTGAACAATTGAGGGAAGGTTCATTTCTCTTAATATTGGATTTGGCTTATGGCTTTTGGTCGACTCCATTAGCAGAGGTTAGTCAAGAAAAGATTTATTTCACTGTAAATAACAAACATTACGTATATCAGAGATTACCAAAGGGATATGTAAATTCCTCAGCAGTATTTCTATTAAAGAATCACCTGTGGAAGTTTATATTGATGATATAAATAATAATAAAAGGTTTTTTAAGTTAATTGGCTTGCCGAGGCTGGATTAAAAATTAATATGTATGTGAGTGAATATACAATATATAAAAGTGAAGTAATGGCAGATATGGTTAATTTAGGATCTTAGGTATCTGTAGGAAACAAATGATTTAAGCAATCCATGAAAGAGCGATAGCAGATCTAAAACCCCAGAGAGAGTTAGAAACATACAAAAAGTAAAGGGGCTTATGAATTATATGAGAGATATAATTCCTGAATTTAGTCAGAAAGATAGACTAATGTAGCCTGGCTAACGTCAGACCAAGTCTCATTGAGACTTGGTCTGGGAACTACGTGCGCATTTTCTCGTATTTGAGGCGTGGTTTACGAATGCCCAGAGCCGTTTATTGGGCGCTATGAATGTCTATCAAATGCGCCTGTATGTAGCTCATAGCCAATCGCTTCAATTATACCAGATGACGTATGTAGAGTGAGAGAAATTCGACGAGGAAAAAGACGATGGGTCAAAGATTTATTTGTACACGATGGCGTTTAGCGAATATTACCGTTTGTGCAAGATAAACATGAGGGTAGAAGGTAACGTCGAGTCTGATATAAACAAACTGCTTCGGTGTCGTCATCATCTTGCTGCTCCCTCCCCGTTCTGTGATTGGTTCCCTTTTTCAGGGGAAAAATTGTCCCATGGTGTCCAGACTGCCATAGCAGCGTGAATAGAATCGCGCTGCGAGCAAGGCAGTATGGGGAAACCCAGGCTAAGACTAATGCATGCTACAATAAAAGGCAATACATTGTGTTGTAATGAATAGGCAGATAAAAACACTTCAAGAGTGAAAAAAACTATTTTAAGCTCTTAGAAGGAAGAGATGAGGAGAAGGCTCTAGAGGTTGATCTATAGATGTAGATTTAATTGGTTATCAATTAATAGCAAGGAATAAGAAGAGCAATATACCAATATGAATCAAGTATTTAAGCTGGGAAAATCCAGAAAATAAATTTCTTTCTGTAGAGAAGAAACTAGCAGATATGAGTAAAAGATATGCAGAATTACCAGGTCTTGCAAGAGAAAATAAATAAAATAAATAAATAAAGGAATAGACTAATTAATACCGATAAAACAATAAAGAGGCATTCAACTAAAGATAAGTATAAAATGCAAAAACCCAAACTTATTTGAGCAACAATAGGATAATAAACACTTAGATTCAAATGTGAGGATATTAAATAAAGAGTGTGAATGTGACAGAAGAAATATGAATGTATTTAAAGGTAAGATAGTAGATAGATCAAAGACTCTTGAAGAGTATAATGCTCACTGGGTGTATATTATAAAACATAAAAAGTGTGAAGAAATAAGAGACATGGGCTTAGTCCTGGGTACAACTCAATATGTAGAAGTTATAGCTGTATTAAAAACACTAGAAAGACTAAAATAAATAAATGCTGCACAAGTTATTATTATAACTAATAGCAAAAAGGTTGAGACAAGTTTAGATGAAAACTTAGACATTTGGAGATAGAACATGTTTGTTAAGTTTAACAGAAAACCTGTTGAACACAGAGTGACTTATGGAAGAAGATTATTGATCTAATGAGGAATTTGGACCTAGCAGTGATTTATCAGCATGAGCATTCAACGTGAAACACAGAGATAGCTTTAAGAAACAAAGAAGTAGATAAATTAGCAAGAATAAGAAGAATCATAATTTAAGAAAGTGAGACAGTTGTATTAAGAAAATACACGATTATAGGAAATATTCTGTAAACCTAAAAATGATAATATAGATAATTATATTAATAGGGGAAGACAAAAATGATAAGAAGTGATTATGTTAGAATCACACCAGAAAGAGTCGACCAAGGGTGTTGACTGTAAATAGCTGGACCTTAAATCCTAGTTCAAAGTAGGAAAATAAATATATATTAGTAGCAGTGGATAGTCCTGGGAAAATACCTTAAAAGACATTATTATTATTACTATTACTATTATTACTATGTAGCAGTGGATAGTCTTTTGGTAAATATAAAGACACTATTGTAAATCCCTTTATAAAAGCAATAGAGCAGTTACTGACAGCATGCTTTAGACCCGTGAATATACTTAAAATATAACTTTAAAAAGTTTCTTTAGAGCAAATCATAAGGACATAAGATGGGATGAAAAGATTGAGGAGTCATTAAATTATAATAATTTAATGTAAATCAAAAAGATAAAGAGAAAAATAAACAATATAATGACAAACATCAGGTTGTGTAGATAAAATTGGACAATAAGAAGTTAACTATTAAATAGTATTACTAATATAACTTGTTTTTGTTTCTGTATTGTTTTGTAATTGTTTCTGTTTGTATTTTAATTGTAATATAATATGCAACTGCAATCTCTCATTTCTTAGACTGGGTCCTTGAGCTTGGGAAAGGTGCAATGTAAATTAAACATATTATTATCAACTAAACCTTTTAAGGATTTAATTACTAAGAGAGATAAAGTTTTTTTTTTTTTTTTTTAAGTTGATAAACACACAGTATGGTTTGAGAAAATGAGCGTTGGAGTAAGAAAAAATGTATATTAATGGAATAAGAAAGAAAGGAAGGTAGAATTACCTTAAAGAAAAAGACATTGTATCTTACAAAGAGTGTAAAATAACTAATTAAAGACCAAAGAAAAGAACAAAAAGAAAGACTATAGAATACTTCTAACATGCTCTTTTAATTAAAAAGAGTGAAACGATATAAAGAAATAGGTTTCTTACTAATATTTGTGATAACTGCGTTAAAGATCCTAGAATGGAACAGAACAAACTCATTCTAGTGTGTGTGTGTGTGTGTGTGTGTGTGTGTGTGTGTGTGTGTGTGTGTGTGTGTGTGTGTGTGTGTGTGTGTGTGTGTGTGCGTGTGTGTGTGTCAGCAAGAATGCAGATTTACGAGGTAATAAAACTACTGATAGTGTGTCTCTGGATGGAGCGAGGTTAAAGAGAATAAAATAAGCAAAGTTGAACATGAATAAAGGTGTTCAATAACATGTCATATATGATACAAAGCTAAATATGAAACGAGACTAGACATGGCAGAACAAGTAAATGAGGCTGTAAACAAATAATGTAAATTTGTTGGCAATGGCTTGGATATCTAACACCGAATTAAGAAAACCCTTGACAGAAGGGGAATACGTGTTAGTAGAGTTTTAGAAGGGGAATAAAGCCCAATTTAAAGAGATAAATCTTCTAACACAGAAAACAAGAACTTGGAACTTCAGAAGCAAATACTGAAGAGTGTTTAAGAAGGAGCCGAATGATTAATGACTAAGAGATGTCTTACAGATGTAACGATAAACTGGACGGAAGCAAATGCAAGTGCAAAGATGTATTTATTAGATAACAAATGCTCAATGGTAAAGACAGAACAATGCAATAATAACTCCAGCGCTGAATGCAGTGTCTCGAAGGTGAAGATCGATGATCAGGAACACAACAGCAGGAGAGCGTGACGCAGGGACTGAGACAGGCAAATCCTATGGTGCAGAGTGAGGGTGATGGTGAATCCACGGTGAGATCAGAGGTGAAGTAATCCAGAGTCCAGTACACAGGACACACGAGGGAACAGGCACGAAGACAGGATACTCAAACAACGATCTGACAAACGTGAGACGAAAGACAGGGCATTAAATAGGCTGGTGAGATGACATACAGCTGCCCCTGATCACAGTTAATCAGAGGTAACGCTCACATGAAACAATCAGCGTAACAAAACACATTTAACACACACACAAACACACAGGACAAGAATGAGACAGCGGATCTACCAACCGTGACAACAGAGAGCTCAACTTTATGTTATATCTTTCAGGAGATAGAGTCTGGATCGAGATGTTGGGCTAACAGAGGTGTCCCAGAATAACACAACGACAGGAGAAAGGCTTGTTTAAGTCAAGTGTTGTGGTAACATTGATAAACATAGCAGTAGTCATGGTGGTGTTCTGGGTTGTAGTCAAATTTTTAATAAGAATTTGACTACAATAAATCAAGACACTGTGGAAAAAAGGTGAGACGTATAGATCCTGGTTACAAAATGGATGCAACCTTTGTGATAGACAAAGAGATTGACTGATTCAGAACAATTGATTTAGAATCTAATGAATCATTATGATAGGTGAAAATAAAAAAGTGTAAATGTAAGACATTTAATGAAGATTGCAAGGAGTATTATACAAGAGAAAAGTATATGTTATATGAAACTGTGCAGAAATTAAGAAATCCAATTCCTAGTTTAAAATGGTATAGTGAATCCAATAAAAATCTGAACTTTAGGAGGTGAAAAGTATTCAGTAAAGAAAAAAAAAGTTGTATTAAGTTAGTATTAAAACAGATAAGTTTTCAGAAGAATGTCTAGATGACAATCGTATTGAGTGTGCTAAAATGAGATACAAATGAAAAATGAATGTGTAGTAGTAAGATATTAAGAGAGTTAAGCAATCAAGTTAAACATCAAACTTGAGAAACTGGAGAGATGAACTGGATAGGCTGTACATGTGTAGGATACTGGAAATGTGAAAATAACTATAATCAAAAAACAAATACACTGTAAAAAATGTCCCCGTTAATTTACAGTAAACTGCAGGCAGCTAGACCTGCTGTAATCTGAAACAACAGTTTATTACTGTAAACATTTTCCCGTTAATTTACAGTAAACTACAGGCAGCTAGATTTACCTGTAGAATGCTGTAATCTGAAGTAACAGTTTATTACTGTAAAAAATATTACAGTACTGTGCTGTAGAAAATATAGGCTGCACAGTATAATACTGTCAGGTGTTCGGCTGCATATACACAAACAGTGTATTACTATAAAGTGTATTATCTTATTAAATATGATCTTTACATTGTAACACTACTAGAATCTGACAATTTAAAATTTGCATTCTAAAATAAAAAACACACTGAAAATTGCTTGTAAACAAATGGCTCAAACAAAAGATGATCTTAAAACATGCTTTTATTAAAGCTAATACCTTTAAGAACAACACAACTTTTAGATTTATTCTCATACAAAATTAGATAGACTTTTACCATATGCCTTAAAACAGGCATACATAATTACATACACATACATACATACATAAATACATTACCTGTTCATAAAATACAAATATAAGTCAGGCTTCAGTGAACACTAGCCAATTATTTTATATCAAACAAATAGTTTATAAAAATATATATCAGCATTTTACACTTTTGGACTGATGGTTAAAGTCTTTTTCTGCACAGGATTCCCAGTTATTTTACACACCTCTTTTCTCAGTGCAGCTTTGGTTCTCTTTTCCGGATTTATTCCAATAAAGTATCTGAAAAATAAGAGGAGAAAATTTTATGGAAGTAAAATAATGTCAAATGTTTTTGAAACAAAAAGCCTGTCGAATTGCACTACTTGAAAAATAATAGGCATTGCATTAACCATGCTTGCATTTTAATGCATTGTATTTTTAGGGCTTGCATTTTTATAGGCTGAAATTCAACATGGTTGAATATTTAAGCTGTGAATATTTCAATTAAAAACATTTCAAACACATTTTCATTATTAAAAATTCAATAATCCATATTCACCTTTCATATTTCACTTCCAAAATATTCAAACTGTATAAAAATACAACCTATAATATTCAACAGGCAATTTTCGGTCCATTTTATTTCGCTTTGCAAATTCGCTTCCACAAATTCAGTGGTTCAAATTCGACAGTAAATTCAAAGGAACTGCAGGAAAAGCAGTAGATTACCGAGCATACTCTCCATCTGCTGTTAGTCAACCTCACCAGCAGATGGTGTAAAAGCGCTTGTTGTTGACGAAGACCAGCAACAGTTAGAGCAAGCCATTCATTCATAAAACTCATTTACATGCGTTGGTGTAAGAAAAATATCCATATTTATAACTTTATCAGCTAAAATAACTAGTTTCTGCCAGGCGGCCGTACGCATCGGTTTACGGCGAAAGAGTAACACTTGAATTTGATGCACGAAGTAATGACGAACGCGGTAGCTGCTCAGCCCTTTTTGTTTGAACTGGCATAAGTCGACTTGCGTATAGTCATCTGCCGGAAGCTAGTTATTTTAGTCGATAAAGTTTTAAATATGAACATTTTTCTTACAAGAATGCAACGCTTTACTTCAGAAGGCCTTTAACCCCTGAGGTCGGCGGTATC
The DNA here is from genome assembly GCF_951802725.1 of Rutilus rutilus. NCBI lineage: Eukaryota > Metazoa > Chordata > Actinopteri > Cypriniformes > Leuciscidae > Rutilus > Rutilus rutilus. The sequence goes on along the minus strand of NC_140209.1, from coordinate 17,146,953 downwards.
GCCAGCGATACCAGCTCGCTTTTTTTTTAGCAGTGTAAAAGAAACTCATGAATACTCTGTTGACTTAGATTTTTCATTGGAGTTTCATACATCAATAGATTCTGTTAAATGTGTATTATTTTTGTGTATACTCACAATAAAAACAAAGTGTTGTGCTTTTTGCCAAATAAAGAAAAATAAAAACGAAGCGAGTTCTGCCTCCTCTCTTTCAGTGTAGTCCATTCTGAAACGCGTCCGAAAATTAACCATAACTCAGCGAATACTCAGTCAAACAGGCATACAGGCATACAGACATGAAGCTTGAATTCTCTCCTTTTAAATGAAGTAATTTTTATAAAAAACAAATATTCACAGTTTATGTAATATGTATGCAAAGAGAGAGATGTCAGTCGTTCTCATCTCAGCTAATTACGTTATAATGTGCTCCGCCCACGGAGAGCGCGCGCTATTCAAACGCAAATGTGAGGCGATCCAAACAAACCTGTGAAACGCCCACATCAGCTGGATCACACACACCGCGAGTTCACTTTCAGACGTATGTACTTTACGATGCTGTGAGGAATAATACTATCTTGATAATAATCCTGCAAAAATGTACCTCAGGAGTTCTGGAAGTATCATTTCGAGGAGCAAACGGATCCCGCTGAGGAATAGGTCAGTTCTGTTTGCTTTGTTCTAATCGGAATGAATGAACGCACAGATGCGCGCTGTTGTGGAGCTACTACAGCTGGCAAAAATACTGTTTAAATATGAATCGCGAATACAAAGAAAGATTACACTGGAAATACTGTTACAATTTTAAATGTTGTTGTAATTGTATAACCTTAATATATATATATATATATATATATATATATATATATATATATATATATATACGTATAGGCCTATATAAGGATAGATGTAAACAAAATCTTAAAAGGTCATTATAAGCCTTCTCTTTAAATAATTTTATTATGCTTTATTAGTGACACATTTGGGAAGAGAATATATTCCAAATCTGACAGTATGAGAACAATTAACTGCACAATTACTAGAAATGTTTACCTTGGATATTGTACAATTTGCAAGCAAAATTTGTGGAAAAAACAACAAACCAGTTATATATTGTCCTTGCATTCTTGTGGCTCAGTCACACACCTGAATGAAAGGCTCATTACGTATGCAGCCTCATTATGCGGGCCCCATTGAATCTGCAGGTGTGAATCACGCCCACCCGCATATGGCCTTTCCAAACAAAAAGTGTTTTACAAGATTTAAATCAATGTATTGTGTTATGTGAATGATTAGGCAGGATGATTTTCACATAATTCTGAAGAAAAAACAGTAGGCAATGACATCCATTAGTCAAAAGTCTTATTTACATATATTTAGAATGTGTTTTATGGCCTTATTTCAGAAACTTTAGTTTTTTGTTTTTAAAAAAACCATGCATAAACATTATTCTCTCAAAAATACAAACATGTACATGCAAGTTGTTCACATATTATGGTAGCCCTGTTTGTGCTAAATAGAGTGAATTTACACCTTTGCCATTAATATGTTTATAAGCAACTGAAAAAAGCACAAATGTCAGGGCATGTCAGAACATCTCAAGGACCCCAAAAACCTCTCAGACCCCAGAGGGTTAACCATAGCCATTGGGACACTTGGGAGCCATTTGGGACACTTTTATGATGGACAGATGCACTTCGATGGACTTAAAAAAAATGGTGCCCATTCACTCCCATTATAAAGCTTGGAAGAGCCAGGACATTTTTGGTTGAACTATCCCTTTAATGGTACCTTTATGTTCCTTTTGGAGCTTGAAGGTTTGGTCCCCATCTTCCATTGTTTGGGCAAACAGACATCATTTCTCCACAACAATATCTTAATTTTTTCTCCAAGAGAAAGAGACAACATAAGGTTAAGTAAATGATGAGATAACTACCATTTTTAGGTGAACAACTATACAGGTGTTAATAGAACAAACAATAGGCAAACTCACAGTTCTTTAAAGAATGAGTCCTTGCTTCTCTACAAAGTTAGCCTTCAGGAGTTTAACTACAATGACAAGGAAAACATAATGTAAAGAAGAGATACCTAAAAAAATAGTCTCAATAAAAAAGAAAAATCAGAAAATTATCGACATTCCGTCCATCCATCTGTTATGCTGCTATTTCTGCAGCGGTTTGAACATGCACGTTCACAGTAATCACACAAGATTTATGAATTTTGATCATACCTCACCTATCTTTTGCTTCGATAAAGATTGGGACATGTGTCCGTTGCATATGCATAAACTGTGCATGACGGTAGCAAATACAAACGAAATGCAGTCTGAGTGTATGCTAATGAGCTCACAAGCATGCTATTGTTTTACTCGGTTACTTTTCCATGATTAAAACATGCTATCCTGTCATCTAATTACACTTCATTGGATCTTTATACTGTATGTTAATATTTAGACGTACCACTTGAACGTGAACTTGCAGATCAGATCAAATCAAAGAGTAGTTGCAAATAACAGCAGCAGACAATGGACGGTTTGAATCTCACGTAAAAAAATGTAACCACTTAAGAAAAAAAGAAGAAGAAAAAGAAAAAGAAAAAACATTTCACACAAATTTTTTACTCAGATAAAGTTTAGGAAAATGTGCAAGTTGAATAAAAGTTTCTTACCCGTTTGAATGTGATGTGATGACAGTCTGTACAATGGGCTCACATTCCTGTGGTCAAAGTCCAAAGTCGCTTCATCCGATTTAAATCGCAAAGACATCGCTGGATGTTTAAAATGTAATATTTAAAAGTAATAGGTAGTTTAGGCCTACATGTAAAATAATACTAGGCAGAGCTGCAAAATGACCTCATGCAGATAAACTAAAATGTCTTCCTAAACTCACATGTGCATGGGAAAATATGGTATTATACTGTTAAATAACAGTGTCATACTGTTGCTGGTCAACACGCAATTTGAAGCGACCAAGTTCTCCCATAATGCATTGCAAAAAACGGTAACTTACAGTTATTACATGAAAACAGCATTTTGCTGTTAAATCTTCATGTAAATTTACAGGAATTTTTTACAGTGTACAAAGATGAATGTTTAAGGCTAACATGAAATTAAGACTCAAATATTGAGAGATAAGAGAACAATACAGTAACTGATCAGATGATAGTACAGTTTAGACTGTGTGATGTGCTGGAAGATGTGGCAATGCACACGTATGGGGAAATAAGTCCAATCAACATCAAGGGTCTGATAAAAGGCTCATAATTAGGGCATTATAGTAAGAGTACAGTAAATAATACAGAATGGGTAAAATATTATCCTATACCTTTAGTCTTGATAAGATGAAGTAAAAATGATGAAGTAATGATTACCTGGGAGATTCCTAAAGAAATTCCAGAGTATTATAAAAGACAAAAGATCTGCCATAACAAGCATATAAAATAACATGGGATTTTATTGATAATTTGGCCGAGGATGAAGAATTGTTCAATTTGAATAAAGTTCTGGACTGTAAAGTATTTTGGAGGAATGAGTCCAAGCATATATGCAGGATGGGCATGTTTGAATCAGACATTGGACAGTAATATTAGAAGGAATGATATAAATCAAGGGATAAGCAGATTATTGTCTGACCCTACTGTGACTGTGTGCCACCATTTCCATTCTTAGAAAACATCAAGAATGAATGGAAAGAATGGAAAATGGTGAGCCAGAGAAAATTAGGAGTATAAAAGGAGAAATCAAAAGAAAGTGGTCATTGTTTAATGATCAAGCAAGAAAAAGCTTTTTGCTAATTGAAGAAAACACACATACTGAAGTGGATGGTAAATAATATTCAAATGAAATTAAATATACTCACAATAGTGTTTTGATTATTCTTAAGTTGTCTGGTTTAGGAAGGATTTTAAGAATATATTTTTTTTAATGATGATGTTACATAGTGCCAGTAAAAGCGATACAGACCCCGTCTACATGTAATGTCTACAGGAGATTTTGAAATTATGATTTCATGCCTGTGTTCTACACATATTTTGTCTGCAATAAATAAATGTACAAAAAAATCTATAAACATCAACATGATCACACACACACACACACACACACACAAAAAACTTTTTTTTTAAACTGGGTTGTTTAGAGTTCATAGCAAGTTTATAAATCAACTGTTAAAGCATGAAATACGGTACCACGAATTAGTGAATTTGAGCTTAATGTGGGTATATTATCAGTAAAAAGTTAATCATTAAAAAATGTGTAATCATTAAAAAAAATCTGCCACATATATCAATGCGATTCATAACCCACTAATGTTGTGCACTAGAGGGAGCCACAGGACTGCAAATTCTTCAAGATCTGAGTGTAAAGGTGCTGTATGTAACTTTTTTACTCTACTAAAGCATAAAAATAGCATAATATGTTTATAAAGCTTGGAAGAGCCAGGACATTTTTTTTAAAATATAACTCTGATTGTGCTGATTGTGCTCTGGGTGAGTAAATCATGGGCTAATTTTCACTATTGGGTGAACTATCCCTTTAATACGCTTTTAAATAACTTTTTTAATAAAACAGTGGAGATGATCGTGGACTTCAGGAGAAACGCCTCAGCATCATTCCCACTCACCATCATGAACAGCAAGAGTCTTTCAGCACCATCTCTCAGGACCTGAAGGAGGAGTTCCACATAGACTCTATTGTCAAAACTACAGACAATGGAGCCAACATTGAAAAGGCCAAGTCCATAAATGACTGGGCATGACCGCAGTGTTCTGGGCACTACCATCTCTCAGGACCTGAAGTGGGACAATCACATAGACTCCAGGAAGCAATGTACTTCCTTCACCAGCTGAAGAAGTTCAACCTGTCACAGGAGCTGCTGATACAAGTATACTCTGCAGTCACTGAATCCTCTGCACTTCTAGAACTGTCTGGTTCAGCTCAGCTATCAGATCTCAGATAGTCTGCTGAGAGAATCACTGGTGCACATCTCCCCACTCTCCAAGAACTGTCCTCATCCAGAGTGAGTAAAGGAACTGGCAAAATCATTAGGGGCTTTCAACCGTGTTCACACCGCAGGAACTAGTAGGAACGATTTTATTTTTAGGAACTCCTTTTGGAGGAATTAATTTACTCCTACTTCAGAGTCGGTCTAAACCACACTGTTATCGATTTTCTTGTATTTTTACAATTAATTAAATTAATGTAATTAATTATACGGTATTGTACTGTAATATCTATATTGATACATTGCTGCTAAATTTTATTATAATTTTTTTAATAGTTACTAATAATGATAATATTATAATTATATAATATGTAGTTATTACAGTATATACATCTATAGGTAATAATATTATAATGCAACTTTAGAATAACTGCAAAACAAAAGACAATCCAAACAATGTTCTTGTCAAAAATATTTTTTATTCATCAATTATAAACTATTAAAACCATTGTATTTTACACCATTGCATGTTCAGTTTACAGTTATAAGCAGCTTTTAAAGGGATAGTTCACCCATTACCTCTCCCTCAAGTTGTTCAAAACCTGTATGAATTTATTTCTTCTGTTGAACACAAACAATAAAATTTTGAAGAATGTCGGAAATTAAACGGTACTTGACGGTGGCTATTGACTTCCATAGTAGGAAAAAAAATACTATGGAAGTCGTTGGTTACCGTCATCTGTCTAGTTACCGACATTCTTTAAAATATCTTATTTTGTGTTCAGCAGAATAAAGAAACTCATACAGGTTTGGAACAACATGAGGGTGAGTAAGTGATGACAAATATAATTTTTGGGTGAACTATTCCTTTAAAGGGTTAGTTCATGATGCCACACCAAAAATGAAAATTACCCCAAGATTTACTCACTCTCAACTCATCCTAGGTGTGTATGACATTCTTCTTTCAGACGAATACAATCAGAGTTATAAAAAAAGAAAATCCTGGCTCTTCAAAGCTTTATAAAGGCAGTGAATGATTGTTTCTGTTTTGAAAGTCCATAAAAGTGCATCCATCCATCATAAAAGTGCATCTATTCATGATAAAAGTGCATCTATTCATGATAAAAGTGCATCTATTCATGATAAAAGTGCTCCACACGGCTCTGGGGGGTTAATAAAGGCTTTCTGAAGCGAAGCCATGTAAGAAAAATATTCATATTCAAGTTCCGCTTTAGATTTAAGTCGAATCCGTATGTTCATTTGGCCAGAAGCTAGTTATTTTACTTTATAAAGTTTTAAATACAGATATTTTTCTTACACAAACGCATCACTTCGCTTCAGAAAGCCATGATTAACCCCCTAGAGCCGTGTGGAGCACTTTTATCATGAATAAAAAAATAAAATAAAGCTGTCGACCTCCAAAAAATTGCGTTTAAGGAGACAAAGATGGTGTGGCATCGTGAGAGGGTATGTTATAGAGGCAAGGTATGTGCCATCTAGGTGGCTGCAGCAATGGGGACTACAAACCAAGATGGCCACCTGGTCCCGGACTACAGTTACCAGGAACACAGCTGTTGTGAGTGAAGGAGAAAAGCTGTTAATGAGCTGAGGACAGAGAGACTGGCTGTTTTTTGTTAGAAAGCATAAAGAGAAGCTGGAAAAGTGTTTTGGTTAAAAAGTGTGGGAGTTTTTAGTTGATTATTAAAAAGAAACCAGTGACTTGATCTCTGCCTGGACTCGATTTGTGAAGCAACCCACACTTTGGTGATAGTCTACCTCTCACAAGGCCACAGTGGATACTAGGGTGACCATACGTCCTCTTTCCCGGACATGCCCTATTTTTTGGACCTAAAGAAAAAATGCGTCCGGCCGGGATTTCTAGATCGCCCAAAATGTCGGGGATTCGGCTTTTGCTTTCTACAGTCGCCATTCATTATGTTTACATGCACACCTTTTGTTTCAATCGGACTGAATTCATTAAGATTGATGAATCTGAATGTACTGTTTCGGGTTGATGTGCGTTTTTGCATTGTTTAGGTCCCGCCTTCTCGCACGACACCATTGGTCGATCGGTCATGTAAGTAACGCAAGCATTGGTCAAATTGCATCTCAGTCATTACCCTCAGCACCACGGCAACAGCCAAGAGACACAGAGCAGCGCATGCTTGTCAACAGTGGCACACAGCTCCTGAACAGCGTAAAAGAAAAGCCCAAATGTAAATTCACAGATGATTTACAGAGAAAATTCCTGTGTTATCGTCTCGGTAGGGATCCGTGTAAAGCAGACTGCATGACCTGAAAGCTGGCACGTACATGTCGTAAAGGTGCTAGCGACCTCGAAGCCCACATAAGTACAAGAGAACATCTGTGTAACGATTGAATCCACTGGAGGTAAGCTGGTTGAGAACCCAAATGCAACTTTACTTCAAAACATAAAACAAGGGCATGGCAAACTCAGAACAAGGAACAAAAACCCATCCTAGGTGAAATTTTTTTTCAATTTGTTTATTTTGGTCCATAGGGTTAGAAAAAACAAAAACAGAATAAAATCTCAAAACAAACTGTAGGCCTTTATATATATAATCATATAATCTATGTGATCAAAACAACTCGCAGAGACCCAAAAGGAGTAGACAGAAGCTTTGCTTATTACACATACTGTACATTTCACCCTCAATTCAGTCTTTTTTTCCACCATTAATCATATTAAACAACAGAATACGGCCATTCAACAAAAATGTAAAGAATAACCTTCCTTTAACATAAATGTATTAATTCCATTATTTAAAATTTTCTGTGAACCTTGGATGATTCATATACATTTGTATGTCTGATACGGTTTCATACATACGATTTTGTGTAGTTTGGATGCTGTCGATAGATATTTTACATTTCAGTGTCTGTTTCAGTGGTTCTTTGGGCTTCCAAATTACAAAAGCACAGACGTTGTACAAACAGTACACAATGTTATGTATGAAGAAAAAAAAAACTAACATTTAAATAAGCTAAAACAACACAAAATTCAGCAATTTTTAAAATTGTTTTGGAAACAATCCTGGAAACCTGGATATACAAGATAGCCTACATTTAAAAGAGGGATTTTCTAGACCTGGAAAAGTCATGTAAATAAAAAGATCTTTCTAGTTATGCCAAGGCCTAAAATAATTAATTGGGCAGACATTGTGAGAAACTGTGTGTTTATTTTCCCATGTGTGTAAAATGAGTTGTGCAACTTAAAGTTATGCATTGTCAATGTAAAAAATGTATATGCAAAATAAATATGCAAATAGAACTATGGCTTTCTCAATTCTCAATGTCTAAAACCAGTATGGTCAAACTAACACACATGTGTTTCTGCCTAATTGTTGTCTTTTGTTCTAGCGCTTCCAGAACTGTTTTAATAACCTTTGGTAAAGTTTTTATTTAGCAATGTGGAACTAGTGTGACTACATATTTTCAGGAGTATTTTCAGAGCGATGAACTCACTGTTGAGGTTTGGAAGAGTTTATTAGTTTATTAGAGAAACACGTGTGGTTAAAGAAAAAAGAAAGAAAGAAAGAAAGAAAGAAAGAAAGAAAGAAAGAAAGAAAGAAAGAAAGAAGAGGAACTGACATCTTAACCCAGACAGAACTGGTCATCTCTGAACCCAGTTTGGACTGAACCTGGTCAAACTAAATATATTGCAGATCCTTTATGTATTCCTTAACATGTTTTTAATGCCAAATATTCAATTATGAATATTGCAATATTCATAAGGTTATTAATTCCATTATGTACAAATACCTGTTTGTATGTACTTATGGGACTAAATAAGTACATTTTACAATGTTTTGTCTTATTCAGCATCCAATAAAAGGTACCAGACTAATACTTGTATTTATCCATTAAATAAGTTATTTTTGTTTTAGCAGGTTCAGTCCAAACTGGGTTCAGAGATGATCAGTTCTGTGTGGGTTAAGATGTCAGTTCCTCTTCTTTCTTTAAATGTTTCTCTAATAAACATGTGTGGTTAAACTAACAGAGTTCTCACACTCAGCAGAAACATGTTCCCAAACCTCAACAGTGAGTTCACCGCTCTGAAAATACTCCTGAAAATATGTAGTCACACTAGTCCACATTACTAAATTAAAACTAGACCAAAGGTTATTAAAACAGTTCTGGAAGCGCTAGAACTCAAAGCCAGAACACAAAGAGGACAAAAGACAACAATTCAGTACAATTTGTTTGTTAACATGTAAAAGCATTGAAAGTATTAACAATGAATGAACATCACAGTTGTTTCAACCCACGATTATTACAGCATGTTGTTTGAGCTCAATTCATGAAGAACTGCATATAAGAGGAAAATACAAACTATCCTGTTGAGAGAAGATGACTTCAGTATAAGTCCCATCATCGGTCTGCTCCTAAACATCAATGGAAATATGGAAAAATCAAGCTATTAAATGCCATCCATCAATAATATTTTACTCAGGTTCTGCAAATGTTCAGGTAATATATGTGTAAAACGTGTGTCCTGGCAATTTCACATAAATGTTTTGTGAAAATCACTTATACAGACATGACGTTATGATGACAGATCCTATTGTAACATGACAGGATGTTTGACTTGACCCACACAACAGGAACAACACATGATGAAATCCACAACTAGAGCAATGGGCAATTAGTAACAGTAGCACAACACACTCAGGGTACGTTTACACGAAACCGATATGCTTAAAACTGAGAAGTTTTTCCTTTTAGTTTTCCGTGTGAATGTCGTCTGCAAAAATGACTAAAAACGCTGTATTCTTCTGCCAGGCCACTAGATGGCGATGAAACACTATAGACTGAACACATTATATGCATGTGCATGACGTCATCGTCTTCCCAGATTCACGTTTTAGTTGTTTACACGGAGACCGGTTTCAAAACTTCGCGTTTTCAGGGACCCAAAATGCTGTTGTCTTGTAAATGAACGGCCAAAATGCATACAGCATAACAGCCCCTCAATTACAACAAACTGGCACATCATGAGGGAAAGAAAACACAATGGCTGCATCTGAAAACGTAGGCAGTGACTTGATGCCTCGCTGTCCTATCAGACAATGACTTTGCAGGCAGCGTTTGCACATGAAGGCTCCTCACGAAACTGATTTCAGACAGACTTCTGAGGCAGTGTTACGGTTTAATGATCTACAGCAAAATAGAGCGAGCTTTGGTGAAATCTAAGTGAATATTTAATGACACCAATAGTAATTTCTCGCTAGAAATGGCATCATAAGTGGTAAACGTTGATCAAAAATGTACATTTACACACAAACTGACGACGACCAGCTGGTAACTGTAGTCTAGGACCAGGTGGCCATCTTGGTTTGTAGTCCCCATTGCTGCAACCATCTTGATGGCACATAAATCTCGCAAAATGAGGAGGATGAAGAGGCTGCAAGTACTAATTATGTGGATAGATGTCGTAATGGAAACGGTACCGAGAAACGAATGGGTCCGAGACGTTGTGTGACGTCCACCTGTGAATGTTCTTACATTACACTGAGATCCGATCACAACGCGTCCTCGACTATCTCTGAACCTGGACACGCTGATTCGGATAACATTCCCATCAGAAGCGTGTTTACACTTGTCTTTTCAATGTGTGTGTGGACAACATCCAGATACAGGTCGCATGTTAATGCCTAGTGTAAACGCAGCCAACAACTAAACAAGAGGGCGTGGTCACTGGACACTAGGAGGCGGGACAAGAGGAACACATGGCCAACACAAATAGAGACAGAGTCATGTGCTCAAACACAACACAGACAAAGACAGATTAAACTAAGACAAGACTGACAGAACTGTCTGCTGAGAACCCTGACATTTTATAATCTGAGTAATAAGAGTGTCATATTTCAGGGTCAGTCCTTATGAACATTAATAACTCATGGATCAACCTGCAATACTTACCACAGAGTCACCAGTCCCTCTTCTGTTGCCTGAAACATAATGTCACGGGAAAGTTTATGATCAAACACACACACAGTCTCTAATGCAGATGACAATCAGTTTTTAAAAGAGTCTAGAAGAATCTAGTGCTGTAGAATAGAAACATTATTTTTGTTAACTCATTGATTTCTCTTCGCTTTTAGAGAAAGAAATTTGTGTAAATTACATATTTATTTTATCAGATGGTTTGTCTGTTGTTACAAAATATGAAAAACTCACTTGCTCTTTTTTTACGAATCACCCAGAGAATAAGAGCCAGAAGGAGAAGAGCGAATGAAGCGGCAACAACAATCACAACAACAATCCCTGAGAGAGAGAGAGAGAGAGAGAGAGAGAGAGAGAGTATAGAGAGTCACTGAGAGAGAGCCTATATAGAGAGACACCATTAGCAGGACTATATTGTGTTTAACCAAATACATAAAAATGGCACGTTGAATAGCATAATTATCTTTATTTACCATGTAAATTGATGCTTGTGATGATGATTTTATAGAAATTGATATGTATTGAAAGCCATCTGTACACTAACAGACTGTACCTCATATGTTCACTAAATGAATGTGACATGATTGATTAGGATTGTCTGGATGAGAATGATGTGTGTGACATTTAATGACAGTTACTTTTTACATTACGGTATTAGTTTTCATGTTTATGGGTTGCTGATGTACAAGAGAATGGAATTAGAAAGTGATGTAGATTACAAATTAAACATGGCTTGAGTCAAAATCTGTGATCAGCTGCTCGAACAACGAGTCGGTCAAATGAGGATGATGTTCATACACACCTGGATTCAGAGAGTTTGCTGTGGTATCTGGATTCAGTGTTGTTGTTGTAGTTGATGTTACAACTGTTAAAAACAAAATGGAAATATAAATATATAATATTTTAATGCATGAACACAATATCAAGGCATTTATTTTACAAACTGCTGTAGTCCAGAGCTACAGTATCAGTGCTGAAGGTGTTCACACTAACATGGGATGAGTTTTGCTCAAAATATCAGAGATCGTTGTTTCCCCGCCTCCTCAGACTCGATGCTTACGCCGGTTGCCAGTTTGAGGACACACAACAGAATGAGCGCAACTGACAATGAAAGTCGAGGAGACATTACACACTGTAAGTTGATGAGTTGATTTATCCGTGTTTTAATAAGCTCTTGTTCATACAGATGTTTAGATGGATATCGAGGCTTTTTAGGTTGTGTGGAATCTGCAATCTCTGACCCAGTTTGTTTGATGGCTGCGATACGCTGTGTTTTCCTGTTATCTGGCATCCCGGGGTGTGGGCAGGCCCGTCGCAACAAGGCAAGCAAACCAAGCAATTGCTTGGGGCCCCGAGCTGGCCAGGGGCCCCAAGACAACGACTGGTTAAGAATAAAATGCAAGGACAAACTGTGTGAGCGCCCCTTTTATAGTCAATGCAGTAAAGTGCAATGACACTGTTATCGGGTTCACCCTCTCAGTAGTCGCTGACAGCAGCCAGCCAACCACGTGATCTCTGCTGCCGGCAAAATACAAAAATACGACTCGCAGTCACTCGCACGCGTGACGCATCACACCTGCTGTGCGTGTTGTACTATTCTGTAGCTTAAGTGCTCATGGAGCTTGAAGAAGCAAAGAAAAAAATTAAACAGGAGAATTAACTTTGAGCAAGTTTGGAGGAAAATCGGAGGTATGGAAACATTTTAAACTAGTCGTGGGTGACAACATATGAGTTGGCTTTGTCTCGTGCATTAAATGTGGCACGCTGCTCGCCTATGACAACACGGAAAGTGTAATCCAGAGAGGATTCAGAAACTGATTCTAGAAAACTCTATGAGTCGGTCAAATGAAGATGATGATCATACACACCTGGATTCAGAGAGATTGCTGTGGTGTCTGGAGAAAGTGTTGTTGCAGTAGTCAATATTACAACTATTAAAAACAAAATGGAAATCGAAATATGTCATATTTTAATGCATGAACACAATGTCAAGGCATTCATTTTACAAACTGCTATATGTTTAATAAATCCTCACGCAATACAGCGCCAGGCGAGACGCAAGTGTGTTTTGCTAGTTTCAGCCCGACACAGTTTTCATTTTCACGTCCTGCGACATGTTGTTTAAATAGCAAATGTATGTGTGCACACTCTGCTTATTACACACACTCTGCTTATTACACACACAGGGACATGCAGCAGCACACAAACATACCAAATGTGAAAAAGAAAAGGATTACAATGTAAAAGATTATTATTGTGTACATAAAGATATTGTGAATCCGGCATGTCTCGTAGATTGTCCCTTTAACCACACACACACACACACACACACACAGAGGGTTCTCAAGTCTCACGCATTGGTCGTGAGACACACGCAATTCAACCAGTTCACACGCTCACACGCCACACCGTGTATTTCTCACGCTGAAAAGGCAATGGCAAATAAGTTGTCCTGCAAGCTTTATATATAATGTTGTATACGAGGCGCGCGCAGGCACACAGAGTGAAGTTTCCTGCCGCCAGCACGTTTCTCGGCCAGATTGTGTTCGTTACTAGGCAACATAGATGCGCGAACACACGGAAGTTGACGGAACATTCTCAGCCACCGTACGTTCGTTACTAGGTAACCAACAACATCGTGCGAACACACGTCGTGATGGAGAAGGTAAGTTGGAAGAAAGCTCGTCTAACATGTTTAGTCTAGAACATTTAATATATAGCCCATCGTATACATTATTATTGATGCAGTCAGAAACTCTACAACTACTTTGCAACCAGGCCAGAAGCTTTTCCATTAGGGCTCCTCCCCTAACCGCATGTGATCTTACTCCAAACTTTTGATAAAACTTGAGAACCCTGCAAACACACACACACACATAACTTTAAACACACACGAGCAGATCCGTTTCCTCGCTAGAGAAGCGTTAGTGTTTACACTTACAAATTATGTCATGTTAAAGTCCGCGTGAACCGGAAGTTGCAAACGACTTTTCTCCAGTGTTGTGACGTATTTCCCAGTGAAAAGGAATATTGAACAGAGGGCAGGGTTTTACTCTAGCGCTCCTCCTCTCCATCTCTCGCTCATTACAGACTAACGATTTGAGGGGAGTGGTTAAGCGTTTGCCCAAACCAAGCCGTCAAACCTATCAGAGAAGGTCCTCCAAGGCAGAGGGGAGGGGCATTTTCAGATTTTGATTAAAGATTACGAAGCCAAACATTTTTTTTCTGTGTTTTAACTTGCACGGATTAATTGTTCACCACAAGACTAGTAATATGCGCTAACAAAGTAAATAGGGTCCATTTTGATTTCATGCCGACTTTAATAATGAGACTCTGATTGGTTTATTTCACGTTACACCCAAAACACACCCATTACTCATTAAGAGAATAGAGACAAAACACACCCATTACTCATTATGAGAATAGAGACAACACACACCCATTACTCATTAAGAGAATAGAGACAAAACACACCCATTACTCATTAAGAGAATAAGGACAACACTTTTAGATCATGCGCTGGCACACAGATCATTTTTCCTAAGTTGATGTAGTTGTAGTTACAACTGTTAAAAACAAAATGGAAATAGAAATATGTCATATTTTAATGCATGAACACAATGTCAAGGCATTTCTTTTACAAAAATAAATCCTCACTATGATTTTATTCATTTATCCTGGGATGGCGTGAGACTAGCTGTATAATATTTATAATTATTTTGCATCAGACAACAGAAAGTACAAATCATATGTTTCAAAATGTCATAAACTCACTGACAAATCTGACTAAAGACCTTTTATTGTAGATAATATGTGTGATGATAAAGCAGTCTGTGAGAGCCAGTGCAAACCACTGAAGCGAGAGACTGATGATGTGTGACAGTGATCATGTGATCATGAACCTTGTGTAGAAGCTGCTGCTGTAGTTCGGCTTGATGTCTTCTCAGAGTTTGAGCTTCTGACTGGAGTCAGTGTTGTTGAAGCGACTGGAGCTGCAGAAGATGAATGTTCAGACGCATCAGGACATTAACATCATATTTTCATATTGATCATGACATGCAGTTTGTGTTCAATCATCACAGCTTACAGTGGCAGTAGTTGAGAAGAGAGATGTTACTGTATCATTTATTCCTGGTTTATATGAGAGTGAAACACAGTGAGCTGCTTCCCATAAACCTTCAGCTTTCCTGAATCAATGACATTATTAAGCCTTATAATTCCTCAAACTGCATAACAATCCTTATAATTCCCAATATTGACGTCCCTCATGGGTCATACATGAAATATTGCATAAATCAGAAGAGTCTATTTTAGCCTAGTATGACCCATAGGAGGTCAATATTGAGAATTATAAGGATTTTAAATGCAGTTTATGACTTTGACCACTAATATTTTACAATTGCCAAACGTATGAAGCCATCAGGAAGAGTAGAGCCAGTGTGTGAAAGTTTTCACAAATCTGTCTGAAAAGAGTGTTTTCTCACCTGAATACTTGACAGTGTATCTGACTGAGGTCTTGACTTGATTTCTGTGAGTAAGCTGACATCTCCACTCTCTGTTGTTATCTTCATTCAGGAGTGTTGTAGTCAGAGTGATGATACAGTGATATTGATCTGATGATGATAATATCTGATATCTGGAGTCTGTCTTCAGATCAACACCAGCCTGATTCACCCACAACAGCTCAACTCCCTCAGAACGAACCCAATAATCACAGGATAATCTATAATCTGAATACAACTGACAGGAGAGAGTCACAGAGCGGCCTGGACTGATCTCAGTCTGTGAGGATGAAGATGATGATGATGATGATGATGATGGAGACACTGAAACTGAACACAAGACACAAATCACAGACTCTTCAATCATCATCTGAGTTTAAAGGGAGAATCTGCCCTTTTTAAATTGACCAGATAATCATAAACTTACCATGAAGAACATGCAGATAAACATCAGCATCAGGTCCTAGTTTCTGTCCGTTCACATATTGTCTGCATCTGTATAATCCATAATCTTCTTCTATGACGTTCTTGATGTTCAGAGAGCAGTCAGACTCCAGACTCAGTCTCTCATGACTCTCTGTGTCTTTCCTCTTTATCCCTAAAGTAATCAGTTCAACTGCTGCTGAATCTCTGCTGTAGATCCATGTAGTTTTAGATTTGCAGTCAGGAAGAGCATTATTACAGGACAGACGAGCATTTTCACCAGAACTGATGAACACATGATCCTCCACTCCACTGATACCTGAAACACAGTATATCTCAGTGATCATTATGATATTAATAAATGAAATCAATAAACCATACCAGCATAAAAAGCAGAAGATTCAAATCATACAGTCTTTTTCCGGTGTTTGATAGTTAATGCATTAATTAACATTTATGGATAAACCAAATCAAACGCCTCTTTAAGAAGGAATAAGAAATACTCTGACTTTGAAACAAATGTAAATAATGTAATATCATCATATCTTGAACTCTTGATTTCAGCTTTGTCATAAACATTACTGGACGGCACAGGATTAGTTGATCCTCCTCTTCAACCGTAGAAAATACACTAATAACTGACCTTAAAAGCTCTTTATCTGTTCTGTGTTTCTCTCTTTCCTTCAAACTCACCCTACTGTGACTTATGCACAGCTAAATACAAAATAACAATTCAAAACCCACAAAGAATATTTGTGGAACAGTTCCCAAAGGAAGGAGCAAAACTCAGGGAAGGTTTGCTGGGATCAGTAGTTCACTCTCCATCCAGACACAGTCGTGATGATACTGTACTTCTGTTCTCTGACCACACAACATCACTGAGCTGAGCTGAACACTCGTTGTGTGTTTGATAGTAAGTTTATGATCAATCATGAGCTGAGTTTGGGGAGTAGTTAACAGTGAATGTGATCATGATTAGGGCCCTCTCAAGTAAAGTCATGACAAAATAATGCATTAACAAATCATTCAATACAATATGATTAAACATGCACTAGGAGAGTGAGTGTATTTTTTTATTTTATTTTATTTTTTACATTTTTAATTTTTTTGTTTACTTCTCATCTATACATTAATGCTATGTTTTGGGAGATTTTAAGTACTTTTGTACCTATTTACTGCAAAATACCTCAGCTACCCCATTAGCATGCATATGAAATATTACCTTTTTATTACCAAAAAGAAAAACATTAATGATGATCGAAATTAAATATGAGTTGTTTCTGGATATTGATCTCGGTGTGAGATGCATAATTCTTCATCTGCTGGTTAGAATTGTTTTTGCATGTAGTTTTTAGTTTTGCCAAAAAGTGTAATTACCGTACACTTCCAGCAGAGGCGCCATAGAGATCCATTCATTTTTTTAGATGTGACTGACTGCTCTTATAACAGCTTTTGTTATGAATATATATATTTAAACATTTTAAAATACATTAAATCAGTGTTTTTTTGTTGTTATTTGAGGTCTTTTGAAGTGTCTTGTTGTTGCAGTAATGACACATAAATTTGCACGATCACGTTCGTTCCACATTGTATTTGTGCTCTAGTACATTGGCGTATGGAAATGTTCAGATTTATTCTGGACTTATTGATTTTTTTTTTTTTTTTTGACAAATGAAAAATAAAAAAAAACAATTTTCATTCCAAAGACATTCATTTAAATATAATCATTTGCAATGAAAATGCACAAGAACATTGTATAAGGTTGATAGTCATTGTAAATTCTTCATAATGGGTGTTCTTTCTTCAAACAGGGGCTACCCCTACAACATTTTGGGATTGACTGTGGATTATTTATGGTTATGGTGAGTTGCCAGGCTCATTTTCAGGATGTTTAGTGATGTCCACACAACATCCATTGTCCATTTTTATTCATCTTGGTTAATTTATGCTCATACAAATGGCATGGCAACATAACAGCCTTTCTGCCTTTACAGTATACCTGGTACATAACTATGGAGGCAGCATTTGATTTCACCACCGTAAGTGCAGTCTTGGTGTTGACAAAGATGATTAATGTTAATTGTGGTGAATTACATTACAACTGTTCTTATCTTCAGTCTGACATGCCATATCTGAGGAGTTGGTGGTGCAAGGTTTTGCTGGAGAACCTTGAAATTGAGGGGTATGGTTTGTGAAATGAAAAGTAGTACATTAATAGATACTATTGTCAAAGTGGGAAAGCATGATGAACATATTTGGTCAATGTCAATTACAGACATGGTCGAAGATTTGCACATTTTACAGAGGAAGGCAAGAAGATGGGGGATGGGAGTCTGCTGCCTGTCTTTCGTGTCCCTAGGAAAAGGAGACGCAGCACTTTGGTAATATTTCAGTAAAAAAGTAGTGAAAGTAGCATGTATAAATGTGCAGCTGTTTCTTAAATGATCTGTTTTTCTGTTTTACTTTTTGAAGGTACCTACACTCCCAGCAAAGATCAAAAGGATTTCACAGGATGGTGCAGTCGCCACTGACATTTTGCAGGCATGTGTTCATATTCACTTTAATGTTGATGAAATGGCTTGCAATGACTCCATATTAAATCGTGTTTCAAATCTACAGTTGCCCGATGACATTCTCCAGAGGATCCTTGTCTTCGTAGTTCTAGAAGACGGCTGCTCTGCAATCCTGAGGCTGGCTCTGGCATGCCAGACATTTAACAACATTGTCAGCCAGGAGCATTTTCAGCAGGAGGCACACTTCAGATGGCTTGATAGTGAGTTCAATAAGTGTGGTTGCCCCATCTTGTTTTTTGTCTAAACAATTAGGCTAGGTTAATCTCACTCTCTTCCATTTCCCTAACTTGAAACTTTTTACAGTTAAAGATTTGTTCATTTATTGTCTGAATTGTGTGACTGTCGTTGTCATTTTGATATTGAACAGGTGTAGTGAATTGGGAAAGACTTTCAAAGAGACATCGGCAAAGCTACAGAAAGCCGTACACCATCTCTAGATGCAGCCGTCTACAATGCAGCCAGCTTTACAAAGACTGTGTATAATTGAGTTTCTAATAATTAAGATATTATAGATAGATAATTTAGAAAAAGTCACAAAATCTTATTGCACTGAGATGAAGGAAACCATTTTTTTTGAGTGTCGATTGGGTCATATTGACCCCAAAGGACAAATTAGGGTTCGGTCCTGGAGGGTTATACTGGGTCACTGTTATACTGTTATAGTTATTGAATCATCATCATCACATTGTAACATAAATTCAATGCCATTATCATTGATTTTTGGATGAAATCTAAAAAAACAAAAAAGATGGGTGCTAAAGTGATGTTGATTCAGTGCAGTTTACATTGACACATTAACATTGATTTAACATTGTTTGGATGGTTGCTTGCTATCTGGGACCCTCATCAAACACAGCTAATCAATGTCTCCAGGATTACTAGAAAGCTACAGGCAGGAGAGTTTATCAGGGTTGGAGATAAACTCTGCAGGACAGTGGCCCTCCAGGACCCAGTTTGCCCATCCCTGGTTTTCTTTATGAAGCATGTCACCGTTATTGAGATTCACGCGCTGATTCTTGAGGTTTGAGTGTATCAGTGAAACAGTAGTTCAAAATGTTTAGTGTTTTTCTATATGTTTTACTCTAATCAATTATATGTAATTAATAACACACATGACAGTCTAGAAGAGATCAGCTGATCAGAGCACTACATGATGACTATATCGTTATCATCATCATCAAGTAGATGACATCATCTGATCACATTAGTAGTGGGAATCTAGTAGTAGTAGTATATTTATCAGTGATTTTCCCCATCATAGATAACGTTTAAATTACCAACTTTTGGTACATTCATATGGAGAAGAACCATCATGATAGAAAATAAAAAATAATAATTGAATTGAAAGAAATAAGAAAGCTATAAGAAATTGAGACTGAGACCAAAAACGCAGCATGTAACTGTTAAAAAAACTGATTACACGCTTGTTTATAAGAAAGTTTGGGAATTATTAACTCATTTATGTGTCCAGCGCTGTCACATCACGTCAGGTGTCAAAAGAACGAAAGACTCAGAAGAATCAGACCCGAAGACTCAAGAGATGAACTAATCATTTATCTTTCCGGTACAGAACCCATAGGATTTTGCACATGCACGGTCAACACAAACTGAACTAAACACTCTCTGAGATAACTCAGAAGTCCTGAGTCATATTAAAGATTTGTTCAAAATAAACGAATCGTTCATGACCGACCCATCACTAGAACACATTTGTCTCTTACTGTTCTTGCCATAACACACAGTTCCAGCAGCCAGAGAAAAACTAACATTAAAGTGTTACTCTCACCAAAATGCAACTTAGGGTCTTTTTGTTCATCTACCCGAGGCAAACTTTCATTTAAAAGCATAATTAGGATGGAAACGCCACTTTTAAGATTGACCGTATTTACATTTTCGGTCAAATTGCCTCTTGAATGGGAGCGAATGGGGCACGACCATGGGCGTTGGAAGAAGAAAAAAAGTGGGTGGGTCCTCCCCCAGAAAAATGTTACTGGAGTAAATACCATTTCATGTATTCTGGCACCTTTTAATTAAACAAGTAAACTAAACTCCACTTCACGTCGGGCGGTTCTTTGCCTCCACGTCGTGCATTAAATGCACAGCTATCCGTGGATTATCCCCCTAATACTATGGTCATTTGCCAGCAATGACAACTTAAAGCTGTTATTGATGTTTGCAACGCAATATTTGACTGGAAGGGTACAACGGGCGGTTACTTCCGTCAGTTGCGACTCATTGAGAAATATAATGTAGCGTTTCAGCGGAAATGGAGTTTAATTTATTAGGGAATTCCTCAAGTGGAATGGATTTGACTGACGGCGCTCTGAAAAGCGAACAGACAAATGCGCTGAATTAGAGACGGTAAAAGTGAGTGGGTATAATATCATTGGTCTTAAAAAGTGGGTGGGTCTTGTCTATATTTTTAAAACACTAAGAAGGCTCAACACAACATGAAACTTTGCTGGAAGTATCACCAGGGGCTCTACACATGAACTCAAGCATTGAGAACATTGTCAGGGTGTCTACAGATATGAACAAGTTAAATTTAAGACTTTTTAAGACCTTTTTAATGCCACTTTGAATGAAATTTAAAGGGTTACTTCAGGATTTAGCATTAACCCATTTGTGCCCAAATTTTTCTGAATGGTTTCATGCATATAATCCTGTTAATAGTGTCCTATGTGAACATGTTCTGCATTTATTTTCCCCAGGTTTTTTTTTTTATTTCTTGAAAATCATATTTGAATGTGCGGCAACTATAGTTGCCGGTGGGCAAATATGTTGTATGCACCCCTTCAATGTAAAATATGAATAGGAGGAGAACATTTCGCATTTATCTCAAAATAACTGCTTTCAACAGATCAATCTTTATTCATAAACAAATTTATTATGTATAAAAGTCGAAAAACATTTGATGCAGACCCCCAAAAAACTGCATCTAGCTTATAATCTCTTGAATATGAAAACACAACAAACAACAAATCCATTTGCCTTAACCATTGTGCGCTGTTCAGGGTCTTTTTGACCCACATTTCTGACTTTCATTCATGGGGATAACATGGATAATTTGACATGGTTTAGTGTAAGATTTTTGCCCATCTTTTG
This sequence comes from Rutilus rutilus, assembly GCF_951802725.1. Taxonomy (NCBI): domain Eukaryota; kingdom Metazoa; phylum Chordata; class Actinopteri; order Cypriniformes; family Leuciscidae; genus Rutilus; species Rutilus rutilus. The sequence goes on along the minus strand of NC_140209.1, from coordinate 17,125,449 downwards.
GAAAATGCAGTTCTAAAAGTAACAATTTATCACTTTAACCAGTAGATGGCTGCAGAGCACCACTATTTGCTATTTGCTTTTTGACTAACTGAAAGACATCTTTTCACAAGTTTTTCCAGTTGTACTCATATCTACATATAATGAAATCACAATTATAATAATAAAAGTTACTTTTTGTACTGAAAAAAAATCTGTTTTTCAGTAATGTTATATATTATGATTAGAATCAAATGAATTTGATCAATGGACAAAATTCATTCTAAAAATCAGAAACAACACAGAACACACAGACAGAAATGAAGTGGCACACTTTAAATTTGTAGAATTATATGAAAAACAGATGTTTGAAATAAATGATAAACTCTAAAAACTCCAACTTTTCTCTTTGTAACATCATGATCAGGTTTGATTCGAATCATAATGGAACATTATTGAAAAACTGATTTTTTTTTTCAGTACAAAAACTGCCGAACTTTGACAAAAAGTAACTTTTATTGTTATAATTGTGATTTCATTATATGTAGATATGAATCTAACTGGAAAAACTTGTGAAAAGATGTCTTTTAGTTTGAAACTTTTAGTACTTTTAGAGCTCTGCAGCCATCTACTGGTTAAAGTGATTTTTTTTTTTTTTTTACTTTTTACTTTTAAAACTGCATTTTCCAAGATTTGGCCAAAAATCTTACACTAAACCATGTCAAATTAGCCATGTTATCCCCATGAATGAAAGTTAGAAATGTGGGTATTTTATAAGGCAAAGTTTTTATTTATTTATTTTTTCTTTTTGGAGAATTTTTCTTTTCTTTTTTTTAACATTTTGTGGAGTAAAAATGTCCAAATGTAGAGTAAAAACATTAATAAACTGAGTAAAATTACATTTGTTTAAAATATATATGTTGTTACAAAATAATATTTTGTTGCCTGGGGTCTCTCAGACCCCAAATAGCCTGACTGTAAACCGCAAACGAACAGCGCACAAGGGTTAAAGTTGTGGAACATAGTGCAGAACAAAGTGCAGCCATAACAGGGCATTGTGTATCAAAAAGTTAAATGAAAATAAATAAATACAAATAAATAGAATGAAGAAAATATATCTATATAGTGTCATTTAAAGGGTTAAGTTATGTTTATGCACTAAACAAGACCAATAAACTTGATTTATTAACCTATTAACACAGTATACCCCATTTTCCCATGATATATGTACTTACAAGGCATTTGCCCACCGGCAACTATAGTTGCCGCTTGGACTTTTTACTAAGTATACAAAAAACTATAGATCTCTTGTAAGATTTGTTTTGATCGGCTGATTCTAGAGACCTTCATGATTATGTAGATATATATATGTCAACAAAAAATACTTATTAGTAACATGAAAATGACCTTTCTTTGGGAGGGTTTGCCTTCGCCCTGCTTCCTGGAAATAGGGGTAGGAAGTTGACGGCCTCACGTGACAGGGAGGAAGTGAATACCTTTTTTTTTTTCTTGAAATCCTTTATTTGGTTGTTTGCTTGCATTCCATTGAGAAATAAAACATGGACAACATCTAGAAAAATATTTACAAAAGGAAAATGACAACTATGCACTGCGGCAACTATAGTTGCCGGTGGGCTTAAATGGGTTAAGCTTTGTATTAGTAGAAAACCTGTAGTATTTTCGAATTCCCATGCTTTCCACCCTCATATCCCCCTGAGAGGAGAGATTTATGTATTTTTTGTCTGGAAAAAATCCTCCGATGACGCAAAAATCGTCATTTTGCGTCATCGGAGGATTTTCTGGCCAGAGGCTAAAGACTACAGCCAGTAGATGGCGTTGTTCCGCATGTTTTCAGCCCGCCCATACAGGGTGGGATCTCACTCACAGAATGTACACACAGTCAGCCGTCTTTCTTTGGAAGCTAAGCTAGCAGGCTCTTGTTCTGTGGAGAAAGCTGAATAGTAGGAGAAAGCTGAGTAAGTAACCATCCTCCTTTTCCCGGACATGTCCGGCGGGCGAGGATCGTTCAAAATGTCCGGGATTCGGCTTTTGCTTTCTGCAGTCGCCATTCATTGTTTACATGCACACCTCATGTTTCAATCTAACTGAATTCATTCCGATCGGTGAATCTGAATGTAGTGTTTACATGAACGCTAAACAAGTGATCGGTTGATGTGCGTTTTAACATTGCTAAGGAAATTCCCGCACCTCCGTTGCGAGACCGGCGCGTCTCAGTAATGACGTTAGCTACTCACTAGTAGCCTTAGCCTAACCTTGTTTTCAACTGCGCTGTCTTACCGGTAGGCGTGGCCTCCTAGGGCAGCGAAGCAAGTGCATTCTGGGAGTTGTTGTCTTTCATCCACATAAGCCAAAAATACATTTTCTGGCTTTTCTCAGTCTAGAAAGCTCCAAATTAAAAAATTTCTTCACATTTCTTCTACATAAATTACCTATTTTAAATACACATTCATCTTCCCAGAGGTGAAGTATCCCTTTAAGACCAAACCTGTGATGGAAATACACATTATATTACATGCGTATATATTAGGGGTGTAACGGTTCACAAAATTCACGGTTCAGTTCGATACGATACACTTGTGTCATGGTTCGATTCGGTACGTTTTTGATACAGCATAAAGAAATTAAAGGTATAGTTCGCCCAAAAATTATATTTAAGCCATGATTTACTCACCCTCAAGCCGTTCGAGATGTATATGTCAATCTTTTTTCAGACGAACACATTTTCAGTTATTTTAGATAATGTCTTAGATCTTTCAGTGGTTAGAATGTGAAGCTATGGGGTCCAGCTCGTTGAAGTCCGCAAATGAGCATGCATCCTCCACAAAAGTAATCCATCCGGCTCCAGGGGGATAAACTAAGGCCTTCTGCGGGTAATCCGTGCGGTTTTGTCGTAAAAATATACATATTTAAAACTTTATAAACGAAAATAACTGACTTCCGGTGGCGGTCGGCGCGCGTTCATGGAGATGGAAGCGTCGTGACGTAGAACGAACGTGACAGCGCAGCCAGAGAGCAGAGCAAAACAAAACTCTACGTTCGTTCTACGTCACGACGCTTCCTACGCTACGTTCTATGTCATATGCCAGCATCCATTGCCGTGAACGCGCGTCGACCGCGACCGGAAGCCAGTTATTTTCGTTTATAAAGTTTTAAATATGTATATTTTTACGACAAAACCGCACGGATTACCCTCGGAAGGCCTTCGTTTATCCCCCTGGAGCCGGATGGATTACTTTTGTGAAGGATGCATGCTCATTTGCGGACTTCAACGAGCTGGACCCCATAGCTTCACATTATAACCACTGAAAGATCTAAGACATTATCTAAAATAACTGAAAATGTGTTCGTCTGAAAAAAGATTGACATATGCATCTCGAACGGCTTGAGGGTGAGTAAATCATGGGCTAAATATCATTTTTGGGCGAACTATCCCTTTAATGCCAGAGAAATGTCCTTGATTTAAATGTTTTATTCTTTTTTTATATTAAAACTAACATCATAAAGTATGATATTTTTTTTTTACTTTGAGCAATTCTAGAGCTATAATTGACTCTTCTTAGGAGCATATAAAACAAAACAGCTCCTTGGAAAAAATAAAATGTCATATTGTAGTAGTTATAAACAAAGGATTATTTTAGTTCAGATTAACATTTGAGGGCAGCAATTGTATTCATAATGTCAAAATAAAACCGACGTGTTACTTGAAGGCATTATAGCCTACTATTCCTGCCAAACTTCCATGGTTGCAGTTAGTGTTACTACAGTAAATCCATTGTAAATGTTGTTGATCTGTGGACACTGATAGTTCATTCATGGCACAATGTTTCTTGAATAGAAATATGAATCTGAATCACTAGATCTCGCAGCGATGTTATTACTTCTGTCAGTTCTGTGGCGAATTAAAATGCTTTCTTTACTGCATCTCTTATTAGCGCTGTGTAGTAACAGTGTCGCATGATCACGATCGGCTCGCGCTGCACTGGTCCAAACTGATAAACGGTCCTTCAACCACACAATAACGAGCAGTTTCGTTCTGCTTGCATTACGTTTGCCATTTGATGTTGGGCAATGTTGTGGTCGCGCATTATGAGCGTAGCCTACTCTTCTACATTATGAGCGCGCTTGCCACGCGCAACGCGCCTACATTTGAAATAACAAAACAGCGTTACAAGAAAAAGCCTACATTATCATTATCAATAGCTGTTTATGTAATAAAATCTGAATCATTCTCGCGATTCGATGCTTCACTGGTTATTTGACGGACATTAGGTCCGACTGGAGAAATTTTAGCGGTAACGTGGCCAGAAATATTTAAGACCTATCGAATCTGAATTTAAGACATTTTAATACTTTTTAAGGCCTTTTATTAGGAAAACTTTATTTAAGACATTTTAAGACTTTTTAAGGACCCGCGGCCACCCTGATTGTGTACACAGAGTTTACTAAAAAGAAAGGTTTTGAACAACTCACTGTAGCTCCGCCGGCATTTTGACAGTCAAAAATAGTCGATAGTTCTTAGGGCTCTCTCTCTCTCTTTACTTCCTCTTTTCTTTGTCTCTCTCTCTCTCTCTCTCTCTCTCAGGAAACATTTACATGCCTATTTTAAGTATTTAACCATATTTTGTCATTAAACCTTTTCAATACCAAATAATGTGCTAAACAGTTTTGATTTGGTATTGACTTTGAAGTGCTACATATTGCAATACAATATCATCACTCTCTACAGCAACGCTCTCCCACATATTAATCTATTGTAACTGCGCTTATTTCCGTCGTTGGTATAAGTAGCACTGGGTGGAATAGACAAGAAATGTACAGTTTTCTACCATCTTGCTGACAACTTTTCTTTAGTCATTCGGCAGTCTTGCAGCTTGAACCTCTGCAGGAAATCCACCCTTACACTCTTAATATGAAGATAATTCTTCATCATCAGATGTTTGTGTGACACTATGTCCAGTATCAGGAATAATACAGTATGATCTGTGTGTATCAATACACAACTCTGAGATCACAACGTGAATGTGTGCAAGAATAATGTGTTCAAATGAACTCTTTCCAGACTAATTCCACTAAATGTCTTTAGAGAAAATACAGATTTCTTTACCTGTGAGAAGTGAAGAGAGAATGATCAGTCCCAGCAGACACAGATCACACTTATCAGCCATTTTGTGCTTCTGTCAGTCTTTCTCTTGATTATATATAGTTACAGCTCCTCCTCTTCATTATATATAGTTACAGCTCCTCCTTTAAACATCATCAGCTCCTCCTCTAGTTGGTAACTTCCTCTAGTCATGTTTCCATCACCCTGGTTTCATGCGCACAGAAGTATTGCATCAGAAACGAGTGATGGAAATGGCAAATTTCCCCCCAAAAAATCCCTTAATTCGTATAAAAGTTTCGAATCCTACAGCTTTACGGCTCTACGTCACTAGAAGACACATTTGCTTATAATGCCTTCGCTTTACGTTTGGATGGAAACCCAGCTATTGTAGATACTGATTATTTGTCAGAGAAAACAATTTCATCATAATGAAATATAGTTATTTTTAAGTGACCCAATACAGTGTCCTCAGAGTGATTTCTATGTGTCTATTTTTATTTTTTTTTACACAATCTTTTTGCATCATATCTCTAACACATTCTGTTGCTTGTTCAGTTTACATACAGTTTTTTTTTATTCGCTTTGGTACTATTTTCACAAGTAAATTCATGAAAATGTCCGGAGACAAAGTGAAGCCAAATTAGAAACTCTTACTTCCTGGGGGTCGAGCGTACTGCGCAGACTCAAACTGAGCTTGACGACATAGATGTGACGTGAGAAAACCGTCTGTCTTCTAGTAGCTGTGCCAAGAGAAATCTGAATCATTACCTTCCGAAACTCGCAGAGACGGAGAGCGTGAGTAGGAGCTGTCCATGATCTTGGAGCAGGAGAAACTTTTTGTTGGTGTTCTGATTAATTATTTTGTCATTTTGCCTCGACGTCCTCCCGATTGCCCGCGAGCTTCTACTCCTGTCCATACGGTAATTTCCTACTGTGCGACAGAGAGTCGCGTGGCTGTGACGCAATCGTTAGCCTATTTTTACAAAAACTGCTTCTACAGGGCCATAACATAAGCTACAAGGTAATGGAGCCTTATATACATTTTCGTGTTTCTTTAGAAATAAACAATGGACAAATGGAGTCTTTAAACGCCTCAGATGTAAAGTTATTCGCTGTCAAAGTGACGCCAAAATGAATGGGAGTCAATGGGATGCTAACAGCAGGTGGGGTTCCGCTAGCCAATGGCGGCTTTTATTATTTTATATAAAATAAAACACACACCCAAGTACTTTTTCAGCTGTAATTGCATTATTGCATTTTGTTAATGTCAGTTTTGCATTTGGAGATAAGTTTTAGACTATATTTTTGGAGGGAAAAGCTTAGTGTTCATGTTCGCATGGGTAGTAGCACTGGCTTTAGCGGCTCTTACTTAACTTTTCCATTATCATTCATCTGATGATGGACGTCTCATGATATTTATTTTAGCACAACTGGGCTGTATTAGGCTATTGATTCCTGTGATTTTGCTTATAAATTCCGATTCAGCCATTAGCCTACCTTTGATCACGCAAAGACGTCTGCGGTGGCGGTCCGTTCAGAATTCGCTTAGAAGCTATAGCTCACTTCTTCTGATGAAAGTGGCCACCCCCAGGACCACAACGTGAAACATGATCATGTTAAAACTAAGAATATAATGTTAAGATTAAGCCATACACATATTATCAAAACTATAACGGATTAAAAACGAATTTACGCTTTTATGTTTGGGTCTATAGGTAAGTGCAGAGTACAGAGTAGGCTAAGAGTAAGGGTAGCTGTAACTCAATCCAAGTAACTTAAGCAATTCACTAACAAAACACTTGTAACTTCTGTTACAGCTATTGAGACATCAATTAAGCATGGCTGATACAAATTAAGGTTTTCAAATAAAATATGTTTTATTAAACAATGACAGACAACAAAAAATGTGTGCTTGTGTGAGTGTGTGTGAACAAGAAAAACAAAAACCAGGGGCAGGTGATCCATGAAACAGACAGGACTGCATGGCCATAAAAATCCTAGAGGTCCAGCATTGTTCACACAAGCTGCTTCACTCAAGACAACAAAACATAATGAAAAGTTAGTATATCCCAAAAAATTAAATTAAGATTAAAATTAAGTCGCTATAAAGGTGGCAGCGATTCATTACCGAGCTCTTACTGTCACAGCTGACGAAGTCGCGCTACCTAGCAGGCAGTGCTTGAAAATTGGTTGAAACAACCAACATAAAATATAAATAATTACGCCGTGCATACAAATGAAGACCAGTATAAGCATCGCAAAGGGCCTCTGATACAATATAGACAGTTGACAATTCAAAAGAGGTCGATATTTCAGCAATTTACCTCTGGAACAACTCGACGCGCAGCAATGTAAGTGAATGGTGTCCAACGACCAAATGACAGTGTTTGGAACTAATCCGATCTTCAAATCCCGGAAGTAGGCGGTTAAAAGCGCCGCCATTTTTTACAACGGAGGTCTATGGGAGTGTTGCAGCTCTTTCTCTCTATGGCTCTGGAAAGGATGTATTACTTTATGTATTAAAGAACAATAAGGTTGTGAATTCATTTGTCAAGTGTTTTTTGATGCATTCACCCACCAACCACGCCCCCACCCCTTAACCACGCCTCCTCAAACCATGCCCACTCCCCTTAACCATGCTTCCCCAAACTACGCCCCCACCCCTTAACCACGCCTCCCCCAAACCACGCCCCACCCCTTAATCATGCCTCCTCAAACCACGCCCCCACCCCTTAATCACACCTCCCCCAAACCACGCCTCCTCAAACCATGCCCCACCCCTTAACCACACCTCCTCAAACCACGCCCCCACCCCTTAATCACGCTTCCCCAAACAACACCCCCACCCCTTAACCAAGCCTCCTCAAACCACGCCCCACCCCTTAATCACACCTCCCCCAAACCACGCCACCACCCCTTAACCACGCCTCCCCAAACCACACCCCCACCCCTTAATCACACCTCCCCAAACCACGCCCCCACCCCTTATCCACGCCTCCTCAAACCATGCCCCACCCCTTAACCACGCCTCCTCAAACCACGCCCCCACCCTTAAACCGACAGGAAACAGAGAACAAATAAGGAACTAAATACACAGAGCTAACGAACATGATGAATGACAGCTGGTGAGATGGGTGTCCATGGTAACTGATGATGGCGGGAAACTCAGACAAGGGAAAAAGGGAACTAAAGAATACAAACTAAAAGTCCATGAGAACAAAACTAAAAGAACATGCTATTACACACTACTTGTACAGTGCTGACAGAAAATGTTGCGGTTTTAAGTGGACTTGTTTTCATGGTAGGCCTACAAAATGTTTTTCTTTAGTAAGCTACACAGAATGTTCTACATTAGTTAACAGTCTGAAGTTACCAAGCAGCAGTGTATGTTAACGTTAGCTCAGTCAGCGTAAGGCTGACATCAACAGGTGTAGACAGAAAATCTGCTCTCTGCCTGGACTCGATTTGTGAAGCAACCCACACTTTGGTGATCCTCTACCTCTCATGATGCCACAGTGGATACAGGCAATAAGACGTGAAGCATCCACTGGAAGAATGGGTTAATTGTGGGATCCTGACACTCAACATTTTGTCACTTAGTCAAATGTCAGTTTTATATATTATATTTCTGTAAGCTAAGCTATACGTTACGCTCTGTCTCAATTGCCTGTATCCACTTTTGTGCCCTTAAACGCTTTTTTTGGGGGGTCAACAGCTTATAAAAACTTGTTTCTAGGGTTTTGTAGCTTGTTTGCTGTAGGCTACACCTTGTCACATAGCAGCTTTTAGACATTGTTCTTTGTTATAAGTTAGAAATGACAAGGAGGCGGCTTCAGGCAATACAAAGTCAATGGAGACGGTTGGCCTAAATGCGCTGTTTCTATTTCAATTCTTTTAGTGAACAGTGTATTTGAAAACTATATCAATATATAGCCTAGTAGGGAGTTAATAATTTAACTGGGAAAATGCACAAGAAAAATGGGCTCTTTGTAAAAATATGTTTTGTTTTGGTCTATAGGGTTAGAAAAAACAAAAACAGAATAAAAGCTCAAAACAAACTGTAGGCCTATATATATAATCATATAATCTATGTGATCAAAGCAACTCGCAGTGACCCAAAAGGAGTAGGCAGAAGCTTTGCTTATTACACATACTGTACATTTCAAAAGCACAGACGTTGACATGTAAAACATATATTTCCAGCATCAAAACGGTACAAAATGTTATGTATGAAAAAAGAAAAAAAACTAACATTAAAATAAGCTAAACCAACAAAATTCAACGATTTTTAAAATTGTTTTGGAAGCCATCTTGAAAACCTGGATAAGATAGCCATTTAAAAGAGGGATTTTCTAGACCTGGAAAAGAGGATCTAAAAGCAGTATAGTTAAACTAATACACATGCGTTTCTGCCTAATTGTTGTCTTTTGTCCTCTTAGTGTTCTGGCTTTGAGTTCTAGCGCTTCCAGAACTGTTTTAATAACCTTTGGTCTAGTTTTAATTTAGCAATGTGGAAATGAAAGCTTTAGCTTAAGTTCTGCCAGGAAGACTCAATTACTTCGTCACTTATTACCTTAATTTCTATCGAATCACGTCTTTATACTTTCTGTATAAAAGATCGGTACAACACATGTTTGAGTTTGCGGATGCCGACGCGACAACAACCTCCACCCTCCCCACCACCACCAGGATGGTCCTGTCCATACCTCCCAGGGGGGTCGGCTGCGTAGGGCAAGTGTGTTCACGACAAGTTGAGGTTTTCGCGGGCCAATGTGTGTACATCCAGATTTAAAATTCCAAGAGTCAAGATAGTCTATCTACACACGTGACTTTAACGTTTCCATGGTAATCGACTCGTGCATCACGACACGCCCACGCTCGCACCCGCGCTGTATCCTTCATTTTCATAGAGGTCGCAATGAGTTCAAAACGGCAAAAAACTCTTCACTCCTTTTTCCCGAAAAAGTCAAGCACTGTAAGTTGTCATGTGATATCCGAATTGTGTTGCACAATGATGAATAACTCTGCCTATTTCTCGAGTTTAATAATTAATTGAATAATAATAACAAGTTTTGTTGGAAATTGTAAATATTCACTACTCGCACAAACATGCGCTTATTTTCAGTCTTTTTTTTTTATTCTTTTTTTTTCACAGATATGTAATTCAAATTAGAATAAAGATGGTGATTGTTAATGCTGAATTTGGATTTTCATGCATTAAAGGGATAGTTCACTTTGAAATTAATTTTTGATATGTTTTAGCTTACCTCAAGGGCATCCAAGATGTAGGTGTCTTTGTTTCCGCAGTAGTTTCAATTTTGATATTTTTAGGTCAAACCGTTCTTGTCTGTCAGTCATATAATGCAGGTCTATGGTCACTGTCTCAAAACACAAGCACAGAGTCCAAATTAAAACAATTCCCCATCGTCCAAATTAAACAATTCCCCATCATAAGTACACATTGATGGCCTAAGACACGAAACGAGCGGTTTGTGTGAGAAAACGAACAGTATTTATATCGTTGTTATCTCTTGAAAACAGCACACGTCCAAATGATCTGACGGCGCGGGCGGGTATAGATATATACATAGATGTCGCCTTGGCTACGGTTTCATTCCAATGAACTGCAGTAGCGAAGGCGACATCTAGTGTATACATCTATACCCGCCAGCGGGCGGGTATAGATATATACACTAGATGTCACTTGGCTACGGTTTCGTTCCAATGAACTGCAGTAGCCAAGGCGACATCTATGTATATATCTATACCCGCCCGCGCCGTCAGATCATTTGGACGTGTGCTGTTTTCAAGAGACAGACAAGAACGGTTTGACCTAAAAATATCAAAATTGAAACTACTGCGGAAACAAAGACACCTACATCTTGGATGCCCTTGAGGTAAGCTAAAACATATCAAAAATTAATTTCAAAGTGAACTATCCCTTTAACAGACACTATATCTGCTTGAATCAGGCAGCGTTGTAACGTGTGTAGCCTACATGATGTTTACCATATATAATTCATTAACACTTTACAATTGTTAGATAACAAATTTTGTAGACAAACTTTAAGTTGTCTTGATAAAGCCTAACCAGAAAGTTTGAAGTAGTTTTAAAAGCTTGAAGTTTGACGTAGCCTACACAAAAAACAATTTGAAATATGTAAACAATATAGTACAATATACAATACTAGGCTATGTGCAGTATAAAGTACAGAACATCTGCATTTCTTTCTTTCTTTCTGTTTTATTGCTTTAAACATAAATAGCATATTAAGCCAATTAAGCAAAAACCTGTCAACAAAGAAACAAACCTGTCAACAAACCTGTCAACAAAGAAAAAAAAAAAAAAAAAAAGGTATTATGCTTGGCATTCTGTCCCCCTCACTTTTGAAATGATGGATACGCCCCTGGTATTTTCAGGAGTATTTTCAGAGCGGTGAACTCACTGTTGAGGTTTGGGAACATGTTTCTGCTGAGTGTGAGAACTCTGTTAGTTTAACCACACATGTTTATTAGAGAAACACGTGTGGTTAAAGAAGAAAGAAAAGAGGAACTGACATCTTAACCCACACAGAACTGATCATCTCTGAACCCAGTTTGGACTGAACCTGGTCAAACAAAAATAACTTATTTAATGGATAAATACAAGTATTTGTCTGGTACCTTTTATTGGATGCTGAATAAGACAAAACAAGAGAAGATTAACTTCCATATACTGCAGATCCTTTATGTATTCCTTAACATGTTTTTAATGGCAATTTATAGATGTTAATTTACTCTTGCAATATTAATAAGGTTATTAAAGGGTCATGAAACCCTAAACCAAATTTTCTGAGATTTTAACAGAGGTGTTGAACACCACTGAAGACAATGTTAGCATCTGTTAGATTTAATAGTAGGGGGAAAATGGTTAAATTTGAGTTTTTTTCCGCTATTTTCGTCTTCCGGGTTTAAAATCTTCATCAAGTCCACGTCACAGGCTGTGACGTGACAGAGCACTATAGTACTTTAGGCTTGTTCGACTTCATGCAGCTCTGCGCAGACCGATCGGCGGCTGACTTAAAGCAGTGCATGCCGGTTAGAAATTTTGTCCGACTTGATACAGCGCCGACGCCACGTGACTGTGACATATGCCATCAAAGTACCGTGAGAGCAATTCGAGAGTAGCCGGAGAACTCAGCCAGCGCAGCTTCTCAAGAGCGGCTGCACTGGGCTGCACGTGGGCTGATGACGACACAGCTGTTCCACGATTGGCCGGATTCACCGCATGACAATGATCACGTGTGTTTCGTGTTTATTCGAACACCTTTAGTTCCTCTAAAGCTCTCAAATCAGTTTATTATAACAGTGAACACTCTTTTCATGTCATTGTCATGTTATATTGTGTCATGTTTATCAAATTAAAACTGCTTAAAAAACGTAGACTCCACTTAATTGACAGTAGCTTATGTTGAACTTTATTCTTGTTCAAACAGACGCTGTGAAGCAGTACATAAAGTATTGAATGAAAATGTCTCTGAAACATCTGTGTATTATTTGGCAAATATTGCATTTATTTCACTGCAGCTGTGGTAAAGTATGCAAACACCACGTGAGCGGTCACTACGGGAACCAGAAAGTGTCCGACTTCACGTCTCCGTTTGCAGCTCCTCCCCGCCTGCACACGGCTACTCTCGCCGATCGGTTGCATCCAGCCGCAGGCGATGTCGAACACACCTTTTGATGACTCATCGGTGTCTCATAATTATTCATGACTGAGTTTTCTTATCCAATGAGAAGACACTGCCTCTTAATTATTCATGACACCACGTGGAACTTTCCAATGACAGACATGTCAAACTGTGATATCACGTAGTAGATGAGAGAGGCAATGATGGGACGCGCGTTTGTTTTCGTGGTGCAAAAGTTGCAGTGCATCTTTCCCCGCGATGCTTCTCTGGCTGGACTCTGACTGCGAGCGGTTGGTTGGCCATCAACCACGGACACATCTAAACTATGTGTGTGTAGCAACCATTCAACTGGGTCAGCAGGTTTCGTCTTGCGAGTGATGCGGTCCCGAGGACTTTTCTATCGCTTCAGAGGTGTGTGTGTGTGTGTGTCTAAAATGTAACCCTGACCGTTTTACTTGCCTTTTGTTAAATAATCACTCGTTATTAAAATGTAGATATTGTGCTTAGTTTGTGCAAATTTCTATGTCATTATCCATCTTTATTATGTGGGTTTAGGGGGCGCGTAGATCTAGGCTATAGCCTACGGAATGTTTTTTTTTTTTTTTTAAAGCGGAAAATGTATTATTTTCAAATATATGCATTTATAGTGTGTATATAAACATATATATTTTATAATGGCATAATTATACATATGCATGTACATTTATATGTTTTAATAAGGTGTCAGTGTATTTCATTAGATTTTAACTTTGGCAGCTATAAAAAAAAATCTACCATTTCCTCGTTTTACCACTGATTTTTAGTGACAGTCTTGTGTACTGCATTGAGGTGCTACTGGATGCATAGGCCACTGGCTTTGACCACACCTACTCCCCTCCCTTCTTCTTACAGCCACCACGCCCATTTAAGTTGCATTTTTCAAAAAGATTGTGAGCTAGACTTGAGTTGAAAGAGGGGGGTGTCGTGACCCTTTAATGCGATATATACAAATAACTGTTTTTATGTACTTATGGGACTGAATAATAAGTACTTTTTCTCTTGTTTTGTCTTATTCAGCATCCAATAAAAGGTACCAGACAAATATATCCGTTAAAGAAGTTATTTTTGTTTTACCAGGTTCAGTCCAAACTGGGTTCAGAGATGACCAGTTCTGTGTGGGTTAAAGGTACAATATGCAATAATTTTTGTCCGCTAGAGGGCGCTACATTCCAAACAACAACAATGGCGTAGCTTGATGACGATGTGAAGGAGCGTGGAATGATGGGAACTGTCGTTTTAAACTCCACCGTGGATGTAAATCAGTCAGACGGGAATCGAAAAATCATGTTCATGGATGATGAGGCTAAGTTCTATTTTTATAATGACATGCTTTTTGTGGCGAGGGGGGCGTGGTTCAGCGCGGTCTGTAATGGGAGAGAGAAGAGACGAGCAAGTAGGTCAAGTGCAAACAACGAACACCTGTGTCTTATTGCAGTGATCGGCGTGGAGAGACCGCTTATAAGCCGCGCTGGAACGAGAGAGAATTGGACGCAGAGAAAGAAAACCGGTGGATCTGAGAACTGTTTTGTCCCGTCGCGGTTGCCACGGTGAATGCGCGTTGTGTGGTTAGTTTTACGTGTTCTAAACAATTGTTGTAAAAGTACATTCGAACATACCCACATCATTTACCAAAATACTGATTAATCTTTATGTATAACACATGCTATATTTATTTACATGGCCATAAACACCAGATAAACAATGTCAATAAACTAAACACAAATCTAAAGCAATAATACTTTCCTTACATAAACATAACTATTACCGAATGCTACATTTGGAAAATATAAAATTAAGCATGTTTTGTCGACAGAACCAGCTGCAATCGGTAAAGAATAATTGTGTTCCATAACGACTGCAAGAAACAAGCTAACGTTTGTTGCTTGATAGACGCTACAACTACAACTTCCGCCTTTGTCCAGGACTCCACGCAGTACGAGCGGAAACCGAGGGTAACGCGGATATGACGCAATTGACTGGCGACTCAAAAATAGTTGGAAACATTTGGGATATTGTAAGTATCAACTTAACAAAATATATAACACTGGCCTTGAGATTATGGGATATTTTAATGCAAAATTCTTACATATTGTACCTTTAAGATGTCAGTTCCTCTTCTTTCTTTCTTCTTTAACCACATGTGTTTCTCTAATAACATGTGTGGTTAAACTAACAGAGTCCTCACACTCAGCAGAAACATGTTCCCAAACCTCAACCGTGAGTTCACCGCTCTGAAAATACTCCTGAAAATATGTAGTCACACTAGTTCCACATTGATAAATTAAAACTAGACCAAAGGTTATTAAAACAGTTCTGGAAGCGCTAGAACTCAAAGCCAGAACACAAAGAGGACAAAAGACAACAATTCAGTACAATTTGTTTGTTAACAAGTAAAAGACATTGAAAGTATTAACAATGAATGAACCCATTAGGATTGAGTTATATTAGACTGATATTCCTCTGCTCATGTGGGTTTTGTATAATTATTTGACTGATTTGTTCTTGTTCACAGAGGCATAAAGTTGACTGCAGTTCTCCTGAGCTCCAGCTTTTGCTCCTCTGATGGAAGCATAAGTCACTTTATCATCACAGCGAACCTGAATGAACATCACAGTTGTTTCAACCCACGATTATTACAGCATGTTGTTTGAGCTCAATTCATGAAGAACTGCATATAATCACACAAATCAAGAAGAACTGCATATAAATGATAAACTATCATGTTGAGAGAAGCTGGACAACATCGAGGAAGTGTTCACTCACCCTGTTCTTTTTGCCTCGTTTTTTACTGTACGCAGCGACTTCAGTATAAGTCACATCATCTGTCTGCTCCTAAACATCAATGGAAATATGGAAAAATCAAGCTATTAAATGCCATCCATTAATGATATTTTCCTCAGGTTCTGCAAATGTTCAGGTAATATATATGTGTAAAACGTGTGTCCTGGCAATTGCAAGTTTTGTGAAAATCACTTATACAGACATGACGTTATGATGACAGATCCTATTGTAACATGACAGGATGATTGACTTGACTTGAAAACGGAGAAGAACAGCCTCAGACAAAGAACAGGTGAGCACACACTCAGACTGACGAGGACTCATAAACGACTAAACAAGAGGGCGTGGTCACTGGAAACTAGGAGGCGGGACAAGAGGAGCACATGGCCAACACAAGTAAAGACAGAGTCATGTGCTCAAACACAACACAGACAAAGACAGATTAAACTAAGACAAGACTGACAGAACTGTCTGCTGAGAACCCTGACATTTTATAATCTGAGTAATAAGAGTGTCATATTTCAGGGTCAGTCCTTATGAACATTAATAACTCATGGATCAACCTGCAATACTTACCACAGAGTCACCAGTCCCTCTTCTGTTGCCTGAAACATAATGTCACGGGAAAGTTTATGATCAAACACACACACAGTCTCTAATGCAGATGACAATCAGTTTTTAAAAGAGTCTAGAAGAATCTAGTGCTGTAGAATAGAAACATTATTTTTGTTAACTCATTGATTTCTCTTCACTTTTAGAGAAAGAAATTTGTCTAAATTACATATTTATTTTATCAGATGTTTGTCTGTTGTTACAAAATATGAAAAACTCACTTGCTCTTTTTTTATGAATCACCCAGAGAATAAGAGCCAGAAGGAGAAGAGCGAATGAAGCGGCAAAAACAATCACAATCACAACCACAATCCCTGAGAGAGAGAGAGTACAGAGAGTCACTGAGAGAGAGAGAGTATATAGAGAGACACATTCAGCAGGACTATATTACTGTGTTTAACCAAATACATAAAAATGGCACATTTAATAGCATAATTATCTTTATTTATCATGTAAATTGATGCTTGTGATGATGATTTTATAGAAATTGATATGTATTGAAAGCCATCTGTACACTAACAGACTGTACCTCATATGTTCACTAAATGAATGTGACATGATTGTTTAGGATTGTCTGGATGAGAATGATGTGTCTGACATTTAATGACAGTTACTTTTTACATTACGGTATTAGTTTTCATGTTTATGGTTGTTGGTGATGTACAAGAGAATGGAATTATAAAGTGATGTTGATTACAAATTAAACATGGCTTGAGTCAAAATCTGTGATCAGCTGCTCGAACAACGAGTCGGTCAAATGAGGATGATGTTCATACACACCTGGATTCAGAGAGTTTGCTGTGGTTTCTGGATTCAGTGTTGTTGTTGTAGTTGATGTTACAACTGTTAAAAACAAAATGGAAATAGAAACATATAATATTTCTGCTGAAAGAAAGCTGCTCACACTAACATGGGATGAGTTTTGCTCAAAATATCAGCGATTCCCCGCCTCCTCACCCACATAGCAAACAGACTTGGCCCAAATGTGGCCTCATCATGGCACTGCTGGCGTGTTGCCGGCACTGGCATGCATCATGTCAGCCAACTGTGGGCCAAGTGTGGCAATGATGGCACTGCATGACGGCAGACAACATTTGGGCCGATTGTGCATAGGGGGTGTGTGGCCCAGATTAGTGTAGCGATTATGGGCTATACTTTGTGTACTGGACAGTTAGTAAGTACTAAGTATTTAGGCCGCTACTATATATTCAAGGATTGCCCCCCCCCCACCACAATTTTTCACGGGAGAAATAAAATAGTTTAAAGTGTTTTCCATGGATGGTGCAGTTATCAAAACTACGAAAGAGATGTAATGATTTTAATAATTAATAACAATAATAATATGAATTGACTTATGAGTCAGTGAAAAAAGCTATGTCCAGAAAAAAAAAGATAAATAATTAATAAATATAGCATTTAGTTTTCAGCAGTGTTCACAAAATTCAATAATCATTTAAAAATTCCAAAATCCATTTGACCTGAACAAAATATACATTTTCCTAACATGACAATTGAGTTATTTTTTTTTATTTTTTTTATGCATTTCGAATAAAAAAAACTTAATTCACATACAAAATAGTCTAAGTTTTCCATACTCTTTAGTTTAAGCACCACTTGGCTTGTGCATTACTACAATAAGTAAACTACTGTTTAAGACAGACCAGAACATTTTGGAATTAAATGCACTTTGAGGTGGTAATAAGATGTTAAGCTTTGAATGTACTAAAAAAATAGAAAATAATAATAATTTATTATTATTGGCTTGTGCCTATTGTTAAATAAACTATTTTTGAGAATTGAATTTTCTTGTGCCTTATTTGTTCACATGGTTTGGGTAAGATTGGGCTGGGTTATGGCTCAGTTTTGGGGTTTCTGGTTAAAGGGTGGTGTCGATATGGTTAACTTATGGCTGAGAATTGGTACCAATAATAAAACCTGTTTTGGCCCAGTTCAGGGCCAGTTAAAGGTGACTAACTGGCTGAGATTCGGGCCAGTTATGGCCCATGTGTGACCCTTGTCTTTTATCCAGTTCTGGGCCACTTCAGGGCCGTCATTCTTTGCGGTACTTGGGCCGAGGGAAAAGTGATTGTGTGGCCCTTGTGTCGCAACAAGGCAAGCAAACCAAGCAATTGCTTGGGGCCCCGAGCTGGCCAGGGGCCCCAAGACAACGACTGGTTAAGAATAAAATGCAAGGACAAACTGTGTGAGCGCCCCTGTGATAGTCAATGCAGTAAAGTGCAATGACACTGTAATCGGGTTCCCCCTCTCAGTAGTCGCTGACAGCAGCCAGCCAACCACGTGATCTCTGCTGCCGGCAAAATACAAAAATACGACTCGCAGTCACTCGCACGCGTGACGCATCACACCTGCTGTGCGTGTTGTACTATTCTGTAGCTTAAGTGCAACATGGAGCTTGAAGAAGCAAAGAAAAAAAATTAAACAGGAGAATTAACTTTGAGCAAGTTTGGAGGAAAATCGGAGGTATGGAAACATTTTAAACTATAGTCATGGGTGACAACATATGAGTTGGCTTTGTCTCGTGCATTAAATGTGGCACGCTGCTCGCCTATGACAACACGGAAAGTGTAATCCAGAGAGGATTCAGAAACTGATTCTAGAAAACTCCACGAGTCGGTCAAATGAAGATGATGTTCATACACACCTGGATTTGGAGAGTTTGCTGTGGTGTCTGGAGTAAGTGCTGTTGCTGTAGTTGATGTTACAACTATTAAAAACAAAATGGAAATAGAAATATGTCATATTTTAATGCATGAACACAATGTCAAGGCATTCATTTTACAAACTGCTATATGTTTAATAAATCCTCACGCAATACAGCGCCAGGCGAGACGCAAGTGTGTTTTGCTAGTTTCAGCCCGACACAGTTTTCATTTTCACGTCCTGCGACACGTTGTTTAAATAGCAAATGTATGTGTGCACACTCTGCTTATTACACACACTCTGCTTATTACACACACAGGGACATGCAGCAGCACACAAACATGCCAAATGTGAAAAATAAAAGGATTACAATGTAAAAGATTATTATTATTATTGTGTACATAAAGATATTGTGAATCCGACTTGTCCCGTAGATTGTCCCTTTAACCACACTCACACACACTCACAGACACACACACAGAGGGTTCTCAAGTCTCACGCATTGGCCGTGAGACACACGCAATTCAACCAGTTCACACGCTCACACGCCACACCGTGTATTTCTCACGCTGAAAAGGCAATGCCAAATAAGTTGTCCTGCAAGCTTTATATATAATGTTGTATACGAGGCGCGCGCAGGCACAAAGAGTGAAGTTTCCTGCCGCCAGCACGTATCTCGGCCAGATTGCGTTCGTTACTAGGCAACATAGATGCGCGAACACACAGAAGTTGACGGAACATTCTCAGCCACCGTACGTTCGTTACTAGGTAACCAACAACAACATCGCGCGAACACACGTCGTGATGGAGAAGGTAAGTTGGAAGAAAGCTCGTCTAACATGTTTAGTCTAGAACATTTAATATAGCCCATCGTATACATTATTATTGATGCAGTCAAAAACTCTACAACTACTTTGCAACCAGGCCAGAAGCTTTTCCATTAGGGCTCCTCCCCTAACCGCATGTGATCTTACTCCAAACTTTTGATAAAACTTGAGAACCCTGCAAACACACACACACAACTTTAAATTCACACACGAGCAGATCCGTTTCCTCGCTAGAGAAGCGTTCAGTGTTTACGCTTACAAATTCTGTCATGTTAATAGCGAATCCACAACTGGCTTTTAAAGGGAGATGAGACTCTGATTGGTTTATTTCACGTTACGCCCAAAACACACCCATTACTCATTAAGAGAATAGAGACAAAACACACCCATTACTCATTAAGAGAATAGAGACAAAACACACCCATTACTCATTAAGAGAATAGAGACAAAACACACCCATTACTCATTAAGAGAATAGACAAAACACACCCATTACTCATTAAGAGAATAGAGACAAAACACACCCATTACTCATTAAGAGAATAGAGACAAAACACACCCATTACTCATTAAGAGAATAAGGACAACACTTTTAGATCATGCGCTGGCACACAGATCATTTTTCCTGTCGTTAAACTAGCAAAAGTGGATTCAGACGGCCTAAGTTGATGTAGTTGATGTTACAACTGTTAAAAACAAAATGGAAATAGAAATATGTAATATTTTAATGCATGAACACAATGTCAAGGCATTTCTTTTACAAAAATAAATCCTCACTATGATTTTATTAATTTATCCTGGGATGGCGTGAGACTAGCTGTATAATATTTATAATTATTTTGCACCAGACAACAGAAAGTACAAGTCATATGTTTCAAAATGTCATAAACTCACTGACAAATCTGACTAAAGAGCTTTTTTTGATGATAATATGTGTGATGATAAAGCAGTCTGTGAGAGCCAGTGCAAACCACTGAAGCGAGAGACTGATGATGTGTGACAGTGATCATGTGATCATGAACCTTGTGTAGAAGCTGCTGCTGTAGTTCGGCTTGATGTCTTCTCAGAGTTTGAGCTTCTGACTGGAGTCAGTGTTGTTGAAGCGACTGGAGCTGCAGAAGATGAATGTTCAGACGCATCAGGACATTAACATCATATTTTCATTTCACTAGTTCACACTTACAAATAAGTCAGATAGAATAAATGCGTATTTGGCGTGCTGTCCGAGGAGAGGGCTCCGGGCTCGGTATTCGGCCCGAACCCAGAGTACTCCCCCCGTATTCCTGGCTGTAAAGATTGAGCCAAGAGTGAGGAGTCGGGGTGGTGGAGGGATGCTGGAAAACTGTCAAGGAATATTAGGTGAGTTGACAGAGTGGATATATATATACTTCTTGTCATGCTGATTAGGGTAGACATAATTGTTTGATGACGAGTAGATTGGATTGATTATTTGAACGTGCTCCTCTCGAACTTTGTTTATAAAACATCATTTCACTAGTTCACACTTACAAATAAGTCAGATAGAATAAATGCGTATTTGGTGTGCTGTCCGAGGAGAGGGCTCCGGGCTCGGTATTCGGCCCGAACCCAGAGTACTCCCCCCAAAAGCTGCGAATAAATGCCGGACAGCCGCCATGATGTTGGTGACCCCCCAAAACTTGCAGAGTGCAAAGCTAACATGGCGTTGGATAGGTGCCTTTAAGGTGGTAGGCTGGGGATGGTCATGTGTGATGTACTTCTGCGTAAGCGGAGTAGAAAGGAATAACCGCTGCAGTGAAAGCAAGTTGATGGAGAACTAGCTCTAGGAATGACACTGCTGCGGCAGTGGATCAATTTATTTTGGCTTGTTATCCAACTAGCTGGTAGCAAATGGACGGAAAAGTAAACACTGCTACGGGGAACGGAACTCCTGCGGTAGAGGAGGAGATGTTGCTGCTGCAGTAGACCAAGCTTGCTTTCAAAGCTTTAAAATATCCAAATTATTTGGACACGGAACTAAGCTCCTGCGGGAGCAGAGTAGATGACACTGCTGCGGCAGTGGAGCAAGTTTAGATGAAGTAATGGAGCTCCTGCGGGAGCGGAATAGATGACACTGCTGCGGCAGTGGAGCAAGTTTAGATGAAGTAATGGAGCTCCTGCGGGAGCGGAGTAGATGACACTGCTGCGGCAGTGGAGCAAGTTTAGATGGAGTAAAGGAGCTCCTGCGGGAGCGGAGTAGATGACACTGCTGCGGCAGTGGAGCAAGTTTAGATGGAGTAAAGGAGCTCCTGCGGGAGCGGAGTAGATGACACTGCTGCGGCAGTGGAGCAAGTTTTAGATGGAGTAATGGAGCTCCTGCGGGAGCGGAGTAGATGACACTGCTGCGGCAGTGGATCAAACTTGCTTCGACTTGCTTTTAAATATCTGAACCAATTTTGGACATAGAACTGAGCTCCTGCGGGAGCGGAGTAGATGACACTGCTGCGGCAGTGGAGCAAGTTTGGATGGAGTAATGGAGCTCCTGCGGGAGCGGAGAAGATGGCACTGCTGCGGCAGTGGAGCAAGGTTAGATGGAGTAATGGAGCTCCTGCGGGAGCGGAGTAGATGACACTGCTGCGGCAGTGGACCAAACTTGCTTCGACTTGCTTTTAATATATCTAAACCAATTTTGGACATAGAACTGAGCTCCTGCGGGAGCGGAGTAGATGACACTGCTGCGGCAGTGGAGCAAGTTTGGATGGAGTAATGGAGCTCCTGCGGGAGCTGAGAAGATGACACTGCTGCGGCAGTGGACCAAACTTGCTTCAACTTGCTTTTTAAATGTCTAAACCAATTTTGGACATAGAAACTGAGCTCCTGTGGGAGCGGAGTAGATGACACTGCTGCGGCAGTGGATCAATTTTAGATAGAGTAATGGAGCTCCTGCGGGAGCGGAGTAGATGACACTGCTGCGGCAGTGGAGAAATTTTAGATGGAGTAATGGAGCTCCTGCGGGAGCGAAGTAGAAGACACTGTTGCAGAAGTGGAATAAGTTTGGACGGAGTGACAGAACTTCTGCGGGAGTGGAGTAGATTAGCTGAGGTAGACTTGATTAACTTGCTTTTAACTAACTAGAGCCAGTTGGGTGGAAAAAATAGGCTCCTAATGGAGGAAGAAGATGCTGCTGTGGTGTTGGGAATGACTTGCTTCAACGTGAATGAGGAGTTGTAAAAAGAATTTAGCTGATGAGGGTTCGTTGGGCTTCTTTGATATGGAAGCGGTTTGAGCGGATGTAACTTTTGAAGGCTTCTGATGACCAACGGCCAAGTGATTGGATCTGCTGCTGAGAGAGGCCTTTTTGAGCAGCTGTTGTTGCTGCGCCTATGCGAAAAGAATGGCTGGAAAAGTGGTCTGCTGGGATGCCTGAAAGGAGCAAAACGGATTTAAGGTGTTTTTGGAACCAGAAGCGTGTAACAGGGCGGTTGGAGTCGTCTGCGAAAAGTGGGTCAGAAGGGGATTTAGACTGTGAATTCCTGAAAAGCAAGTAGGCTGAGAGAGTTTGGTATGGTTGGATTGGTGATGAGAGATTGAAAATATATATGAAATGGCCTTTCCTGGTTTGATCGGTCTTACTTTGCTTAATGAAGTAGGAGATGGTTTCGTTGTCTAGCACTGATAGATCTGTTGTTGTGGGGTGGATTTTTGGGTTGAAGCTGGAAGTTATGGTGAGTTCTGAGCATCTTAGAAAGCCGAAAAAAGCCAAAATGAACATTGCGTCCAGTGTGTGGGCTGTGTTGGTGGAATGGTAACCTCTGCGGAGGGTGGAGATGCATTTAGTGAGTACGTCTAACGTTATAGGTTTCCTGGCATCTGGGCGGGTGGGTTGGGTTTTTTGAATACCTTTGATGAGCATTGATGTCTGAGAATTTGCTATCTCTGTGGAGGGTGAACCAAAAAGGAGTTTGTGGAAGAATTGGATTCCGCTTAGATAACCCTTGATGGAGCCGGCTTTGAGGTTCTTGATGCTGTCGAGATAGGCTATGAATGAAGTGATGGTGAGCAGAGAAAAATTTGGAAAAGGCAGCTTGTATATGAAGTGAAAAGACTGAAAACACTTCCATGCGGTTAAGTAGGAGTGGAGGGTGCTGGTTGAGACGGCTTGAAGAATGGAATTGAGAGAGGCATCGAGAAGTGGTTTCAATGGGTGGTTTATGGGAATATCAGCTCTGAATAGTGAGGTACTGGGGTTGGAAATGGGTCCGCATCTGGTGCCAGCAGCCTGAATTTCTGGAAAGCAAAACGAGAGAGAGAGTCAGCTATTTGATTTCTGGAACCTGGAACATGTTTGGCAGTTAAAATGAATTGATCGCAAGCTGCGATCCAAATGAGGCGTCTTAGGAGAGGCATTAGTGCGGGGGAATTTGAGCGGCCTTTATTGATGCAATGCACAGTTGCTTCGTTGTCGCAGTGCACCATTATGCTATTAGTTGACCATTCTTTTCCCCACAGGAAAGCTGCAACCACTAGAGGATACAACTCGAAAAGCGCTGAGGATGTTAGTGACTGCGGTGAGTCTAACAGCTGGGCGGGCCATGTAGACGCGAACCAACGGCCTTGGTAATACCCTCCGAAACCAATGGAGGGAGCTGCGTCAGTAAACAATTGGATATCCTCAGGGAGAGAAATCAGATCATTATAGAAAAAAGACAGGCCGTTCCATTGTTTAAGGAAAGTTATCCATAAACTGAGCTCATTGCAACATGAAGTAGTTAGGGAGATTTGGTCCTCTAGCGCGTGCACTGATGATGCGAGGAAGAGAAGATGTGAGATGAAAGGGCGGCCTTGCGGGATG
Organism: Rutilus rutilus; assembly: GCF_951802725.1. Classification (NCBI taxonomy): domain Eukaryota; kingdom Metazoa; phylum Chordata; class Actinopteri; order Cypriniformes; family Leuciscidae; genus Rutilus; species Rutilus rutilus. Next base: position 17,100,951 of record NC_140209.1, on the reverse strand, counting down.
ATGCGCATCGCAAAGTTTAGGTGGCCGAGTAGAGAAAGTAGCTCTCGTTTGGAACAATGTGGATTTTCTAGGAGGGCGGATGCGACCAGAATAATCCTGTCGATTTTTTCCTTGGGTAGTGAGGCCTGGAAGTTAACTGAGTCCAAATTAATGCCCAGAAATTCGATGGATGTGGCTGGACCCAGAGTTTTATCTTGGGCGATTGGAATCCCGAGCTCGGCGAAGACTTTTTGGACTGTGAGAAGATGCGCGGCTGGGACAAGGTCAGGCGGTGAGATGATTAGGAAATCATCTAATAGGTGAATTAAGTAGGGTATTGAGTAGTTATTGGAAAGAATCCAACAAATTGCTTCTGATAGCATGTCGAAAATCTTGGGGCTGCTTTTGCAGCTGAAAGTTAAACGGACGGCGAAGTAAAATTTTCCTTGCCAGCGTACACCGAACAAATGCCATGAATCTGGGTGAATGGGCATCACTTTAAAAGCAGAGGTGATGTCGACTTTAGCAAGCCAAGCGCCGTAACCTGCGTCTTTAATCAAGGTTATAAAAATAAATAAGGTAAATAAAAATAATAAACCATACCAGCATAAAAAGCAGAAGATTCAAATCATACAGTTTTTTTCCGGTGTTTGATAGTTAATGCATTAATGAACATTTATGGATAAACCAAATCAAACGCCTCTTTAAGAAGGAATAAGAAATACCCTGACTTTGAAACTAATTTAAATAATGTAATATCATCATATCTTGAACTCTTGATTTCAGCTTTGTCATAAACATTACTGGACGGCACAGGATTAGTTGATCCTCCTCTTCAACCGTAGAAAATACACTAATAACTGACCTTAAAAGCTCTTTATCTGTTCTGTGTTTCTCTCTTTCCTTCAAACTCACCCTACTGTGACTTATGCACAGCTAAATACAAAATAACAATTCAAAACCCACAAAGAATATTTGTGGAACAGTTCCCAAAGGAAGGAGCAAAACTCAGGGAAGGTTTGCTGGGATCAGTAGTTCACTCTCCATCCAGACACAGTCGTGATGATACTGTACTTCTGTTCTCTGACCACACAACATCACTGAGCTGAGCTGAACACTCGTTGTGTGTTTGATAGTAAGTTTATGATCAATCATGAGCTGAGTTTGGGAAGTAGTTAACAGTGAATTTGATCATGATTAGGGCCCTCTCAAGGAAAAGTCATGACAAAATAATGCATTAACAAATCATTTAATACAATATGATTAAACATGCACTAGGAGAATATATATTTGTATTCCTTTACACCACCAGTACAACAAAACAAAAGATAAAGGTTATTTGTAGTTCTTTTACTCACAGCGCATTCACTGTGTGCTCATACTATGATCTCGATATCAATATTGTTAAAAGCGCTATATAAATGAAGGTGACTTGACTTGACAATATGAGCTCATCCCAGATAGAAATGTTGTTGTTCTATGAATGTTTTGAGAGCATTATGTTGTTCTTGTAATGTTTTCTGTAGATAATTGTATTTTTGTTACCAGAATGTTCTCCTGAAAGGAAGGATAACACTCTCTAAACATTCTTATACAGTTTTAGCGGGAAGTTTCCCAGCAGACACAGGACTGAACCATCTTTTCCTCATATGTCTCTAGTTTCCTGTTTACACTCAGTGCATTTGGGGTCGATATGATGAAAATGTATAGAGTGATTGTTTTTATTAAAAATTTTTACATTTTTAATAATACACATATTCTATATTTTTGGTTTACTTCTCATCTATACATTAATGCTATGTTTTGGGAGATTTGAAGTACTTTTGTACCTATTTACTGCAAAATACCTCAGCTACACCATTAGCATGCATATGAAATATTACCTTTTTATAAAAAAAAAAAAACACATTAATGATGATCGAAATGAAATATGAGTTGTTTCTGGATACTGATCTCGGTGTGAGATGCATAATTCTTCATCTGCTGGTTAGAATTTTTTTTGCAGATAATATAGTTTTGCCAAAAAGTGTAATTACCGTACACTTCCAGCAGAGGCGCCATAGAGATCCATTCATTTTTTGGATGTGACTGACTGCTCTTATAACAGCTTTTGTCATGAATATATATATTTAAACTTTTTAAAATACATTAAATCAGTATTTTTTTGTTGTTATTTGAGGTCTTTTGAAGTGTCTTGTTTTTGCAATAATGCCACATAAATTTGCAGTAATGACACTAAAAGAAAAGACTTGAATGCAGTTACTTTTTTTTTTTTTTTATAATCCAAAATGTGTAAAATCATTAACTTTAGAATAAGAATTTTTTTTTAGTACATACAAGTAAATAGAGCCTGACATCAAACAAATGTTTAGACGTCAACCCAGTTTTCATTTTCAACCAAAATTTGACGTCCGAGCGATGTTGGAGTCCATGTCCAATAACATTTCTATCTGGGATGAGCTCATATTGTGATCATAGTATGAGCACACAGTGAGTGTGCTGTGAGGTTACACTTAGGGCTGTAGTAGGGGAGACCGGGGACGGTTGTAACACGGGGCTAGTTGTAACACTACCAATTCCACCAATCAGGGATAAGATATGAGTTATATGACAGGGGTGGTGTGGCGCAATGGATAAGACACATGCCTTTGGTGTGAGAGACCCGTGTTCGAATCCACTGTGAGACACCAATGTGTCTCTGAGCAAGACACTTAACCCCTAGTTGCTCCAGAGGCGTGCGACCTCTGACATATATAGCAATTGTAAGTCGCTTTGGATAAAAGCGTCAGCTAAATGAATAAATGTAAATGTAAATGACAGTTTCAGTTTCCTCAGGCTTCCTTTACGATCGCACACGGAGGTTTTCAAGTCTGCGTTGCAATCTCTCCTGAAGCTACAGCAGAAAATCAAATTCTTAGGTAAAAAAGACATAAGATAATATTTTGTTTAGTACTTCTACCGTTGTAGATAATGTTGTATGAGTTATATCAGGTCAAACTGTAGTTTCTATAGTAAAGAATGGTGTATCAACCTCCTACTAATTTCAAAGCACCCTAATACATCTAGTTAAACAATAGTGACAGTGGCGGGGTAGGTTGTAACACGTGTTTTGAAAGTGACCTTAATTTGTATTGGACCTTTTATGCAAACTCAATTTAATTTGTGAATGATAAATAACATATTTAAAATCAGGTCAAAGTTAAATCAATACCAACACATACACTGCAAAACATGTTTTTCTTACTTAGTATTTTTGTCTTGTTTCCAGTCCAAATATCAAAAAATTCTTAAATCAAGATGCAGTTTGCCTATCAACTCGCGGTGGAATTCAACATACAGCATCCACAAACCTGGGATGAGAAGAACACACAAAATATGCACATACACTCCCCATATTCACACATATTTTATTGTTGCAGCCATTCATTTAAAATAAAAATGTTGTTAATACGGGAAAATTCACATTTTTGAGTCCGGTCTTGGACTCGAGACCGTTTTTCTATGGTCTCGGACTCGCTGCATTCGGACTCTGACTTGTCTCGGTCTCGGCCAATGGTCTTGCCAAATATGGCTTTTGGTCTCGACCGAGTCCAGGTGTATTTATTATGTTCCCAGTAAGCACACATAGCCTACGTTGCCACAACGTATGTGTGCTTACTGGGAACATAATAATATTGGAGGGCAAGTGAAACACTGGCCACCTAATAACTAGCGATGGGCATTTCGGCTCTTTTTCGTAAGCCGACTCAGCTCACTGAAAAGAGCTGGCTCTTTTGACTCACAAACGGCTCTTTAAAAAATAAATGTTTAAATAAACTAACGGAAAGTCCACCGCTAGTGCAACGTGAATATTCACATTTTGAATTGTCCATAACAACCCGAAAACTTGCCTGCTTGTCTAACACATCTAATTAATGGGCAAAGTTTTCCGATTTTTTTTTTTATTTTTTTTTTGATGTGGATGTTATTGAGCTTGTAGAAGTTTAGCTCTTGCGTTCTTCTGAACATCTCGCTGAATGACATCTGAACATTGCCCGATGTAATTTCTGATCATATCACTCCATAATCTGCCTCTCTTTTAAATGCCTATTCCACGAGTGGTAGGCTCCAATGACTGGCTGTTTTAAAATATAGCTAATATCGAAACAAAATAACCCAGCAGTCTCATCTACGAGACGTTTAGGCCTCCTCCAATAGCACTGACAGCTCGGCTCATAGCTTGCAGGTTTGCTTAGTGGCAAACTTTTTTCATTTGATTGGTTCAACTGACGCCCGAATTTAATTAAAATATTATTTTTTGTCACGTCATCCGCCGATCCGCGGTTTATCCGCATCTCTAGTGTGTGTGTGTGTGTGTGTGTGTGTGTGTGTGAGTTGGCTCGGCCCTCCCTCATGCAGTTTAATTGGTTGACATTGCGTGTATGATTGACAGGAACAGAATGTGAGGCTGATCAGACAGTTGAAACGAATGTGTATGTGCCTTTAGGCCTATATAATTATTTGTTTGTTGTTCTTTGAATTAGTCAGTTATTTTAAATAAAATTAAAATCATCCATTATTTCATTATTACATAATGATTTAATTTCTATAGGCTATATTTTTAGCAGACTTTTTTTTTCCTGTCCACTCGGTCTTGTCTTGGACTCGAACTTCTTTGGGCTTGGTCTTGACTTGGACTCGACTAGTCCTGGTCTTGGACTCGACAAAGGTGGTCTTGACTACAGCCCTACTTTTAGCTCACTGTGACATTGATGATCATATGGAGAGATCACTGTGAGATCAACATGTTGACTGGGTGAGAGCACCCAATTATAATTAATTAACTGTTAACTACTTAACAAATTCTGCTTACTTAATTTATTTTAAACTTACTATCAAATGCACATGATGTTCTAACACAAGTATTCAGCCCAGTTCAGTTGTTGTGTGACTTTTCCAGAAGTCAGAGAACGGAGGTGCAGTCAGGGTACTTCTTATTCCTTCTTAAAGAGGCACTTTGATTTGGTTTATCTATAAATGTTAATGAATGCATTAACTATCAAACATGTACTAATGTAGTTAAGGCTGTAGTCATTGGTTCATGATTATTTCATGCTTTTAATTATCATTAGTTCATGTTGAATTAAGTATTAATCCAGGTATTAGTACATGATTATTCATATACCCTTATTGTAAGTGTGACCGTTTTTTCCTCACTTAAAGCAAACAACACACTCTCACACACTGATGAATTGTCACACCTTTAGTACAGTGGGGGAAGTTCAAATTATCTGATTGGTCAGTTTAAACATCTCACAGTTGGGTTAAAGTCACATGGTCAGGAAAGGATAAAAAAGATTGAAACTGTTGCTCTGTCTTTTTTTATGCTCTGGCTCTCTTTCTTTACTTCCTCTTTTCTTTGTCTCTTACTCTCCCTCTCCCTCTCTCTCTCTCTCTCTCTAGCTCTCAGGAAACATTTACATGCTGAGTAAGATTAATGGTATAAGTTATCATCATCTCATACATATCTATTTTGTAACTATTTTAAGTAAGGGATAATGTATAGCGAGGCGGTTGTTATGGCGAATACAACCCCGACAGGCTGATCAGGACGCGAAGCAGAGCCGAGCTTGAATCAGCCTGAAGGGCTTGTATTTGCTATAACAACTGCCTCGCTATACATTATCCCACTTATTACATGGCTACCTAACAAATAAATCAATAATTTGACTCAAAATATTGATTTAAAAAGGAGTTTATTGATTTAAAAACGATTAAATTGCCAGAGTGAACAGAACTGCGTCCATAGCAACGCTCTGTTTTTCATGGCAACGGTCTGTTATACTTCACAGCGGTTATCAAGAAATAACAGACCGCATTCTACATTGGAATTCAACCAAGCCATGTAATAAGTACAACTATAAACATATTTTGTCATTAAACCTTTTCAATTACAAATAATGTGCTAAATAGTTTTGATTTGGTATTGACTATGAAGTGCTACATATTGCAATACAATATAGTCACTCTCTATAGCAACGCTCTCCCACATATTAATCTATTGTAACTGCGCTTATTTCCGTCGTTGGTATAAGTAGCAGTGGGTGGAATAGACAAGAAATGTACAGTTTTCTACCATCTTGCTGACAACTTTTCTTTAGTCATTCGGCAGTCTTGCAGCTTGAACCTCTGCAGGAAATCCACCCTTACACTCTTAATATGAAGATAATTCTTCATCATCAGATGTTTGAGTGACACTATGTCCAGTATCAGGAATAATACAGTATGATCTGTGTGTATCAATACACAACTCTGAGATCACAACGTGAATGTGTGCAAGAATAAACTGAGCATGTTCAAATGACTAATTCCACTAAATGTCTTTAGAGAAAATACAGATTTCTTTACCTGTGAGAAGTGAAGAGAGAATGATCAGTCCCAGCAGACACAGATCACACTTATCAGCCATTTTGTGTTTCTGTCAGTCTTTCTCTTCATTATATATAGTTACAGCTCCTCCTCTTCATTATATATAGTTACAGCTCTTCCTTTAAACATCATCAGCTCCTCCTCTGGTTGGTAACTTCCTCTGATCTCATCAACTCAGTGTTTAGTCCTGACTCTATGACACAGCTGAAGAAGCGATCAGAAAGATCTCTGGTGTAAAACTGTGTTGACTTTGAAAAGCTCTGGATCAGAAAGTGAGCTGAACTGTACAGTGGCGTCCAGAAACCAACCAAGTCCATAAAGAAGTATTATGTTTTACACTGAACAAAGTGCTTTAAAATGAACCGTTCCACACAAATCAATACTGTGGCAGGATAAGTGATGTTGCCCTCCTATTGGCTCTGGTTAAGTGGGGCTTTGACAGACCAATGAGGTGGAAGTGACCACAGTATTTAAGGGCCCTTATTTTGACAGGTGTACGTGTCCTCTAAGTCGGGGTTCTTCCCTTCCTGGCATTTTTCATTTCGGTTCTCGGTTCCTTTAAGGTACGTTGACACTCTCTCTGGTGGTGTAATGATGTGGATTTTTTGTAAGTAATATGCTCCATTTTATACTTTACCTAGAGAGGGGCTGGTGGTGATGGCACTGTAGCAAGTTTGTGGCGGAGGTGCTGTCAGTAATAGCATGTTAGCGGGTGCGTGTGAATGCTGGCCGGTAAACAGAGCCGCAGCACCTGTTGTGAGTAACCATACAGCTCTGCGTTTGGTTGTTCTACCTAAACCGTAAGTACGCCTCTCCCTCGTTTACATTTGGGGTTTGGTGTATTTAGTTGACTTGTGCCTCTTTGTTGAAGGTAAATGGGGAAAATGGACCATCACTATCTCTAAGCCCTAACTGAAGACGCTACATGTGACACCACGAAACTTCCTTATGGTGTGGGCGCTTGGTGTCTGATTTGATGTGACTTGAGGTGGGTTTGGACGACCCCTGGAGTAGTAGCGCCTGCCCTGTTCCCGCTAAGCCTGGTTAGGGAGAAGTTTGTCATGCTGGGAGAGTCCTGAAAGCGAGATAATTTTATAATAGTGTATTTTTGTACTGCACCTCACGTCTCGAGTTATCTGCCTTCCAAATGGTAACACTTACCTGTGTGTCCTTATTGGGGGTTATTTCCCTGGCGCCCCACCAGGGTGGCGTAGTCGGATAAAACTAGTAGTGATTTACTTTTCCCTCCACTTGAGTAATGCCACAATACAAACATATTTATCCTCTCATTAGCTATGTGTCCATCACCCTGTTTTTATGCATATTTTGAAGTATCGCATCAGAAACGAGTGATGGAAATGCAAAATTTCTAAACTTTACATTTGGATGGAAACCCAGCTATTGTAGCTACTGATTATTTGTCAGAGAAAACAATTCCAACATAATGAAATATAGTTATTTGTAAGTGACCCAATACAGTGTCCTCAGGGTAATTTTTATGTCTTTTTTTTATTTTATTTTTTTAGTTACACTTTTTTTTTTTTTATCACATCACTAACACATTGTGTTGCTATATGTGTGTGTACCATGAACCTTTTATTAGGCTACTAAGTTTGTGCTTGTTAAAAACCACAAATTCACAACCTCCAGAAGTGTTGCACTGACAGATGCGTCAAGATCACACTTCATCTATATATACACAGCAAAAACTCCAGTGTTAAATTAACTCTCCTGGGAATTTATTTTAGACCACACTCAAAAGTGTTAAAATAAGGGTGTCACAACTTTTTACATCATTTACACGACAATGGTGTTTTGGGGCCTGATAACGCAAATGTTTGAAATTCAGGGCTGAATAAACAGGACTAAGTGAGCTCACGCCGGTCTATTTCCCGCACGTCTCACTATCTCTGTAGCAGGAAAACTCCAAAAACAGTGAGAGCGAGCACAACGCTGACTACGCTCAGCTGAGCACAGTGCTAAGTGTGATGTTCTCCGCTGTGATTATCAGTTGAGACTCATTAGAACGTCTTTCGCCGCCGTTTATTCTTAAAGCGGCGCGCCTCTGAGTGTGTCACTTGCTAGGGTTGCGCTCTAGCAAGCCACATTCATCAAAGACTAGCCCTCTCACTGGGAGCGCGTGTTGCATTTGCGGACCACTAGGGGCTAACTGAGCCCATGCCAGCCTATGTCCCACATGTCTCACTCTCCTGCCTGAGCAAGCACAGTGCTTAAGGGTCTGCAACTAGGGTGACCACCTGCTAATAAGCTCAAGGGGGGACAAGGGGTATGTTTCTGAGGGACAATGTGGGACACTGCCCGGCGCAGCGGTGCCCCCACCCCACGGGCAGACTCACTGATAGTGGTTTACCCATTTCTATACCACCTACCACATGGTATATGAATAATGCCCTATTCCTCTAAACATGTGTAATTGCTGATGATGTATGTATGCTCATGAATAGGTCAACCAATGTGTATTTTTTTTCTAAATAAAGATTCATAATATTTTGAACATTCAATGAATTGACAAATGCACTTCCACTTACGATTTACTATTTAATTTGATTTATTTTCCATTACAATTTATTCACTTTAAATAAATTATAATATAAAATTATAGGATTAACAGGAATTGTAGTTGCTCAACACCACTGTAACAGTTTTAAAAAAAATACGATTGACATCGTAGCCTATTCCCCTCCATGTCCGATTGAGAAGGACGTTTTGCAAAGGTCACAAAGCCCTCTCGGTATCCCCTTCAACACCTTTCAGCCACAAATATGAATTTTCCCAGTCTTTCTTGTAGGCTACCCACACCTTCTCTTTTTAATTGATAATGGCAGTGCCTCTCAAACTCAGTCTCTTTCTCCATTTTTCGAATTGGAAAGCGCGCATCTAAAAGTTCCTTCCCAGTGTGTCTGGTATGCGCGTGCGTGCGCTGTCATGACAACAGCGAAAAAGTTGACGACAACCTAGTCAGCAGTTTAACTGAGGGGTTTGTGTGGCAACAATAGCGTGCTGAACTGTCAAGTAATGTTCGTTTGGCTGCCTGGGGCTCGAGGATATACAGCGACCAACTTTTTTTGGAGCAAGCATAGATTATGCGTGACATGGTCTCAATTTGCGGGACGCATTAATTGGGCTTCAAACGCTGTGCGCGCACGCGCTACGCGGGACGGGTGGTCACCCTATCTGCAACTGAAAAAGATGTCTCTCCCCTGTGGCTATCAGGGACAATTATTGAGCATATCACTCTCTAAAGAGCATCTTTAGCCAGTGGTTGTTTTACAGCCCCGCGCCAATGTGCGTGTCACTTGCCAGGCCTGTGCCCATGGAAGCCCATTCATCAGAAGTAGCGCCTCCGCCCAGCCAAACTGCTACTTCTATGAACACCAGTCCCCGACTGAACTAATTGAGCCCTTAGCCACCCGGACCGAGGCTTGGAAAGCTATCCCCGGTGTGTTAAAATGGGTTCTGGGCATGATGACATGAGGTTACTCGCTCCAATTCGCTCACAGACCACCCCGCTTCACGGGCATAGTCAATGCTTCAGTGAAGAGCAACGTGGCTCACGTCCTCCACACTGAAGTACTGAGCTTACTGGCGAAAATGCTGTCAGGCTTCTATGGCCGCTACTTCCTCATTCCCAAGAAGGATGGCAGCATCAGGTCCATCACAGACCTCAGACATCTGAACTACGCCCTCACGAAATGGCTGTTCAAGATGTTAACTTTGAAACGAATCGGGCTTGTTTTTTCTCAGTGGATCTGAAAGATGCATACTTTCATATCCAGATTGCCCCCCTTCACAGACCGTTCTTGAGGTTTGCATTTCGAATGGGTTGCATACCAGTATACAGTCCTACCATTGGACTGTCTCTGGCACCACCTGACTGCATCATATCCTACAACATCTGGACAAACCTGGTTCTTATGTGAGGATCCTGTTTGTGGACTTCAACTCGGCCTTCAACACCATCATACCAAACATCCTCCTGTCCAAACTAACCCAGCTCCCTGTGCCCGCCTCCATCTGTCAGTGGATCTCCAACTTCCTGACATACAGGCATCAGTTAGTGAGGCTGGGAAAATTCTCATCCACACCTGCATAATCAGCACTGGCGCCCCCCAGGGGTGTGTTCTCTCCCCACTGCTCTTCTCCCTGTACACCAATGACTGCACTGCAAAAGACCCCTCTGTCAAACTCCTTAAATTTGCAGACGACACCACACTTATCGGCCAAATCCAGGACGGTGACGAGTCTGCTTACAGGCTGTTGAAGGAGGTTGAACAGCTGGCTGTCTGGTGCAGTTATAACAACCTTGAGCTTAACACACTCAAAACAGTGGAGATGATCGTGGACCTTAGGTGAAACCCTCTGCACTCCCCACTCTCAGCATCATGAACAGCACTGTGGAAGCAGTGGAGTCATTCAGGTTCCTGGGCACCACCATCTCTCAGGACCTGAAGTAGGAGTTCCACATATACTTCCTTCACCAGCTGAAGAAGTTCAACCTGTCACTGGAGCTGCTGATACAAGTATAATCTGCAGTCACTGAATCCTCTGCACTTCTAGAACTGTCTGGTTCAGCTCAGCTATCAGATCTCAGAAGACTACAGCGGATAGTCTGCTGAGCGAATCACTGGTACACCTCTCCCCACTCTTCAAGAACTGTACTCATCCAGAGTGAGTAAAGAGCTGGCAGAATCACCCTGGACCCCTCACACACAGGCCTCTTCCTCTTTGAACTGTCTACAAAGCTCTGAGCACCAGAACGGCCAGGCATAGGAACAGTTTCTTCCCTCCGGCAATCCACCTCATGAACAGTTAATGCCTCCACTTGGCAATAAACATGTGCAATACTTAAACACCATTTAAACATTCATTTATTTAACACACCACACGTCTTATTTACATGTCCTTGCATTTGTATTTTGTATATTGTGTATTTTACTAAATCTATTTTATTTTATTTGTATTATCTGTGTCCTGTCACTGTTAGTATGTTTGAACAGTGGAAGCTTCTGTCACCAAAACAAATTCCTCGTATGTGCAAACATACCTGGCAATAAAGCTCTTTCTGATTCTGATTCTGAGAACAAACTGTACAAGACATGTATCAAAATGTCATAGACTGACAAATCTATTTAAATAGTTTTTTTTTTTAGTTTTTTTTTTTTTTTTTTTTTTTTTTTTTAGATGGTATGTGTGATGATAAACCAGTCTGTGAGAGCCAGTGCAAACCACTGAAGTGAGAGACTGATGATGTGTGACAGTGATCATGTGATCATGAACCTTGTGTAGAAGCTGCTGCTGTAGTTTGATGTTGAAGTAATCATGAAGACCTTGATTAGCAATTATACAGTTTATTTTATTAAAACACTTTTGGTTGTCATACTGTAGAATTAATATAATCAATTATATGAAATTAATAACACACATGACAGTCTAGAAGAGATCAGCTGATCAGAGCACAACATGATGATTATATCGGTATCATCATCATCAAGTAGATGACATCATCTGATCACATTTTTCTCTTACTGTTCTTGCCATAACACACAGTTCCAGCAGCCAGAGAAAAACTAACATTAAAACATCAAGAGTCAAACTGACCAACTAAAGCAAACACTGATCACCATAATGATGACATCAAACCAAACTATTATTATTAACAAATCATCAACATCTAAACCTCTATTAATCTCAATAAGAACTTTTCCACACATATGACAGAAATAAAGTCAGTCTGGTTAGTAATAAGTGAAGCTGGTAATGCTGTTTGTGGAGTTGTTTAATGAAGTTGGAGCCTGACATCAAATGTTTAGGCCGGCTACACACTGGCTACACAGCGTGGCGTTTCTGTTGCGTGAGCGTGGCGTTTTCTATGTCTTTGCACACCAGAAACGTGTCTGACGCGGCGCTGCTGCTGCTAGGTGACGATACAGCAAAGACAACGTCTGCAGTTTTGACAGCAAAATAGGCTACAGAATATTTCGTTCTGTATTGACAGGTGCAATATTTGAAAATCGGTAATTATTATTATTTATTTTTTAAATTACATTTATATCTGCATTTATGTCAAAACCTAGAGACTTCCAAACATCAAAATATAATTTATTGATATGTATTCATATCAAAATTACATATAAACATCCTTTCCTATTCTATTTTGCCTGGAAACGCTTCCAACATGCTTGCGTGTCGCGTGAAAAATAGGCCTCGGTTCATATTTCTAGCATGCACGCGTTTTCTTCCGCACCTGAGATGTGTGTGTCACGCAGGCGGTGTGCAAGATCTAATCTGTTAACATGGGAGCCGAAATAAAAACGGACACGCCACGCAGCCAGTGTGTAGCCGGCCTAACACATCAACCCAATTTTCATTTTCAACCAAAATTTGACGTCTAAACGATGAAGTTCATGTCCAATAACATTTCTAGGTGGGGTGACCTCACATTGTGGCCATAATATGAGCACACAGTGAGTGCGCTGAGAGGTTACACTTGTGACTCACATTGTGATCATATGGAGAGATCACTGTGAGATCAACGTGTTGACTGGGATGTTAATGAAAATAAATCTGGCCTTTTATTTGTAAAAAACACACACACACACACACACAAAAAACACATTTTAATCTAAACTTGGTGTCACTATTTCTTCAAGGTGATCAGAGTTTTTTTCTTTGTTTTCTGAGAAGAAGAAAATAAAATGATAAACAATCCTCTGTAAGTTTTTGCTATTTTAAATATTGTTGCAGATTTGCTCTAAACTCATCAGTATTTTATTGTAATATTGCAGGCATCTCTATTTCCTCTGGGTGCTTCGAGTCCTTCCTCCCTGCAAAATAAAAGCATTGACTGACCTCTCGTATGTGTTTTTATCATGATTGCAGATTGTTCCAGATCAGATGAGTGTGAATCATCAGATTGTGTGCGGCTCAAAACTCACCAGCTCTTCTTGCACAGATGATCTGAAGAAGAATCACAGTAGGAGCAGCAAACACTGCGATCTCAACAATAATCACAATCACTGCAGGAAACATGAGAGGAAGAAGAGAAACTGTACATGACTGAAGTCAAGGGTATTCAACTATCAACAGTTATTGATGAAGCTTTTACAGACTGACTGATAGTTTAATGTTATAAAGCTGTCAGTATAAATGAACGTGTCGTACCTCTGTATAATGATCCAGCAGTCACACTGACTTCAGTTTCTCCTGGATCTGTGGATCACGTCTGTTAGTTCAGTTCAACACATAATGCCACATATACACAACATCATCATCACATAATACTGGAGCTGCTCATCACAGAAATGATGAATATGTGCACGAGTCTGTCATCATTATCTTCTTACTTCAATCTCAAGGTGTCAGGAGGAGAAAGACTATCGCCATTGACCAAAAATAAATCTATTTGATGCTTTATTCATTCATAGATATTCATGTTTTAACTTATAAGTGAGTTTCTAGCACACTTGCATTTCTAAGTTTGCAGAAACAGTGAAATGTTGAATATCTATTTACTGACGGCATCTAAAACATACAACGTTTCCTGTATGAAAACATTAAAATGCACAAATATTGAGGAATCCTTCGAGGTTGATGTGTGTGACAGTGATCATGTGATCATGAACTGTGTGTAGAAGCTGCTGCTGTAGTTCGTTCACACACACCTTGATTCAGAGAGATTGGTGTGGTATCTGGAGTCAGTGTTGCTGCTGTAGTTGATGTTACAACTATTAAAAACAAGATGGCAATAGTAACATGGGATGAGTTGTGTAAGAACTGATTTTCCTGCTAAAACAAAACGCACCCTGCAATAAAGCCATAAAATGCACCCTGGACAGCAGATAGCAAAGACAGAGCACAGAACCTTGTCCTGCCCAAACTTATCTCCTTGTCCCCTTGTTTGACTTCAACTCATCCCCCCTCTCCCTCCTCAAGACACTGAAAGTTCATTAAGAATGTCTATATAACACATATGGTGTATCTTGTGAATGTTTTTCCTTTTCATGTTTGGTATCATTTTAAGTGTCTCAATGCGATTGGTAAAATGGTCTTAATTTCATTGCAGTCATTGGTTTAATGAGAAAGATTGAGAACTTAGGAGAATCCTGTTTCTCCTCTCTGGGTGAGATCTCTTTAAGATATCTCAAGAAACCAGGTACTACCCCCCTGGGGTACATGGATTGGCCCAAACAACTCTAAACAACATTTGTATAACCCCTTTTGTTCTGGTCTGGTATTTAAGGCGAGGTGACAGAGCAGTCTTTGGGACCCTGTAACCAGGATCAGCCCCATACAGAGCTGTTTCAGGGTTTTCCTGTTGGAACACACTCACACACCACTGTGTGTCTCTGTCAGGAATACAGTAGGCCTACATTGCTTACTTTTAGAGTCATCTTTGAGTGAATGATGTCATGTATCTATTATCTCTGAATTGGCTTTTAAACAGTGTTTTTGTGTAATTGGCATGATACATTTTTACCTGACAAATAAATGTTACATCTTGATTTATTCTGCATTTTTCAGAAATCATTATTTTTAGTAGACTAAAGTGCAGTCTGGTGTTTCTGCAAATCTCTGTCCAGGATAGATCAAACTGAAGGCACTATGAATGGACCATGGGGCACATCTTAGGGAGATCTTCTGATTTCTGACTATTCCCTGACTTAGCATGTTGTACGCTGCATCTATTATAAAAAATTACATATATGGGTCTGCAGTGAGCGGCTGCATAGAGTAAAATATTTGCATTTATTGAATATATTCAATATTTATGACTATTTTCTAATCAGAAACACAATCTAAATTTGATTATCATTTGAAATTGGAGTCAGATTAAGCGTAGAGCTAAACTAATATTGAAACTAAATTCCAATAAATTAAGTGAACTTCACTGGAGCGCTGAAAAGACAGACACGCATTATTCCTTCGCCAGGCCGTTGGACTCTGTCGTTGGGCCAATGGATGGTCCTTACACTTTAATTCCCTGTTGTCACTGTAAAGACGCTTTGGAACAATCCACATTGTTAACAGCGCTGTATAAATGAAGATGACTTGACTGAAAACAGAAGAATAGAATACAAAAGCCTGGCAGAACATAATGCAGGAATTTGTGAGGATGAAAATTAAAATAGTATACAAAAGACAAGTTATATTTAATATGATAAATGGGAAAGATGACCCCAGAGCAAAGAAGTCAGGTGATGAGTAAAATAGAAAACTCGAAATATAAAAAGATGTAAACAGAATAAAACCATCATTAGAAAAGAAATACAGCTCGATGAATATAAAGAGCAATAGATAAAAAGAAGGAAAGGATACATTGAAAAATGATTAGCCTGTTGAAGAGAAACATTTGTGACCAAATGGTATAATTAAATTGAATTTTAAAGATATGGTATTAAAGATTAGATTAAACATAACACAATCTAATGGTATAATAATCAGTAAAAGATGGAAACTCCTTTGTTAATGAAAAAAATATCATTTATATTAGATAAAGGTGCTCAGGTGTCCTCAAATTTACAGATAATATTTGTATTAAGACAATAAAAGTGAATGAGTAGGAGAGAAATTCAGCATTAAAATGATAAAAGGTGCAGATAATTTACACGCAGGAAGAGACTTAAAGATTAAAAGTAAATATTGAACAAGAATAAAAATGTATATGGAGTAAAATTATAGAATTAAAAGAGGAATTACTATGAGCTTTATGAGAAATTCCTTATATGGAAAATATAAAAATGATTGTGGAGTAAAGACTATTAGTAATTAGTGAAGAATATGCTCATAAAAACTTTATGTGAGATACATAAACTGCCACGATAATATACAATTAATATAATGGGTACAGAAGAATTAAATAAGGCAATACAGGAGTTATTTGAGTTAAGGAAGATTACTTCTGCAATAACAAACAGTCCTGGGCCCGGTTCCCCGATAACGCTCAGAAGACTCAAAAGATATATCTTACCAAAGTTGTTTATGTTCCTAAGTGTGTTGAATTAGCCTAATTGAATACTGTCTGGGTGTATTAAAACTTCAGAATTATATTCGTATAGACCTGCAACAGTGATAAGGTAAAGCTAAGAGTGGTCCAGAAAGTGTGACTTACAGAAGATATACTTAGCGTACGAACGTGTCGGGAATCGTGCCATAACGTTAAGAGAGAGGTTAAGGAATAGGTTAAGAACTACTTAGCGATAAGAACATTTTGGGGAACCGGGCCCTGTACAATAAATACTTTATTTAATTTATTTACAATAAATCCCAACAATAGATGAAACTTTTAAATAAGTAACAAATAAAGCATTAAACAGAAGAACAAAGTCAGATAGGCGTTATGGTATTAATGCGGTTGAACAATTGAGGGAAGGTTAATTTCTCTTAATATTGGATTTGGCTAATGGCTTTTGGTCGACTCCATTAGCAGAGGTTAGTCAAGAAAAGACTTATTTCACTGTAAATAACAAACATTACGTATATCAGAGATTACCAAAGGGATATGTAAATTCCTCAGCAGTATTTCTATTAAAGAATCACCTGTGGAAGTTTATATTGATGATAAACCAGGCATTAAATAGGCTGGTGAGATGACATACAGCTGCCCCTGATCACAGATAATCAGCGGTAACGCCCACATGAAACAATCAGCTTAACAAAACACATTTAACACACACAAACACACAGGACAAGAATGAGACAGCGGATCTACCAACCGTGACAACAGAGAGCTCAACTTTATGTTATATCTTTCAGGAGATAGAGTCTGGATCGAGATGTTGGGCTAACAGAGGTGTCCCAGAATAACACAACGACAGGAGAAAGGCTTGTTTAAGTCAAGTGTTGTGGTAACATTGATAAACATAGCAGTAGTCATGGTGGTGTTCTGGGTTGTAGTCACATTTTTTATAAGAATTTGACTACAATAAATCAAGACACTGTGGAAAAAAGGTGAGACATATAGATCCTGGTTACAAAATGGATGCAACCTTTGTGATCGACAAAGAGATTGACTGATTCAGAACAATTGATTTAGAATCTAATGAATCATTATGATAGGTGAAAAACAATAAAAAAATGTAAATGTAAGACATTTAATGAAGATTGCAAGGAGTATTATACAAGAGAAAAGTATATGTTATATGAAACTTTGCAGAAATTAAGAAATCCAATTCCTAGTTTAACCCTTAAACTGGCGATGTGATCTGGGTGTAACATAGTTTTTGTCGTCTTTTTTGGGGCGTAAGAATGATTTTTTCATCAAATCCTTTTATCATTTATCACAGCCTGTCTGTCTTGAGTATGCTGGTCACATGATTTGCTTCAAGTTATCTGTGATCAATTAGTCAGTCTGACCTAAATCCAAATTTTTTTACCATTTTACCGATTTTTTTGGTAACGCAAGGTCCGATTTCAAAACGGGTTTCATAGGCTGAATCTTGAGTTTGTAAGCTTTCCAATGATATATAATATGTCAACATTATATGAGTTGAAGTATAGGATATAATTGTTTTAAACATGCAATGGCAGTTACAGTTATAGATTTGGTCCTTTTTTTATACCCTAAACAGGCAATGTGATCTGGGAGTCACAACTCATAACATCCAAAATACATAACATTTCTCAAAGATTCTTTTGGATATGATTTACTTAAGTCCAGATGGTATAAAAAATGACATGAATTTATTTGTTGCTTATCATTTTCTACTCTTGCCTGTTTAAGGGTTAAAATGGTATAGTGAATCCAATAAAAAGCTGAAGTAACTTTAGGAGGTGAAAAGTATTCAGTAAAGAAAAAAAAAGTTTTATTAAGTTCGTATTAAAACAGATAAGTTTTCAGAAGAATGTCTAGATGACAATCGTATTGAGTGTGCTAAAATGAGATACAAATGAAAAATGAATGTGTGTAAAAATCAAGTTAAACATCAAACTTGAGAAACTGGAGAGATGAACTGCATAGGCTGTACATGTGTAGGATACTGGAAATGTGAAAATAACTAATGAAAAAACAAATACAAAGATGAATGTTTAAGGCTAACATGAAATTAAGACTCAAATATTGAGAGATAACAGAGAATAATACAGTAACTGATCAGATGATAGTACAGTTTAGACTGTGTGATGTGCTGGAAGATGTGGCAATGCACACGTATGGGGAAATAAGTCCAATCAACATCAAGGGTCTGATAAAAGGCTCATAATTAGGGCATTATAGTAAGAGTACAGTAAATAATACAGCATGGGTAAAATATTATCCTTTACCTTTAGTCTTGATAAGATGAAGTAAAAATGATGAAGTAATAATTACCAGGGAGATTCCTAAAGAAATTCCAGAGTATTATAAAAGACAAAAGATCTGCCATAACAAGCATATAAACTAACATGGGATTTTATTGATAATTTGGCAGAGGATGAAGAATTGTTCAATTTGAATAAAGTTCTGGGGTCTCATTTATAAAACTGTGCGTAGGAACCTTACTAAAAGTGTACGTGCGCCCGAAAGCCAAAAATGGCGTACGCAAAATAATATTCGGATTTATAAAACCGTTCGTACGCCAGAACCTGCGCAGAATTCACTTTATAAATCCCAGTCAGCGGAAGATTGTGCGCACATGCGTCTCCTCCCCGAAATAACCATATATGGAGCTTACAACGCCTAGTTTTACTATGCAGATCCTCATCTGCATATCATTTGCATATGATTATTCATCCACGTGATAACGTTTAAAGGTACAAGACACATTACATGAATAAAAATCAAGTAGTTGCCTATCCTTGTCTTGTTTTTGAATGCATAAATCAAATAGTGTAAAACACATTTCAGAGAAAGTTTTTCTCAATCTTTTCCACTGGCCGAACTGTATTTTTAATACTTTTAATGGAAACAGATAGGCCTTGGGCATTATTTGCACGAAACTATTTTCTCAGACAATCTGGTATTATCATGATAAGCAGTTATCTCTGTGGTTAAAACATTAAAACAAAGCATGCCAGAGGAAAAGTGTTCAAAAACACGGCATTAACAACAAATATTTCTATTGACTGAATTTGAATATAAAAATGTTGTAACTTCTCAGTAATGATTTCATGTTTAAGTGCTTAACTCCATTAGTTTAAATCATTATTTTATTTATTTAAACTGTTATTTGCGTCAGTTTCACTAAACGGCCCAACGCGCTCGCTGGCGCGGACATTTAAGAAGGAATGGATATTTGCTTCAAGTGGCAGGCTTGGTGAGTGAAATTATATCTGTATTATCTTTCTGTATATGTTAAATTTTCTTTAGATTGTCTGTCTAAAAGTGACCAAAAAGACACTTAACTCCAGCTCACCATCGGTGTCGCTAATTCCCTTTGTCTCCAGAATGTGCGTACGCACGGCTCAGAGTTTGCTTAAAGGTGCGCACATTCTCCCGTCAAGTTTGTTTTTTATAGATCACAACCTTTGCGTGGGAACTGGCGTACGTACGTTTCCAGCCCCGTTTTGTGCGTACGCACGCTTTATAAATGAGACCCCTGGACTGTAAAGTATTTTGGAGGAATGAGTCCAAGCATATATGCAGGATGGGCATGTTTGAATCAGATATTGGACAGTAATATTAGAAGGAATCATATAAATCAAGGGATAAGCAGATTATTGTCTGACTCTACTGTGACTGTGTGCCACCATTTCCATTCTTAGAAAACATCAAGAATGAATGGAAAGAATGGAAAATGGTGAGCCAGAGATGTCTGGTTTAGGAAAGATTTTCAGAATATTTTTTTTTTCTGGAATATGTAAATTATTAAAGAAATGTAAAATGGGCGTGAATAAATCCTCTGACATTGACTTACGTTCAGTAAGACCTTCATCTAAGAGAGAAGATGTTGTGAGACTGTACAAAGCAACATGTGTATAATAACAGACTCAGAGAACTAGAGACTGGAGAGACCAGCACATCTCAACATGATATACAGCAGACTGACCCTTACACAACCTTTCAGAGGCCCGGAGGAACATGGCATGTCCAACACACTGCTAGATATACATTTATTATATAGAAAAATATAAATGTATTCATTAATAACAAGTGAACATTGTAATAAATGATAATAAGTAGAAGTATATGAAGTTATGAAATGGGACAATATACTTTGGACTATAATGTATTTATAGGACTTTAGAAAAACTGCAAGAAGACGACTGTTGTTAAGACATCAGAAGTGCTGGATTGCAAGTAGAGATGATGAATGCATGAGTTGTCTTTAAAATGTTATTTGTACAGAAAGCTGATTTTGAGATGGCAGACCTATGTAAAGAATGGTTTTGATAAAGTGAAGAATATATGTGGTACAATGACAGTGATGGATTGATTGAATATTGTGTGAAAGCATTCGAGTTGATAATGTATTTTAGCACAGATGTGTCTGAGAGATATAGAAACGTTGAAAATGCGCCACCCAGCGGTCAAAGAATTAAAGAGCACCTGTTTATACACAGTAAATTCCACAGTGTTAAATCAACACTGCTCAGAGCAAATATGGTCCCACTCTACAGAGTGTTAAAGTAACACTAAAGCGGTGTTAAAGTTAATGAGATAATTAAGTGATTAATTTAGTGATGATTGATCATTATTGAAGACACCTGATGTTAACAAGCAGAATCACTGAAGGAGAAAATCATAAATTGTAAGTTACCATTATGGTGATGGGTGTTTGCTTTAGTTGGGCTCTTGACCCTTATATGTTTACTTTAAATTTTACTGTTGTTTGTCTGCTGTTATTGAATTATGACAGTTAAATGAACAAAGTAAAGTGTGATCTTATAGTGTTGGTTATGTTATGACATAATCATGCTGCGATCTGAAAAATGAAACTTTTTGAGATAGTTTGGTTTAACTTGTTACCAGCAGCTTTGTGATTTTAATAGCATATGATTATCAGTACTAAAATATTTCATAAACATTGTTCTGATCAAAAGACTTTCAAATTAATTCATTTAGAAACACAGACATGAATAATCAGCCTGTGAATCTCAACAATGGTGACAATAATAAAACATGTTGCAGTGGCTGCCACCAATCACAACTCATTAATGGCTCCCATCATGCATTGCGGTATGAATAAATTATGATTTGAATTGTCTATGTAATTTACTTTTCCTAATTGAATATTCTGCCCGTCACCATTGTTGAGATGCATAGACTGAATCTTGACGTCGGTGTGTGCCTAACAGAAAGATTTTTTTGTTTTAAGAAATCCTTTTAAGAAATCCTTTATATTATATAAAAAATTCTGGATATTTATGCAGAATCACAGTTATTCTGCAACCAACAGCATAAATCAAAGTCAGAAATAAGGATCATAATGAGGTCAGTGATCAAGTTCAAATGATGATTGTCATAATATAACCAATACCATCAGATCACTTTTTTTCCTTTGTTCATCTGGCAGTTATAAGATACAACAGCCAAACAAAATCTAAAGTAAATGTATAAGGGTCAAGAGCCCAACTAAAGCAAACACCCATCACCATAATGGTAACTTACAATTTATGATTTTCTCCTTCAGTGATTCTGCTTGTTAACATCAGGTGTCTTCAATAATGCTCAATCATCACTCAATTAATCACTTAATTATCTCATTAACTTTAACACCGCTTTAGTGTTACTTTAACACTCTGTAGAGTGGGACCATATTTGCTCTGAGCAGTGTTGATTTAACACTGTGGAATTTACTGTGTACATGAGTTTCATGGTAAATATACCATGGATGTTATAACAGTGATAAAATGTGATAAAGTATTTTATTTTATAGACAGGAACATTGATGGGGTCCTGCAGGAGACAGGATCAGCCACTCCAGACACAATTGTCTCGTCAGAGCATCGAGATGAAACAAGCGGCCCAAGGGGAGGTAGTAATACCGCAGTACTTCACTCCAAAGATCAGTTAGTCTGATTAATGGGAAGGGGCCATACGTTTCTGTGTAAAGACTCTGAGGGACAATTAAGTGGAGAATGTTATTAATGTAATTAATAATGGTAAACTGAAGCAAGTCAATTTTGATGTTATTTGACCATAATAAAACAAAGTTAAAAAGCTTGGATTTCTGGAGATTTGGTAAACAGGAGATCCTGGGTGAAACATTAAATGAGTGTTTTTCACATGAATGTCCTTACAGAGTCAGGACAAATATATACTAAACTAAGAAAATATGATAAAAACAGACAATGTTATATGCAATACCTGAGTTTATAAAGAAAAACACACCACACTGAATCTTTGGCAAAGCTCTTTCTAATACAATTTCAATTTTTCTCTACTCTGCCATATGCTTAATAAATGCTTACAGCGATGAAGAAAAGGTTCAGAAGAAGGAGGACAGAGAGGCAAAGGCTTTATTGACCAAGTCCTAGGGGGTTTCCAGGAGGGGATTACCAATGAACAAGTTTTAGGGAGTTTCCAGGAGGAGATTTCTGAAGATGTCAAAAAGTTGATGGACTTTAAAAGAGCTGGAATGACATGTCCAGTCAGACGCTGATTCACCAAGGACGGCCTCTCCGGTGTTAGATGCCTTGCCATTGCGCCTCATGAAGATGAAAGCTTGTAAATTATTTGGTTTTGATTTACTTTTATTTTTATTTTATATATTAGTACCTTTAATGTAAACTAGTTAACCTGTATTTAATAAAATATATATATAATTGCAATTAAGAAGCTCGTCTGCCATTAGTCTCTGTTTTACAAAAGATTGAGCTGAACTGCTCAATCAGTTAAGTTCTTGGGTGGATATTGAAAAAGAACTAATTGCCCCCTTTCCTGCGGAGGCCTTCTTGACACAGCTCGCCCGATCAATACCAGATCAAAATCCAGTTCTTAAATTTACTAGGGAAAGCTGGAAATTGTATCACCAACATTCAAAACAAACCCCATGGCTAACAACTAGAGCAGGGGTGCCCAATCCTGCTCCTGCCGATTGACTGTCCTACACAGCTCATCGCCAACCCTAATCAAACACACCTGCCTTTAATTTTCAAGTGATCCCGAAGACGTTAATTGGTTGCTTCAGGTGTGTTTGATTAGGGTTGGAGATGAGCTGTGTAGGACAGTCGATCGGCAGGAGCAGGATTGGGCACCCCTGAACTAGAGCCTCGGTGTGGCACAACACCAAATTACGAATAGTTAAGAGGGCTTTCTGCTGGATACAATGGGCTAATAAGGGAATATGGTAAGCAATATTTCTTAATTTATGCAGTTTCAAAGCAATGGACTATCCAGGATTAAATGAGGAGATAGATTATAGACCTTTTCTGTGATTTCGGAATATTGTTTTTTTCCTGTGACTACTCACTTTTCATATGTATTGTATATGTATATGTGTGTGCATATGTATGCATGAATGTGTATACATGAATATATGCATGCTGTTTTTTGCTTACATTGTGACCAACAGCTTTAGTGCTGAGAATCATGTGAGAGGCGTGCCCTAGTAATATATGCATGAATGTATATGCATGCTATCTGTTGCTTCTTTGTTTATTATTGTGACCAACAGCTTCAGTGTTGAGAACCATGTGAGAGGTATGCATGAATGTATATACATGTTATCTGTTACCTGTGTTTCTGTTTATTATTGTGACTAATAGCTTTAGTGCTGAGAACCATGTGAGAGGCGTGTCCTAGCAATCACCTGCAGATCTTCAATACTGATTGTCAGCACCTGTGTGTTTGCTTCTACCTGTGTGTCTTTGTCATTATAAGATCAGTTTTTTATCTGCTTCACTATGCCCTGAAGAAGGCCCCATGCCGCTACGCGTGGGCATTTTAAAGTTGTCCATTTAGGACATGTCATTCTTACAATAAAGACATTTTAATTAAGGAGTGCCTCGGTTACCAGAGTTTTTCTCTACACTGCCTCTCAAGATGTTCCACCTTGGACCGAAGAGCACCCAAATCAAACTTAAAAGGAATTGAGCACGCCATTCATCTTGAATCTGAACAGTATCTTTGTGGTCACTACAAGGTTGACCTTTGTTGGCTTGCTGCTCCACTCGAAGAAGTGAGTGTTCCTGTTAAATTTGTGATTACTGACTGTGTCACAAAATATGACTGATACAAAAGCAAACTCCTTTTCATACTCCACTGAGGAGGGCAAACACATTGTGGTATCTGACTCCCTTCTGGCTGAAGTTTCTCCACATGAGGTGGAAGACCGGGATTATTTATATTCTGATTTGAAGAGACTATCTGAGAAAGACATTCGATTACATTGGCATACTATCACCTTGTCGGACTATTGGAGAGAAAAACGCATTCCAAGGGGGCTGCGCATCAAGAAATTTCCCTCTTTTGGTATAGAGGATGTTGCTTTCCGAGAGAAGTGGGAGGCCATCCTAAATAAATGCTCTCTTGATCTCATCTTGTTAATCATCGAGAAAACAAAAAAGAAAGAGAACAAGTGCAGGAGAGAATACGTGAACTGAGAGAAGAAATATCAAAAGGTAAAGATGACCTCCAAACAACCCCATTTGAAGATAAATTGAAAGAAAGCTTGGAGAAATTCACCATGGAGTTAAAACAGTATAAGCTGAAAAAATTCAAGAGGGATGAGAGAGACTACAAAGGTGGCAACGTAAGAAACTACAAGACCACAACGCCGTCAACGTTTTGTGTCCTTCAACCTAAGTACAAGTGGAGAGGAATCTGATGCTACACACATGTCCGAGGATTTTTTGGAGGACCAACCACACTCAACAGCTCGAGGTCGACAATCGACTTGGAAGGGAGGAGGAAGAAGAAAAAAACCAGAAGAGGGAGAGGTCGGTCAAGCTCTTCAAAAACCACGTTGGAATCTTCGGAACCAAAAGAAGAATGCACGGTAATTAATATCTCAAAATATATATTAACTCAAGACTCTGTGAATGTGCTATCAAAGGGATTGACTTTTTCCCCTACAAGTGAAGCTAATGCATTTAAAACTAAGGTGGACCTTTTTAGGTTCTACAGAAACCTTCATTTGAAGGTATGGTACCATCAGTCGAATAAACTCTTGAATAGCACACCTAAATTGAACTTTGACACCACTCATGATGCCAAGAGACATTTTAAGCCTAAGTCAAACTTTATGCCTATGAGTTCTAATCACACCTTGATTGCTTTTACCAAAAAGGTTTCTCATGACATAGATACTATGTTTGATAAAAGACAGAACAGAACAAAACACAATCTCTCAAAACGCGAAAGAGATGCACTGAATTCTCTAACAAAGAATGAGCAGATAATAATAAAGCCTGCTGACAAAGGGGGTGCAGTTGTAGTAATGGATAAATGTTCATATATTATTGAAGCTCAAAGACAACTAGGAAATAATATTTATTATGAACAATTGCAGAGAAATCCAATTGTAAAAATGAAAAACGAACTGAGGGACATTTTATCCTTTGGTAGAGACCAAAAATGGATTTCAGACAATGAATTTGCTTTTCTAATGAATGAGAATCCCCAAATGCCATGTTTCTACATGTTGCCTAAGATCCATAAGAATTTAGAACAACCTGAGGGTAGACCCATTATTTCAGGCAATGGATCCTTGACTGAGCCCTGCTCCCAATTTGTGGACTTTTTTATAAAACCTCTAGTGCGGGATCTCCCTTCTTTCATTGAAGACACTACTGATGTGCTATGTAAACTTATGAATATCACAAATGTCAAAATGTTTTATTTGGTGACTCTAGACGTAGCCTCCCTATATACCAATATTGACCACCAGGAAGGCCTATCAGCCTTACAACATTATTTGTTACATAGGTCGGAGACGTCACCACCCAACCATTTTTTACTTTCTCTCACAGAATGGATTTTACACAATAATGTGTTCCTCTTCCAAGACGATTTCTTTAGACAGCTCAAGGGCACAGCGATGGGTGCATGTTTTGCTCCTAATTACGCCAATTTATTTTTAGGTCACTGGGAAGAGCAATACATATATAATCGATCTAGTAACAAATTCTGTGACAAGATAGTATTTTGGGGACGCTTTATTGATGATATCCTCTTTGTTTGGTCTGGGAATGAGGAAGAACTTTTGCAGTTTCATGAGTACATTAATACAACTAACCCTAATATAAAACTATCAATTGAACATTCAAAAACATCTATACATTTTTTGGATTTGACTATCTCCATAGATGACAATAATTTTTTGCACACAACAATATATAGGAAAAGCACAGATAAAAACACTTTATTGAGGGCTGACAGCTTCCATCTAAGGAGCCTGAAAGATAACATTCCTTTTGGACAATTTCAGCGTCTTAGACGCATCTGCAATAATGACTCTGATTTCGAAATGCAGGCTCAAGACATGACAGCAAGGTTCAGGGCTAGGGGCTACTCACCAATGATAATAGAAAAAGCAATAATAAAAGCACGCTCCACAACACGCTCTGATTTACTAAAGAAAAAAAAGCGGAGGAAAGACATGGCTAAAAACAACTCTAGACCTGTCTTTGTTACCCAATATAGTAGTAGTGCCTCTGAAATGAAACAAATAATTAAGTCCAATTGGGGGTTAATTCAAAGTGATTCCATTCTGAAAGACGTTTTTCCAGAGCCGCCTATGACTGTGTTCAAGAAGGCACCATCTATAAGGGACAAACTTGTAAGAAGTTACCTTCCAGGTCCTAGACAAAAAACATGGCTAGAAAAAGGGTTGTGGGGGACCTATAGGTGTGGATCTTGCAGTCATTGTGAGGGTGTCATTCAAAGTAAGACTTTTTGTGATCTGAGAACGCAGAGAGAATTTAAGACTAATGGTTTTATTAACTGTAACTCTGAATATGTGGTCTACCGCCTAAAATGCCCATGTGGGTGTTTCTATGTGGGCAGAACTAAAAGAAAACTAAAAGAGCGGTTTTATGAACACAAATACGCAATTCGAGTTAATAACGAAGATTACCCTATGGCCAAACACTATAAAGAAATACACCATAGTGACCCTTCATCTTTGAGAATTCAGGGCATTGAAATTATTAAAAAATCAATACGTGTAGGTGATATTTTAAAACAGTTATTGCAACGTGAAACCTTTTGGATATGGAGTTTCAAAGCAATGGACTATCCAGGATTAAATGAGGAGATAGATTATAGACCTTTTCTGTGATTTCGGAATATTGTTTTTTTCCTGTGACTACTCACTTTTCATATGTATTGTATATGTATATGTGTGTGCATATGTATGCATGAATGTGTATACATGAATATATGCATGCTGTTTTTTGCTTACATTGTGACCAACAGCTTTAGTGCTGAGAATCATGTGAGAGGCGTGCCCTAGTAATATATGCATGAATGTATATGCATGCTATCTGTTGCTTCTTTGTTTATTATTGTGACCAACAGCTTCAGTGGTGAGAACCATGTGAGAGGTATGCATGAATGTATATACATGTTATCTGTTACCTGTGTTTCTGTTTATTATTGTGACTAATAGCTTTAGTGCTGAGAACCATGTGAGAGGCGTGTCCTAGCAATCACCTGCAGATCTTCAATACTGATTGTCAGCACCTGTGTGTTTGCTTCTACCTGTGTGTCTTTGTCATTATAAGATCAGTTTTTTATCTGCTTCACTATGCCCTGAAGAAGGCCCCATGCCGCTACGCGTGGGCATTTTAAAGTTGTCCATTTAGGACATGTCATTCTTACAATAAAGACATTTTAATTAAGGAGTGCCTCGGTTACCAGAGTTTTTCTCTACACTGCCTCTCAAGATGTTCCACCTTGGACCGAAGAGCACCCAAATCAAACTTAAAAGGAATTGAGCACGCCATTCATCTTGAATCTGAAGGGAATATGGTATTTAGATAACCTGTATGAGGGTGAACATGTGGTCTCATTTAATCACTTGAAACAAACTTACAAACTATCGAACACTGACTTTTGGAAATACCTCCAAATAAGACATTGTCTCCATGCAACCATGGTTATTATATTTGACAGAGTATATCTTATCCAGTCATTTTACCTCTTGAAATGTCTTTAATTTGCCAATTAGACCAGAAACATGTAGTTTACACTTGCCAAAAAGTGTATTGACCCTTTAAAAGGTATTTCAACAGGTAAAAAGGACTGAATGAGCTGTCAAATATAACCCTCATGAATGAAATCAAGTAGGCTAATATTTAGGCAGAAAGAACAGTTCACTGGATAAGATAATCTATCAGATATAATAACCATGAATGAAATCACGTCATTTACCACGGACAAAATGTCATGACTCATGTCTATTTGCAGGTTATGGCCATTTGTTCCTATAAGGAGGATAACAGGAGAGTGTAAACTGGAGCGATACAGCTTTAACACGCACTGGCTTTCGGCTCATTCAAGCCAGCAAATTTTCGACGAAAAAGTCCATTCAACTTAAGAATGCGCTTCAGTGTCTTTGACTTATAACATACCCATGTCTTAAAGCAACACCAAGTAACTTTTGCTCTCGGGGTCCCCCTACAGTTGGGAAACAGTATTGTCTTCTACTACGGTCGTAACATCTGTCATGGTTACACCAGGGGATACACGTGCATTTGTTGACAAGCCGATATCCCCGAACTCTGCAGAAGGAAAAATCGATTTGCATTATAGCCTGAGGCAAGACACTTTCACAAGAAAAATAAATAAACAAACATGACTATCAGCCTGCAGTCATTAGGCTAGTTAGCCTAAAAGATGATTTTGTCCATCTAATCATGTATTATTTACTTGCAAGAATGTAGCTCCTACCAAACTTGTACACGTCGTTTAGACATAGGCTTACTTCTGACTTTTTTTTCGTCCGTTGCTGCTTTGGCCATGGGGCTGTTTACACCTGGCCACTTAATGCGTTTTCTCAGATCGGATAGCTATCTGATTTATCAAAACGATTCCATTTACACCTGGTCACATAAATGAGTTTTTGCGAAACGGGTTTCAGTCCGATCTTCAATTCCCGCGCTATATGCAGATTTAACGGGGTGCACGTCACCGAAAGCAACAGATATGAGCTGCATTTTATTGATCATCAGCTAAAATTTCAAAATCAAAGACCGCAATAAGAGAGAGCAGCAACAGCCCTGGTAAGATCATTTAGTTTCTTTACTTTTAATGATGATGATGATTGTGTGTTAAGCATCTGTGACTTACTTTCACTTTGATTTGCGATAGTTTGCACGTTGGCTTGATGAATAGATGCTCAGCTTCTCATCTGCGGTGATGCGTGTTCCAGTAGCGTCGTCATATCTGGCTATAACATTACATATAGCCTATAACACGCTCTCACACGTTTATTTATTTATTTTTTTTGCATTTTTGGGAGGAGTACAATTTACATATGTGGTTTCAACAACCAGATGCATTTACATTTGTCCAGTTTCGTCTGGAATGCGGCCCAGATCTCCTCCTGAAGTGGTTAGAGCGATCAGATTCAAATCCGTCTTGAATGCATTTCGGAGGGCATTTACACCTGGTCTTTTCACAATCGGATAGCTATCCCATCTGAGAAAACGCATGAAGCGGCCAGGTGTAAACAGCCCCCATGACAAAAACATATGCACGTAAGCTGGAAAACAAACGCTGGTTGGTCTCTCACGTCCAAATTTGAGGAAGTGGTGGGGGAAGTGACGTATGCCGTAAAGCAGTCGAATTTTGTAGTTCTTTTTGTGCTCGGGTTACTACCCGAACCCTGAAGTTACGTAGTGCCAGTAAAAGCGATACAGACCCCGTCTACATGTGATGTCTACAGGAGATTTTGAAATTATGATTTCATACCTGTGTTCTACACATATTTTGTCTGCAATAAATAAATGTACAAAAAAATCTATAAACATCAACGTGTTCACACAAACAAGTGTTTTTTTTTTTTTTTTTTTTTTACTGGGTTGTTTAGAGTTTAGAGCAAGTTTATAATTCAACTGTTAAAGCATGAAATAAGGTACCACGAATTAGTGAATTTGAGCTTAATGTGGGTATATTATCAGTAAAAAGTTAATCATTAAAAAATGTGTAATCATTAAAAAAAATCAGCCATATTTATCAATGCAATTCATAACCCACTAATGTTGTGCACTAGAGGGAGCCACAGGACTGCAAATTCTTCAAGATCTGAGTGTAAAGGTGCTGTATGTAACTTTTTTACTCTACTAAAGCATAAAAATAGCATAATATGTTTATAAAGCTTGGAAGAGCCAGGACATTTTTTTTAAAATATAACTCTGATTGTGTTTGTCTGAAAGAAGAATGTCTTACACACCTAGGATGATTTGAGGGTGAGTAAATCATGGGCTAATTTTCACTGTTGGGAGAACTATCCCTTTAATACGCTTAAAACAGTGGAGATGATCGTGGACTTCAGGAGAAACGCCCCAGCATTATTCCCACTCACCATCATGAACAGCATGAGTCTTTCAGCACCATCTCTCAGGACCTGAAGGAGGAGTTCCACATAGACTCTATTGTCAAAACTACAGACAATGGAGCCAACATTGCAAAGGCCAAATCCATAAATTACTGGGCATGACCGCAGTGTTCTGGGCACTATCATCTCTCAGGACCTGAAGTGGGACAATCACATAGAGTCCAGTGTCAAAAAGCAATGTACTTCCTTCACCAGCTGAAGAAGTTCAACCTGTCACATGAGCTGCTGATACAAGTAAACTCTGCAGTCACTGAATCCTCTGCACTTCTATAACCGTCTGGTTCAGCTCAGCTATCAGATCTCAGATAGTCTGCTGAGCGAATCACTGGTACACCTCTCCCCACTCTCCAAGAACTGTCCTCATCCAGAGTGAGTAAAGAGCTGGCAGAATCATTAGGGGCTTTCAACCGTGTTCACACCGCAGGAACTAGTAGGAACGATTTTATTTCTAGGAACTCCTTTTGGAAGAATTAATTTAGTCCTACTTCAGAGTCGGTCTAAACCACACTGTTAACGATTTTCACAAAAAATACATTACTGGCAGCACGGTTGCCAACAAGTTACTGTATTTCAATTTACAGAAACTATACTGTAATTCACTTTACAGTACACACGATCAGTACTGTAAACTACAAAACAGTACTTTACTGTATTTTTACTGTAATTTGGTCTGCTTCTGCTGTAATTAATTATACGGTATTGTACAGTAATATCTATATTGATACATTGCTGCTTAATTTTATTTTATTTTTTAAAATAATTACTAATAATGATAATATTATAATTATATAATATGTACTTATTACAGTATATACTTATGTACTTATGTACTTATACAGTATACAGACCATAAAACCAAGATGGCGGCGCGAGTACATCGCGAGGCTCGCGGTCTCTCCAGATTCTGTAATTTAGCAGTATTTTTCTTGCTCATTTCGGGTCTGTTCGTCCAGAACAGTTGTGCCTTAACATCGTACACCCAAGGTGAGCTTTTGGATATTGGTTTGCGAATTTCCGACAGTTTTATGGACAACCTTCGACTCCTTCCTGAGATCGCCAGATCACCCGAGGCTATGCACTCTGCCCGGCCGGGCGGAAGTGCTCGCAGGCGCCGGCGAGATCGTAAACAAAGGCGGGGGAAGCGCGGAGGACTAAGAGCTAAGCTAAAGCTAACACCACACCGGCTCTCTTTACCCAGCATTTTCCTTGCCAATGTACGGTCGCTGTTGAACAAAATGGAGGAGATTCGACTCAACATCACATACAGCAAGAGACTTTTGAACTGTAATGTTCTAATTTTCACGGAAACATGGTTAAACAGCGGAATACCGGACAACGCTATTGAGCTAGCGGGACGCCATACATTCCGGGCGGATAGAACATTAGATGGCTCCGGTAAGACCAGAGGTGGTGGATTGTGCATTTACATTAACAAAGCTTGGTGCACAAACTCTGCTATTGTTGGGAGACATTGTTCAGCTAACCTTGAGTTTCTCATGGTTAAATGTAGACCGTTTTATCTACCGCGGGAGTTCACTTCCACTATTATAACTGCAGCCTATATTCCCCCGGATGCTGATGCCAAGTTTGCTATGAAAGAACTTCACGCAGCCATCAGTAAACAACAGACCGTTCACCCGGAAGCTGCGTTTATTGTTGCGGGTGATTTTAATCATTCAAACTTAAAGTCAGTGCTACCGAAATTTCACCAGCATGTTTCCTGTCACACCAGAGGAAACAAAACCTTAGACCATGTTTACACAAACATGGCTGAAGCTTACGTCGCGACACCCCTCCCCCACTTGGGACAGTCAGATCACCTTTCTTTGTTCCTCACCCCCAAATATGCACCTCTGATCAATCGCGTGAAGCCATCAGTGAAGACCATCAAGGTGTGGCCTGCGGGGGCAGATTTCTCACTCCAGGAAAGGTTTCTACACACAGACTGGAGTATGTTTGCTTCTCAAGCCACCAGTGGCTCTCACACGGACATTGACTGCTACACCTCCTCTGTTCTGGATTATATTAATACCACCATTGACAGTGTTACAACCCAGAAGCAGATCACCACATACCCAAATCAGAAGCCATGGATGAACAGGGAAGTGCGACTCCTATTGAAGACACGCAATACTGCCTTCAGATCAGGAGATGCACAAGCCTATAGCACATCCAGAGCAAATCTGAAAAGGGGCATCAAAGAGGCCAAGCACTGCTACAAGCTTAAGATAGAGGGACACTTTTCCAACGCTGACCCTCGGCGCATGTGGCAGGGCATTCAGGCCATCAGTGACTACAAACCCTCTCACTCCACCCCCGCAGCCACTGATGTCAACTTCCTGAACGAGCTAAATGACTTTTATGCTCGCTTTGAAAGAGACAACAGAGAAACTGCCACCAAGCTCAAATCCTCAGCTGACCACCCACCGATCACACTCTCCTCCACAGATGTCTGCAATGCACTGAGCAGGATCAGCGCACACAAGGCTGCTGGACCAGACAACATCCCTGGACGCGTTCTCAGGGCATGTGCGGAGCAGCTCGCTGGGGTTTTTACAGACATTTTCAACCTGTCTCTTGCCCAAGCAGCTGTACCAACATGCTTTAAATGCACTTCCATTGTGCCAGTGCCAAAACACTCCAGCCCGAAGTGCCTTAATGACTACCGCCCTGTAGCACTCACACCCATCGTAATGAAGTGCTTTGAGCGGCTGGTCCTGGCACACCTAAAATACTCTCTACCATCCACATTGGACTCACACCAGTTTGCCTACCGTAGCAATAGGAGCACAGAGGATGCAGTCTCCATGGCACTGCACTCTGTGCTCACACATCTGGACAATAAGAACACTTATGCACGCATGCTGTTTGTTGACTTCAGCTCAGCATTCAACACTGTCATCCCAACTAAGTTAATAGCCAAACTTGGAGACCTGGGCTTCAACACCTCCATGTGCAACTGGATTTTGGACTTCTTGACCAACAGACCCCAGAATGTTCGATCAGGCTCCAACTGCTCCTCGTCCATCACACTCAACACTGGTGTACCACAGGGCTGTGTGCTAAGCCCGTTCCTCTACTCCCTCTTCACCTCCGACTGCAAGCCTGTGTACGGATCTAATTCCATCGTCAAGTTTGCGGACGACACTACGGTGATTGGTCTCATCAGCAACAACGATGAGACTGCCTATAGGGAGGAGATCAAGCACCTGGCCACATGGTGCACCGAAAATAACCAGCTCCTCAACACCACCAAAACGAAGGAGCTCATCGTGGACTTCAGGAAAGTGTCAAGAGGCACACACGACACCATCCACATCAATGGAATGGCTGTTGAGCGTGTCTCCAGTTTCAAGTTCCTGGGGATCCACATCTCGGCGGACATGACCTGGACAACCAACACCTCCAGCCTGGTCAAGAAGGCTCACCAGCGCCTTTTCTTCCTGAGGACACTGAGGAAGAATCAGCTTTCCTCCACTATCCTGGTGAACTTCTATCGCTGTGCAATAGAAAGCATCCTGACCAACTGTGCTACAGTGTGGTATGGGAGCTGTTCTGTTGCAGAGCGCAAGGCACTGCAGCGGGTGGTGAAAACCGCCCAGCGCATCACTGGGACTCCACTACCTGCCATCGAGCACATCCAGAGGAAACGCTGTCTGCATCGAGCTCGCAGCATCCTTAAGGACTCCTCTCACCCAGCCCACAGACTGTTTTCTCTCCTGCCCTCCGGCAGGCGTTTCAGGTGCCTCCGGACCAGGACCAGCAGACTAAAGAACAGTTTTTTCCCCAGAGCTGTCTCTTTATTAAACTCTAACCCTCATTGATCCCACTCCCCTCATATACTGATTGACTCTCCTCTCCCTCCTCACACCTGCCTCCATTTTGTTATTTGCAATACTATAATGTTCATTTGCACTGCTGACTGTTATTACAGTAACAACTGTTTACATATGCATCTTGCACTACTACCTTGACTGGAATATGCTCAATTTGCACTGCCGACTGTTTATTACAGTACAGACTGTTATATATACATTGCAATATCGTACCTTAACTGTAATATGCAATTACTTTCCACTGCACTTTCACTCGGATAGCTTCTGTCCAAACTTTATTTGCACTACTTTAAATCCATTGTTATACTGCTCATTAGCCTAACTTATACATATATCTATTTGTTAAATTCTGTTTATAGTAATAGCCATCTGTATATTATGCTCACATTCTGTTTATAGTAACAGCCATCTGTATATATATTCATAGTACATATCTATCTGTAAAATTCTGTTTATAGTAACAGCCATCTGTATATTATATTCAGTACATATCTATCTGTAAACATTCTGTTTATAGTAATAGCCATCTGTATATTATTATATTCAGTACATATCTAGCTGTAAACTCTGTTCACAGTAATAGTTATCTGTATATTATATTCATAGGACAATCTATCTGTAAATTTTTGTTTATAATAGTATTCAACTCTATATTTATTCAGTACATATCCATGTTCTGCACTTATGGAACCACTGTATATCCTGCACTTGCTGCTATTGCACTTCTGGTTAGACCTAAACTGCATTCCGTTGCCTTGTACCTGTACTTGTGTAATGACAATAAAGTTGAATCTAATCTAATCTAATCTAATATACATCTATAGGTAATAATATTATAATGCAACTTCAGAATAACTGCAAAACAAAAGACAATCCAAACAATGTTCTTGTCAAAAATATTTTTTATTCATCAATTATAAACTATTAAAACCATTGTATTTTACACCATTGCATGTTCAGTTTACAGTTATAAGCAGCTTTTAAAGGGATAGTTCACCCATTACCTCTCCCTCAAGTTGTTCAAAACCTGTATGAATTTATTTCTTCTGTTGAACACAAACAATAATATTTTGAAGAATGTCGGAAATTAAACGGTAGTTGACGGTGGCTATTGACTTCCATAGTAGGAAAAAAAAATACTATGGAAGTCGTTGGTTACCGTCATCGGTCTAGTTACCGACATTCTTTAAAATATCTTATTTTGTGTTCAGCAGAATAAAGAAACTCATACAGGTTTGGAACAACATGAGGGTGAGTAAGTGATGACAAATATAATTTTTGGGTGAACTATTCCTTTAAAGGGTTAGTTCATGATGCCACACCAAAAATGAAAATTACCCCAAGATTTACTCACTCTCAACTCATCCTAGGTGTGTATGACATTCTTCTTTCAGACGAATACAATCAGAGTTATAAAAAAAGAAAATCCTGGCTCTTCAAATTAAGCTTTATAAAGGCAGTGAATGATTGTTTCTGTTTTGAAAGTCCATAAAAGTGCATCCATCCATCATAAAAGTGCATCTATTCATGATAAAAGTGCATCTATTCATGATAAAAGTGCATCTATTCATGATAAAAGTGCTCCACACGGCTCTGGGGGGTTAATAAAGGCTTTCTGAAGCGAAGCCATGTAAGAAAAATATTCATATTCAAGTTCCGCTTTAGATTTAAGTCGAATCCGTATGTTCATTTGGCCGGAAGCTAGTTATTTTACTTTATAAAGTTTTAAATACAGATATTTTTCTTACACAAACGCATCACTTCGCTTCAGAAAGCCATGATTAATCCCCTAGAGCCGTGTGGAGCACTTTTATCATGAATAAAAAAATAAAATAAAGCTGTCGACCTCCAAAAAATTGCGTTTAAGGAGACAAAGATGGACGTGGCATCGTGAGAGGGTATGTTATAGAGGCAAGGTATGTGCCATCTAGGTGGCTGCAGCAATGGGAACTACAAACCAAGATGGCCACCTGGTCCTGGACTACAGTTACCACCAGGGACACAGCTGTTGTGAGTGAAGGAGAAAAGCTGTTAATGAGCTGAGGACAGAGAGACTGGCTGTTTTTTGTTAGAAAGCATAAAGAGAAGCTGGAAAAGTGTTTTGGTTAAAAAGTGTGGGAGTTTTGAGTTGATTATTAAAAAGAAACCAGTGACTTGATCTCTGCCTGAACTCGATTTGTGAAGCAACCCACACTTTGGTGATAGTCTGCCTCTCACAAGGCCACAGTGGATACTAGGTTGACCATACGTCCTCTTTCCCGGACATGCCCTATTTTTTGGACCTAAAGAAAAAATGCGTCCGGCCTGGATTTCTAGATCGCCCAAAATGTCGGGGATTCGGCTTTTGCTTTCTACAGTCGCCATTCATTATGTTTACATGCACACCTTTTGTTTCAATCGGACTGAGTTCATTAAGATTGATGAATCTGAATGTACTGTTTCGGGTTGATGTGCGTTTTTGCATTGCTTTACGTCCCGCCTTCTCGCACGTCACCATTGGTCGATCGGTAATGTAAGTAACGCAAACATTGGTCAAATTGCATCTCAGTCATGCTGTTTATAATAGACAACTAGCTCCTGACTGTCTCTTTGCGATATTGGGCTGCTCCAACGATTCTTTGGCTCTACCTTCTGCTTTACAACAAGCCCTCATGTTTGGTATGACCATCGCAAAACGGGTTATCCTAAAGGAGTGGAAGTCAGCTTCCCCTCCTTGTTTCAAGTGGTGGCTTAATGATATGGTTTCCTGTTTATACCTTGAAGAAATACGGTTCTCTTACGAGAGTTCTCTCGTACTGCGTCTTAGCTAAGACGCTGCGGGAAAAGTCTCTTTTCACGAATATTGAAGCAAAAAATTATCCTTAATTTTAATATTTGTAAAACGCATTTGCCACAGTATGCAGCCATAGGCAAGACGGCTCGTTTGCTCATTGGCTGTTGTACTAGCAAATGCATAAGCCTATCGAGCGCAGGCTGATGCAACATCAGACCAATGAGGCCACTTCCCGCCGACGCGGGCGTGGCCTCGCCCTATAAAGGTAGCTCGAAAAGGCTGACTCACTTGATTTTTCACCTCTTCAGCGAACCTCTCACATCGCTGGATCTCGGATAGGAAGCAAGCGTCGTCTGAGTGCAAGCACATCAGCGGGACGAGCCATCTGAAGTCGCTGGCCTTCGCCGCCTTCCACTGCCGTACCTGCTGCGCTTTCCGGCGCTCATATCCTTTTCTGTTTCTCTGTGTGTGTGTGTGTTCGCCCTGCGACACACACTCGTAAAAGAGCTCGCGTCTTTTTAAAGATGCCTTCCTGCGGCTCGTGCCGAGCCCCACTCAGCGAGGGAGACCGTCATGTCATCTGTGTCTCCTGCCTGGGTGAAGATCATGCAGCGCTCGCACTCGCTGACGGCGGCTGCCCTCACTGCGAGCTTATGCCTCTGGCGACTCTGCGGACTCGCCTGGCACTTTTCTCCGAGCCTGCACTCCCCGCCGCGTTGCCGCGCCGTAAAAAGCGCCGCTCCCAGCGGATTCCGGAGTCCTCTACAGCCCGACCGAGCTCGCCGGAGCGCCCGCTCGCTTCGCCGGCTTCGCCTGTATCACTTCCTGATGCTCAGCGCCCGCAGTCTGCCGCCGCTTCATCAGAGGAAGTCGATTTCAAAGCCGCGTCGGGGGATGAGGACACGTGCTCTCTGTTAGCTTCGGGCAGCGGCGATTGGTCGAGCTCTGAGGATCTCGCGCTCGCTGCTCGTAAGCCTAGCAGACGAGCCAACATCGAGAAAGAGTTGATGCGGGTGCTCTCGCTGGCCGCGACGAGTCTCGGCCTCGAGTGGTCTGCACCAGCACCTCCCTCTCGTACCCGGCTGGATGGTAGCTTCCTTCCCGGTGAGCATGCTTCTCCTGAGTCTAAGCCCGCCCCCTTTCTTCCTGAGCTTCACGAAGAAGTGGCAAAGGCCTGGAACGCTCCCTTCTCAGCACGAACTCGTTCGTCTGTTTCTCCAGCATTCTCCGCCCTGGACGATGCTAAAAACAGAGGCTACCAGTCACTTCCGCCGGTTGAACAGGCGATAGCGACGCACCTTTGCCCGCCCTCTGCTGGACGGCGGACGAAACCAGTGTTGCCATCCAAAGCCTGCCGCACGACGTCATCGCTGCTGGGCAGGCTGCGTCTGCACTACACACCATGGCCACGCTGCAGATTTTCCAGGGAGATCTCCTCCGTAAGTTGGACGAGATGGGACCTGATGCAATCTGCCTCGCGGATTTGAGAAGCGCTTCGGATCTCACCCTTCGCGCTACTAAGTCTGCCGCTCAAGCTATGGGACGTGTTATGGCTTCCGCCACTGTGGCTGAAAGACATCTGTGGCTGACGTTTTCAGACATGGCCGAGTCTGAGCGCACCGCGTTCCTCGACGCCCCGCTGAATCCCACTGGCCTCTTCGGATCCTCTGTCAATGAGTTCATAGAGAGATTCGCAGAGGACCAGAAAGCGTCACAAGCCTTCAAGCACTTCCTGCCGAAGCGCTCCAGTTCTGCAGCGAGTCGTGCTAAGCCGACCCAGCGGAGCTCTCAGCCACAGCCCCCTCCTCCTGCTGCGTCATCACGACAGCAACGCAGCGCGAGACCCCGCTCTCGCTCTACCAGCCGTCGCCCCGCGCCGCGTGGTCCACGGCAGAGGATTGTGGTGAAACCGGAAGCCCCGAACACATCCTAGCACGCCTAGGAAAGCGCCGGTGTACAAGTCCCGCTGCGGCCGGACTCACACCCAAGCGCGCCGCTGTTTCAGTTCCAGGTATTGCGACTGTCTCAGCGTCTTATGCAACGCGCAAGCCCGTACAGTTGCCCGCTTGCCTGCACACAAAAGCCGTTTTCACGGCTACCCAGATATATCCCATAAAGAGTGTATTTTCTGGTGTCCCGGCCACGGCCGATGGTGCTATAAATGTAACGCTGATGCCCACTTCTCAGTGCCCATCCGTACACACAAGCACAGCCCTTCACACAGGGCTCGCGCCCATAAAATCGACTCAAGTCGATCGCGCGCACTGCATAGTAGACGTGTCCACTCCTCAGTGCACACGATCACTATGTCACGCACGTCTGACGGTTTCTGTAAAAACGAAACCCGTGCACGTTCGCTCTGCTCAGGCAGACAACGCGCCAGAAGTAGTAAAGGTGCGCGCTTCCAGCCCACACTTACTCACAGACGATATGAGTCCCACGGGACCCGTTCAGCCCTCCCTCACTCAGCTAAGCGCCATAGTGGGGTCGAGGACGAGCGCTCTGCCCGCTGTCTTCAGCGCGCCCCACGCCTCGAATGCCACAGACATAACGCCTGTGTTACAGCACACCGAAGCGCTTTCGTTGCTCAGCCAACAGAGTGCGCTTCGCATCCAACCCTTAGCCATCCATGCAGATGCATGGGCAGCGCTTCCAGGGGTTTCGGAATGGGTGCTAAGCATTATAAAGAGAGGCTACTCGCTACAGTTTTATCGACGCCCTCCCCGCTTTACGGCGCGTGTCGAAACTACGGTGAATTCGGAAGTAGCACACCTACTCCGAGCCGAAATTTCAAAACTGATGAGCAAAGGGGCTATAGAGCCTGTATCTCATGCTCAAAGCGAACGGGGGCTGTACAGCAGATACTTTCTGGTTCCCAAAAAAGACGGGGGCTGCAGACCCATACTGGATCTGAGACAGCTGAACAAAGCATTAGTGAAACGCAGTTTCAGAATGCTTACGACCAGGAAAATCCTCGCGCATATTCGCGAAGGAGACTGGTTCATGTCAATAGATCTGAAGGACGCGTATTTTCAAATACAGATAGCGTCACGTCACAGGCAATACTTGAGATTCGCCTTCGACGGTCAGACATACCAGTATACAGTCCTGCCATTCGGTCTGTCCCTAGCACCTCGCACATTTACGAAGTGCATGGACGCAGCGCTCGCCCCTCTCAGACTCAGAGGCATGCGAGTGCTGAACTATTTGGACGACTGGCTGATTCTGGCTCATTCACGATCAGAGCTCGTGGAGCACAGGACCATGTTACTCGATCACCTCGAGAAACTCGGTCTCAGAGTCAATTGGACGAAGAGTTCACTGAACCCCAGTCAAACGATTTCGTTTTTGGGCATAGTTCTGGACTCACAGTCTATGACGGCGCGGCTGTCACCACAGCGCGCGCTCGGCATTCAGCGCGCAGCGAGATCTCTCCGCTGCGACGCGTCCTTCCCGCTCAAGACGTTTCAGAAGATGCTAGGTCTCATGGCCTCAGCATCGCCAGTTCTTCAGCTGGGCCTGCTCCGCATGCGCCCCCTGCAGTTCTGGCTGAAAGCGCGGGTACCACGCAGAGCGTGGACTTCTGGTCGATTGCGTCTCAAAGTCAATCAGAGCTGCGTTACAGCTCTAGAACCTTGGACGGTGAACGACTGGTACCAAACAGGTGCAAGCCTGGGGACTTCCTCGAGAGTGAGAGTGGTGTCCACGGACGCCTCCACCTCGGGATGGGGAGCGCTGCTCGAGGGCAGACCGTTATATGGCCTGTGGTCAGAACGGGAAAAGCTCCGACACATCAACTGTCTGGAAATGCTGGCAGTAGAAAACGCGCTGACACGTTTTCGTCCCCAAATCAAGGGCCACCACGTCTTAGTCCGTTCGGACAACATGTCGGTGGTGTCCTACATAAATCGCCAGGGCGGTCTCAGATCCCGAGATCTATACAGGTTG
The DNA here is from genome assembly GCF_951802725.1 of Rutilus rutilus. Classification (NCBI taxonomy): domain Eukaryota; kingdom Metazoa; phylum Chordata; class Actinopteri; order Cypriniformes; family Leuciscidae; genus Rutilus; species Rutilus rutilus. The sequence goes on along the minus strand of NC_140209.1, from coordinate 17,059,567 downwards.
GCGGAACGCCTCCTGGTATGGGCTCAGCACAACTTGCGCTCGCTAAAAGCAGCTCACGTGCCTGGGATACAGAATGTGGGTCCAGACAGGCTGTCCAGGAACAACATTCCCGCGGGCGAATGGTCTCTACACCCACAAACAGTCCAGCTGCTGTGGGAGAGATTTGGCAGAGCGGAAGTGGACCTCTTCGCGTCCAGCGAAAACGCTCACTGCCCCGCGTTCTTTTCCAAGAGCGAAAGCGCGCTGTCCCAGAGGTGGCCGCGCCGCCCGCTCTATGCTTTTCCCCCCGTCTCCCTCCTTCCAGAGGTGATAGAACGAGTGAGGGAAACGAAATGCTCAGTGCTGCTTGTAGCACCACTCTGGAGGAACCAACCTTGGTTTCCAGAGCTGATGCAGTTGGCAGACACTGCCCCATGGCCGGTGCCACTGAGAAGGGACCTTCTCTCGCAGGCCAGGGGCTCGATTTGGCACCCTCAACCGAAGTTGTGGGCCTTACACGTGTGGGCTCTCAACGGTTACCCGCTGATTTCTCAGTGGGAGTGCTAAATACTATCACTCAGGCTAGAGCACCGTCGACTCGACGGCTCTATGCCTCAAAGTGGTCGGTATTCTCCAGTTGGTGTGTGGCTCGGGGATGCTCACCCCTCGACTGTGAGGTAACGGAGGTTCTCTCCTTCCTTCAAGAGCTGTTGGATAAGGGCAGAGCCCCATCCACGCTCAAAGTATATGTGGCGGCTATCGCAGCGTTCGCTGAGACAACGCTCGGTCAGTCGATAGGAAGGAACGATTTGGTCATCCGCTTCCTCAAGGGAGCTAGGAGACTGAACCCTCCCAGACCCCCGTCGGTCCCTGTTTGGGACCTCTCTACGGTCCTGGAGGCCATGAAAGGTTCCCCTTTCGAGCCCATCCAGTCGATCAGTCTCAAACACCTGTCATTTAAGACAGTGTTTTTGCTGGCCCTTGCTTCAGTGAAGCGCATAGGGGACTTGCACGCGCTCTCAGTGAGCCCGTCGTGTCTGGAGTTTGGGCCTAGTGACTCGAGAGTCATACTCAAACCTAGGCACGGCTATGTGCCGAAATCCCTCAACACACCGTTTCGGGCTCAGGTTATATCCCTGTCCGCCCTGCCGGTGTTAGAAGAGGAAGGAGACTTGGGCTCTCTCTGCCCTGTCAGGGTTTTAAGAGCCTATGTGTCTCGCTCTGCTGCCTTTAGACAGACTGAGCAACTTTTTGTCTCGTTCAGTGGACGTTCCAAGGGAACGGCTGTTTCGAAACAAGGCCTATCCAGATGGATAGTTGACGCCATAGCGTTGGCATACACCTCCAGGGGTCTTCAGTGCCCGCTGGGTGTCAGAGCGCACTCCACGAGAGGCGTTGCCTCTTCGTGGGCCTGGTCTAGTGGAATATCTCTACAGGATATTTGTATGGCGGCAGGCTGGGCCTCGCCGTCTACATTTATCAGGTTTTATAACCTCGAGGTTCCCGCTTTGCAGGCCAAGCTGTTATCGGTGTAATTGAACACTGAGAATGCAAGCACAGTGCGTTACTACTATCTTACGGGCAGTTCTACGTAAGACCCATATTCCCACTTTAGTCAAGGGTGTCTTGTCTAAGTGATGTCTTATATTATGTCTGCAGACGCAGCCACATATCAGAACGGAGAGTTCCTCCTCTTGTTCTAGGACTCTATGTCAGTCCCTCTGGTGATTGTGCACTGTAAATCCTGGGTCAGCCTCCAGGTTTATGGTTGTTAATCCCTGCACGCACGGCGTCTTACATTGGGTTCCCGCAGCGTCTTAGCTAAGACGCAGTACGAGAGAACTCTCGTAAGAGAACGTACTCGGTTACTAACGTAACCTCGGTTCTCTCTAGAAGAGGGAACGAGTACTGCGTTCCCTGCCGTGCGTACGATTCACTTTGGTTCGCTTCTTCGTTGAAATAAATCAAGTGAGTCAGCCTTTTCGAGCTACCTTTATAGGGCGAGGCCACGCCCGCGTCGGCGGGAAGTGGCCTCATTGGTCTGATGTTGCATCAGCCTGCGCTCGATAGGCTTATGCATTTGCTAGTACAACAGCCAATGAGCAAACGAGCCGTCTTGCCTATGGCTGCATACTGTGGCAAATGCGTTTTACAAATATTAAAATTAAGGATAATTTTTTGCTTCAATATTCGTGAAAAGAGACTTTTCCCGCAGCGTCTTAGCTAAGACGCAGTACTCGTTCCCTCTTCTAGAGAGAACCGAGGTTACGTTAGTAACCGAGTACGTTTTCTATGTCTAACTCTCGAGATAAATTCAAGAAGATCTGGGGCCCTTTCATAGATTACATCAGGAAGAAGAGCCCACAAACTGGGACCTAATTTTTTCAATTTTATACTGGGACCCTCACTCCCTTCAGGTCCAGGCTTCTGTGACTTAATCTGTGGATGTTTCAGGGCATCTGCTCAGTGAATGGACACGTATATGTATACTTTTTCCTTTTTATATATTGTGCGATTGCTGGCTGTTTGTGTTTTTGTTTTTGTTCTGTTTGTATTATGTATGTAAAAAATCTGCATAAATAAAATAATAAAAAAAAAAAATAAAAAAAAATTGCATCTCAGTCATTACCCTCAGCACCACGGCAACAGCCAAGAGACACAGAGCAGCGCATGCTTGTCAACAGTGGCACACAGCTCCTGAACAGCTTAAAAGAAAAGCCCAAATGTAAATTCACAGATGATTTACAGAGAAAATTCCTGTGTTATCGTCTCGGTCGGGATCCGTGTAAAGCAGACTGCATGACCTGAAAGCTGGCACGTACGTGTCGTAAAGGTGCTAGCGACCTCGAAGCCCACATAAGTATACAAGAGAACATCTGTGTGACGATTGAATCCACTGGAGATAAGCTGGTTGAGAACCCAAATGCAACTTTACTTCAAAACATAAAACAAGGGCATGGCAAGGCATGAAACTCAGAACAAGGAACAAAAACCCGGACAAACAGTCAATACTAGAAAAAGACACAGGGCAAACATGAGGGCTTAAATACAACACAAGACTAACGACTAGACAAGGGACACCGGTGAACAATTAAATAATGAACTAATAGGCTTGTTCGACTTGAACCGGCGCTGCACAGACCGATCGGTTTATGATATCAAAGTACCGCGAGAGCAATTCAAAAAGCATAAGGAGCCGTCTACTTTCTATTCGCTCTTGCGGTACTTTGATGTCATTCAACGATCGGTCTGTGCAGCGCCGGTTCAAGAACAAGCCTAATGACAACATGACACATCAGACAAGGGAACACATGGCAGGATCACATGACTAGAACAAGGGATCACATGACATACATGAAACAGGAACAAAACCCAATACCTAAATGCGCTCTGTTTCTATTTCAATTATTTCTGTGAACAGTGTGTTTGAAAACTATATCAATAGATAGCCTAGTAGGGAGTTAATAATTTTACTGGGAAAATGCACAAGAAAAATGGGCTCTTTGTAAAAAAAAAATTTAATTTGTTTATTTTGGTCCATAGGGTTAGAAAAAACAAAACAGAATAAAAGCTCAAAACAAACTGTAGGCCTTTATATTTATTTTATATATTATATTATAATCTATGTGATCAAAACAACTCGCAGTGACCCAAAAGCAGTAGGCAGAAGCTTTGCTTATTACACATACTGTACATTTCAGCCTCAATTCAGTCTTTTTTTTCACCATTAATCATATTAAACAACAGAATACGGCCATTCAACAAAAATGTAAAGAATAATCTTCCTTTAACATAAATGTATTAATTCTATTATTAAAATTTTTCTGTGAACCTTAGATGGTTCATATACATTTGTATGTCTGATACGGTTTCATACATAAGATTTTGGATGCTGTCAATAGATATTTTACATTTCAGTGTCTGTTTCAGTGGTTCTTTGGGCTTCCAAATTACAAAAGCACAGACGTTGTACAAACAGTACAAAATGTTATGTATGAAGAAAAAACCTAACATTAAAATAAGCTAAAACAACACAAAATTCAGCAATTTTTTTTAAATAGTTTTGGAAACAATCCTGGAAACCTGGATATACAAGATAGCCTACATTTAAAAGAGTGATTTCCTAGACCTGGAAAAGTCATGGTCAAACTAACACACATGTGTTTCTGCCTAATGGTTGACTTTTGTTCTAGTGCTTCCAGAACTGTTTTAATAACCTTTGGTAAAGTTTTTATTTAGCAATGTGGAACTAGTGTGACTACATATTTTCAGGAGTATTTTCAGAGCGGTGAACTCACTGTTGAGGTTTGGAAGAGTTTATTCGTTTATTAGAGAAATGTGTGGTTAAAGAAGAAAGAAAGAAGAGGAACTGACATCTTAACCCACACAGAACTGATCATCTCTGAACCCAGTTTGGACTGAACCTGGTGAAACAAAAATAACTTATTTAACTTATTTTATATTACTGTGTTTAACCAAATACATAAACACGGCACGTTGAATAGCATAATTATCTTTATTTATCATGTAAATTGATGCTTGTGATGATGATTTTATAGAAATTGATATGTATTAAAAGCCATCTGTACACTAACAGACTGTACCTCATATGTTCACTAAATGAATGTGACATGATTGTTTAGGATTGTCTGGATGAGAATGAAGTGTCTGACATTTAAAGGAGAACTTGGTAACTTTTTTAACTTAATAAAACTGTCTAGAAATCATTTGGATGGTTAAACAACCTGTTCTGGTGATATTGGTGACTTTCCCCGCTCCCCCCAGCGTTCCCAGGCGGAAAACCAACCTTGCAACTTGGGGACTACCGTCCCGGCAAGATAGAAATTGGAAGTCTCGTGAGAAGCGAGAACTAGAACGAGAACGAGCGCGAAACACAAATTGCTTTACGGCAATTCGACATAAACACACACGCATGTATGATGTATTACCAGATTACCCACCTCGGTAGACATAGCTCCACACGATACAGTTGGCTTGCTCCGATCAAAACAAACGCACATGAGCAGCGGTAGAGAGGGGGAGGAGGCCGCCGCAAGTGAGTTTTTTACGACTGTGTTTTGAAATATACGCCCCACACCTGTAGGGGGAGCTCGTGGGGAAAACATGCGACAACAAAAGGGAAAATCAGCGAAGAAGTGACTAGAGTTCGCTAGAGTTACCGAGTTCTCCTTTAATGTGTTGTTGCTGTCGTTGATGTTACAACTGTTAAAAACAAAATGGAAATATAAATATATAATATTTTAATGCATGAACACAATGTCAAGGCATTTATTTTACAAATTGCTGTAGTCCAGAGCTACAGTATCAGTGCTTGAGCCGCTCACATTAACATGGGATGAGTTGTGTTTAATAAATCCTCACTATGATTTTATTAATTTATCATAGCAGTGGAGTGAGTTACACTAGCTGTATATTATGATTATTTTGCATCAGACCACAGACTGTACAAGTCATATGTTTCAAAATGTCATAAACTCACTGCCAAATCTGACTAAAGAGCTTTTTTTGATGATAATATGTGTGATGATAAAGCAGTCTGTGAGAGCCAGTGCAAACCACTGAAGCGAGAGACTGATGATGTGTGACAGTGATCATGTGATCATGAACCTTGTGTAGAAGCTGCTGCTGTAGTTCGGCTTGATGTCTTCTCAGAGTTTGAGCTTCTGACTGGAGTCAGTGTTGTTGAAGCGACTGGAGCTGCAGAAGATGAATGTTCAGACGCATCAGGACATTAACATCATATTTTCATATTGATCATGACATGCAGTTTGTGTTCAATCATCACAGCTTACAGTGGCAGTAGTTGAGAAGAGAGATGTTACTGTATCATTTATTCCTGGTTTATATGAGAGTGAAACACAGTGAGCTGCTTCCCATAAACCTTCAGCTTTCCTGAATCAATGACATTATTAAGCCTTAGAATTCCTCAAACTGCATAAGAATCCTTATAATTCCCAATATTGACGTCCCTCATGGGTCATACATGAAATATTGCATAAATCAGAAGAGTCTATTTTAGCCTAGTATGACCCATAGGAGGTCAATATTGGGAATTATAAGGATTTTTATGCAGTTTATGACTTTGACCACTAATATTTTACAATTGCCAAAACGTATGAAGCCATCAGGAAGAGTAGAGCCAGTGTGTGAAAGTTTTTACAAATCTGTCATAAAAGAGTGTTTTCTCACCTGAATACTTGACAGTGTATCTGACTGAGGTCTTGAGCTGATTTCTGTGAGTAAGCTGACATCTCCACTCTCTGTTGTTATCTTCATTCAGGAGTGTTGTAGTCAGAGTGATGATACAGTGATATCGATCTGATGATGATAATATCTGATATCTGGAGTCTGTCTTCAGATCAACACCAGCCTGATTCACCCACAACAGCTCAACTCCCCCAGAACTGACCCGATCATCACAGGAGAATCCAGTATATAAATACAACTGACAGGAGAGAGTCACAGAGCGGCCTGGACTGATCTCAGTCTGTGAGGATGAAGATGATGATGATGATGATGATGATGATGATGATGATGATGGAGACACTGAAACTGAACACAAGACACAAATCACAGACTCTTCAATCATCATCAGAGTTTAATAAAGAATCTTTTTAAATTGACCACATAATCATAAACTTACCATGAAGAACATGCAGATAAACATCAGCATCAGATCCTTGTTGGTGGTCTTTTCCATCCACATTTATCCATTGTTGGCAGATGTATAATCCATAATCTTCTTCTGTGACGTTCTTGATGTTCAGAGAGCAGTCAGACTCCAGACTCAGTCTCTCATGTCTCTCTGTGTCTTTATTCTTTATCCCTAAAGTAATCAGTTCAACTGCTGCTGAATGTCTGAGTCTGTTAGAGTAGGTCCATGTAGTTTTAGATGTGCAGTCAGAAAGAGCATTATTACAGGACAGACGCACATTTTCACCAGAACTGATGAACACATGATCCTCCACTCCACTGATACCTGAAACACAGAATATCTCAGTGATCATTATGATATTCATAAATGAAAATAATAAACCATACCAGCATAATAAGCAGAAGATTCAAATCATACAGTCTTTTTCCGGTGTTTGATAGTTAATGCATTAATTAACATTTATGGATAAACCAAATCAAACGCCTCTTTAAGAAGTAATAAGAAATACCCTGAGTTTGAAACAAATGTAAATAATGTAATATCATCATATCTTGAACTCTTGATTTCAGCTTTGTCATAAACATTACTGGACGGCACAGGATTAGTTGATCCTCCTCTTCAACCGTAGAAAATACACTAATAACTGACCTTAAAAGCTCTTTATTTGTTCTGTGTTTCTCTCTTTCCTTCAAACTCACCCTACTGTGACTTATGCACAGCTAAATACAAAATAACAATTCAAAACCCACAAAGAATATTTGTGGAACAGTTCCCAAAGGAAGGAGCAAAACTCAGGGAAGGTTTGCTGGGATCAGTAGTTCACTCTCCATCCAGACACAGTCGTGATGATACTGTACTTCTGTTCTCTGACCACACAACATCACTGAGCTGAGCTGAACACTCGTTGTGTGTTTGATAGTAAGTTTATGATCAATCATGAGCTGAGTTTGGGAAGTAGTTAACAGTGAATTTGATCATGATTAGGGCCCTCTCAAGTAAAGTCATGACAGAATAATGCATTAACAAATCATTTAATAAAATAGGATTAAACATGCACTAGGAGAATATGTGTATTCCTTTACACCAAAACAAAAGATAAAGGTTATTTGTAGTTCTTTTACTCACAGCGCATTCACTGTGTGCTCATACTATGATCTCGATATCAATATTGTTAAAAGCGCTATATAAATGAAGGTGACTTGACTTGACAATATGAGCTCATCCCAGATAGAAAAGTTGTTGTTCTATGAATGTTTTGAGAGCATTATGTTGTTCTTGTAATGTTTTCTGTAGATAATTTTATGTTTGTTACCAGAATGTTCTCCTAAAAGGAAGGATTACACTCTCTAAACATTCTTATACAGTTTTAGCGGGAAGTTTCCCAGCAGACACAGGACTGAACCATCTTTTCCTCATATGTCTCTAGTTTCCTGTTTACACTCAGTGCATTTGGGGTCAATATGATCCCATAAATGTATAGAGTGATTGTATTTATTTACGTTTTTTACATTTTTAATAATACACATATTATATATTTTTGGTTTACTTCTCATCTATACATTAATGCTATGTTTGGGAGATTTGAAGTACTTTTGCACCTAAAATACCTCAGCTACAGCATTAGCATGCATATGAAATATTACCTTTTATGAAAAAAAAAAAAAAAAAAACACATTAATGATGATATATGAAATGAAATATTAAATATATGAATATATAATATGAGTTGTTTCTGGATATTGATCTCGGTGTGAGATGCATAATTCTTCATCTGCTGGTTAGAATTTGTTTTGCAGATAATATAGTTTTGCCAAAAAGTGTAATTACCGTACACTTCCAGCAGAGGCGCCATAGAGATCCATTCATGTTTTTGGATGTGACTGACTGCTCGTATAACAGCTTTTGTTATGAATATATATATATATATATATATATATATATATATATATATATATATATATATATTTAAACATTTGAAAATACAATAAATCAGTATTTTTTTGTTGTTATTTGAGGTCTTTTGAAGTGTCTTGTTTTTGCAATAATGCCACATAAATTTGCAGTAATGACACTAAAAGAAAAGACTTGAATGCAGTTACATATTATTTAATTCAATAATCCAAATGTATAAAATTATTAACTTTAGAATAAGAAACATATTTTAGTACATAAAAGTAACCCCATACATTTTTTTTTTTAACTAAAGAAAAGTCGACTGGGTCATATTGACCCCAAAGGACAAATTAGGGTTTGGTCCTGGAGGGCCACTGTTATACTGTTATAGTTGTTGTGTTTTATTTTCTGAGCGTGAAAGCATGATGTTGAATCATCATCATCATCACATTGTAACATAAATTCAATGCCATTATCATTGATTTTTGGATGAAATCAAAAAAAAAAAATGATAGGTGCTAAAGTGATGTTGATTCAGTGCAGTTTACACTGACACATTAACATTGATTTAACATTGTTTGGATGGTTGCTTGCTATCTGGGACCCTCATCAAACACAGCTAATCAATGTCTCCAGGATTACTAGAAAGCTACAGGCAGGAGAGTTTATCAGGGTTGGAGATAAACTCTGCAGGACAGTGGCCCTCCAGGACCCAGTTTGCCCATCCCTGGTTGCCCATCCCATTTATGAAGCATGTCACCATTATTGAGATTCACGCACTGATTCTTGAGGTTTGAGTGTATCTAAGTGAAACAGTAGTTCAAAATGTTTAGTGTTTTTCTATATGTTTTACTCTATTATCAATTATATGAAATTAATAACACACATGACAGTCTAGAAGAGATCAGCTGATCAGAGCACTACATGATAACTATATCGTTATCGTCATCATCAAGTAGATGACATCATCTGATCACATTAGTAGTGGGAATCTAGTAGTAGTATATTTATCAGTGATTTTCCCCATCATAGATAACGTTTAAATTACCAACTTTTGGTACATTCATATGGAGAAGAATATAAAATAAATATTTTGAATTGAATGAAATAAGAAAGCTAGGTAACGCTTTACAGCCCGTAAAGTACTGCGTAATTAAAGTGATTTTAAAGTGTAACTTTTGTTAATTATAGTGTAACTATAAAGTACTTACATGTAAGTATAAGGGACCACTATGTAATAGTTTGGAGAATAAAGGGGTAACAACCAGGAGAATTAAAAACATATTTATACTGTAAGTATTATAGAACTAAGGGGTACTTATTCTACTATTATGATACAACAATCTTACATTTGGGAGCAATTCAGCAAGAACAAAACATCAGTACCTTTTTGTAATAATGGTTATTTAAAAAAATTACAGGGTACATATCTATGCATTTATACAGTAATCTTTTTAACAAAAGTGCACTGAAATATATAAATATTGGGGAAAGATACTCTTGTTTCATGTAGTGGTGCTTGTTACCCTTTTGTTACATGTAGTTACAGGGTAAGTACAATAAAAATACATACACGCAATCTAATATCACCGACTCGGAAACCTTTATTTGAAAAACAACTTAATTCAAAACAGATTTACAACACTTCTTTTTGTTTAAAAGTGCTCTTTTTAATCAACCATTCTTTTCAAATGTTTAAGTCTTGACAGTAAGTAGCATGTTTTGTCCCCCCTTTTTTCTCTTCTTCCTTTTGTTCCTCTTCTTCTTTTTATTTCTTTCCACTGATGAATCTGAAGAATAAATTGTCTCTTGCTATTCTGTATTATGTATTAAAAGAAAATGCAATACAACCAGAAATACATCATCACCATTTACTCATCTTTTGCCCTCATGCCATCCAAGATGCATACGACGTTCCCTCCTCAGATTAACACAAATGAAGGTTGTTAGAAAAATTAAAAATACATCTCTGGGAATACATATAATTCAAGCTCATGTGTTCCTAAAAGTTCAGCATCAAACAGCACATACTGCAATAACTGTAGTAATCCATACGACCACAATGTATGCATCAATGTCTTCTGAAGTGAAACGATAGGTGTTTGTAAGAAAAAATACAATATTTTAAACTTTTTAAACTGTAGACTATTGCTTCAGACCAGCTGTAATAAGTTGTTTTTCATATAAAGGTTTCTGAGTTAGTGATATTAGATATGTATTTTTTATTGTACTTACCCTGTAATTACATGGAACAAGAGGGTAACAAGCACCACTTTAATTTACGGCCCGCAATGTCACACTTACCCTGTAACTACATGAAACAAGAGTATATTTCCCAGTATTAAAAAAATAAATAAAATTAATAGTTTTAGCTTTACTTGCCTTGAAACATGTAAGCCCAAACTTAAACATCTCTGCACTTTTGCTATAAAAAAAAAAAAAAAACCTTTATAAATGCATAGATATGTAAAATTTAAAAAGCCTATACAGTATGTATTGGTACACCATTATTTCAAAAAGGATCTTAAATGGCTCCCAAATCTAAGATTGTTGTAAGTACCTCTTAGTTCTATAATACTTACAGTATAAATATTTTTAAATTTTCCTGGTTGTTACCTCTTTATTCCCCAAACTTTACATATTGTTCCCTTATACTTACATGCAAATACTTTATAGGTACACTATAATTACCGAAAGTTACGCTGTAAATTCGTCTTAATTACGCAGTACTTTCCGGGTTGTAATCTAAAGCGTTACCGAAAGCTATAAGAAATTGAGATTGAGACCAAAAACAAAGCATGTAACTGTTAAAAAAAAAACTGACTACACGCTTGTTTATAAGAAAGTTTGGGAATTATGAACTCATTTATGTGTCCAGCGCTGTCACATCACGTCAGGTGTCAAAAGAACGAAAGACTCAGAAGAATCAGACCCGAAGACTCAAGAGATGAACTAATCATTTATCTTTCCGGTACAAAACCCATAGGATTTTGCGCATGCACGGTCAACACAAACTGAACAAATCACTCTCTGAGATAACTCAGTAGTCCTGATTCATATTAAAGATTTGTTCAAAATAAACGAATCGTTCATGACTGACCCATCACTAGAACACATTTTATTTTACTGTTCTTGCCATAACAAACAGTTAGAGAGTCAAGAGTCAAACTGCCAAAGCAAACACTGATCACCATAATGGTGACATTAAACCAAACTATTATTATTAATAAATCATCAACATCTCAACCTCTGTTAATCTCAATAAGGACTTTTGTACACATATGACAGAAGTAAATCTGGTTAGTAATAAGTTAAGCTGGTAATGCTGTTTGTGGAGTTGGAGTCTGACATCAAACAAATATTTAGACGTCAACCCAGTTTTCATTTTCAACCAATATTTGACGTATGAGCGATGTTGGAGTCCATGTCCAATAACATTTCTAGCTGGGATGAGGTCATATTGTGATCATAGTATGAGCACACAGTGAGTGTACTATGAGGTTACACTTTTAGCTCACTGTGATATGGAGAGTTCACTGTGAGATCGGGGTGAGAGGGCCCAATCATAATTAATTAACTGGTAACTACTTACCAAATTCAGCTCATGATTTATTTTAAACTTACTGTCAAATGCACATGATGCTCTAACACAACAAGTATGCAGCCCAGTTCAGTTGTTGTGTGACTTTTCCAGAAGTCAGAGAACGGAGGTGCAGTCAGGGTACTTCTTATTCCTTCTTAAAGAGGCGTTTGATTTGGTTTATCCATAAATGTTAATGAATGCATTAACTATCAAACATGTACTAACATGTAGTTAAGGCTGTAGTCATTGGTTCATGATTAGTTCATGCTTTTAATTATCATTAGTTCATGTTGAATTAAGTATTAATCCAGGTATTAGTACATGATTATTCATATACCCTTACTGTAAAGTGTTATCGTCTTTTCCTCACTTAATGCAAACACACTCTCCAGAATAAACTATTAGTCTTTATCAGAGAGCAAATCACTGACACACTCTTGTAGAATTGAAATAATCTTGACTGTTTTTCTACCCCCTCTTTCCACCACAAGGACCATTTGGAGTTCCCAAAGACACAGATGGTGATCAAGGCCTGTAGGCCAAAATGTTTGTATTTTGGGGGTCGATGAATTGTCACACCTTTAGTGCGGTGGGGGAAGTTCAAATTATCTGACTGGTCAGTTTAAACGTCACACAGTTGGGTTAAAGTCACATGGTCAGGAAATGACAAAAGAAGATTGAAACTGTTGCTCTGTCTCTTTTTATACTCTGGCTCTCTTTCTTTACTTCCTCTTCTTTCTTTCTTTCTTTCTTTCTTTCTTTCTTTCTTTCTTTCTTTCTTTCTTTCTTTCTCTCTCTCTCTCTCTCTCTCTCTCTCTCAGGAAACATTTACATGCTGGCTAAGATTAATGGTATAAGTTATCATCATCTCATGCATCTATTTTGTAACTATTTTAAGTGTAACTATAACCATATTTTGTCATTAAACCTTTTCAATTACAAATAATGTGCTAAACAGTTTTGATTTGGTATTGACTTTGAAGTGCTACATATTGCAATACAATATCGTCACTCTCTATAGCAACGCTCTCCTACATATTAATCTATTGTAACTGCGCTTATTTCCGTCGTTGGTATAAGTAGCAGTGGGTGGAATAGACAAGAATTGTACAGTTTTCTACCATCTTGCTGACAACTTTTCTTTAGTCATTCGGCAGTCTTGCAGCTTGAACCTCTGCAGGAAATCCACCCTTACACTCTTAATATGAAGATAATTCTTCATCATCAGATGTTTGAGTGACACTATGTCCAGTATCAGGAATAATACAGTATGATCTGTGTGTATCAATACACAACTCTGAGATCACAACGTGAATGTGTGCAAGAATAAACTGAGCATGTTCAAATGAACTCTTTCCAGACTAATTCCACTAAATGTCTTTAGAGAAAATACAGATTTCTTTACCTGTGAGAAGTGAAGAGAGAATGATCAGTCCCAGCAGACACAGATCACACTTATCAGCCATTTTGTGTTTCTGTCAGTCTTCCTCTTCATTATATATAGTTACAGCTCTTCCTTTAAACATCATCAGCTCCTCCTCTGGTTGGTAACTTCCTCTGATCTCTTCAACTGAGTGTTTAGTCCTGACTCTATGACACAGCTGAAGAAGCGATCAGAAAGATCTCTGGTGTAAAACTGTGTTGACTTTGAAAAGATCTGGATCAGAAAGTGAGCTGAACTGTACAGTGGCGTCCAGAAACCAAGTCCATAAAGAAGTATTATGTTTGACACTGAACAAAGTGCTTTGAATGAACAGATCCACACAAATCAATACAAACATATATTTTTCCTCGCATTAACTATGTTTCCATCACCCTGTTTTTATGCATATTTTGAAGTATTGCATTAGAAACGAGTGATGGAAATGCAACATTTATAAACTTTATGTTTGGATGGAAACCCAGCGATTATTTGTCAGAGAAAACAATTTCAACATAATGAAATATAGTTATTTTTAAGTGACCCAATACAGTGTCCTCAGAGTAAATTTTATGTCATTTTTTTTTTTCATGTACACTTTTTTCCCCCCATCACATCACTAACACATTATGTTGCTATATATGTGTGTACCATGAAGCTTTTATTAGGCTTCTAAGTTTGTGCTTGTGAAACTACAAATTCTCAACCTTCAGAAGTGTTGCGCTGACAGATGCGTCAAGATCACACTTCATCTATATATACACAGCAAAAACTCCAGTGTTAAATTAACTCTCCTGGGAATTTATTTTAGACCACACTCAAAAGTGTTAAAATAAGGGTACGTTAAAAAGTCAAGGGCCCAACTAAAGCAAACACTGATCACCATAACGGTGTGATTTTCTCCTTCAGTGATTCTGCTTGTTAACATCAGGTGTCTTCAATAATTGTCAATTATCACTCAATTATTCACTGAATAATTAATTATAACTTAGTTATATCTTAATTATAACTTTAACACTGCTTCAGTGTTATTTTAACTCTCTTAGGGGCTGTTTACACAACACCGTTTTCAATGTTACACTTTTTACGTTCATTTACACTACAATGGTGTTTTGGGGCCTGATAACACAAATGTTTGAAAACGGGTTTCAAAGTGCAAGTTTTTGAAAACGGTCTCCTCATAAACAATCAAAATGTGAATCTCTGAAGACGATGAGGTCATGCACATGTGTATTAGGTGTTCAGTCTATAGTGTTTCATTGCCATCTAGTGGCCTGGCAGCAGAATACAGGGTTTTTAGTCGTTTTAGCAGATCTGTGTGAATGGGGATCGTTTTGACAACGGTGTCGTCTGTACGTGGAAAACTCAAAGGAAAGACTTCTCCGTTTTAAGCATAACTGGGTTGTAACAACCAGACAAGAGAAAAGGCGATCAGGTGGTGTTGGTTATGTTTCGACATAATCATCATTTGACCTGAATGACTGAACTAATTTATAGTCTAATCTCTGAGTTTGATTTACCTTATTGATTACAGTCGCCCTGTGATTCTACAGCATAAGATCCAGCATTTTCAATATAATTCTAAGGATTTCTTAAAGTTGTTCTGATAAAAAAAACTCTTTCATTAAGAGTGTTTAGAGAGACTTTAAATAGTACTTTATACAGTACAGACTGATTCAGAGCAGCTTCACTGGAATAAACAGAAAAATAAGGATGCAAACCGATTCTCCTGACTCCTGTAAAGACAATAGAGTCATTATTCAGATCAATTCAGTTCAGTGGTGATTTGCTTCAATAACTGTGTAAGGTTCATCAACTATGAAATGATTCGGCAACTCTTCCCCTCATTCTTCAGCACGGAAACACGGCTGAATAAACAGGACTAAGTGAGCTCACGCCGGTCTATTTCCCACGTGTCTCACTATCTCTGTAGCAGGAAAACTCCAAAAACAGTGAGAGCGAGCACAACGCTGACTAAGCGCAAGTCTCGCCTCGCTACGCTCGCGTTCTGCAGCTCAGCAGTGACCCAGGCCCTGAAGCAAAGCCGTAAGCCGCGCCTCCACCCGGCCAAACGCTACTTCTATGAACACCAGTCCCCGACCCAGCGTGGCGAGCTGCCATCTCAACTAATTCAGCCCTTAGCCACCCAGGCCAAGGCTTGGAAAGCTATCCCCGGTGTGTTAAAATGGGTTCTGGACATGGTTTCTCGCTCCAGTTCGCTCACAGACCACCCCGCTTCACGGGCATAGTCAATGCTTTAGTGAAGAGCAACGTGGCTCACGTCCTCCGCACTGAAGTACTGAGCTTACTGGCGAAAATGCTGTCAGGCTTCTATGGCCGTTACTTCCTCGTTCCCAAGAAGGATGGCGGCATCAGGCCCATCCCAGACCTCAGACATCTGAACTACGCCCTCAGAAATGGCTGTTCAAGATGCTAACTTTGAAACGAATCCTCGCGCTAATATGCCCAGGGGCTTGTATTTTAGTTAGACGCGTTACTACATTAAACAAGCAGCCGCGAGTGAAAATTATTATTATTACAGTCTAATTTGCACTTAAGCCTTTGCTACTAGCACTTTCGTTTTGGCCCATTGTCGCCCTATTCACTTAATTGCACGACCGAAACAGCTTCTGTAGGAATACATTTAAATAGAGGAGATCCAGATCATTCCCGTAGGACAAGTGAGCATACAAGAGGCACGACAGGAGCGCGCAAGTGTGTTTTCTCTAGAATACTCTGTTCTCCTGCTTTTTCAGTGCTGCATTTTAGTCAAGGTAAGGCCATCTTCGAATCTCTGCTTATTTTATATTTTGAACTTCACATAATTCTGTATTTTAGTTAGACGCGTTACTACATTAAACAAGCAGCCGTGAGTGAAAATTATTATTATTACAGTCTAATTTGCACTTAAGCCTTTGCTACTAGCACTTTCGTTTTGGCCCATTGTCGCCCTATTCACTTAATTGCACGACCGAAACAGCTGTACTCACTCAAGCGGTGTAAGCATTATCTGTATATCTGTGTAATTTGCGCGCTGTCGCGGAAGCGTTCAGCCTCCTCGTGTGAAGACCAACTCGGGTAAAGACCATCGACTCTACCTGCGCGACTCCACCGAGCAAGGACACCAGAAAGGCACTTAAGTATCTCCTTTTCCCTTTCCACTTCTTATCTTATCTTTCTCCCTAATCAGCATGTGTTTTCAACACATTCCTGTTATCTCTCGAACACGCCCCTTCATCACGCGCACAAGGCAGCGTGATACTGCTAATCTGCGTCCCATTCTCTCATCCTCACACGCTCCTCTCTTTCTTTCCGTGGGTCTATGGAATTGTCAGTCAGCAGTCAACAAAGCTGACTTCATTCCAGCCTTTGCATCTCATTCTACTCTCAGTATCCTGGGCCTGACTGAGACCTGGATTCAACCAGAAGACTCAGCAACCCCCGCTGCTCTCTCTAGCAATTTCTCCTTTTCTCACTCCCCTCGCCAGTCTGGAAGGGGTGGCGGGACAGGGCTTCTCGTCTCCAACAAGTGGAAATACTCAACGCTCTCTTCTCTATGCAACAACAACTCATTTGAATATCATGCTATCACACTTACAACCCCCAGTAAGATCCATATTGTAGTCATTTATCGCCCCCCAGGTCAGCTGGGTAACTTCGTAGAGGAGCTGGATGTGCTGCTGTCCTCTTTCCCTGAGGACGGCACCCCACTTCTAGTCTTCGGTGACTTCAACATTCATCTCGAAAAACCACTTGCAACAGACTTCACCTCTCTCCTAGCCTCCTTCGATCTCAAACGACACATCACCACAGGTACTCACAAATCAGGCAACCAACTGGACCTGGTTTACACACGCAACTGCACCACAGACAATATTTTGGTGAGACCTCTCCATGTTTCAGATAATTTCCTCATTACTTTCAGTCTACAACTCACTACCCCGGCACCACCAACCCCACCACCAGTCACCATCAGGCGAAACCTGCGCTCACTTTCCCCCTCCCACCTTTCCTCTGCCGTGTCATCCTCTCTTCCCCCACCCTCACAATTCTCATCTCTGGATGTGAATACTGCAACGGATACCTTATGCTCCACTCTAACCTCTTCTCTAGACAATATCTGCCCTCTCTCCTCCAGGCCAGCCCGCGCTACTCCTTCTAACCCCTGGTTATCTGAGGTTCTTCGTGAACACCGGACCAAACTCAGGGCAGCAGAGAGGAAATGGCGCAAATCAAAATACTCATCTGACCTGAGTATGTATAAATCTCTCCTCTCGTCCTTTTCTGTTGATGTTCATGCTGCAAAATCTTCATACTTCCACAACAAGATCAACAGCTCCCCCAACACACGATTACTCTTCAAGACATTCAACTCTCTTCTCTGTCCACCTCCACCACCACCCACCTCCTCTTTAACTGCCGACGATTTTGCGAACTTCTTCACCAACAAAACAACAACCATCAGCAGTCAGTTCTCAGCTCCACACACACAGGAACCAAGACTGACCCCTTCCACAGCCAATACCCCTCTGTCCTCCTTTTCTCCGCTAACCGAGGAAGAAGTATCTACACTTCTCCTCTCCAGTCATCCTACCACCTGCCCTCTAGACCCCATCCCCTCACACCTTCTACAAGCCATCTCTCCCACACTTCTACCAGCACTCACACACATCATCAACACATCCTTCCATACTGGCACCTTCCCTACAGCATTCAAGCAGGCTCGGGTCACTCCACTGCTTAAAAAACCAACACTAAACACATCATTTGTAGAGAACTACAGACCTATCTCTCTCCTACCATTCATTGCGAAAACACTTGAAAGAGCTGTTTTTAACCAAGTAACATCCTTCTTGTCTCTAAACAACCAGCTGGATGTCAACCAATCTGGCTTCAAGAAAGGGCATTCAACTGAGACTGCATTACTGTCGGTCACAGAAGCCCTACGGACTGCAAAAGCTGCTTCCAAATCTTCACTCCTCATTCTCCTGGATCTGTCTGCTGCCTTCGACACTGTAAACCATCAGATCCTTATGTCCTGTCTCTCATCACTGGGCATCACAGGAACTTCACTCGACTGGTTTGAGTCCTATCTCACAGGTAGGTCCTTCAAGGTCGCATGGAGAGGCGAGGTATCCAGAGCACATCAACTGACCACAGGGGTTCCCCAGGGTTCAGTTCTTGGTCCCCTCCTCTTCTCCATCTACACTACATCACTGGGACACATCATACAGGCACACGGTTTTTCCTACCACTGCTATGCTGATGACACACAGCTCTTCCTCTCATTTCAACCAGATGATCCAACAGTAGCTGCACGGGTCTCAAGCTGTCTGGCAGACATCTCCACATGGATGAAGGAACATCACCTGCAGCTCAACCTGGCAAAGACTGAGCTTCTCGTCCTCCCTGCCAATCCATCTCTACAGCACGACTTCACCATCCAGCTTGATTCATCATCGATCCCCCCATCAAGGTCGGTCAGAAATCTGGGAGTAATGTTTGATGACCAGCTGACCTTCACAGATCACATTTCAAAGACAGCTCGATCATGCAGGTTTGCGCTGCACAACATCAGGAAGATCAGGCCTTTCCTAACTGAGCACGCAACACAACTTCTCGTCCAGGCCCTGGTCATTTCTAGGCTTGACTACTGCAATGCTCTTCTGGCCGGACTTCCAGCATGTGCAACCAAACCTCTACAGATGATCCAGAATGCTGCAGCCCGTCTTGTCTTCAACGAGCCCAAGAGGGCCCACGTCACTCCTCTGTTCATCTCTCTGCACTGGCTACCTATCGCTGCTCGCATCAAGTTCAAGGCACTGACGCTTGCTTACAGATCTATCACAGGCTCAGCTCCCTCCTACTTTCACTCACTCCTACGAGCCTACATCCCTACCAGACACCTACGATCGATCAATGAACGACGTCTCGTGGTTCCATTACAGAAAGCCACAAAATCACTTTCCAGAACATTCTCATTCACAGTTCCATGCTGGTGGAACACTCTCCCCACCCTCATCCGGAATGCAGAATCCCTGACAACATTCAAAAAACAGCTGAAAACCCATCTCTTTCGTGAGCACTTACCTTCATAAAAAAAAAAAAAATAAATAAAAAAAAAACATCCTTTACACCTCACTTATCGGGCTTATGCTACTCTGAATAATGCCTGAACCTCGTATTCTGAGCACTTCTTGCGTTGTTGTTGTTTTTTGCCTCTTCATGATGACTCGCTCAATTTTAGTCCTAATTTGTAAGTCGCTTTGGATAAAAGCGTCTGCTAAATGACTAAATGTAAATGTAAATGTAAACATCAGGAGAATGTTTTTTACTGAAATAGTGTAGTAGATTTTTTTTTTTTTTTTTAGATCTATGGCCATGAAAACAAATAGTGTCATGTAAAAGGTGTTAAAAGCTAAACAATTATTATAATTTTTTTATTATTCTATTGTTGCGGGCCAAACGTTAATAGGAAAGGATGTATTACTTTATGTATTAAAGAACAATAACATAGTTGCAAGGTTGTGAATGCATTTGTCAAGTATTTTTTTATGCATTCACCCCCAAACCACGCCCCCACCCCTTAATCACGCCTCCCAAAACCACGCCCCCACCCCTTAACCAACCCCTTTTCTCCGTTGGTGATTCTGCTTGTTAACATCACATGTCTTCAATAATGGTCAATCATCACTCAGTTAATCAATGTTGACAGCACTATGTCACGCTATGGCTCAGCGTGGCTTCAACAGGAACACGATGAAGACGAAATAAGAATAAATAGGCTTTAATAGCAGAACACATACATAACCAAACTTAGCTAGTGCGTTAACGAGAACCGACAGGAAACAGAGAACAATGAGGAACTAAATACACAGAGCTAATGAACATGATGAGTGACAGCTGGTGAGATGGGTGTCCATGGTAACTGATGATGGCAGGAAACTCAGACATGGGAAAAAGGGAACTAAAGAATACAAACTAAAAGTCCATGAGAACAAAACTAAAAGAACATGACTGTTACACACTACTTGTACAGTGCTGACAGAAAATGTTGCAGTTTTAAGTGGACTCGTTTTCATGGTAGGCCTACAAAATGTTTTTCTTTAGTAAGCTACACAGAATGTTCTACATTAAATATTTAGCTAACAGTCTGAAGTTACCAAGCAGCAGTGTATGTTAACGTTAGCTCAGTCAGCGTAAGGCTAACACCAACAACAGGTGTAGACAGAAAATCTGCTCTCTGTCTGGACTCGATTTGTGAAGCAACCCACACTTTGGTGATCCTCTACCTCTCATGATGCCACAGTGGATACAGGCAATAAGACGTGAAGCATCCGCTGGAAGAATGGGTTAATTGTGGGATCCTGACACTCAACATTTTGTCACTTACTCAAATGTCAGTTTTATATATTTCTTTAAGCTAAGCTATACGTTACACCCTGTCTCAATTGCCTGTATCCACTTTTGTGCCCTTAAATGCTTGTTTTTTGGGGTCAACAGCTTGTAAAAACTTGTGGTAACACTTTATAATAACGTTCAGTTGTAAGTCATGTATAAGTGGTTAGTTAATGATGAACTAATTATTATTATTTTATTTTTTTTATTTTTTTTATTACAAGTAAAATAACAAGACAAGCTTCAAACCCCCCACCTACCTCCCCATGCATTCATACCACAACCCCAATCATCCACACATGACAAGAAAGCAAAATAAAAGGAAGCACAAAGCAAACAAAATTAATAATGAAAAATAAAATAAATCAATACTACTGGTCAAAAAATCAATAAACAAAAATCACAATAGAATTAGCAAAACAATTATGCCATAACACCAACAGCAGCTGTTTTTAACAGCACCTTAAAAAAAAAAAAACGAACGCCTAATATTTATATCTCTAACTCAAATAAGCAGACATTCCATTTATTTTCATGCTCGGTTATTCTATTATTATTTGTTGCAATAATTGTTTCTAGCATATATTGATAACACACTCTATTCTTAAAGTGTTTTATACATAAATTTGATAAAGTTTTAGCTTTAAAAATAAAAATTTTACCCATCAAAATAATCATATTCAAAAAATGTATGCATTTACCCTCAAAGACACATAACAAAATATTCTGAGGTGTGATTTGCAAAACAATATCCATAGACCTTAACCATAACTGTATACTGACCCAAAACCTAGCCACATGTGGGCAAAAATAAAACAAATGCATCAGGTCCTCCTCCTCATCCCCACAGAACCTACAACAGGGATCCTTTTCTATCTGCCATTTGAACAGAGATTTTTTTGTTGCAACAATATTATAAAAGATTTTAAGTTGAAATATTCTGGAATATGAATCGATTGTAGTTCTATAAATTGTTCTAAAATAATCTTTCCACAAAATTGGATCATTAAATTCATTTTCCCAAAACAGGCAGGTTCTGTGTGGAAAAAGTGCAGTGCCCGTGATATTTAAATTCCAAATATATATTATTTTATTTATCTTTACACCAGACAACCATTTAAGGCATCTTATTGGTGGGAGACAAACCATTAATTTATTCTTCTTTTCATTTTGCAGTTTCACTTTCCAAGTTTTAGGAATTGCAGAAATCAGCTGGTTGAATTGTAACTGATTGAGAGAAATGCTAAAAAAATTTCTCAAGTTTTCATAAGAAATAAAATCTCCAGATAAATCTAAAAGATCATTGACAAAAATTAACCCATTTTTGACACATTCCTCCCACAACAATGGCTTGTCTCCAACCGTAATATTTGAATTCATCCATAACAACTGTGTCTGAATATCTTGAATTGTATCTGGAGGGTGGTACTGGAAATTCAACCAAGCTTTCAGTGCATCCTTGAAGAAAGGTGATAACTCTTTTAAACTATTTTGAAATATTTTATCAATATGTATTGCTTTTAATTGATAAAAAGGAAATATATTATTCGAGAAAAAGGAAAAGGCTGAATATAATCTCTGGCTTATGATCCATTGTTTGTTGTGATAAATTTTAGCAACCCAGGAGGCTTTCAAGGAACAATCCATCATTCGAAGATTTTTCAAATTCAGTCCGCCGTTATCATAAGAATTATATAAATACTGCCTTTTAATTTTATCTGGTTTATTGTTCCATATAAATTTGAAAATTTTTTGTTCAAAATGTTTGAAGAACTTCATACTAGGTGAAGGAAGAAGCATTAGTAAGTGGGCAAATTGTGGAATTACTAATGTATTAATCAGAGTTACTTTTCCTTGAATTGTCAGAGAGTTCCCCCTCCAAGGTTGTAAAATTCTATCTGCTTTTTCCATCCTTCTCTCATAATTGAATTTAACAATTTCTTTAAAGTTGTCAGGTAGATAAATCCCTAATAAATTAACGTCTCCATTAATCCATTTAACAGGAACGGAACTGTTTAAAATAAAATTTGTGTCTTTTAATGTCCCAATTCTCAAAATGTTACATTTCGCAAAATTAGGTTTCAAACCAGATATTTTTGAAAACGTATTTAATTCCCTTATTAGTCCTTCCAAAGTTGATTGTGTTGGTTTTATAAAAAAGACTGCATCATCAGCATACATTGTTAACTTAATCTCTTTACCGTTTGGAAATAGACCTGATATATCTGGATTGTTCCTAATTTTAATAGCCAGAATTTCAATACATAAAATAAAGAGATACGGTGACAAAGGACACCCTTGACGGACTCCTTGCATTAATAAAAATGTGTCTGATATATGACCGTTATTAATCACTCGACTAACTGGTTGATTATAAAGAGTTTCAAACCACTGTATTAAGTTTTTCCCAAAATTAAAAAAGATAAGACATTGTTTTATGAACTTCCATTGAACTTTATCAAACGCCTTTTCAAAATCAGCAATAAACAATAATCCTGGTTCCTGATGAACTAATTATTTACAAAACATTCATAAATGATTAGCAAGTGATATACTAACATTTTATGTATGTTTTGCAAATTCCGTTACAAGTCATTTACAAGTGATTAGTAAATGATTAACTAATCATTTACAAAAGATGACTATGCGTTTCATAAATGTTTAATAAATTGTTAAATTTTTTTGTATGTTTTGCTCACATCAGGTGCACAGTGGTTAAAGACTCCATGTGTTTCAGAGAAGACAGCTGTCTATACCCTCACCAGTCAGCACTTACACTGCAGTACACACTACACTACACTACACACTACAGAAGACAGCTGTCTATACCCTCACCAGTCAGCACTTACACTGCAGTACACACTACACTACACTACACACTACAGAAGACAGCTGTCTATACCCTCACCAGTCAGCACTTACACTGCAGTACACACTACAGTGTTCAACACCTGTTATAGATGTGTAAACGCATGAATAAATCATTTACAACACTTTCTGCGTCCCCTAATCTAAAGTGTACACTATTCATCACTTGTAAATGTGTTACACATCATTCGTAGATACGATTCGTTGATCTTATGCCTTATTGATTCTTGAAGTGATTTGATTCTAATGTACGAATGATGTGTAACACATTTACAAGTGATGAATAGTTTACACTTTAGATTAGGGGATGCAGAAAGTGTTGTAAATGATTTATTCATGCGTTTACACATCATTGTGTTGAACACTGCTACTGACCTGTTACAAATGATCTGTACGTGTATACAAGGCATTTACAACACTTTTTGCACCCTCTAATTGCTACATACATACAAAAAAACAACAACATAATTTATAAAAAATGTATGAAACGCATAGTCATGTTTTGTAAATGATTAGTTAATCATTAACTAATCAATTGTAAATGACTTATAACTGAATCTACAAAACGTATACAATAATTAACATATCACTTATTAATCATTTATGAACGCATAGTCATGTTTCGTAAATAATTAGTTAATCATTTACTAATCACTTGTAAATGACTTGTAATGGAATTTACAAAACATACATAAAATGTTAGTATATCACTTGCTAATCATTTATGAATGTTTTGTAAATGATTAGTTCATCATTAACTAACCACTTATACATGACTTACAACTGAACGTTATTATAAAGTGTTACCAAACTTGTTTCTAGGGTTTTGTAGCTTGTTTGCTGTACACCTTGTCACATAGCAGCTTTTAGACATTGTTCTTTGTTATAAGTTAGAAATGACAAGGAGGCGGCTTCAGGCAATACAAAGCCAATACAAAGTTGGCCTAAATGCGCTCTGTTTCTATTTCAATTATTTTAGTGAACAGTGAGTTTGAAAACTATATCGATATATAGCCTAGTAGGGAGTTAATAATTTAACTGGGAAAATGCACAAGAAATATGTGATCAAAACAACTCGCAGAGACCCAAAAGGAGTAGGCAGAAGCTTTGCTTATTACACATACTGTACATTTCAAAAGCACAGACGTTGACATGTAAAACATATATTTCCAGCATCAAAACGGTACAAAATGTTATGTATGAAGAAAAAAAACTAACATTAAAATATGCTAAAACAACAAAATTCAATGATTATTTAAATTGTTTTGGAAGCCATCTTGGAAACCTGGATATACAAGATAGCCATTTAAAAGAGGGATTTCTAGACCTGGAAAAGAAGATTTAAAACCAGTATGGTTAAACTAATACACATGCGTTTCTGCCTAATTGTTGTATTTTGTCCTCTTTGTGTTCTGGCTTTGAGTTCTAGCGCTTCCAGAACTGTTTTAATATCCTTTGGTCTAGTTTTAATTTAGCAATGTGGAAATGAAAGCTTTAGCTTAAGTTCTGCCAGGAAGACTCAATTATTTCGTCACTTATTACCTTCATTTCTATCGAATCACGTCTTTATACTTTCTGTATAAAAGATCGGTACTTACACATGTTTGAGTTCGCAGATGCCGACGCGACAACAACCTCCACCCTCCCCACCACCACCAGGATGGTCCTGACCAGTGTTCGAACTATACCGTGTCTTTTGGGGGAGCCCACTTTTGTTTTGTTTTTTTAAACAAAATGAAAGAATCTTTTCTCGAGCCATTTCGTTCATCTAAGGGGCTTTAAATGTTATACTTTTAACAGGCAAATCCCCCGAACACATCCACCTACGCAATCTTGATTATATTCTGAATTAAGAAATCATTATAATGCAGTCAAAAATAATTTACAAGGAACATAAATAATTATTTTACCTTCAGAGTCTTTCGTTCATCTGTCACGTGACAGACGCAATGAATGGATTGTTCACGTCAGATATATAACAGCTACAAGTCACAAGTGTATGCACTACTTGCTTTATGCAAGCACTATATAGGATAAATCACTATACAGGATTTACCCTATTACACTTTATCGACCCGATAGGTCAAACAGCAAACATCCACCAACAAATAGTCTATAAATAGGCTGTCTTTGAGTTCACATGAACAACGGTTAAATTATTCGTCGGGCTACAGAAGAATATCATAATTCCTCCGGTCAATTAGGCCTAAGACATCGAGAGTCATGCAGACCTATAACAACCCAGCCACAACACATTTTGGGAATAACATGCCTTACCTTAACACAGAATGGATTTCAAGGACTTTGCAACATGCGCGCAGATCAATGGCCTCGTTTATATTTTTTTCGACGAATCTGTGAGTTAACATGAGTGGAATTTGCACCGCAGCGCCACCACACCTTGATGCTCATGACAAGAATAGCATGCATAGTTATCTTTATTGAAGTGAATTACCGGTAGGTTTAAATCACCACCCTGCATGAATGAATGATATTTTTGCTATTTTACACATAATAATCCTTGATGATCACATTACACAAAACTGAAATTGCACGTCAAAATAACACATTGTCTATATTTTTTGAGACCCCCCAAAATTTCACAAATCACGTTTTCAGGGGAGCCCATGTCTTATTAAGGGGAGCCGAGCTCCCCCTAGCTCCCCCGTAGTTCGCACCCTGGTCCTGACCATACCTCGTCTTCAGGCAGGAGATGCAGATCCGCTACCCTCGGATTACGAACTATGGACGGGGCCTACGCCAAAGAACTTATAATAATGCTTGCTGGGCTGTCAATAAATGTATGCTTCGTTACATCATTTTATCTCCCGAGTCTTTCTGGTAGAACTAGTGTGACTACGTATTTTCCATGGGCGTAGATTACGTGGGGGACGTGTCCCCCCCCACTTTTTATAAAATGTAAATTCGTCCCCCGCACTTTTTCGTAGGGCAAGTGTGTTCACGACAAGTTGAGGTTTTCACGGGCCAATGTGTGTACATCCAGATTTAAAATTCAAAGAGTCAAGAGAGTCTATCTACACACGTGACTTTAACGTTTCCATGGTAATCGACTCGTGCATCACGACACGCCCACGCTCGCACCCGCGCTGTATCCTTCATTTTCATAGAGGTCGCAATGAGTTCAAAACGGGAAAAAAATCTTCACTCCTTTTTCACGAAAAAGTCAAGCACTGTAAGTTGTCATGTGGTCTCCGAATTGTGTTGCACAATGATGAATAACTCTGCCTATTTCTCGAGTTGAATAATTAATTGAATAATAATAACAAGTTTTGTTGGAAATTGTAAATATTCACTACTCGCACAAACGTGCGCTTATTTTCAGTCTTTTTTTTTTATTTGTAATGTCTTTTATTTTCACAGATATGTAATTCAAATTAGAATAAAGATGGTGATTGTTAATGCTGAATTTGGATTTTCATGCATTAACAGCCACTATATCTGCTTGAATCAGGCAGCGTTGTAACATGTAAAGCCACTTTACAATTGTTAGATAAAAATATTTTGTAGACAAACTTTAAGCTGTCTTGAAAAAGCCTAACCAGAAAGTTTGAAGTAGTTTTAAAAGCTTGAAGTTTGACGTAGCCTACACAAAAAACAATTTGAAATATGTAAACAATATAGTACAATATACAATACTGGGCTATGTGCAGTATAAAGTACAGAACATCTTTCTTTCTTTCTTTCTTTCTTTCTTTCTTTCTTTCTTTCTTTCTTTCTTTCTTTCTTTCTTTCTTTCTTTCTTTCTTTTTCTTTCTTTCTTTATTTCTTTCTGTTTTATTGCTTTAAACATAAATAGCATATTAAGCCAATTAAGCAAAAACCTGTCAACAAATGTCTGCAAAAAAAAAAACTAAAAAAAAACTGACATCTTAACCCACACAGAACTGATCATCTCTGAACCCAGTTTGGACTGAACCTGCTAAAACAAAAATAACTTCTTTAACGGATATTTGTCTGGTACCTTTTATTGAATGCTGAATAAGACAAAACAAGAGAAGATTAACTTCCATATTGCAGATCCTTTATGTTTTCCTTAACATGTTTTTAATGGCAATTTATGGAAGTTAATTTACTCTTGCAATATTAATAAGGTTATTAATGCGATATGTACAAATAACTGTTTTTATGTACTTATGGGACTGAATAATAAGTACATTTTAAAATGTTTTGTCTTATTCAGCATCCAATAAAAGGTACCAGACTAATACTTGTATTTATCCACTAAATAACTTATTTTTTGTTTTAGCAGGTTCAGTCCAAACTGGGTTCAGAGATGATCAGTTCTGTGTGGGTTAAGATGTCAGTTCCTCTTCTTTCTTTAAATGTTTCTCTAATATACATGTGTGGTTAAACTAACAGAGTTCTCACACTCAGCAGAAACATGTTCCCAAACCTCAACAGTGAGTTCACCGCTCTGAAAATACTCCTGAAAATATGTAGTCACACTAGTTTCACATTGCTAAATTAAAACTAAAGACCAAAGGTTATTAAAACAGTTCTGGAAGCGCTAGAACTCAAAGCCAGAACACAAAGAGGACAAAAGACAACAGTTCATTCAATGTCTTTTACTTGTTAACAAACAAATTGTAAAGTATTAACAATGAATGAACCCATTAGGATTGAGTTATATTAGACTGATATTCCTCTGCTCATGTGGGTTTTGTATAATTATTTGACTGATTTGTTCTTGTTCACAGAGGCATAAAGTTGACTGCAGTTCTCCTGAGCTCCAGCTTTTGCTCCTCTGATGGAAGCATAAGTCACTTTATCATCACAGCGAACCTGAATGAACATCACAGTTGTTTCAACCCTCGATTATTACAGCATGTTGTTTGAGCTCAATTCATGAAAAACTGCATATAATCACACAAATCAAGAAGAACTGCATAAGAGGAAAATATACAAAAATCATGTTGAGAGAAGCTGGACAACATCAAGGAAGTGTTCGCTCACCTTGTTCTTTTTGCCTCGTTTTTTACTGTTCGCAGCGACTTCAGTATAAGTCACATCATCTGTCTGCTCCTAAACATCAATGGAAATATGGAAAAATCAAGCTATTAAATGCCATCCATCAATGATATTTTCCTCAGGTTCTGCAAATGTTCAGGTAATATATGTGTAAAACGTGTGTCCTGGCAATTTCACATAAATGTTTTGTGAAAATCTATTATACAGACATGACGTTATGATGACAGATCCTATTGTAGCATGACAGGATGATTGACTTGACTTGACCCTAGACTTGTAGTTAAGACCGCCTAAACCGAGACCAAGACACTACCAAGACCAGAGGGTATCGAGACCAAGACCAAGACAAGACCAAGACCAAGACAGATCAAGTCAAGACCAAGACCAAGTCGAGACGGGAGGGAAAAAAAATAGACGTGTTGAAGCTAAGCTATAACTTGTATGAATTCAAGAACAGCAGCATACTAGGGTTCAGCCGCAGTTTACATTCAATATTAGACGGTATTACTTCAACTACACAGGCAGAACAATACAGAGACAGACCATGTCATGTGTGTGACGGTGAGCTCACTGTAAATGTTTTTGCAGGGTGAGATCAACTATGTGTAGCAATTGCATGACGGCTGTTACTGCACTATTAGAGGATTGAGACTCCCTTAACTTTTGTGTACTGTTGAGGACTGACATGACTGGTACTGACTGGTTCATCTGACAAAACATCAAATACCTCCAACACCATCTTGCTCCTCCAACAACTGTCTGTCTAAAGAATGAGAAATATGTAACCAATTAAAATTATACTTAATGTGTAGATGAAATCGTAACATCAAATTAAAGATACACAATTATAAACTTGGATTAGGCCTAATGTTTAGTCAGCACAACGGAGATATGCAGATGATATTTAAAAGACCATTTATTTAGTCTAACACCATCTTAAATACAATACTGTAATCAAACAACACACACACACACACACACACACACACACACACACACACACACACACACACACCTACACACAGAGAGATATCAAAGTCACAAATTCATCTAAGCAAATGCCTGCCTATCTCTGCTGATTTCGGAGTCTCCAAATTAATCCATTCTGCAACTTTTAAATACATAATAAAATGTTTAAAAACAAAATTATAGGCTTAAGTGCAGGATCCGAAAGTTGGTTGTTTTGTCGCTATGGTTACACACACACACACACACACCGTTGGCGGTGCGCTCAAAGTCATCTGTCAGTTGTGCAGTTACCCAAAATCTCCTGAATAAAGTTAAAACCCATCATGTCACTGATATGTGTTTTTTTTAAATCAAGTGATCAAAGTGCTCGTTGCCGCTGCGATCAGTGGCGCGGATAAAGTGTTTTCTCGTATATTGGGCGCACACGCCGCACTGTCTTCACTCGGACGCGCGCTTTAATCCGTTCCGTTGCGGATAATAATGTTGCATTATCGAACGTTGTGTCGTCGTGGATATTGTAGTAGCCTATTGTATTGCTAAATCCCCGACCACTATGTCGGTCTGAGACAGCGAGACCTAGACAAGACCGAGAGGTCCGAGACCAAGACAAGACCAAGACCGAAGACCGTCAAGGACACGTAAAAGTGGTCTCGAGACCGGTCTCGAGACATACATCACTACTTGACCCACACAACAGGAACAACACATGATGAAATCCACAACTAGAGCAATGGGCAATTAGTAACAGTAGCACAACACACTCAGTTCACACGAAAACGATATGCTTAAAAAGTCTTTCCTTTGAGTTTTCCACCTACAGACGACACCGTTGTCAAAACGATCCCCATTCACACGGATCCGCGAAACGACTAAAAACGCTGTATTCTGCTGCCAGGCCACTAGATGGCGATGAAACACTATAGCGTTTTCAGGGACCCAAAACACCATTGTCGTGTAAACGAACGGGCAAAACGCATAAAAAGTTTTACGTTTTTAGTTGAAAACCGTGTCATGTTAACAGCCCCTCAGACAAAGAACAGGTGAGCACACACTCAGACTGACCTCATCAACGACTAAACAAGAGGGCGTGGTCACTGGAAACTAGGAGGCGGGACAAGAGGAACACATGGCCAACACAAATAAAGACAGAGCCATGTGCTCAAACACAACACAGACAGAGACAGATTAAACTAAAGCCTGTTTTATGCTTCTGCGTCGAATCGACGGCGTACCCCCGCGGACCCCTCTGCGTCGACGCAAACCTCGACGCGACCCCTCCGCCGTAGCTCGCTGGAAACTAGGAGGCGGGACAAGAGGAACACATGGCCAACACAAATAAAGACAGAGCCATGTGCTCAAACACAACACAGACAGAGACAGATTAAACTAAAGCCTGTTTTATGCTTCTGCGTCGAATCGACGGCGTACCCCCGCGGACCCCTCTGCGTCGACGCGAACCTCGACGCGACCCCTCCGCCGTAGCTCGACGTGCACCTCTAAAAAATTGTAACTACGCGTCGCGGTGACGCAGACCGCAGGGGCTGTGATTGGTCAGATTATACATCATTTCCGGAGTGTAGCTTTTCCGGTTTCCCCCTCCCGCTATACCGCCATTTTTAAAGTGACCATCTGGACCGCTGCACTCACTGTTTCAACGATGGATCAAGTTGAGGAACGTTTGATCGAGGAAGTACGAAAGTATGACCACCTGTACAATTCCTCTTCAGCGCACTACAAAGACTGCCAGATGGCAAACAACTCATGGAAAGAGATTGCCCAAAATGTTGGCTTGGACGTCACCGACTGCATGAAGCGGTGGAAAAACCTGCGTGACAAATTTGTTCGTCTCCGCAAAAAGCTGGCGCCAAGAAGCGGTGATCCAGGCGGCAAAAAGGTGCCTGCATTTTACCATTTTCTGTCCTGGCTGGCACCCCATGTCAAGCATCGAGAAACCGAGTCGAATTTCGAAACTAAGGTAAATATAAGTTCGTTGTTGTACCTCTTTTTGTGTGTGCTACTAAGCTAGCTAGCTAACAATGCTATCAGGTTGTCCTAATGCATGTGTCACAGGTCGGGGTGGGCCAAGCCAGACTGCACCCACCCCTGGAGACCGGGTACCGCCTCGAGGAGCGTGTCAAGGGACCAAACAGCAGACAGAGGATAAAGGAATAACAATTTCTTTATTGAGTTAAAAGCAGATAATTTGAAAAGTCCTAATTAAAATCTTCCTTCTTGTCGCCAGAAGCAATTCGATGGGCCCCTGGACCGGAGCGAGATAGACGTTCGTGCACACCCTGCGGCTCGTCGGAGAGGAATCAAGGAGGACACACACCATCCAGGTAGGTCACTGGGTAGGTACTCTTTACAGGGCTCACAAGGACGTCTTGGCTACTCGGACCCCATTCGGACTGGAACCAGGTAAATACTCGTGGTGAGGATGGAACGAGTGCCGGAGGCTGCCCAGAGGTAAGTATCCAGAGGACGGGGATCCTCAATTCAGACGGGTCACAGGGGCGCAGATGGCGAGCAGGCCGGGCCAGGAGGGGACCGTGGACAGCAAGACGACACTTTGATTGAGCCACGTGCCGCGGCTATTCTCCTTCCTTCCGAACAGCAACAACAATTTGCAGCACGGGCACGGAAGGCCACCCGGCAAGAGGACACTTCACTTTGACTGTGCCCTGCAACAATACAACAGGGTTCAATGGTTCAACAAGATGCGACGCTCAACAATGATACCTTCTCTCCTTCTGAACAGGGCGGAGGCTTTCAGTGGGGGCAGGTGGGGACCACCAGGCGGAGAAGACGCTTGAGGGAGACACTCCACTTGACTGTACACTGTAACCAGGTAACAGGATTTAACTTCCCAACAGCATATGGAACGTTCAATTGAAATACCTTCTCTCTTTCTGAGCAGGGCGGAGGCTTTCAGTGGGGACAGGTGGGGACCACCAGGCGGAGAAGACGCTTTGAGGGAGACACTCCACTTGACTGTACACTGTAACCAGGTAACAGGACTTAACTTCCCAACAGCATATGAAACGTTCAATTGAAATACCTCCTCTCGTACTGAACAGGACAAGCCTTCAATGGGACATTTGGAGACCACCAGACGGAGAGGACACTTGAGCGGGACACTCCACTTCGGCTGTGCACTGTAACCAGGTAGCAGGGTTTAACTATTCAACAGCATATCAAACGTTCAATTGAAATACCTCCTCTCGTACTAAACAGGACAAGCCTTCAATGGGACATTTGGAGACCACCAGACGGAGAGGACACTTGAGCGGGACACTCCACTTCGGCTGTGCACTGTAACCAGGTAGCAGGGTTTAACTATTCAACAGCATATCAAACGTTCATTTCAAATACCTTTTCTGAACCGGACAGCGACTTTCGATGAAGCATGTGGAGACCACCAGTCGGAAAGGATGCTCTAAGCAAGACACTCCACTTCAGCTGTACACTGTATCGATGCAACAGGATTTAACCATTCAGCAGTAATAAAACATTCAGCTGCAATACCTTCTCTTGTTCCAACCAGACAGCGGCCTTTGATAGGGACGTGTGGAGACCACCAGACAGGAAGATTGCTTTAAGCAAGACGCTCCAGTTCAACTGTACGCTGCAACAATGTAACAGGAATTAATGGATCGGCAGCATTCACAGAGTGGGACTGTCTCAAATGGTAAGTTGGACGCTGGATGTAACGAACCCCGTTCAGAGACAGCGGGTGAAAGACTATAGAAGCGAGTGCACAGCAGACTATTAATACTTCTCCACACGATAAACTTCACTCCATAACACAAACCGTGTGAATCGTCACTTCAGGCACTGCATTCCACTCGCACACGTGCATTCGGGCCAGCACTCACCCACCGGTCTTTCTCCCACCAGGTCGACTCTCGTCTCTACACGGGCTCCACTTCTCTCAGAGACAGTCAAACGGATGTAGTAATCGTCACATTCAGTGCAGGAAGAACAAAGGTTGGAGACAGATCATTAATTCACTCGGTGTAATACTTCACTCGTGCCACACGCTTTCCAGACTTTCCACACCACTTCAGTGTCAGTGCATATAAACAACGGATCAAATACTCATCACTTTGCGTCTTTCCCACTGTTGACGATATCCCCTGGATCTCATTGACAAAACTTCACTCTCTCATGTCCATTTCTCGGCTTCAATCTTCGCCCTGCTTCACAGTCCAGCTTCAAATATAAACAACCCGCCGACAGAACACAGTATCTCACGGGAGGAGAACCACCCTGACCGTCTGTTTCCTCTCTCTTTTTAAAGCCCCATCTTAATGCGCGTCCCTCTCACAACACTCTCTGTAATTCTCCTCACCTGCTGTCAATCAGGCAATTGGCCTCGCTGCCATGGCAACAGATTTCGCGGTGTGATGAGACGACCATCCACAAGAGGTCTCCAAATAATACTGCCTTCAAGAGGATTTTACTCTCTCTCCTTATCTGGTTTTTGTCACACCGTGACACATGTCGTCATGTATCGTCTGTAACGTCTGTGCAAACAAAATGTAACATAACATGCTGAAAATATTGTTTTGCTTTGCTGGTTTCATGCGCTGCTAATTCCATATCTTATACCAGACCTCTGGTCGTAAATCAGACTGCATAGACAACACTGTAATTACCTGCACAGACAAAGACTAACCAACCAGTCATCGTTGTCTTTGTACCTGTACTATGCACAATGACAAAGTTGAATCTAATCTAATCTGCTCTGTCTTTAACAGGAACAGACCTCACCATCTTCTGATTCCGACTCCATGCCACCCACTTCATCATCTGAGTCATCCTCTGTGTCCTCCCAGCCACCAACCTCACCTGTACGGGCATTCTCTTTGTCTACTCAACCACCACCTGTGCCTGCTGTGTGTAGCCCACCATCTTCAATCCTTGCCGAGTCACCTGTGTCCAGAGTGGGGTCTAAACGGAAGAGGAACCAGGATGACTGGCTAATAAAGCAAATGACGCAGCTGGACGAACGCCGCATGGACCTTCAAGAAAAGCTGGTGCAGGACACCAGCGACGAGTGTAGCCGATTTGGCCAGACAGTGGCTGATCTGCTGCGAAGAGTGCCAGAGGACCGCAGGGCTGATGTTATGTTTAATGTTCACAAGATGTTGTATGAGAGCAGAGACTGAACATTTGCATCCTCGTCCTCATCCTCGTCTGGGGTGTTCACATACTGATTCAGTGCACTTTTATAAATATTTGTAAATAGTTCATTTTCTTAGATAATGTTTTATATTACAGTTAACTTATATTGTGTTTTATATTTCTTGTGCCTATTACCCTTATATATTTTTTTTTATTGTACTTAAACCTTTGCCCTTTGTTCTTGGCACTTTTATTACTCATTGCACATTAATAAATCAACGTTTTGTTTCGAAAAAAAAGTTTGTTGTTTATTTACAATACAATGTTCATGGTTACCTTTAAAGCCTCAAGTGTTCACAAGATGTTGTATGAGACTGAACATTTGCACCCTAATACTGATAATTATAATACACTTATAAAGACAGTAAATAAAGAATTAGTAAAACTAAAAATATGGATGGATATTAATAAATTATCTTTGAATTTAAATAAAACAAAGGTAATGATGTTTGGTAATTATAAAGAAAACGCAGAAATATTAAGTATTGATGGTGTTGCATTAGAAATAGTGTCAGAAGTTAAATTCTTGGGAATAACTATTGATAGTAAATTAAAGGGATACTCCACTTTAAAGTGAAAATTCTGTCATCATATACTCACCCTCATGTTGTTTCAAACCTGTATGAATTTCTTTCTTCTGCTGAACAGGAAGGAAGATATTTAGAAGAATATCAGTAACCAGACAGTTTTTGGGTCCCATTGACTTCCATAGTAGGAAAAAATATAATATGGAAGTCAATGAGACCAGAAACTGTCTGGTTACTGATATTCTTCTAAATATCTTCCTTCCTGTTCAGCAGAAGAAAGAAATTCATACAGGTTTGAAACAACATGAGGGTGAGAATATGATGATAGAATTTTCATTTTAAAGTGGAGTATCCCTTTAAGCTGGAAACCACACATCAGATACATACAAGGTAAAGTATCTAAAAGTATTTCTATAATTAATAAAGTTAAATGTCTTGGAATATAATATACTCATTGTATAGAAATTTGTGGCAATAATTATAAAAGTTCACTACATACCCTCTAAACATATTTTTATACTGCTCAATTCTTGTATAAAGCCCACAAAAATATATGCATATGTATATGGGTGATAAACTGTTTGTTTTTTTATTTGTTTTTATTGTGTTATACACTACTGGTCAAAAGTTTTAGATCGGTAAGATTTTTTATGTTTTTAAAAGAAGTCTCTTCTGCTCACCAAGGCTGCATTTAGTATATAAAAAACAATAAAACAAAACATATTTTATGACAATTTAAAATGACTGTTTTCTATTTCAATATATTTTAAAGTGTAATTTATTCCTGTGATTAAAGCTGAATTTTCAGCATCATTACTCCAGTCTTCAGTGTCACATAATCCTTCAGAAATCATTCTAATACGATGATTTGATGCTCAAGAAACATTTATGATTATTATCAATGTTGAAAACAGTTATTTACATTTCTATTTCATGATGCTATGATGAATAGAGAGTTCAAAAGAACAGCATTTATCTGAAACTGAAAGCTTTTGTAACATTAAACACCACCCTTCAAAAGTTTGGGGACAATAAGAATTTTAATTTTATTTTGGGGGGAAAGAAATAAATTAAATCAATACTTTTATTCATCAAGGATGAGATAAACTGATCAAAAGTTACAGTAAAGACTTTTATAATGTTAGAAAATATTCTATTTAAAAAAATTCTGTTCTTTTGAACTTCCTATTCATCAAAGAATTTAGAAAAAAAATAAACAATTTCATTGAAAATAGTAATGAATATTTTTTGAGCATCGACTCATATTAGAATGATTTGTGAAGGATCATGTGACACTGAAGACTGGACTAATGATGCTGAAAATTCAGTTTTGATCACAGGAATAAATTACACTTTACTGTATATTCACATAGAAAACAGCTGTTTTAAATTGTAATAATATTTCACAATATTACTGTTTTTGTTTTGTATTTTTAATCAAATAATCAATGCAGACTTCTTTTAAAAACATTAAAAATCTTACCGATCTAAAACTTTTTACCGGTAGTGTATATGTATATATTTATGTATATTCTTTTTTTTTTTTTGTTGTTGCTAGAAATAAACTTCAATCAATCAAATCAATGTTTGTTTTGAAAAAAAGTTTGTTGTTTATTTACAATACAATGTTCACGGGTACATCATGGATATCAAGTAATTAACCAAGTCTGCCACGGGACACTACATTATCCTGCCATGGCACAGTTCCATGTGGAGACTGAAAAAAAGCCTTCAAGTCATTCCGAACAGCTATGGCAGCTCGGGTGGAACGGGCCTTGGACATCCGTGTCGGTTCTATGGGGACAAAGTTTGTGTCGTCTGACACCATTCTTCGCCACTCTCCAGGCTGCACAGTCCCTTCAGAGTCACAGTCTGTAAAATGTGGTGGTACATATCGGCTCTCTGGGCTGTTCACTTCATCTGTGTAGGTGAGGTAGTTGTGCAGGACAACACACGCTTTAACGACACTCACAGCTTTGTCTGGATGGAACTCAATTGGTCTTCCCAGAATTCTCCACCGTGCAGCCATGATGCCAAAGGCATTTTCAATCACCCGCCTTGCTCTGGAGTGGCGGTAATTGTAGATTTCCTTGTCCCTCGTCATGTTCCCCCCTGTTTCAGAAAACACAGTATTAATCACTGTACCACAATCATAGGCATAACAAACACGTTATGAAGACACAATGTAGGCCTACTATGTTTTAATTTCATTTACATACCTGGAAAGGGACGCATGAGATTGCAGTGTAGGGGGAAGGCAGCATCAGCAACGATAACGTGAGGGATTTGGACTCTGGTCCCAGGCAGTTCAGCTGGTTGGGGCAGATTCAACTGGTGGTCCAGCAGCATCGACCCAAATCTACTCGCTTTGAAAACGCCACCATCGCTTTCCCGTCCATATCCTCCCACGTCCACCATCGTGAACCGATACCTGGCATCACAGGTTGCCATGAGAACAATGGAGTGATTCCCCTTGTAATTAAAATAGTCACTCCCTGCGTTTGGTGGTGCCTTGACGTTAACATGTTTCCCGTCGAGGCTTCCAACGCAGTTTGGGAAGTTCCAAAGTCGCCAAAAATCTGAAGCAATAGCTTCCCACTGGCTGGTTGAAGGGCAGGGCAAAAATTCGGGCTGCAGCGCAGTCCACAGCGCTTTGCAGACCTCCGATACTATGCAGGACACCGTGGTCGCACCCATTTTGTAGCCCAACCCGGTGATCTGTTGGTTTGCACCCGAAGATAAAATCTTTAAAGTCACTGCCAGTCTCTGAGCGAGGTCAATAGGCATACTGTGTGTAGTCTGATGCTGTATTAACGGCTTTAAACGATGAACAAGATCGTCAAATCGACCTTTCGACATCCGAAAATACTTAAAGTGCATTTCTTCGTCCAAGTCCCTCAGCGGTCGAACAACCGTAACAAATTCGCCAATCCTTCCCCTGTCTTCGTGCACTGGTCGTACAGACCACCTTCGCTGACGTCTTCTTTTTCTTCTACGATTAAACATTTGCAATAAAATCATTTGTTGCTCAACGTTGATTAGCTCCAGCTGCAACAACACTCTCTCTCTTTCGCTCGCCATTGTCGGAAAAGAAAAAGCGGAAGCGGCGCACGGAACCAAAACAAACTAGGAAAGAGATTTGCGAACCACACCACCCCCTAGCGTTCTGGCGGTGAAAATGCACCGCGATGCAACGCAACCCGACGCAGAACCATAAAACGGTCACGACGCCGTTGGATTGACGGCGTAGCTACGCCGTGGAGTTGACGCAGAAGCATAATGAGGCCTTAAGACGAGACTGACAGAACTGTCTGCTGAGACATTTTATAATCTGAGTAATAAGAGTGTCATATTTCAGGGTCAGTCCTTATGAACATTAATAACTCATGGATCAACCTGCAATACTTACCACAGAGTCACCAGTCCCTCTTCTGTTGCCTGAAACATAATGTCACGGGAAAGTTTAGGATCAAACACACACACAGTCTCTAATGCAGATGACAATCAGTTTTTAAAAGAGTCTAGAAGAATCTAGTGCTGTAGAATAGAAACATTATTTTTGTTAACTCATTGATTTCTCTTCACTTTTAGAGAAAGAAATTTGTCTAAATTACATATTTATTTTATCAGATGTTTTTGTCTGTTGTTACAAAATATGAAAAACTCACCTGCTCTTTTTTTACGAATCACCCAGAGAATAAGAGCCAGAAGGAGAAGAGCGAATGAAGCGGCAACAACAACAATCACAATCACAACAACAATCACAACAACAATCACAACAACAATCACAGCCACAATCCCTGAGAGAGAGAGAGAGAGAGAGAGAGAGAGAGAGAGAGTACAGAGAGTCACTGAGAGAGAGCCTATATAGAGAGACACATTCAGCAGGACTATATTACTGTGTTTAACCAAATACATATCCTTATTTATCATGTAAATTGATGCTTGTGATGATGATTTTATAGAAATTGATATGTATTGAAAGCCATCTGTACACTAACAGACTGTACCTCATATGTTCACTAAATGAATGTGACATGATTGTTTAGGATTGTCTGGATGAGAATGATGTGTCTGACATTTAATGACAGTTACTTTTTACATTACGGTATTAGTTTTCATGTTTATGATTGTTGGTGATGTACAAGAGAATGGAATTAGAAAGTGATGAAGATTACAAATGAAACATGGCTTGAGTCAAAATCTGTGATCAGCTGTTCGAACAACAAGTCGGTCAAATGAGGATGATGAACATACACACCTGGATTCAGAGTGTTTGGTGTGGTATCTGGAATCAGTGCTGTTGCTTTCGTTGATGTTACAACTGTTAAAAACAAAATGGAAATAGAAATAGAAATATATAATATTTTAATGCATGAACACAATATCAAGGCATTTATTTTACAAACTGCTGTAGTCCAGAGCTACAGTATCAGTGCTGAAAGCTGCTCACACTAACATGGGATGAGTTATGCTCAAAATATCAGAGATCGTTGTTTCCCCGCCTCCTCAGACTTGCCAGTTTGAGGACACACAACAGAATGAGCGCAATTGACAATGAAAGTCGAGGAGACTTTACACACTGTAAGTTGATGAGTTGATTTATCCGTGTTTTAATAAGCTCTTGTTCATAGAGATGTTTAGATGGATATCGAGGCTTTTTAGGTTGTGTAGAATCTGCAATCTCTGACCCAGTTTGTTTGATGGCTGCGATACGCTGTGTTTTCCTGCTATCTGGCATCCCGGGGTGTGGGAATACTATTGGCTGAACTGGCAGTGGGCGGAGTCACACAGACCAAAACAAAACCCGACTGACAACATAGAAAGTGTAATCCAGAGAGGATTCAGAAACTGATTCTAGAAAACTCCATGAGTCGGTCAAATGAAGATGATGTTCACACACACCTGGATTCAGAGAGATTGCTGTGGTATCTGGATTCAGTGCTGTTGCTGTAGTTGATGTTACAACTGTTAAAAACAAAAAATGGAAATAGAAATATATCATATTTTAATGCATGAACATAATATCAAGGCATTTATTTTACAAACTGCTGTAGTCCAGAGCTACAATATCAGTGCTGAAGGTGTTCACACTAACATGGGATGAGACCACAAACATGAGGACAAAAAATCCTAGATTTAACCGTTTTGCTCCTATAGTGTGTGTGTGCCATGATGTGACAAAGACATCACACCACACACGAACAGATTTTCAACCAGAGTCTCAACTGTGAACACAGGAAATCTCGCAAAATCTCGCCTCAGAATAAGCATGGGTGGACGATAAATAAATCACGCAATACAGCGCCAGGCGAGACGCAAGTGTGTTTTGCTAGTTTCAGCCCGACACAGTTTTCATTTTCACGTCCTGCGACACGTTGTTTAAATAGCAAATGTATGTGTGCACACTCTGCTTATTACACACACTCTGCTTATTACACACACTCTGCTTATTACACACACAGGGACATGCAGCAGCACACAAACATGCCAAATGTGAAAAATAAAAGGATTACAATGTAAAAGATTATTATTATTGTGTACATAAAGATATTGTGAATCCGGCTTGTCCCGTAGATTGTCCCTTTAACCACACACACTCTCACACACACACACACACACACACACACACACACACACACACACACACAGAGGGTTCTCAAGTCTCACGCATTGGCCGTGAGACACACGCAATTCAACCAGTTCACACGCTCACACGCCACACCGTGTATTTCTCACGCTGAAAAGGCAATGCCAAATAAGTTGTCCTGCAAGCTTTATATATAATGTTGTATACGAGGCGCACGCAGGCACACAGAGTGAAGTTTCCTGCCGCCAGCACGTATCTCGGCCAGATTGCGTTCGTTACTAGGCAACATCGATGCGCTAACACACGGAAGTTGACAGAACATTCTCGGCCACCGTACGTTCGTTACTAGGTAACCAACAACAACATCGCGCGAACACACGTCGTGATGGAGAAGGTAAGTTGGAAGAAAGCTCGTCTATCATTTTTAGTCTAGAACATTTAATATATAGCCCATCATATACATTATTATTGATGCAGTCAAAAACTCTACAACTACTTTGCAACCAGGCCAGAAGCTTTGGCTCAGTTTGGCTAGCTTACGTTATCTGAAACTAAGGGAAATGTTAGTGGGTATGGGAAGGAATGAAGATGTATTTCTTCATTTTATTTTAAATGATATATTATACTGTATTAATAGTCTTTCTAGTTACATTAAGGCTACATGTATTAAAGCAGAGTGCTCTGGGTAATATTTTATATCCTGTCAAAACATACATTAAGTTAATCATTGCCATTGCATTTGTATTTTTCAAAGATGTCCCCCTACCCCTGTTATCAAGGCATCACAATGTGAAACAAACACTTACAACACAACACAAAACACATTTCATAAGCTGGAGTGTGTACTCTTGTGTACACACACACACACCTTATTTTACAGCACGTGTTTTGAAACAATTAGCATTTAATTTCGTATCACGTCACATGTATTGGGGTGTACAATAGTGATGATGATGTGATGTGGAGTACCATTCATTCACATTAATAATTGCATGACAATTTGTAATATTCTTATTCTTATTATTATGATTTTTATTATTAATGACGCTTATTGTTATTTAGAAGAAGAATGTCGTTATTATTATTATTTGTATTATTATTATTATTATTATTATTTAAAAGAAGAAGAATGTCATTTTTATTATTTTGTCAGTCTGAATTATCTTTTGGTCATTAAAAGCCTTCCATTACTGAACCCAGTCCGTGCGCAACTGCCGGGCCTAACCCTGAAACGTCAGGTAAAGCGCACAGGCTCGCAACTGAAGGAATACATATGCCTACAAATCAAATGCTTTGGTAAAGTCACACAAATTAAACATTGAAGTCCATGTTGCACAAAAATAAACACTGAGGTTTATAATTACTATATTGTTGTTGTTTTTTACAGTGGGTCTGACAACTGGTTAGCCCTGTTATGCGATGGTTATGATTTTCTGATTTGTAACTTGGAAATGTTTCTCTTAATTAAGGTTCTCAAATAGAATCATGGTTTTGTAACCTTACCTCTGACCAGGTCATAAAACTTTTATGACCCCAAACTGGGATTTCCAGGAAAGCCAATTCTTGTAAGGAAAGAGAAAAGTACCTTTTAAATGTAGTAACTGTAATTCCCTTTTGTGCTTAGATGTCTTCCCATATCAAGTATCTACAATTTTATCGTGTGTTAATCAAACGTAAAATGCCCATAATCGTGCATTTGATTGTAACTTTATAACCTTAGCTGTTTTATAATGCATTCTTGGTATCTGTTTAACCGTCTTGTTTTGACTGAACCACTCATGTAGGAGATTACAGTAAAATGTATTGTTCTGTGTGTACAATCTTGCTGGAGTGTTCTGCTGAATTTTTATACTATCATAAACTATGCAGATAAGTTTGTCTTGACAAGACAAAGAAACTTCTTCCCGCTTGAAAATCTCGGGAGATGATTTGACTTCCCCGCAAAAAGGGGCGTGGACGGGATTCCCTCAAAAGACGGAACTTGCCTGTTTCTCGC
This sequence comes from Rutilus rutilus, assembly GCF_951802725.1. NCBI lineage: Eukaryota > Metazoa > Chordata > Actinopteri > Cypriniformes > Leuciscidae > Rutilus > Rutilus rutilus. Next base: position 17,016,492 of record NC_140209.1, on the reverse strand, counting down.
TCTCTTCCTCTTCGGTCAAACTTCGGGAAAACACCAACTTCGGACAGGCTCCGGCCACCGTCTTCGGACACGCACCTCCGCGTCACTCCCGACCTTTCTTTTCTTTTCTTTACTAAGTTTTATTTTCATATTCGCCTCTCCCTCCACGAGGGAGATGAATTCTGAATTGTTTCTTTGGTAACTTCCCGTTCGGTGAACCTTTAAATCTTCCCGCGACCGCGCTCGCCCGGAAGACATGAGAGCACGCCTAGCTCCAAAAGGCCCATACACGCGCCTGCCTCAGCAACACCACAGACAAGTGTGCAAGTATAATCGAGCTTTTAATTCGTTTAAGGTTGTCTGTCTCTGCTTAAGGTGATGTGATTTCTTGTTGTCTCTCTCAAAGGTTACATTGTCGGTGATTTTTGCCATACTGCGATCTCTCCCTTTTTGCTTTCACTTTCTCTCGCTCACCCTTTCATCCTCTCTCTCTCATCTGTTATCCGTTTTTGTCTTCTATTGTTTTTACTGTTTGTATTGTTATGCGCATATTTACTCTGTGTGAATCGTAGTATGTATTCCTTAGTTTTGCATGTATTAAAATCCAATATATATCCCTGATTGCTTCTGTCTAAAATGCTCATATTACAAAGTCAATGATTTGTTGATCCTAGCTACAAGCTTTACGATTTGTTACTTTTCAGTAATCTAAATTTTCTAAGGACAGGAGAATAGTTTCACGGCCAGAAACAATTTTTCCTGAAATTATAAGAAGTGATAACTTTATTGAGAAGTTGATAGGTTAATCTTATGGCCGTTTGCTGGACAAACAAATGTTTGATAACTTGTATCTCATATAATCGATCTGAAATAAGACAATTGATATATGAATGAGGAATTATAATTCGTTGTGATTGATTATTCGTATACAATCGATCTATTTTCAACTTCGATAATATAATGTAACTGTAATATGCAATATATTAATCATATTCATGATTGATTATTAAAATTCCCTATAGATCATTTGAGCTAATGTTAATGTACTACCCAGTGCGGTTACACCTATTATTATTTCTGGTCAAAGGTTCCTCAAAAGGTTTTAAACTATGTAAAATTGGACTCTTTGGGCAGAAATATGTTTCTTGGGTCCAATATGGACTATTGGAGCCCAAAAATCCATATGGACCGTGCATGAGCTACTTTCTGACATTCTAACTGAAAGTGGGTGAATATCAAAATACATGATAGAAACATTTTGTTAAACCACTTACAAGTGTTATGTTGACAACACTATTGAAACAATTACTTTTTATTACAACTGTACATGAATAAATAGGCCATTTGGCCCTGGACTAATAGGGTATTCTATTTGTCCATTCTATTGGCTCTATTCTATTTTGTGCTGGCTGCACAAGTCTAATTTAAGGCTCTCACAAATAAATAGTATGGGTATATTATACATTTTCTGAGTCATCAGAGTGCCTTGAGTATTGAAGTTGTTGAGTTTTGTGTCCCTGTTGTTCTTTCATGCCACAGGGATAAAAGAAAGCATACAGTTTGTGGAAATTGTGAAAAAATGTGTGTTATTTCTGGTTTAAAAAAGTCATGTGACCTCTGTGTTTGTCAGACAGATTCAGTACTGGGTGTAAATGAAAGCCTAAAAGGTCCCCTTTCCAACGATACCAAGCACCATATTATAGAATATTGACAATATCCCTAGCATGAGCCTAAACCAGATATACACCAGATTTCAAAAACGGAATTTATTTTAGGGGGTTAGTAACTTCATGAGCTGAAAAAAAGTGATTTCGCTACCACCCCTGCACTGCTATCACGATTTTTCTAATACTAGGGGTGTATACCTTGCCAAAAAACAATGATAGCATTTGCCCCCCCGTTGATACCGATCAACCCCCCTGGCTCATGGACTATATGAGACTTTGTCCCCCCAGATGATACCGATGGACCAAATTTTGGGCCCTGGCTCATGGACTATATGCTTCGATTAGCTTGCGCTCCATATTTGATGGTAAATGTGCCTCGTGTGTGTCTTTACAGGTATGTTTGGGCTTCCTTTTGAGTCCATATATGTTTAAATAAATAGTAAAATAACTACAAATTACCTTTATATTTTATTTGTTTCTTTGTTTGGGTGAGTTTGAAGGGAAAGAGAGCAACACAAAACAGATATCCATTTATTTATCCATAAATGTTAATGAATGCATTAACTATCAAACATGTACTAACATGTAGTTAAAGCTTCCGTTATTCATATAACGTTATCCATAATGACTCCATCGTAGTTCAGGATAACTCTTCAGTGGTTCATGATTAGTTCATGCTTTCAATTATCATTAGTTCATGTTGAATTAAGTATTAATCCAGGTATTAGTACATGATTATTCATATACCCTTATTGTAAAGTGTTACCGTTTTTCCTCACTTAAAGCAAACAACACACTCTCCAGAATAAAGTCTTTATCAGAGAGCTGTTCAAATCACTGACACACTCTTAATATGAAGATAATTCTTCATCATCAGATGTTTGAGTGACACTATGTCCAGTATCAGGAATAATACAGTATGATCTGTGTGTATCAATACACAACTCTGAGATCACAACGTGAATGCGTGCAAGAATAAACTGAGCATGTTCAAATGAACTCTTTCCAGACTAATTCCACTAAATGTCTTTAGAGAAAATACAGATTTCTTTACCTGTGAGAAGTGAAGAGAGAATGATCAGTCCCAGCAGACACAGATCACACTTATCAGCCATTTTGTGTTTCTGTCAGTCTTTCTCTTCATTATATATAGTTACAGCTCCTCCTCTTCATTATATATAGTTACAGCTCTTCCTTTACACATCATCAGCTCCTCCTCTAGTTAGTAACTTCCTCTAGTCATGTTTTCATCACCCTGTTTTCATGCGCACTGAAGTATTGCATCAGAAACGAGTGATGGAAATGGCAAATTTCCACAAAAAAAAAAAAAAAAATCCCTTAATTCGCAAAAAAGTTTTCACGCTCGCTTGAGGTGGTTTTTGACTTCTGCGAGTTAAAGAGTTAAAGTTCCCCAGTTATGTTTTTTGAATATTCCCTTTCACGCAGTGTAATTGTTATGGAGATGCAGAGATGAACCCAATCGCAGACAGTAAATACTTCACACGAGGTTTATTAATGACAAAAACAGAAAACAAAACCCACGAGGGGGCAAAACAAGACAGGATAGACTATTTTAGACTAACAAGACTAGACTAAGACTCAGACAAAAAACTAGACAATAAACTAACAGCTAAGACAGGATCAAACTCTTCTTTCTAGACAAGACTTTCAACAGGTACTCACAGATAGTTTCACAGATAGTTTCACACAATGAATGACAATGAACCAGCCCAGGACAGCAAACACAAGGGGATTAAATAGGGAGAAACTAATGAGGGAAACAGGTGACAAGGGTAAAGCAATGATGACTAAACGAGGATAACAAGGGGGCGGGGCAAGGAACGAGACAACACAAGCACATGGCCCAGCAAAAGGCCATGTCATACCTGTCAACCCTCCCGTTTTCCCCGGGATTCTCCCGTATTTTACATTGCTATCCCGCTATCATCCCGTTTAAATATTTTCCCGTATTTCTCCCGTATTTTTAATCTTTCTATAATTTTTTTTTTTTTTAAATCCCAATGGGCGCAAACCAGTTAAGCGAAAATCCCGCCCTGCAGCTAATTTCATTGGTTAAGGTTACAATGACGGGTAGGTTTAGGGATCAGTGTTTGGTGTAGGCAATCAGTACTGTGATTCACATGACCAATAAAATCTTTAGAATCGGCTGCAGGGCGGGATTTCCACTGAAGTAGTTAGGGGGAAAAAAATCGCGCGAAGAAGAACAGCAGCATCCGAGGATGGACGAACATGAGAGAGATGGCATTAACACACGCAATTATGTCAAAATGTCCGTTTTGTCGAGTATCCTCATAAGAGCAGTCTGAGCAGTCTTAAATTAGTTTAAAAAAAAGTCGTAAATGAAAGCAAAGAGTTGTGAGAGAATGAGACGCGAGTGAGATCCGTCAGCGGCTGTTTTTAAAGAGACAGTAGCCAATAAAGCTTTCTGTCAGTAAAGTTAATCAAAGAACAAAGGTAACAGAGAAAAGCACTCACTACTCTTGACTAAAGATCTTTTTTTACTTTAATAAGGATTAATCTATGTACAATTTAAATTGTATGCAGTGCAAACTGTTTGATAACTTCAATTTCTGTATATTTTTCCTACCTGTTAGACAAATATTTAAAATATACTGTTTTATGTTTTTCTACCTTAATTTGGAGATTAATTGTGAAATTATTACATTATAAAATGTTAAAAAGTAAGTTTTTTTTAATGGCAATTAATCGTGATTAATTAATGCAGTTAATTGTTGCAATTGATAAAAATAAATAAAGAAACATGATATAAAAAAAATAAAAAATAAAGAACCCCCCCCCCCCCCCCCCCGTTCAGATTTCCCGTATTTTGGTATCCAAATGTTGACAGGTATGGGCCATGTGTGTGAACAAAACATGGGTCTGTCATGATCCTGCCTCAAGACCAGGGAAAATCAAAGACTAGAAGGCAGAATCATGACAGTAATATTGCTGTTTGTGAATGTAAACATTCTGCAAAGTTTTAAATTTGAAAGTGCACGATAAATAAAGTCATTGTCTCCCAAAAGAAAGAATCGTCTCTGAACCGCCGTTACGAGTCGTTTGTGTTTCGAATCCTACAGCTTTACGGCTCTACGACACTAGAAGATACATTTGCATATAACGCCTTCGCTTTACGTTTGGATGGAAACCCAGCTATTATAGATACTGATTATTTGTCAGAGAAAACAATTTCATCATAATGAAATAAAGTTATTTTTAAGTGACCCAATACAGTGTCCTCAGAGTAATTTTTTTTTTTTTTTTTTTTTTTTTACACAATCTTTTTGCATCATATCTCTAACACATTGTGTTGCTTGTTCAGTTTACATACAGTTTTTTTTATTCGCTTTGGTACTATTTTCACAAGTAAGGTGGACATTTTTAACGTTTTGTACGTTTACACTTTTAGTTCTAATAGCACAACAGATCATAAAAATGCACTTTTTTCTAACATTTCAGCATGTTTTCAATTGTGTTAGTAGAATACACAAAATCACAAAAGTGTGTGCGTGAGAGAGAGAGAGAGAGAGAGAGAGAGAGATGTGATTTGTGAACATATACCAGGACAGAGTAAACAGTAAATGACTGTATAACATCAGATTGATCAGAGATGCATCAGAAGAAGGGAGATCGATGGCATCAAACACAGCATTTTACATTACAGTATGTATGCTATGTGATACTGTAAACAGATTACCATGGTAGAGACATTACTGTAACTCACCCTTTATCTGTAAAGATAAACTACAGTATAGATTCAGTCTAAAGGTCCTTGCACACTGAGTCCGAAATTTTCGCATGCGTTTTTTCGTATTTGTGAATATGTGTGATTCGGTGGCTCTAAATTGTCAAAACACCATTCAAAATGCTTGCTACGGACGCGAAAAACGCAGAAAATCTAATCTTACCTGATTTGATTTTTTTTTTGGACGGACGAAAGTTTCGGAGGCAGTGTGCAAGCGTGACTGACATAACGTGAGGTCGTATTTATTTTTTACCATGCGAAAATTTCGGATGCGAATTTCGGACTCAGTGTACAATGGCCTTTAAGGAATCATGAATTCATAGTTTAGTAAGTAAGTAAGTAAGCTTTATTTCTATAGCACCTTTCACAGACAAAAAGCCACAAAGTGCTTCACAACAGAAATTTACATCAAAATATACACATAATATAAAAAGGCCAAGACAATAAAAGATCATATCAACCCAAAAGTAGCTCATTAAAAGCCTGAACAAATAGATGAGTCTTAAGTTTGTAACACTGCCACATTAGTTTAGGTACCATTACTTAAAGGGATACTCCACTTTTTTCGGAAATATGCTCATTTTACATCTCCCCCAGAGTTAAACAGTTGAGTTTTACCGTTTTAGAATCCATTCAGCCGAACTCCGGGTCTGACGGTACCACTTTTAGCATAGCTTAGCACAGATCATTGATTCTGATGAGTCCAGTAGCATTTCTTTCAAAATGACCAAAGAGTTTAAATATTTTTCCTATTTAAAACTTGACTCTTCTGTAGTTAAACCGTGTACTAAGATCGACGGAAAATGAAAAGTTGCGATTTTCTAAGCCTATATGACTAGGAACTACTCTCATTCCAGCGTAATAATCAAGGAACTGTGCGGCTGTACCATGAGTGCAGCAGGCGTAATGATATGACGCAGCGCCTGAAAATAGGTCTAATAGGTTAGACAAACTTAGTCCCGGTCACGTTGGAAGAAGTTACCGAGCTGGGGACTATTTTCAGACGCTGCGTCATATCATTACGCCTGCTGCACTGGACTCATCAGAATCAATGATCTGTGCTAAGCTATGCTAAAAGTGGTACCGTCAGACCCGGAGTTCGGCTGAATGGATTCTAAAACGGTAAAACTCAACTGTTTAACTCTGGGGGAGATGTAAAATGAGCTTATTTCCGAAAAAAGTGGAGTATCCCTTTAAAATTCATCAAGGAGTTTAAGTATTTAATTGATTGCATATATGTCTGATAGGTTTCATATAATATCTGAGTGATATGTATATGTACTTATTTATATGTATTTATTTCCACTGTGTGTGATGGTATAGACATGGGGGTTTTGTATAAGGAGACTGTTGGCTGATACACCTATCACCGCGCACCCAAACTTATATATATATAGGGGGCGGTCTGAAGAGAGTGACGAGCGTGTGTGAGACCAGAATGAGCACGCCAGTACTCAGTTGCTGCAGCTACTAGTTATTGTAAATTGTTTCTCTTGAGTGGTAAATAGAAAGAAAGCATCACATACTGGGAAAACGGACTGCATATAAGCTAAACGCCGCTTGTAGTGTGGGGAAAACGAGCGCGTTACCAAACTGAGGACACGTCAAAATAGTCTTCACAGACGGCTGGCTGGACTTATTCACCGGAGTTGGTGAGATCGATTGGTTTTGTTCTTTCTCCTTTTTGCGTGGTATAACAGCAAGCCAACGATCGCATTTTTTCCTTTTGTGTGTGGATTATTTGTTTGCTACCTCATGGGACAATTTACCGGCATCCTCCTTGGATTATTATACACACTCTCGCTGGCGTCCTGGTAAAGGACAGGATATCTTTCATTTAGTTTGGACTTTTAGGGTGTTTTCGGGACTGAAAAAAAGGACATTTAAATGAGTTGGGGTTGTGTGGGTCATTTAATGTGTGAAAATATAAAGCGCTGTACTGTGAGCAAATACTGGTTTATTGTTTGGTGCGTGTTTTCCTTTGATGCTGGTAGACCGAAGATACTGTTTGTCAATGTTATAGTTTGTTATTGTTAATCTGATCAATCTTTCAAAAGAACCTCTTGTGCGTTTTAGTTAACACAGCCTAAGTTAAAAGGTTGATTGTTACAAGTTTGCACTTGAAGGTATCAACAGAGTCAATAGAACACAAAGAGGGCGGAAGATCATTCCAAAGCCTAGAAGCAACAGCCTGAAAGGATCGGTCACCTCTAGTACGAAAACGAGTGCGTGGAACCTTCAGCAGATTCTGATCCACAGACCTCAGAGCCCGCATAGGGGTGTAGGGCTGGATGAGATCACTGATGTAAGAAGGAGCCTGATCATGCAAGGCTCTGAAAACTAGAACCAGAATTTTAAACTTTATCCTATAGGACACTGGCAGCCAATGCAGTTCTTTTAGAATAGGGGATGTGTGAGTCCTCCTATTAGTACGGGTCAGAATTCTGGCTGCAGAGTTTTGCACTAATTGCAGTCGAGAGAGCTCCTTCTTGTTCAGACATGAAAATATACTATTACAATAGTCTAAACGCGAAGACACAAAAGCATGAATGATAAAGCTCCAAATCATTTCGTGAGACCATATATCTAAGTTTAGATATTTTCCTTAATTGAAAGAAGCAGTTCCTCGTCAGCTGCTTACAGTGCTGCATTAATGACATGTCTTTGTCCAAGATAACTCCCAAGTTTCTAAGACTTGGCTTAGCAGACTGGCATAAGTCACCCAAGTACTGTTGGACGCTACAAACCATAAACATAAACATATCTGTCTGTTTGATTACAGGTGTTGTGAGAAAAAACACTGTGACCCGCTCAGCCACGGATGTGGAGGTCACCAAGTATGCAATCAGGTGGTTCAACTTGGCGACAGATCGGGCTACGAGAAGACGTGTCCTGCCTACATCCACACAAACTGATTAATAGGAGTAATAAACCATGTTTTTATTGAACTTCTTGTCGGTCACCAGTTATTCATTTTCTGATATTTTAGCTGTGCATAGTGTAGCATTTCATTGAAGTTGTAGCCTAATAGATTAAATATTTTATGTTTGCACCGACCTAGGCCGATAAAGCACTAAATTAGGTTTTGACCACAAAATTAATGTAGACTGCGCGAAAGTGGACGCCGATACGGGTCCTGCGGAGTCCTTTTCCGTGTGCGGGGATACAAATCTCCAGTAAAATTTTGTCTTTTACTGGAGATTTGAGACCCCCGATCAGACACCCCATACCCGCCCTGACCATCTCTCTACACAGCCATCAACACCTCCAGCCATCCCCCTCCCCTCCCCCCCTGCACTTCAGATCAGTGAGGATAATGTGCGTCAGATCTTCAGGAAACAGAAGAGAAGGAAAGCACCAGGCCCAGACGGTGTTTCACCAGCCTGTCTGAAAACCTGCGCTGACCAGCTGGCCTCTATCTTCTCACTGATCTTCAACAGATCACTGGAGCAGTGCAAAGTCCCTTTCTGCTTTAAACGCTCCACCATCATCCCAATCCCGAAGAAACCAAAGATCACAGGACTCAATGACTACAGACCTGTTGCCTTAACATCTGTGGCCATGAAGTCATTCGAAAGACTGGTGTTAGCATATCTGAAGGACATCACTGGACCCTTGCTGGACCCCCTGCAGTTTGCCTACAGAGCAAACCGGTCTGTGGATGATGTGGTCAATATGGGACTGCATTACACCCTACAACATCTGGACAAACCAGGGACCTATGCAAGGATTCTGTTCGTGGACTTTAGTTCTGCCTTCAACACCATCGTCCCATCACTGCTCCAGACCAAACTGACCCAGCTCTCTGTCCCTAGCTCCATCTGTCAATGGATCACCAGCTTTCTGACAGACAGACAACAGCTAGTCAGAATGGGCAAAATCACGTCCGACAGCCGCACCATCAGCACCGGTGCTCCACAGGGATGTGTTCTCTCACCACTGCTCTTCTCCCTGTACACAAATGACTGCACCTCTAAAGACACCTCTGTCAAGCTCCTGAAGTTTGCGGACGACACTACTGTTATCGGACTCATCCGGAACGGTGACGAGTCTGCGTACAGACAGGAGGTGGAGCAGCTGGCTCTTTGGTGCAGTTATAACAACCTGGAGCTGAACACGCTCAAAACAGTGGAGATGATCGTGGACTTCAGGAGAAACCCCCCTGCACTCCCTTCACTCACCATCATGGACAGCACTGTGACTGCAGTAGAGTCATTCAGGTTCCTGGGCACCACCATCTCTCAGGATCTGAAGTGGGACACTCACATAGACTCTATTGTGAAGAAAGCCCAACAGAGACTGTACTTCCTGCGTCAGCTGAGGAAATTCAACCTGCCACAGGAGCTGCTCGTACAGTTCTACTCAGCTGTCATCCAGTCCATCCTCTGCACTTCCATCACCGTCTGGTTCGGCTCTGCTACCAAAACCGACCTCCGTAGACTACAGCGGATAGTTCGGACTGCTGAGCGAATCACTGGCACTACCCTTCCCACACTCAAAGTACTGCACTCATCCAGAGTGAGTAAAAGGGCTCGCAAAATCACTCTGGACCCGTCACACCCAGCACACTTTCTGTTTGAACTGTTACCGTCTGGTCGACGCTACAGAGCACCGAGCACAAAAACAACCAGACACAGGAAAAGTTTCTTTCCCCAGGCCATCTACCTCATGAACACTTAAATGTTCCGCTACTGTGGAACAAACATGTGCAATACTTCCCTCAGACATTTCATTATAGCACCTTATAACTTTATATATATTTATAATTTATAATCTTTTTATTTTTATTTTATTTTTATTTTTTTTCTATTTTTTATTTATACCTATGTTACTTGTCTTGTCACTTTATATTGTATGTGTACTGGAAGCTACTGTCACCAAGACAAATTCCTCGTATGCGCAAGCATACTTGGCAATAAAGCTCTTTCTGATTCTGATTCTGATTCTGATACAGCTGTTCTGTCTGCCCAGCGCTTCCACCGGCCGGCCGTGTGTGTGTGTCCATACCTTAGACATACTGCCAGTCTCTGTTCAGGATTGATTGGTTCATGGAAATTGGTGGTCTTCTTTTTAATATGTGGCTCCAGTAACGTATCACTAGCAAAGCATCAAACTGTTCCACTGACATTCTGAGGTAAATTTTGAATCGCTCGGGATAATTTCGCAAATCCTTGATAAGGAGGTGAAACTCTCCTTCCTCTCGGCGCAGTCTCAGGATTGGATGAACCCAATATTTCCTCTTCTCTTTTTCAGAAAGAGGGCAACAAAATCATCCTCACTGCTTGAAGAATCCATTTTGTATTTTTTGCGTTTTTTTCTGCAAAGGTTTAATAAATACGCACCGGACTCAGTGTGGAAGGTTTCTGTGCGTGACGAATTTTAACGCCGCCTTCACACAGTTGAAATCAGCTCTGTAATACGCAATACGCCCCCAGCAGACGTCGCACTACATCGTTGAAAAGCGTCGGAAGCTTCGGAAGCGAGTAGAACAAAAATGGCGGAGAGATTATGATTTTGTCAGTGTAAGAATGTGCAATTCTGTATGATCTCTCTGATGAGGGTTATATAGACATTAATCGGAAGGCTGCTGCGAAGAAAGTTCCCCAGGACGTCACATGTCAGGTCTGCTAAATGTGATATAGGGATCTCCCAGTCACGTGACCCCTAGCCGCGTGTCAGCCATTTTGACGGAATACTTCAGCGCACCTACATACATGAGAATGCGGATTATCACATGTTTTATGGCTGCGAATTGATTAAAATAATATAATGGTCACTGTATTAATTATCTTGAGCCTGCTGAAATGTTCCTATAAATATATTTTCTTTACAACTGTGCAATCTGAATAATAAATAGGCTAAATATATGTATCCACTAAGCTGCAGCAGTCCTATACTCGTCTTCCCATTAACAGTTTTTTTCTCTTTCTGACATTTCATACCTGTTGGGTTTACATTTTTTTATTAAATTGACTATAAAAAGATTGCTTGTGTGTGCTGGTGTTTATTCCAGTCTTTTAAAATAGTTGAATGAATGAATGCTCGTGAGGTGCCTGTAACGATGTTAAATAGGCTAGGCTATTTAATCAATAACGTACACAGCGTAGAGGAGAATGACAGTCAACTACTTTGAATAATATAGCATTTTGGGAATAAACATGTAAATAAAGAAAAGATTGACATTGAAAAATGACACAGAATGATTAAAATGTAAGTATTTAATCCAAATAAATAAATGTTCGTGGTTCACACTGATGTTATTCATTTGTTCTCACACACTTCAGTGTCGCGGTCACTGGTTTAGACGAACACTGACCACTATCTATTACTAGCAGAGTGGCCGTCAGCTAACTCTTCACATCATGTCATCACAAAAAGAAATATACAAGAGGAAGATAAAGGAATTAGGAATCATAGATCCATATGATGCACCACAAGTTCTTTTTACAGGCATAGAAACATACATTTTATGTGTAGAAAAACTTCCTGACATTGAGTTCAGTGACATTTACAGCTACCTTATTCACTTCCCATCACGCTATACCGGAGCTTCATTAAAAGCATACACAAGCTTAGCAGGCTATCGGTATCACAGCATCGCTCGGGCATGATAGAAGAATAGATGAATATTTCGCGACGAGCTGTATCAGAGCCCGTCTCTGGCTGTATTATCACCAGCGGTTTAGCATTTTCTATTCCGTCAAGATGGCTGCTCCAAATGGCGTGACGTCACGTGGGACGTCCCTATAGTCAGTGGTGTAGTCTAGTTTTTTGTAGTGAGTATACTCTAATATAACACCCCCAGCTCCCCCGCCGCCGCATACTCACCCAGCCCAGGGCGTCACCCCATAAGCACCACCACACTCACTAATGCATACGGTATGCATCGACATGTAATTGAGAGCATTATGAAATACTAAGTGTTATCAACTTATTTATTTGTTATATGAATATGGTCCCTGAAGCACAGGTTTTATCAGTTGAAAATTATCAACAATTAAAAAAAAAAAAACATTATAGGCACAAATACAAATTTACTTTTAGAAATGGTGTTTTTGAAAAAAAATGTTATTTTAAAATACATTTTACTGTGCAATTCCTTTCTAATTAATTTGAGTTAGACCGAACTTTTATTTTGGTGGGTTGTAGACATTTGAGTTTCTGTGTGTTTTAATAAACTATTATTATTATTATTATTAGGCCTGAAGTATACTCTGTGCAATAGTAATATATTTCTGTTATAATTTCTTCAAGTTATACAGAACTTTTATTTTGACAGGTTGTCGTAAAGACATAACAGTTTCTGTGTGTATATGAAACGAATGAATGACGATAGTTTTATCAAATGAAATGGTGAAATTCTCATCAAGTGACTCTCATAGCAGCTCTGCGATGAAATGCACATGTGTAGCTTACATCATGTCTCAATACAGTGAAACGCTGAAAACACCACGAGCGTGAGTCACGCGTGCTTCTGTGTGTGTGTGTGTGTGTGTGTAGGTTAGTGGAGCATACACTGAGCGCTCATTCCCAGAGACGCGTAGAACAATTGCAGTCTCTTTTAGCTTTAATATTCATAGACACTAGTCCATATCGAGATTTGATTCATTGTACAGCAGCTACTTTTGTTTTATTCATTCAAAAATAGCCTAATTCCGTGACGTTCTGCTTTATATATCAAGTTCCATTTGTGACTGGATTCCGCGATTCGATCCGTCGCTTCGCAAACACAGACGGGGTGAATTTATGAATGAAAGTGTGAAAGTTCTGACACAAAACAAAGTTGATACGTATCCTCACGCTTTTTTTAAGTGGGTATACGCAAATCCTTGGCCTTTTCTAGTGGGTATACGGCGTATACCTGCGTATCACGTAGACTACACCACTGCCTATAGTGGTAACCAGGGGCGGTTTCTTCATTAGGGCGATTGGGCGACGCACCACCAAAGTGTGAAAGGGATTTTTTCAATCACATTCACATTCTCATTCAACCACAGAGTTACGCTAGCCGTCACTGTATGTTCTGCCTCTGGATATAGTCCAATCAGCGCCATGTCACGTTCTGTGGAGTACCGCCTCTTTTTGGGCGTTTTCACTCTGGCTGAGAATCGCCCAGAGTGTTCCCATAGACTTACATTCAAAGATGTTTTTTTTTCAAACTGCAGGCACTGCAATGCATTCTCTATGGCTTCCGGGAGGGCTCGCACTAACGTGCTTACGTCATCATACGTATCCTTAACCCTTTCACACGTAAGTTTAAAATATTCTGGCTGACCCCCCAGCGTGAGTTTTTCAAGGCGACCGTTATTTAGAATGTGTCGCTTTATGGTTTCCATGGTGACGCGTCATTGCTTGTCACATGACACACCGCGGCAACAACAGAGCTGAATGAATGATGATCTGCTTTTATGTAATTTTCCCTTTTTTATTCAAAATATTCACAGATTTGTTAGATATGGCATGAAATATCTGATATTCCGGTTGTCAAATATATGCAAGTGGAAGTGTTTTGTTGTTTAAACACCTTTATAACGATCGCGTTAGTTCAGCTGTATTCGCGATGGGCGCCGCCATCTTAGTTTGTGCCGCAGACGCAGTTCAGAGAATCGGATCTGTTGGATTTACAACACTTGAAATCATCCACTTCTCCCGACATACATAAAAGTAAGTGGCAGGTGAACTGGGAGAAGAATAGAGTAAAATGTAAAGTTACTTACACAATGTGTATCTGATATGAATAAAACTATTTATAATGGTAAGGATTATTATTGCCTCTTCCTTTGACATCAGTGTGTATTTTACAAACTCTAAATGTATTGTTTTTTTAGTACTTACATGTCTGAAACCTAAAATAAACATTATGTGGTTGAAAACACAAAAGTTGTGATATATGACAGCTCTGAGCGCGCCTGTCTCTGGCTCAGCGCCAGCCAACGCACGAAAGCACATTTGAATTTAGCAGTTGATCACGTCATGCACTGACCGTTCTAATCACACCGGTGTGATCGTACGCTCCAGGGACCAGCCTAGACTGATCACACTGGTGTGATCGTACGTGCGAAAGGGTTAACTTGTGCAGCGATTGGTGGGAACAAACATACACTATTAAAAATCTTTAAGATTAAGTGACAAATAATATTTGAAAACAATTTAGAATTTGAACAACAATAAAAAAATATAGCTGCGAGCAGCGATTACGGGCCCAAGACAGAAACCTTATTACCTTATTCTGATTTTATGATACACTCAAAATATTCCACAACAAATCCTTTAAATTTAATGTAAAAATAAAAACGAAAGTAAGCAGTGTTGGGCTCACGTAACTCTCTCATTAGAATCAAAATGTTTCAACATTTGCGATGTATTTGGATGCTAAACTATTCTTTATTATAGGCTTTGTACTTCACTCGTGTTCCAATATCGACGGAAAAAATCATCCTCTTCACACGCACAAAAATGTGCTTGGAAACATCACAGTGAGGCGCTGCTAACCTTGAATGGTACAAATTGTACTAAACAATTCTTCAATTGAAAAAAAAGAATAAAATGGGTTTAGTTCTGATATTTGTATAATTTTATATAGAAATAAATGGTGTATAATTAGGCTACATTTTTAGAAGATATGAGGCTTTTAGTGTTTCCTTTTTTGACATTACTTTAATCCTTCGCCATAGCAAAACCGTTTGAGATATTTATTATCCATTCACAATTTAGCATCTTTAATGTATTTTTATCATGTTGAAAAAGTTTGGTGGGGATAAAATAAACCACTTAAGAGGAGTGGGTAAAAATTCAGAGGCCCATTTTGCAAAGAAATCCACATTCAAACCAAAATATCTGACTTCCTGTTGGTCGGAGCTAATGACTGTAAATTAGAAAGTTGTCTGGCTCGATAAGACCAATATACGTCCTGATTTTTGTAACTGTGGGTAAAACTAACCCCCCCCACTTTTGTCAAAAGCATTTTGAAAGTGACACACTTCCTGCTTCCAGTTGGTGGCGCTATAACTTTGACTCACAATAGTTACATCCATTTGATCGGCCTCTTACAAAGTTTCATCAAGATCAGATAATGTATGCTGAAGTTATAATACACTTCCTGTGTCCCTTATTCGCCATAAATTAGTTTCCTCGCCACGGCCAAACCGTTCGAGATATCAAAAATCGATTTATAAAGCGACGAGATTACTTTTTGTGCGCAAAACCCCCCAAAAATAACGACTTTATTCCACTATTCATTTCCTTCTCTGTGGGCCTCGAGTGAGTTGACGTAATATTTTAGCGCAGCGTGTCTGTGTTACACGTCACCACGTAGGCTCACTATTGGCCGACGCTTGTCATGTGTCAATAAAGTCCTTATTTTGGTTTTTTTTTGCGCACAAATTTTTTTCTCGTCGCTTTATAAACTTAACATTGAGCCACTGTAGTCACTTGGACTACTTTGATGATGTCTGTATTACCTTTCTGGACATGACAGTATACCGTCCATACATTTTCAATGGAGGAACAGAGAGCTCTCAGACTAAATCTAAAATATCTTAAACTGTGTTCCCGATCTTACGGGCTTGGAACGACATGAGGGTGAGTAATTGCTGACAGAATTTTCATTTTTGAGTGAACTAACCCTTTAACATTCATTAACTAATCAATTGTAAATTACTTATAACTAAATCTACAAAACATACACAAAAATGAACATATCACTTATTAATAATTTATGAATGCTAGTCGTGTTTCGTAAATGATTACTTCACAAAGTTCAGGAGGAGCACGTTCACATAATTAACATGAGTGGAGAGCACTCAGCAATCAATGGTAAGAGGTGTATATATACATTCAGCAGTCTCACCTCAATCCATTGACAGTTTTGCAGCATCCCCCCACCACCCCTTCTCCACACTTCTAGTCCTAACCACATACATACGGGGGGAGTACTCTGGGTTCGGGTCGAACTCCGAGCTCGGAGCCCTCCCCCCGGACAGCACGCCAAATACACATTAAACTTTACCCCCTCTAATTGTATGTAAGTGTGAACTCGTGAAACATGTACTTGGATCACACCCTCATGGACCTGTGCCACCTTTACACACAATGTCAAACCAGGGAGATTGTCGCTCACTGACAGAATCTTACCACTGCTTCAATAGAATATTTGCAATAATCATGGACAATCAATAAACCTAATGGCACCATTCATATTAAATAAGAAAACTCACCACTCTCTGTCGAGCTGGGCCATTTGACGGTTCCTTTAAAAACATTTTCAAATGCCTCCACTGCCTCCAGTTGTTCCAGGGGAAACTGGATATTGTCAGGCATCTCAACATCTGGCCCCGGGGTGCTGTTCAGCCTGCTGCTGAGGTAGTTCACCTTTGCCACAAGCTGGTCTTGTTGCTGTTTAATGGTTTCCAGCAAGCTAAGGATGTGGACCTCAGCCGCTGTTGACACACATGAAATATAACTAAAATGTAGTGTATAAAATATATCACGTTTCAGTGTTTAATTACTCATAATACTGATATTAGTTATTGACATTAGTTAATGACAAAAGTTATTGACAGAGTTTGAAGAAAATATGTAATGGTTGTATCTGTCAGTTATTGCTCACCAGAGCAGGGAATGGTATCGGTCATTCTTCCCCCTCGCCATGTTGGTCTGTAGGTCAGGCTTGAACAGGCTTCCTCTGTTCGCCTCATGTTGAGGGCTGGTGTGGGGGGTGGAGGGAGTTGTGGAGGGACTGCCGTTCCTGGGCCATAGTGGGTGGTGTGCGAGAGGGGGATTTTTTTTATTAAATGGTAGTCATCTGTTAACCATGACTGATAATACACATGGGTTCTTTCTATTCACTAATATTTCCGAAATCAGTCCCTACCTTGAGTAACTCTCCGCATGTTAAATGCGGGTGCAGGGAGTTGAGGTGGTGAAGGGTGTTGCTGTCCTGCCCATGGTCAGGTGCTATGGGAGAAATTGGTATTAAATGGTTGTGATCTGTTAACCATGGTTGGCTGCGAGGCGTGCAAGCTACAGGGCCAAACAATGGCAAACAAAAAATGGTAATGGTAATGTAGATGCAATTTATTGATTTGAAACAGAGTGACCATTGCTGTGTTAATATAGATGGGGCCACTGCATTCAATATTATTTCGGAGACAGTGTTTACCTAGATAGTTTTCTCCAGGTTGATGAGTAGTTACTCTGCTGCCTGGCACTCAGCGAGATGGTGGAGCTGAAGGAATGGATACAAGAAGAGGGGAATATCTTTAGCACTAAGAATGGTAACCATATCTCTAATATTAATATTCTGATTTGTTATTTCGATGTTAAGAGATTATTCCTTACTCTGCCAGTGCAATTGGCTTGGGTTTGATGCTTCAACTGATACACCAGGCAAGTTGGAAGGTTGTGGCATCCTCAGAGATGCAAAGTCACCATTTTCTGGCTCTTTTTCACTCTCATCAGAGTCCCCAAAACGATGGCTGTTAAGTAACCATTATGGTTATTGCAATCCCATATTGATAGGATAGCATATTGCAGTTGATGGAGATTTGTGGGATGCACATCCAGGGCACGAAGCTCCCGTTCCACCACATCCCAAAGATGCTCTATTGGGTTGAGATCTGGTGACTGTGGGGGCCATTTTAGTACAGTGAACTCATTGTCATGTTCAAGAAACCAATTTGAAATGATTCGAGCTTTGTGACATGGTGCATTATCCTGCTGGAAGTAGCCATCAGAGGATGGGTACATGGTGGTCATAAATGGATGGACATGGTCAGAAACAATGCTCAGGTAGGCCGTGGCATTTAAACGATGCCCAATTGGCACTAAGGGGCCTAAAGTGTGCCAAGAAAACATCCCCCACACCATTACTCCACCACCACCAGCCTGCACAGTGGTAACAAGGCATGATGGATCCATGTTCTCATTCTGTTTACGCCAAATTCTGACTCTACCATCTGAATGTCTCAACAGAAATCGAGACTCATCAGACCAGGCAACATTTTTCCAGTCTTCAACTGTCCAATTTTGGTGAGCTCGTGCAAATTGTAGCCTCTTTTTCCTATTTGTAGTGGAGATGAGTGGTACCCGGTGGGGTCTTCTGCTGTTGTAGCCCATCCGCCTCAAGGTTGTGCGTGTTGTGGCTTCACAAATGCTTTGCTGCATACCTCGGTTGTAACGAGTGGTTATTTCAGTCAAAGTTGCTCTTCTATCAGCTTGAATCAGTCGGCCCATTCTCCTCTGACCTCTAGCATCAACAAGGCATTTTCGCCCACAGGACTGCCGCATACTGGATGTTTTTCCCTTTTCACACCAATCTTTGTAAACCCTAGAAATGGTTGTGCGTGAAAATCCCAGTAACTGAGCAGATTGTGAAATACTCAGACCGGCCCGTCTGGCACCAACAACCATGCCACGCTCAAATTGCTTAAATCACCTTTCTTTCCCATTCTGACATTCAGTTTGGAGTTCAGGAGATTGTCTTGACCAGGACCACACCCCTAAATGCATTGAAGCAACTGCCATGTGATTGGTTGATTAGATAATTGCATTAATGAGAAATTGAACAGGTGTTCCTAATAATCCTTTAGGTGAGTGTACATATAGTACAAGCATCTCTGGTCTATTTTTGAATGCTACGGGAAATAACCTTCCTATTACTGTAGAAACATAACAAAAATTAAAGCTGCAAGCAGCGATGAAAAGGGCCCTCGCACCCGTGCTGCCGCCACCCGGCGCCTTTAGGAAAACAGAGCACGATGGGCAGTATGTAAATATAGGAGAACTATAGCAAAGTAATTTGTATTTGCCACACTTCCTTGTCAAAGTAATTTGTATTTGCCACACTTCCTGCTACCAGCAGGTGGCGCTATTGCTATAACCAAATATGAGCATGGTCATGTGCTCAGGACAGGACTCTTATCAAACATGTGAAGTTTGGGGCAGATTGGACATTTTATGCCTAAGTTACTGCAGGCTGTCTGTGGTTGCCTAGCAACATCGGAACTGCAAGCAATATTGACAGAGAACTTATCTGATCATGCATATATCACCAAAAGGCCGAAATTAGTTGTACGTTTGTCAGGCCGCCGAGGGCACACCCTTCGACAAAAACTCAAGATCTTCGCAATTTAACGTTGCAAAGGCCTTAAGATTACACTCACCAAATTTGAAGAGGATCAGATCAAAACTGTAGGAGGAGTTTGTTAAAGGTCCCATTCCATGGATTATTTTTATTATTTTATCATGTTTCCAGGGGTGCCCTTATAATGTTAGTATGTTTTTTAGATCAAAAATTGTTATAATTTAGAAATAAAAGGCATATTTCCTAGCCTGATTTCATTCCCTGGTTTGAACACTCTGTTTGAAGGGGCGTGTCTGCTGAGAGACTTCAGTGTAAACGCCCTCTGCTGTGATTGGCTGAAATGCTTGCATATGAAATATCTGGCATTACATGTGGAACTATCTGGAAAACTTTTACTATTACAGCTATTATACGTTTTTACTATTACAGCTATCAGGATTAACGAATCGTGAGAAGTTTTTTAAGTATTTAGATCTCTTTCAATCACATAAAAAATTGCAGTGACGAGCATTGAGCAGATGACAGCCTGTTGATCGCGTGAAAAAAGATCTTATCATTGCAACGCAGTTTCTGCACTCACTAATGTTTCACCAATGCAAACATGAGGCATATAAATACAGTAAGAGCTTCGTTGTGCAGTGTAACAGCGTCATTGATTTCATAACGAGTGTTGGCAAGTGTCCATATAAACTCGCGCTGTGTGATTGACAGCTTGGACGATTGGAAAGGGATTGTTCTTTGATCGCTTTCTGTATATTAATCACAGTTTAAGTTAGATTATTTTCATCCTACTAAGAGAAACGATGTGAAGTTGATCGCTACTTCCATATTAAATCACTACTTGTACTTACCGCTTGCTGGAATATAGTTGAAATTGTCCCCTTCGTCAGTATGAAACGCTGAGAGAAGCCTGCTTGATATTATCCCAGGTTAGAAAAACAGTCCGTGGTGAAATGGACAGAGCAAACTAACTTCGAATTAAACTTTTGCGGTATCCGATTATAGATAAACATCAACCATCTGTTGACATTTCGCCATCAATACGCCTGTGTTCCTGTGGGTGGAGGTTAGTCTAAACACGGTTCTGGTGATGTCACTAATGACGGAAGTAGAGGGGTATAGTCCAATCGAGCCGTTTTTTTGTAGTCAACTTCTGTTAAATAAAATATCTCGCTTGGCATTGAACTTTGAGCTTTATAATTTTACAGATATTATTTATACTCTAACAACAACATTACACACTAACTAAAGTTTGAAACATGGGATCACGTAGAACGGGACCTTTAAAGTAAAACATCAGGAAATGGCAAAAAATGCCCAAAATCTGAGAGGAAGTTCAAAATAGCTGACTTCCTGTTGTGTTTAGGGCTATGCTCCAAGAGACTTTTTTGTAGGTATTTGGTCATTACATGTGTGTACCAAATTTCATACCTGTACGTGAAACCATGTTTGTTAAATAATGAAATATATCGTCGCTGCCCGATGAAACTCACGTATGTCCAAAACGGTTACTTTTCAGGAACTGAAAAAAACACCGTAATTTCAAAAGCAGTTGAACGCAGCATTGTCATACTTGGTACGGCATCTTTAAATGTAACCATATTCTTGCCAGTGTAATGATATAATCCACATTTGACCAAAATCGAGTTTAAATGGACATACGTGCATATTTTACAGTAACGGTGGTAGATACGCGTTCTTCCGATCATTAATTAGAATGGCCAAGTCGCGTTTCATATTGACAGATGAATAGGCTACGCTCAGTTTATTAAATAGCCTACGTCTCAGTTTGTTAAATGTCTCTTGCAAACTATGAAGGGACAATGAATCAATACACTCATTGCTGACCCAGGGCCGGTGCGTCCATATAGGCGAACTAGGCAATTGCCTAGAGCGGCACTTTTGTAAGGGCAGCAAAATGTGTGCCAACCGGGAATGAACAATTCACAAAATAGGCTAGGCTATATGATCATATAATCATACATAATCAGAAAGCCTTTTTCTTTTCGTTTTGAATTATTTCGTTTAAAGACTTTTCAAGCTTTGTGCATTTGATGTCTTTCTCATGTCTGTGTGAGGCATACACTGAGTTTCGTTAAGTTAGGATGAGATGCGCTCCAGGTAGCATGCAATGCAAGTGACTGCGCGGGTGCCTCCATGATTATATTGTCTGCTATATATTTGCTTCTTATTTATTAAATCCACTCCAGGCAATTGGTTGATGAAAAATTGATTAAAATTAAGATACAATTTATACAAAACGAAATTCACTTTAAAGAAAGGCTTTCTACAAAACAAAACTTAATGAAGTGGTCAAAATCATGTCTGACCCGTCTCAAAATTGTGCATCCTATTACTGTTCACTTTTCATACTTTCAACAGTATAGTAGACCTACAGACTTGATTTGAAACCTTTCAACTTGTGTGTGCAAAATGCAGAATTAAATGAATGTGCAGCAATTTGTACAAATAAAGTTCACGGATAATTGTGCGTGCATTTATTAATCATTATGATACTAAAATCATAACAAAGTAGGCTATGCTATGTACAAAAAAATGCAAGCTGCACCCTTTTTTTTACATTTCATCTTTCATTCCGAAATAGAATAATGAATGAACGATAAAGTACACGGACCCAACATGTAGGCTATTAGCCTTTTTATCCGTTATCAATCTAAATTAATCTCGTTTTTAATTTAACTTAATTTCGTTTTTCTTTATTTAAATTTCGGGTTTTTCTTTATTTAATTTTCGTTTTTTCTTTATTTAAATGTCATTTTTCTTTATTTAAATTTCGTTTTTTCTTTATTTAAATTTCATTTTTTCTTTTTTAAAAATTCGTTATTCTTTATTTAAATCTACCCTTTACTGTGTCAGTAATTTATTAGTCAGAAAAATATTAGACTACCTTAAAAGTATTGCTTAAGTTAACAGACCCGTGCGTGAACATCTCCACAATAAACAGTGACAATTACTTTGTCTAGAGACCATTTACCGGTAAATAACAGTTGTGAATATTTTGCGAATATATAATAAACTTGAACAGTTGTCAAAAACAAACGTTTGCTGATACTTTACCTCACAGAGTTATTCGGCTATCCAATGCTGATCTTACAGAGACGCTTAGATCGGCGAGATGCCTCCACAGGGCCGGAGATACGCGGCGTGATTGACTGCTTTGACAGCAAATGGATATACGTGAAAATCAGATGACATGATTTCACAACTTTTCATTGGTCATTTAGACATGTGAAGCATACTGTATACAGAAATGAACCTGGACATTCTATCCGTCGAAAAATCTCAAAATCGGCAAAATGGACATACGCAGTTTTCATTGGACAGCGATGATATATACATACAGAAAGAAATGCCTAGTATGACGTAATCATATTGTATATTTATTAAATATACATAAACATTCTTTTAACTTGGTCTTGGTTTAATAAAGCAGCTGTAACTTTTGAAACAGGCTTGGTATTTGTTGTTCTAAATCAGAATAATCGACAACAATCCTGAACTAGATAGTAAAGTTTGTAGACAAACTTTAAGTTGGCTTGAAAAAGCCAAGCCAGAAAGTTTGAAAATGTTCTAACATGGTTTGGTAGTATATAATTTAAACAAGGTCCTAAAAGGTTTAACATGCCATGTTTCTAGTATGGTTTACTAGGTATTGCAGGCACCACCATTGACCGTTTGCTTGCTGTCGCTTGACTTCCAGTTACATGTGATTGGTTGCTGCTATGTTGGACGATACTGATTGGATGCCACGAAATAGCAGGTCCCTCCTAATTTGGCAGGGCTTCCGGCTGGGGCAGCTACCCATTTTGGCGGGCAGCTGTCCTGATTGGTTCAAGCGTCTGAGCCGCCTCGCCAAAGGTCCGTGCAGTTGCTGCAGCACAGCCAATGACCGCACTAGACACAGTTGCTGTGCAGCTTCACTGCGTTATTTAAAAATTTGTAAGAGTAAAAGTCTCATTTGTAAGTCGCTTTGGATAAAAGCTATATGAATAAATGTAAATAAATGTAATTAATATGCAAGTCATTAGGTGTCACTCCTTCAGCTGTTTATGAAAAGTCATAAAGTCGTAATTACACGACTCTGCAGCGCCGTCTGCTCTAACGTTACTGAACGGCGAGTACTACTTGTCACTCAATCTTATTTATATTATATATAATATATTATAATATATATAACGTTATAGGCAAAGTGACAGCGACGAAAGTCGCGACATGAAATCCGCACTCACGTGGGTCCCGTGGAATATGACATGGAAAATAACATTGTGGACACTGAAATTGATGAATTTACTGTTTATCAGACCCAAGACAACACAAGAAGCTAACGTTAGCGAACACTGCAGTCCCTCTGCCCGTGTCTCCCTGCTGCAGGAGGCGCGCTCAAAACCAACATGAAAAACGTAGCTATTAATGTTCACTTAGCGTTTTGTTTAGTTTTTAAACTGTGTAAAATGAGCGGTGACGTTAATCACCTACGGTACCGTCTATTTGCTGGATGGTTTCAAGGTAATAGACGGTAGCTAACATTAGCAGATAAGCCTGTACTTTTTGACGTTCAAACGGGCGCCAATACCCATTAGTTGTCTGAACCGACTCAAACAGTGATTAAAATGCCGAAGCTTAATTTTCAGTATAAAGAGGATGGCAGATAGACTGAATTGCCAAAATTGCCAAAATGCAAACTTAATAATGCACAGCTAGCTAAAAGCTATAGCGCTAAACCATTATCCACGAGTGAACATGCTAAAGTTGTCCTAATATCAAACAACGTCATTACAATCATAAGTATACACGATGATTAAAAAACCAATGTTTACTGTGAATGTCGCAATATATCAATAAATCAATACTTACTCAAAAGAGGGTTCAGCGCAACTGTGTCCCAGCGAAGAAAGTCTTCGACTGATATCGGCTCTTGGTGTGTGTGCGTAGTTCAACCGTTACAGTAAAGGCGCGTCCGCGTCCGAGGATCCGATATGGGTCCGCTCTGGATCCGCTGTTTGACAGTAGATTTTATGGCGCCGCCCGGAGGCGGAGCTGATCCTCTGGGGGGCGCCAAAACGAATGTGACAGTCACACGGGTTTGGGGACTTGAAGGCGGATCCGCATAGGAGTCTTCTGCTGTGTGGGTACAGGTTATATTTTATACCCAAATAATACATGATTAGTAATCGAATTGGCTGCTCAATCACACCTTAATCGATCCACATTTTGTTTTTCATACAGTACTTTGTGCTGCGAGACGAAGTGTATCAACTTGTCAGACGCCATTCTGGATTTTGTCGTTCGCTTGCACGGTGGCTCTGAATTATCAAAAAACCTCTCAAAATACTGGCTGTGGATGCGAAAAACGCAGAAAATCGAACTCAATCCGAATTTTTTTATTACGGACGAAAGTTTCATAGATAGTGTGCAAGCGTGATTGACATAATGTGAGGTCGAATTTTTGTTTTTAACGTGCGAAAATTTCGGATGCGAATTTCGGACTCAGTGTGCAATGGCCTTTATGGTTCAGTGAGAACAGTTACTGTATCGGCAGCAAACTCTGTTCACAAAACCTCATGGGAGTTTCATTGCTTCATCACACCTTCCCACATATCAATGTTTCCCTGGTCCAGCTCCGGTCCACAAAGCCCCTTTTCCCTCTGTCCTCATGCTGCAAATAATGACGGTCCTGGAGTGGCCATAACTGCCTGAGAGCAGTGCCAGTGGAGGCCACAGGTCACTTGCTGTGTGTGTGTGTGTGTGTGTGTGTGTGTGTGTGTGTGTGTGTGTGTGTGTGTGTGTGTGTGTGTGTGTGTGTGTGTGTCTACCATGAAGCTTTTATTAGGCTACTAAGTTTGTGCTTGTGAAACTACAACTTCCAGAAGAGTTGCATTGACAGATGCGTCATGATCACACTTCATCTATATATACACAGCAAAAACTCCAGTGTTAAATTAACTCTCCTGTGAGTTTATTTGCACACTCAAAAGTGTTACAATAAGGGTACATTAACCCTCATGTGGTGTTCAAAACACTATAACACCTGTGGTGTTCCCGGTCAAAAATGACAGGCCCATAAAAAATAGCTTATAAATCACTCATTATACCATATTTTCACCCAATCTTGGATTCAATCTTTTTGTCAACTTGTTCTCTTTCAATTAGGACTGGTTTTATATTTCTGTTTGCATCTGATTAATCATGGGCCTCATTTATCTGAGAGTAGGCATCTCATTTTTTGAGTAAAAAACAAATAATTTATGAGTAAATTTGGAAATATGAAAAAAAAAAAAATGAAAAAAATGGCTACTGTTGATCACACTAGTCTACTCTAATGTTTCACCAGGAATTTTGTTTTGAAACTTTTGTTTTGTAAAAAATATGGCACATAGTCACACTTGTGGTGTTCCCGGTCAAAAATGACCGGCCTATAAAAAATAGCTTATAAATCACGCATTATACCATATTTTCACCCAATCTTGGATTCAATCTTTTTGTCCACTTGTTCTCTTTCAATTAGGACTGGTTTTATATTTATATTTGCATCTGATTATTCATAGGCCTCATTTATTTGATAGTAGGCATTTTTCTCAATATTGCCAAAATTATTAACAAATAATGCTTTTTTCACTCAAAAACTGAGGTGCATAAGCTCGGATAAATGACTCCTACAATTAAACTGTTTGAAAATTGAATACAAAACCAGTCCTAATTGAAAGGAAACAAGTTGATAAAAAGATTGAATCCAATTTTTGGGGATAATATAGCATAACGAGGGATTTATAAGCTATTTTGTGTAGGCCTGTCATTTTTGACCGGGAACACCATAAGTGTTAGCCTGACTTCGTCATACTCATATTCTAGTCAGAATGTGAGTCTGATACTGCTCCATAGGGCTTTGATTATGGGGCGTGTCTCAACTGAACCAGAAAAAAAAAACTCTGCACTCAATTGGATAGACCTACAACCAATCAGAGCAATGGAGTAAATGACACATGTTCTTCATTCATATTTTCAACCAACAAAATGTCGCGGCTCTCTGTTCCTCTTTTAAAATGAATGCGCTGTTGATATCTTCTATAACAGGCGCGATGGCGGAATCTACACATGATGTTTCATAAACAAAGTTCGGGAGGAACACGTACAAATAATCAATCCAATATCAACTTGTCATCAAACAATACCATGTCTAACGTTACCCTATATCAGCATGAGGAAGCATATTCACTCTGTCAACTTACCTAACACTCCTTGACAGTTTTTCAGCATCCCTCCACCACCCCGAATCCTCACTCTTGTCTTGGCTTGTTCTCTCACAACCAGGAATACCGGGGGGAGTATGGCTACCGAGCCCACAGCCCTCTCCTCGGACAGCACGTCATATACGCATCTGACTTATTTGTGTGAACTCGTGAAATCTAATATACGCATTTATTCTATCTGACTTATTTGCAAGTGTGAACTCGTGAAATCTCAATTCTCCAGCGGCAGTCTTTGTTGTAAACTAATTCAAATCAAGCGCTCTTTGGTGACGTGGGTGATTACGTAACCGCAGATCATCTGTCCATCATCGATTAAAGCCCGCCCTGGCAATTTGATTGGCCCGGCCTTCTGGGAGCCGAGCATAATTACTCCTCAACGGATCGAGTCCAGACCGAACTTCCTGAACAAAAAATGTTGTGGGCGGGGTTTGGGCTGGCACCCAGGCTACATAAGTGTAACAAGGTGAAAAAAACAACACAAAAAAAGTAAAAAAAAAATAAATAAAAAATTTGGACAAGTTGTTATAGTCTCTGTGACCAAAGTCACTAAGTTTCAGTTCAATGCGATAACATTAACTAGTATTTTCAGGAAAAAGAAAATCTTCTCCAGTCAAAAATGACATGAACACCACATGAGGGTTAAAATGTCAAGGGTCGTGAGCCCAACTAAAGAAAACACTTATTATTATTATACTAGGGTGACCAAACGTCCTCTATTGCCTGGACACGTCCACTTTTTACGTACTTGACTGTGTGTCAATGAAAATGTCCGGTTTTCACTGTTTTTCATGGGACCATTAAGCGTGTACTTTAAATTGACTGGCACTTGCCTTTGCACACAAAACATATGAAACTGGCTTCGGCTTCGTCCCATCTTGTCATAATCAGCGCGTTCCTCAATCCGCAGTTGCTCCAAGCAGAGAGCACGTCAGAAAACAGAGGCCTGTGTGTGTGTGTGTGTGTGTGTGTGTGTGTTCATCTTAGCCTCATTGGTCTGTCGCTGGAGCGGGTACTTTTATATATAACAGTTCTAATATTAGAACTTCTAATATTCTATATTACTTCTACATTTTACTCTTAAGCGTACCTGCACTTTTTCTTGCGTACCACTACTTCTCGCATGTAGCCGGTACTCTACCACTGACAGAAAAGGCGTGACGGCCGTTTCACACCGCACACGTGAGCAGCGCATATTTTTTTCGGCATGCATGTTAATCAATGAGTGAATTCACACCGGGAGCAGGAGCAGCGCGTGAGCATCAAGCAGGAGCGTTGCATGAGCAGCAGTGAAGCGCGGGTTTCGGTGCCGAGTCTATTTTTGCAGCGCTGCTCACGCTCAATTAAAGTGAAAGCACACTTTTGATGGACAAAAGAAATATGATTTCAAACAAAAAGTGCCCTACACCAAAGGCCTACCAAAATAGGCCTACACTAAAAAAAAATTTAACTTCAATAATTAACTAATTAAGATGACAAAAAGAAAACACTGAATCCGTTTGAAGCCTTGAAAAAAAACTGCTATTTAAAAAAATATATATATATAAATAAAAATAGCAGGCCTACCTCAATCCACACCTTGTCTAGTTTTTGTTTTAAAAAAGTAACGTCTACATGATGTGGGGTTAGTCTGGAGCGCAGCCTGTTGACAGAAAACACTCTCTCCGACGGCACAGATATTGCTTCGCAAGTGATATTGTACTTGCGAGTTGCAACTGTTGTACTTGTAATGTACTTGTACTACTGCTGTATTTTAATACCATGTAGCATATTTTGCAAGTAACTTCGTTGCCCTTTCTGTCGAAATGGTCCCACACAGTAGGCTACTTCTTTTCACTCGCTTCATTTTGCTTGCTCAGTGAAATACGTCTGTAGGCATGTGTGGTTGCGCGTGTCTACGCGCTCCGTGAGTTAACAAATATAGGCTATATAATTTTTTTTTTTTTTTTAAGTCCCCGTGAACCGGAAGTTGCAAACGACTTTTCTCCAGTGTTGTGACGTATTTCCCAGTGAAAAGGAATATTAAACAGAGGGCAGGGTTTTACTTAGCGCTCCTCCTCTCCAGCTCTCGCTCATAGCAGACTAACGGTTTGAGGGGAGTGGCTAAGCGTTTTCAACCCAAGCCGTCAAACCTACGTCATCAGAAAAAGACGCCATTCCAGACCGGAAGTAACTTTTCAGATTTTGATTAAAGATTACCATGGACATTTTTTTTATTTATTTTTTATGTTTACTTGCACGGATTAATTGTTCACCACAAGACTAGTAATATGCGCTAACAAAGTAAATAGGGTCAATTTTGATTTCACGGGGACTTTAACCACGCATTAAAAAAAAAAAAAAAAGCTTTAAAAAAAATGTTTAACTTTTAAACCGTTTAACTGATAATATTAATCGGTCCAAATTTTTACTTTTGGTTAACGATTAAATGGTCAATATGAGCATCCCTAAAAACAATGCATTATGGGTAACATTTGTTGTTTTTGATAAAGTAGTCTACTGCAATATAACTGAATTATCAGTGTTCAGAATCAACACAAAACACACCCTATATCCTCATTCACTTTTCCCTACACTATTACTGATATAGTCCACAGGACAGAGTGAATCCAGACACTGATGAACACCTGCTGTTAACAAGCTGGATCACTGAAGGAAAGAGAAACACAAAAACTACAACTGACTGAAGATAAAAGACATTAAATCTGTGAAGATCTCAGCAGAGGAGGGTTAAACAACTCCACAAACAGCATTACCAGCTTCACTTATTACTGACCAGACTGACTTTATTTCTGTCAGACGTCTACAGAAGCTCTCATTGAGAGGTTTATATGATGACATTTTATTGAAAATGATTCATTTGGTTTAAAATTAAAAATTAAGGTTGATTATGTCCATATCAACACATGACCTAGGGTTCTTTGACCTTTGACATTTTCACAGCAAACACTGTTCATGCTGTGAAAATGTCAAAGGTCAAAGAACCCTAGGTCATGTGTTGATATGGACATAATCAACCTTAATTTTCCCTGAAGGGTCTACAGCAAACAAGCTAAAAAACCCAGATATAAGTTTTTATAAGGTGTCGACCCAAAGGTCGTGTGTGGTGAGACAAAGGTGGGGTGGCATCGTGAGAGGGTGTGTCATAGAGACAATTTATGTGCTATCTAGGTGGTTGCAGCATGGGGACTACAAACCAAGATGGCCACCTGGTCCTGGACTACAGTTACCAGGGACACGGCTGTTGCGAGTGAAGGAGAAAAGCTGTTAATGAGCTGAGGACAGAGAGACTGGCTGTTTTTTGTTAGAGAGCATAAAGAGAAGCTGGAAAAGTGTTTTGGTTAAAAAGTGTTGGAGTTTTGAGTTGATTATTATAAAGAAACCAGTGACTTGATCTCTGCCTGAACTCGATTTGTGAAGCAACCCACACTTTGGTGATCCTCTACCTCTCATGATGCCACAGTGGATACAGGCAATAAGACGTGAAGCATCCGCTGGAAGAATGGCCCAGCCAGCACAGCCATGTGGGGCCCAAATGGGTTTGACCTGGGCTATCTAACTGGGGCCCAGCCAGTTTTGTCCTCGGTTTCCATGTTGGCCCCACATGGGTTTGCCCAGATGAAATGAATGCACTTAGTATGCACAGTACAGGCTGTTAAATGTAACACTTCATCAGTGTTGGAGGTAATGAGATAATTAAGTGATTGAATAATGATTGTGCATTAATGATGAACACCTGCTGTTAACAAGCAGAATCACTGAAGGAAAGAGAAACACAAGAACTACTTCCAGCCACAACCTTGGATGAAATCAACTGAAGATAAAATACATTACATCTCTCAAGATCTGATTAAACAACTCCACAAACAGCATTACCAGCTTCACTTATTAGTAACCAGACTGACTTTATTTATGTCAGACATCTAACGAAAAGAATTAAGAAGAGGTTTAGATGTTGATTACTTATTTGAAAGTAATAGTTTGATTTGATGTTACCATTGTGGCGATCCGTGTGTGCTTTAGTCAGGCTCTTGACTTTTTAACATTAGTTGTTCTCTGGCAGCTGTGTCTGTTTGTTATGGCGAGAACAGCAAGAGAAAATATGATCAGATGCTGTAAGCTGATTGATGATATGAATATGATCGTCATATCACACTGGAAGCTGCTCACACTAACATGGGATGAGTTGTGTTTAATAAATCCTCACTATGATTTTATTAATTTATCATAGCAGTGGCGTGAGTTACACTAGCTGTATATTATGATTATTTTGCATCAGACAACAGACTGTACAAGACCGGTCATATGTATCAAAACTCACTGACAAATCTGACTAAAGAGCTTTTTTTGATGCTAATATGTGTGATGATAAAGCAGTCTGTGAGAGCCAGTGCAAACCACTGAAGCGAGAGACTGATGATGTGTGACAGTGATCATGTGATCATGAACCTTGTGTAGAAGCTGCTGCTGTAGTTCGGCTTGATGTCTTCTCAGAGTTTGAGCTTCTGACTGGAGTCAGTGTTGTTGAAGCGACTGGAGCTGCAGAAGATGAATGTTCAGACGCATCAGGACATTAACATCATATTTTCATATTGATCATGACATGCAGTTTGTGTTCAATCATCACAGCTTACAGTGGCAGTAGTTGAGAAGAGAGATGTTACTGTATCATTTATTCCTGGTTTATATGAGAGTGAAACACAGTGAGCTGCTTCCCATAAACCTTCAGCTTTCCTGAATCAATGATATTATTAAGCCTTAGAATTCCTAAAACTGCATAAAAATCCTTATAATTCCCAATATTGACGTCCCTCATGGGTCATACATGAAATATTGCATAAATCAGAAGAGTCTATTTTAGCCTAGTATGACCCATAGGAGGTCAATATTGGGGATTATAAGGATTTTAAATGCAGTTTATGACTTTGACCACTAATATTTTACAATTGCCAAACTTATGAAGCCATCAGAAAGAGTAGAGCCAGTGTGTGAAAGTCACAAATCTGTCAGAAAAGAGTGTTTTCTCACCTGAATACTTGACAGTGTATCTGACTGAGGTCTTGAGTTGATTTCTGTGAGTAAGCTGACATCTCCACTCTCTGTTGTCATCTTCATTCAGGAGTGTTGTAGTCAGAGTGATGTTACAGTGTCCTGGAGCTGATATCTGATATCTGGAGTCTGTCTTCAGATCAACACCAGCCTGATTCACCCACAACAGCTCAATTCCCTCATAACGAACCCAATAATCACAGGATAATCTATAATCTGAATACAACTGACAGGAGAGAGTCACAGAGCGGCCTGGACTGATCTCAGTCTGTGAGGATGAAGATGATGATGATGATGATGATGATGATGGAGACACTGAAACTGAACACAAATCACAGACTCTTCAATCATCATCTGAGTTTAAAGGGAGAATCTGCCCTTTTTAAATTGACCACATAATCATAAACTTACCATGAAGAACATGCAGAAAAACATCAGCATCAGTTCCTTGTTGAGTGTCATTCACATATTGTCTGCAGCTGTAAGATCCAGAATCTTCTTCTGTGACGTTCTTGATGTTCAGAGAGCAGTCAGACTCCAGATTCAGTCTCTCATGACTCTCTGTGTCTTTCTTCTTTATCTCTAAAGTAATCAGTTCAACTCTCCATGAATGTCTGAATCTGTTATCGTAGGCCCATGTAGTTTTAGATTTGCAGTCAGAAAGAGCATTATTACAGGACAGACGCACATTTTCACCAGAACTGATGAACACATGATCCACTCCACCGGTACCTGAAACACAGTATATCTCAGTGATCATTATGATATTAATAAATGAAAAAACATAAACCATACCAGCATAAAAAGCATTAACATTTATGGATAAACCAAATCAAACGCCTCTTTAAGAAGGAATAAGAAATACTCTGACTCTGAAACAAATGTAAATAATGTAATATCATCATATCTTGAACTCTTGATTTCAGCTTTGTCATAAACATTACTGGACGGCACAGGATTAGTTGATCCTCCTCTTCAACCGTAGAAAATACACTAATAGCTGACCTTAAAAGCTCTTTATCTGCTCTGTGTTTCTCTCTTTCCTTCAAACTCACCCTACTGTGACTTATGCACAGCTAAATACAAAATAACAATTCAAAACACACAAAGAATATTTGTGGAACAGTTCCCAAAGGAAGGAGCAAAACTCAGGGAAGGTTTGCTGGGATCAGTAGTTCACTCTCCATCCAGACACAGTCGTGATGATACTGTACTTCTGTTCTCTGACCACACAACATCACTGAGCTGAGCTGAACACTCGTTGTGTGTTTGATAGTAAGTTTATGATCAATCATGAGCTGAGTTTGGGAAGTAGTTATCCATTCGTTTTTTTTGGATGTGACTGACTGCTCTTATAACAGCTTTTGTTATGAATATATATATTTAAACATTTTAAAATACATTAAATCAGTATTTTTTTGTTGTTATTTGAGGTCTTTTAGATATATTTATGGAGATGAGAAATAAAAAGTGGCCCTGTACAGCTATGATCAGCTGTTCGGCCGAGCTTTCGATGTTGTTACGGAAAGGCCGAAGCTGATCGGTTGGTTTTTGTCACATGACCTGTTGAGACGTTTTCATCTCGCCGTGGCATAGCCTACATTTGAAATAAAGATTTTGCACGCGCAAAAAAATGCAATATGTGAACGGCCCCTAAAGTGGTATCGGGTGCGGTTGTATCGGGGTAGTTTTACGAGCACAGTATCGGACTGACACCCAAATACTGGTATCGGTATCGGTGCATCCCTATTTATGTCATTCATATCAGTCCGTCAGAAAAGCAGTTCTAGGCTTATTCTTGGCTGGATAACTCTTAGCTGGTTTAAAAAGCCCTTTTAAAATGAAATATGAACACAGTTTTGGATTAAATAAAAGTACAGTCAAGTCAAACAAAACACGATATACACTTTAATATATGTAAATTTAATCTTAAGCTTTGGTACCGAAATTAGTACAGAGAACCGTGGATTTTCACTGGTATTGGTACCGAATACTGAAATTTTGGTACCGTGACAACACTACCAGACATAGAAAATGTGTGAAACTAGAGAAAGGTCAAAAGGGTTGTGATAGAAAAACGTACCAAATACAGCTTTTGTGTGTGTGCTGCATAAAATAGGGTGTGAAAAGAAAATAGATATTTTGAATATGTGCTTCTGCAAGCCTATGTTAATGAAGGACTAGGATAAGTCCAAAGCTTGACCTTATAAGGGAAGTGGCTGTACTATAATGACAGCCCATAGTTATAGGGCGGCCCAGAACACGGTTGGTTTAAAAAGCCTTGAGTGTTTTTACGTGTTTATGTTATTTTTGCCTTTGGATTTTTTTGTCTTTGTATTATTCTGAATCTTTTTAAAATAAAATGAAATCATGTTGTGGTAATTCGTAAAATGTTTTAAGCAAGTCTAAGAGTAATTTTTCCCTATCAATTTCATGATTTTTGTAATTGAATATTAATATTGGCAAACGCCCAGTGCATCCGAATTCAAGATTGAGCTGTTAGAGGCTCCGCCGAGGACCCTGAATCCACATCTTACATCTTTAATCTACAGGTAAGGGCAATGTTTGATTGCAGCAGATTATGGGAATGTTCTAAAAAGATCTAGAGGTTACAGCAGGATAAAAATACAACACCTCCTAAAGCTGAGCTTTGACTGATACAGGCCTTTAATGTTTGTCTCTGTCAGAGAAGAAAGTAATCATAGGGTCTCAGACACGTTCATTTACTGAAGGCTACCAGGAAAGATAGGTAACTAAGTTCATTAAATTTATTCACAATATGTACACATTCATTACTGATCTTATGCCTAATACGCTGATTTCACGCAGCCGCCATTTTGAAATCGAAAGTGAGGCTCCGGTGGGAAGATCCCGGAAGTAAAGATAAACAACAATGCCTTGGACTACCAACCTGAAGCTGCTGCCGCGATTTACACAATTGGATGTTAATATCCAATATGTAGCCTATATAGTTCATTCCTGCTTCTTTTTTTACTTTCTGAAAAATATTTTATTTATAAATGAATTTCACTGTATATAATCTAAAGTATGAAAGAAATGTATGTACAGTTTTAGAATTGACACAACATCATTAAACACAACAATACGCCCTCGCATTCACGACTCTCCTGTGATTAAAGGCGACACTTCCGGTTTTCTTCCCACCGGAGCCTCGCTTTCGATTTCAAAATAACGGCTGCGTGAAATCAGCGTATACAGGGCCATAGCAGAGAATGTCTAAGTCCAAATTCCAGTCCAAAATTGTCATGCCCTTCACTTGCTAACTTCCCTCCGTCTCGTTCACTCAGATGTACGTCATTGCAAGTGCCCACTACTGGCGGAAACTGCAATGGTCTGAACTGGAACGTCCTAAGCCCTTGATCACTTGGAATCAGCTGTGGAGTTGATGTATTACTTGCATTTGTTTTCCCTTTAATAATTTGTTTAATGCAGCATCCAAATGTTTATAGGTGTGTTTGGGTTGTTTAAAAAAAAAAAAAAAATTATAATTAATATATCATAGAGTTGTCTGTGTGGTGGTGATTAGACGAGCTATGTAGTGACGTCACAATCGTACTGCATTGTGGGACATATAGGTGCCTGAAGTGTACATTTGAAGCAGACTCGCTCCCTCTGTCAAAATCGAGGGAACGAGGGTCTGTCCATATAAACTTCCCTCGTCCACTTCAGGAAGTGGAACGCATTTCAAAATGGCGGCAGGGATTCCCCCAAGGGGAAGTGCTTAGGGAAGTTCGCAAGTGCGTGTCTAACAGTGGACTGGAACGCAGCATAATAAGGCGAGAAGTTTCACTCTCACTACACTTCCGGCTTCCGAAATGGTTGCAGTTCCACTTTGATTCCATATGAGGGCGCTCACAAGACGAGTGCAGAATGAATGGAGGTCTATGACAGTATACCCCTCAAAATCCACTTTTTTCAGGATATAATTTATCTAGTCTAGTAATTTGAATATTGTATTCGAAAGGAGATGCAAAGAAATTACACATTGCTGGGTGTTAGATTTTTTAGAGTCACTTATTTGCTTTAAAAAGTATTTTAAAGTGTCAATGACGTCATACACATCGTACGACCAGAGATACTGCTTTACGGCAACCCAGATACTGCTTTACGACAACACAGCTGACACAGGTAAACACACG
Organism: Rutilus rutilus; assembly: GCF_951802725.1. Lineage (NCBI taxonomy): Eukaryota > Metazoa > Chordata > Actinopteri > Cypriniformes > Leuciscidae > Rutilus > Rutilus rutilus. The sequence goes on along the minus strand of NC_140209.1, from coordinate 16,980,523 downwards.
TGCTAGAAGAGTTTTTGTTTTGTTTGTTTCTGGTCCCACTTCGGATGCCACGATGCCATCAAGCGGTATCTCTGGTCGCAATCAGTCCTTCACTGACCAATCAGCGTTCATTAGCAGAATGCTAGCGTGTTATGGGCAACAACAACTCAACCTGTAAGAAATCGAAAGGACATAAGTACTCGTTCATTCAACTTTCGACCTATAACCCATGTTGAACTTGCAAAACCTACTATCGAATCTGAGATTTCTCAACGGCTATCGGGTGAAAGAGACAAATTTAGCCGTCTAGTCCCATAGACTCCCATTCATTTTGCACTCATGGGCGATCGCCCCCAGTGGAACTCTGGTGGAACTACAACCAAAATTCGGTACAATAGGACTTAATAGGGAGTGGGCAGGCTCTCCGTAGACGGGCTCTGGCCATAGGCAGGGCTTTATACATTTACATTTAGCAGACGCTTTTATCCAAAGCGACTTACAAATTAGGACTAAATTAAGCGAGTCATCATGAAGAGGCAAAACCAACACAAGAATATATATATTTTTTTTTTTTATGAGGTTAAGTGCTCACGGAAGAGATGAGTTTTCAGTTGTCGAAGCCGAAGCCTGCTGCCGGTTTCATGTTTTAAAAGGGACTGAAGCGATCACGAATTAGTGTACAGTTAATCACACAAATTTTAGAGGGGCTAGGCAGAAGTTTACCCAAACAGAAATGTAATATATTCATATATGTGGTACACAGTTAAATATATTTAAATATATTTAAAAAATTATTGCAACATAAAGCTTAAATTGTTCGTGTAAATATGTGTACGTATGTGAAAATATATTTGTGCCTCATATCATGTGAAGTTTTTAATCAGTGCGTTTTGCAGTATTTGTTTCTACTTTTTGTAACTGGGTGTAATGGAGGAAATACACACCTGAGGCAAACTAATTGGGGTTTTAGTCTGACTGATGTTTTAAATAAGTAGGCCAACAGCGGTCGATGGGAGCACGATTAGACAGATAAAAGTCTAATTAAAAAAAAACTTGACTTGTTCGAAGAGATTTCACAACAAATTTTGTTTTGATTTCACTAGTTAAAAAAAATAAAAAAAAATAAAAAATACTGTAAGTTTGGAGATGCAGTTGAATAAAATATCACAAAAATACAAGTTTAGAACGTGGATAAATGCCAAATCCACAAAAATACAAGTCATACAGAATGAAATGTGTAACTCAATTCACACTAAACACTACAGTGGAATGCACTGCAATATGTCAGATTTAAATCTATTAGCCTACTCCATAACAAACTCAATTACCATAATACCATATCTGGTAGGCTATTAGTTGTACCAGATATAGTACAACTAATTGGAAAACCTTTACCAATCACCACGAGGTTCACTCGTCACACGTGTGATCCAAATACATCAAGAAAGACGATAGTATAAAGCAGTGAATCAGATCGATGCATGCACAACAACATGGAGCTCTTCCCTAGTGAAAATGCTTCTCTGCAATCTCTGGTCGCGTGCACGCATCCAAAACCAGTGAATAGTATCGCGAGAAGAGAGAGATTTCTTAAAGGGGCCACGAACATTTTTAATACAAAATAGAAACAATGTAGATTTAGGGTGCTTTCACATCAGGGGCCCGTTCTTCGTACGTCGCTAACTCACTTAGCTGGATTTGATTGTTGGCGATTTGGCATGATCTTGGATTGTTTGGTTCTTCAACGCTCATCCTGGACTTGCTGTCATAGCAACATGTGCGCAAACTTAAACCTGCTCGGGAGCAGGCTTATTTCATGTTAACAGGATTAGATCCCGGCTTCATAAGCGGAGCTGATACGGGAAGTCCAGCGCAGCGCGATAGTGCACTTTCTTTCTGAGATAGGCTATATATTTTTTCTCGTGATTCGTGAGATTGTCGTTTTTGGTCGCTTTTATGTTTAAAAAACAGTTTTAGGATTTTTTTGTGGCATTTCCAAGCCACTTAAGACCCAATGTTGTAAAGCAGTTTTTTTTTTTTTAGGCTATCATAATTTTTTATGAAGATCATACAATCATGACCATGCCGATTACAGTATATGTCACTCAGGCTTCACTAACCTGATTGGTACCGTAGACTATAGGCTGACCATACTGCCATCAAGGCCTCAAATGAAGGGGATTATGTGAACAGAAAGGGGGTTCACAATGTAAATGTGCAGCCCAGTTACTATTGTGATTCTTAATATTCCAGATTAGTAATATTATATCAAATTTTTAAAAAAAGGCAGTTGACTAAAATCTTCCATATCACAAATGTGAAAGCAAAATGGCCAGGATCTGTGCATGACTTAAGAATTTTCAGAGATTCACATTTATGCACATTATTTGAAAGTGGTAAGGAAAGTTCCACAATTAAATATCAAGCTCACTGTATTACATACACTTATGCTGATCCTAACAGAACTGCATTTTTTCATAAGTGATTATGACATGTTCCTGCCTGCAGACAGGTGTTTTAAGACCCCATTCCCTGACCCAAACCAGTTACAATGCAGCTCTAGCCAGGACAAGGGCACACAATGAAATGAACTTTGGCTAACTAAAGTGAAGATTTCAGTGTCTGAAAAGTCTGAGGGTTGCACACCTGACAGGGCCTGTGACATTGTTGCATGTGCCATATTACACAACATTGCCAAAAAAAAAAAAAAAAAAAAAACCTTTTCATTAAATGTTTAATAAAATACAAATATGCTTAGTTCCTTGAGTTTTATTTCAATTGTTCTTTGTAAAGAAAAGCCAGTGGTCAAGTGCCTGCAACAAGAGATATTAGACACATGCCTCATGCAACAAATAAAAAAGGAAAAGTTGGCTATACACTGCCCACCTGTAGGCCTATGTCTCCTCTGTCTGTGCAGACTCTTCTGTAGGCCTTTCTGTAGATGTGGAATCCTGCAACTTATACTGCAGCCATAAAGCATACAAGTATAAATGAAGTAAAGTTATTTATGCACTTGCAGGTAGGTTAGTTCCTCCATATGACAGTTATCTGAGAGGGTTTATTCACTGTCCAGTGCAATGGAAACAAATGGACATTACAAAGTCTTATACATTCTTTCCTTTGGAAAGTTAGAAAATGTCCACTTACTGCACATATTTCAGCACCACTTTCTTGGGAACAGATACAAGTGTTGGTATATTATGTAAAAGTGCACAAAAGAGGAAAACACAATGTCATTACAATGAACTATACTCGGGAAAAATGTGATCAATAACTCATGGCAAAATATTTTTACATTAACATAAGTTTCTCAGTTTTCACTTTCACAAGTCAAAGCAATTCATCATTACTCAAGATTTAACAGTTGAAATGACTATACGGCCTTAATTTAATGCAGCAAAAATTATTTTACAGTGTAGGCTACTAAGATCTTTTCTATTTTTTTCTCAGCCTTTTTCTTGGTTGCTTTTATAAACAGACAACCATTTATTTAACAGTGCCTTTTATAAAAGAGACTATAATATAACTAAAAATGACCATTATATAGAATATTTTTGTACTTCACTTTTATTTGTTCCCATGTTCTAGTGTGGTGACTGACATTACAATGAACAAAGTAATTATGCAATTATTAAAATACAAAAATATAGGCTAATAAGTGATAAAAACATCTAACATGGCCACTTCTAACGGATTTAAATTGTCTGCTACTTTTTGCCAGCCCTCTCTCCTGGCTTTTGCAGACTTTGAGGTGTTCCCTGGCTCAGTGAAATAGTAGTTCAAAATGTTTAGTGTTTTTCTATATGTTTTACTCTAATCAATTATATGAAATTAATAACACACATGACAGTCTAGAAGAGATCAGCTGATCAGAGCACTACATGATGACTATATCGTTCTCGTCATCATCAAGTAGATGACATCATCTGATCACATTAGTAGTAGAAATCTAGTAGTAGTAGTATATTTATCAAAGTGATTTTCCCCATCATAGATAACGTTTAAATTACCAACTTTTGGTACATTCATATGCAGAAGAACCATCATGATAGAAATTTAAAAAAAATTGAATTGAAAGAAATAAGTAAGCTATAAGAAATTGTTTATAAGAAATTTTGTTTATAAGAAAGTTTGGGAATTATGAACTCATTTATGTGTCCAGCGCTGTCACATCACATCAGGTGTCAAAAGAACGAAAGACTCAGAAGAATCAGACCCGAAGACTCAAGAGATGAACTAATCATTTCTCTTTCCGCTACAGAACCCATAGGATTTTGCACATGTGCGGTCGACACAAACTGAACTAATCACTCTCTGAGACAACTCAGAAGTCCTGATTCATATTAAAGATTTGTTCAAAATAAACGAATCGTCCATGACCGACCCATCACTAGAACACATTTACTCTTACTGTTCTTGCCATAACACACAGTTCCAGCAGCCAGAGAAAAACTAACATTAAAACATCAAGAGTCAAACTGCCCAACTAAAGCAAACACTGATCATCATAATGATGACATCAAACCAAACTATTAATATTAATAAATCATCAACATCTAAACCTCTGTTAACCCCCTGAGGTCGGCTCGTTTTTTTCCTTATCAGTAAAAAAAAAAAAAAAACTTTTTATCTTATATGCTTGTGTTATACATCAATCGATCCTGTTAAGTGTGTATTATTTTTGTGTATACTCACAATAAAAACAAAGTGTTGTGCTTTTCGTCAAATAAAGAAAAATAAACATGATGCGAGGAGAAACACTCCTCTCTGTCAGTGAAGTCCATTCTGAAACGCGTCCGAAAATGAACCATAACTCAGCGAATACTCAGTCAAACAGGCATACAGACACACAGGCATGAAGCTTGAATTCTCTTCTTTTAAATGAAGTAATTTTTATTATAAAAAAAAATATTCTCTGTTTATGTAATCTGTATGAAAAGAGAGAGATGTCAGTCGTTCTCATCTCATTACGTTTTAATCTGCCCCGCCCACGGAGAGTGCGCGCTATTCAAACGCAAATGACTGAGGCAATCCATGCAAACTGTGAACGCCCCCATATCAGCTCGAGAAAACACATCAAGCTTATTCAGATCATTGTACTTGTTTACACTGTCTCGCAGCACTGTGAGGAATAATAATAATGGAAAATGTAACTCAGAAGTGCTGGTATTTCGAGGAGCAATGGATGGAATACTGTAGTAAGTTTTTTTTCATTCTCAAGTAAATCGCTTTTCTGTGTGAATGAATGAACGGCAGAGATGCGCTGTTTACCACAACTCGCAAAAAGACGGTTTAAATTTGAATTGCGTTTCTTTTCTTTTTTTTTTCCTCACTTTATTTATAAATTTCTCCACATATTACAAAATTCCAACCATTCCAAAACACAGTTGTACAACATATGTAGAGAAAAAGTGTAAAAAAAAGAGGGTAAGATCAGAAGATAAGCAGGGGTCCAGGACAAACCTAATATAAAGGGAACAAATATTAGCCCCAAATAAGAATGTTCAAGGAAACCCATACATTATCAAATATGCAAAAATTACCCCTCAACCTCCCCACTAACCCCCCCCCCCCCCCCCCAAAAAAAAAAAAAAAACACCTGTGCCAACCAAGGTAAATGTCTAAACAACACAATCAATAAGTATGAGTACAGGAGCACTAACACACTAGAAGAAAGTACAATTAACTATTTTCCAGTATGCAAGGAGTGTATGTTTCCATATATGCAAGGAGAGAACCCCACATTTTGTAAAAGTTCTTGAGAGAGCCCTTCAGTGAGTATCTGATTTTCTCCAGTTTAATACAGTGAAAAACGTCTTTAATCCATAAAGTGTGAGTAGGCGGGACAGATGATTTCCAATGCAGTAAAATCTGACGTCTGGCCAGGAGGGTCACAAAGGCCACAAAATCTGCCTTGTACCGTGGACAGTGAACTGGCAAAGAAAGTGTACCAAACAGTGCTGTTATAGCCACAGGTTCAATTATTGTCTCAACTACCTCTGACATTGTCTCAAAAATATCAGTCCAATACCCATGTAGGGTTGGGCAAAACCAAAACATATGCGCCAGGGTTGCAGGAGCCTGACGACAACGGTCACATATAGGGTCAATGTCAGAATAAATTTTAGAAAGTTTGACCTTACTCCAGTGAGTGCGATGGAGTATTTTGCATTGGATCCATCCATGTTTGACACACACAGATGAGGAATGCACCCTGTATAAAATACTCTCCCATAGTTCATCTGAAATTTCCTCTAATAAGTCTTCCTCCCACTGAGTTTTTATAGATAGCAGTGAGCTTCTATGTAGGGAACATATTTTGTCATAAAAAAAAGAAATCATCCTTTTTCCAATAGGTAGTGGCTCAAGAAATAAATCTATGGAAGTGGGAGTGGGGAGCCTAGGAAATTGAGGGTACATATTACGGATAAAACTGCGAGCCTGCAAGTATCGGAAAAAATTATTTCTGGGCAGTGAAAACTTATCCACGAGTTGTTGAAAGGATGCAAAAACATCATCTATATATAAATCTTTAAACATTGATAGGCCGTGTGTTGCCCACTGGGAAAAAGTATTGTCCATCATTGATGGTGAAAAAGCAAAGTTTGACGCTATAGGGGCAGACATAGAAAATGTTTGCAATCCATAATACCGCCTAAACTGTCTCCAGATTCGCAGTGAAGTTTTTACAATATAATTTTTTGTATAAGGAGAAAATGAACTGTTAATAGGGGAATATAACAGGGCAGTTAATGTAGTAGGAATACATGAAGTTACTTCCATGGCAAGCCACATGGGTGAGCACTGTGATTGGGCCTGATTTAACCAGTACTGGAAGACCCTGAAATTAGCTGCCCAGTAATAGTGTCTAAAGTTGGGTAAACCCATACCCCCAAGAGACTTAGGTCGTTGAAGAAGTGCTTTGCTAATTCTAGCAGTCTTTTTATCCCAAATAAACTCTGAAATTAATCTGTCTACTATCTGAAAAAATGATTGAGGGAGAAAAATGGGAATACACTGAAACAAATACATAAACTTTGGGAGGGTATTCATTTTTACAGAATTAATTCTACCAGCTAAGGATATAGGAAGTATCGACCATCGTTCAAAGTCTTTCTGAACCTGAAGCAGTAGATTATCAAAATTAAATTTAAAAAGATCTTGACATCTGTTGGTTATACAGACCCCGAGATATTTAAAATTGCACTGTGCAATTTTAAATGGTAAAGTATGCAAAGGGTATTTATTGGCCACTGCATTCAATGGGAAAAATTCACTTTTGCCTAAATTTAGCTTGTAACCAGAAATAAAACCAAATAATTTTAAATTGTTAAGAACCGCAGGTACTGTAATAGAAAAATCAGAGATATACAGAAGAAGATCATCTGCATACAATGAGACCTTCTGTTCAATACCTAATCTTGTTATTCCTTTTATTAATGGGTCAGACTTTAAAGCAACGGAAAGAGGCTCAATGGCAATAGCAAAAAGAAGGGGGCTTAAAGGGCATCCTTGGCGGGTGGAACGGTAAAGATTGAAGTATTCTGAACGAATATTATTAGTCCTAACTGAGGCCTGAGGAGCAGAATACAGCAACTTCACCCATGAAATAAAATTCTCACCAAAACCAAATTTTTTTAATGTATAGAAAAGATATTCCCATTCTACCCGGTCAAATGCTTTCTCAGCATCCAATGACAGAGCAGCTTCTGGGATAGAAGGGGGTGAGGAATTATAAACAACATTACATAATTGCCTAATATTAAAAAAGGAATGCCTACCCTTAATAAAACCAGTCTGGTCTGAAGATATGATTGAAGGCAATACAGATTCTAGACGCACCGCCAATAATTTTGATAAAAGTTTAAAATCAACATTAAGCAAACTAATAGGACGATATGAAGAGCAGTCCAAAGGATCTTTATCTTTTTTTAGGATCAGGGAGATTGAGGCCTGGTTAAGTGTTTGAGGGAGTTTTGATAAATTGAATGATTCGTTGTACATGTCCAATAATATGGGAGCCAATTTGTTAAAAAATATCTTATAAAATTCTACTGGATACCCATCGGGTCCAGGGCATTTGCCACTTTGCATCGAGGAAGCAGCTTTAGCAAGTTCATCTATAGTGATGGGTATTTCTAGCTGATCAACAAAATTAGAATCCACTGTAGGGATACTGAGGGTACTAAAAAAATGATCAAAGTCAGAGAGGTTGGCAGTTTGCTCAGATGTATAAAGGGAAGTATAATAATCTTTAAAATGGTTGTTAATTAATATGGGATCTGTTGTTGTCCCTGAAGGTGTTTTAATTTGGGAAATAAGGTGGGAAGTTGCTTCCTGCCGCAGTTGGAGAGCTAGCAGCCGACCTGCCTTGTCTCCCTCTTCATAGTACCTAGACCTAGTTCTGAGCAGTAAATTCTCTACATGACTTGTTGAGAGTATATCGAATTCTGCTTGTAATGCTTGGCGTTCCTTATAAATATCTGGAGATGGGGTAACAGCATATATATTATCTAATTTAGTTATTTTCTGCGTTATCTCAGAACGCCTCTTTTTGTTTAACCTTGCCTTATGGCAAGTATATGAAATTATTTCCCCCCTAAGAAATGCCTTAAGGGTTTCCCAAAAAAGAGATGCAGATATCTCCGGACTGCTATTTGTGGATATGAAAAAATCTATTCGCTGAGAAACAAATTCCACAAAACTGTTTTCCGATAGCATGCGGGTGTTGAATCGCCACGGTGGGCGTGTACCATTGAGCCCCTCAACGTAAATATTCATGGTAACTGGTGCATGGTCCGATATTACAATAGCATTGTAATTGCACGACTCCACTGATTGGATAAGTCTATTATCTATTAAAAAATAATCAATGCGTGTAAATGTTTGATGAACATGGGAAAAGAAAGAAAATGCTTTACCACATGGATTAAAGAAACGCCATGGGTCAGAAATGGCAAATTCTTCCATAAAAGACTGAATTACCCGGGCAGATTTTGAGGGTGAATTACGTCTGAGAGAAGAACGATCAAGGTCAGGATTAAGCCAACAGTTGAAGTCCCCTCCCATAATAATAGAATATGAAGAAGTGTCTGGCAATGAGGAAAATAAGTGTCTAAAGAATTTGTCGTCGTCCCAATTAGGGGCGTAAATGTTAACTAAAAGAAGTGCTGTGTTACCAATTCTCCCTGAGACGATGACAAATCTGCCATTAGGATCCGTTTTAACATCTAAACATACAAAGGGCACTGATTTATGTATAAGGATTGCTGTCCCTCTGGCTTTACCCTGAAATGTGGAATGATACACCTGGCCTACCCATCTTCTTTTTAGTAGCTGATGGTCTTTTGTTTTGAGATGAGTCTCTTGGAGATAAACGATATGTGCCCCCAAATGATGAAGATGATGTAGTACCTTACTACGTTTCACTGGTTCGTTTACCCCTTTGCAGTTCCAACTAACAAACTTTAAGTTGTTACCTCCTGCTCGGTACCCTGTCTTAGACTGTGACATGTTTAAAGTAAAAGTAATAAATCAAGTGTACAAGTAATAATGATAAAATAATAAAATAATCTGGCAAAACACTGTAGGTGGCACAAAAAAAAAAAAGAAAAAAAAAAGCATCTCCCCAAATGAGATACAGATACAACCCCCTTTAACATTAACCCCTAAATAGACACACTGTAACAACACTAGCGCTAACACAACTCGCGTAATGTTGCTTCGAAAAAGGTAACAGTATTTTAAGTATGAAAATATAAAAATATCACTGAACAGAACAGCAGTCATGGAGTTCTAACCAGTCCCCTATATCAGCAAAGAATAGTTCACAAAGATGATAGTAGAGGGGGCATGATGATTACAATCATGAGCTCTCAATAATGAAGCACCAGCCAATAAAAAAAAAAAAAAAATTATAAAAAAAAACATAATATCCATCTGTGTTGCTCAGGCCGATACTTGCCCCATCTGTAAATTACTATGACTCGCTACCTGACGCATCCGCAGGTTTCACGTTACTGCGAACGAAGTTTAGTGCAGCAGATGGCTCCGTAAACTTGTGTGAAACTCCATCAGGTAACGTGATCCTCAGCACTGCAGGGAAAAGCAAGCCAAACTTGACTCCAGGACATGAATGGAGGATGCGTTTAACATCTCTGAATGAAGCCCGCTTCTTAGCCACAGCCGTAGTGTAGTCCGCGAAAATGGACAGCCTCTTTCCGTTGTAATAGAGAGGGGAGAGATCCGCGGCTCTTTGAAGAATCTCAGTACGCACATGAAAGTAATGCACTCTGATGACAAAAGGGCGAGGAGGTTCTCCTTTCTTTGGTTTTTCACGGAGCGTACGATGTGCTCGATCCAGCAAGGGTTTATCCTGGAGGTGCAAAATCTCCTGCAAAAGTTGGGCCACATATTCAGTGGGGCGCGAACCCTCGCAGCCCTCGGAAAGCCCCACTAAGCGGATATTGTTTCTCCTGGAACGTCCCTCCAAATCTTCGCACTTAGAGTCAAGATGAGTTACGCGCTCACTGAGCGACGTTACCAAATTCTCAAGCTCTGTAATATGATCGCTATGATCAGACGAAGATCGCTCCAGTTCTTTTATGGTACTAGTGTTGGCTTCGACCATCTGTTGCAAAGGTTCCAACCAGCCTTTGACGTCTGATCGCACTGTAGTGATCTCAGAGCGTAAGTCAGAAGATAAAGAATCGATTTTCTGACAAATCTCATTCTTGACAGAGTCCAACATTGTCTGAAGACAAGTAACAGTCCCGGGCGATTCATCCGCGGGGCACACATTCACCGTGGACCCGTTCGCGTCGCTTGAGGAGAGCGGTGCTTTGCTGCGGCCTCCTTTACCCGCGTCACCTTTTGAGCGAGACGACGACATATTTACACTTATAATCAGTGTAAGAATAGTACCAGAGTTTAGGAGGTTGGTTTTAAGTTATATAACAAAACAAAAAAAGATCCTGCTGTTCAATATATGAGTAAATCTGTCACCTTCCCCGAGAGCGAACGAAAACACGTCTTACATTCTCAACGCGCAACAGCGCCCCTCCACCTGAATTGCGTTTCTGTGTGTGAATGAATGATCCGCTTTTAGCAAACTATTTTGCTATACTGAGTAAAAATTTACTGAAATATGTTGAAATAAAATGTATTTGTATAAGCAACGTATTAAACTGCAAATTAACATTTATATTCCTTATAATAAAAACGAAAGACCTATGTTACAGACATATGAAAGACAACATTTCGTTGACTAGTTTTGGATAGATTACACATTTTTAATTTTACGCCCTTTTAAAGACGCCCCTTGTGCATATTGCCTTTACAAACAGAAAGTGTTTTACAAGATTTAAATCAATGTATTGTGTTATGTGAATGATTAGGCAGGATTATTTTCTAGGCAACAACATCCATTAGTCCAAAGTCTTATTGACGCATATTTAGTATGTGTTTTGTGGCCTTATTTCAGAAACTTTAGTTTTTAGTTTTTTCAAAAACCATGCATAAACATTATTCTCTCAAAAATACAAACATGTACATGCATGTTGTTCACATATTATGGTAGCCCTGTTTGTGCTAAATAGAGTGTAATTACATCTTTGCCATATATGTTTATATGTTTGCTTATATGTTTATAAGCAACTGAAAAAAGCACAAATGTCAGGGCATGTCAGAACATCTCAAGGACCCCAAAAGGCCCCTCAGACCCCAGAGGGTTAAAGACTCAGCAGTCAACATATATTAGAGTAAAATGCCAGCATTACTGTAGCAAAACAACTAACACACTGAGAGCACCTATAGTGCGCTACTAATAAGTGTCTCATCAGAAACAAATTCTACATACTGTAGTTCCAGGAAGAAAAGTAGTTATGACTAAATATTTATGAATAATTAAAATCAGAAAACAGTTTAGATCAAATTCAATTTATTAGTGGTAGTTAGTCTATTTTCCACGTTTAATTAGAGTATAGATCTATTAAATTAATGGCAAAATTATCTTGCACCATTCTAATTATTTGTCATGAATAGGTGCTTTCGGCGTGTTAGTTGTTGTAGTGTATAGTAGTGAAGTTACATTTGACACTGAAGCTTCAAAGCGCGTATCGAGTACGCAGCGCAATTTCTCATGAAGCTATTGCTTTCAGAGAAACACATGATCAACGAAAAACGAAGCCTCACTCATTGTCATGACTCATGTGAATGCTTCACTTTGCGTGTCGAAATGTTTGAACCCATACCAACTCTACAGGTTTTTGAAAGTTTAAGTCCGTTTACTAACATTTATTTTTTTATTTTATTTTTTATAAATAAGTATTGCCTATGTTACATGATCATATATTCTGACATATAAACAGCATAGAAACCATACAAATAATTAGACCACCATTTATTTGCATCAAGCAACTCTGTTGGTATTTTTATAATTAGTGTTAATATAATTGTTACATTTAATTTTTAATTTATTGCCACACTTTAATATGTGAGTTATATTATCAGAAAACTGAACAATTAGCGTAGTCAGGCTTTTATTTGTGTTTAATGGATAAAACATTGGAGGTCAAATACGCACTCGGGCTCATGGCTGCTTTAAATTTGACCTGCCACAAGATGATGCTGTTTTTGACACTCTTGATGCTTCGAATCTTTTCCCAGAACAATCAGGGGAAAGCCTCAGTGCTTCATGAGGCTTCATTTACCCATCACTAGCGTATAGCAAGGACGAAGCAGAGAGAGAATACACATGCAAGCTTGATTTTAATAAGACAAACAGGTAATCCAGGGCGAACAACAGATCTCAGGACAGGAACATGAAACAGCTACAACAACCGACAGCCAACAACTGAAGCACAGAGGTTTAAATACACAGGCAAACAAGCTAAACAAGATAACAAGGGGGCGTGGCTAATCAGAAACACCTGGGGAGACTAATAAACAAGAAAAACTAAAAGGACTACAAAACAAGGAAATAACGGAAGACACACACCAGTACAGTAGGTGGCGGTATGCAACTAAAAGTTGTTTGCAATCCGCCATTAAATAAGAGAAGAAGAAGAAGAAGAAGAAGAAGAAGAAGAAGAAGAAGAAGAAGAAGAAGAAGAAATAACGAAAGTCCACACAAGACAAGGGGAACACAAGACAGGAATCATGACAGTTGGTTTGTTATACGGTAATGCTGGCATTTTAATCTAATATATGTTGACTTTGGTAAACCAAATTGATAATTGTAGTCATTTTTTAATTGTATATGCTTCAATTAACTTGTACGTGTCATATTTGATTGTAAACGTGCCTCATGTGTGTCTTTACAGGGATGTATGGGCTTTATTTTGAGTCTATATATGTTTAATGATGCAAATAAATAATAAAAGAACTACAAATAATCTTTTTTAATCTTAATCTTATTTTTTTGTACTGGTGGTGTAAAGGAATAAAAATATCCTCCAAGTGCATGATGTTTAATCATATTTTATTAAATTATTTGTTAATGCATTATTTTGTCATGACTTTACTTGTCCAGTCAACACTTTAATCTCACCGTGATCTCACCATGTGGGCATAAGGTCATCAGTGTGAGTCACAGTGAGCTAAAAGTGTAACTCTAAAAGTGTAACTCACAGCGCACTCTCTGTGGCCACACTATGAGCTCATCCCAGATAGAAATGTTGTTGTTCTATCAATGTTATAATGTTCTTGTAATGTTTTATATAGCTAATTTTATTTTGGTTACCAGAATGTTCTCCTAATGGAAGGATAACACTCTCTAAAAATTTTTAGACATGTTTAGTGATAACACTGATAGAACATTATCCCATAACATTCTTATAAAGTTTTAGCGGGACGTTTCCCAGCAGATACAGGACTGAACCTCTTAAAAGAGGTTTAGATGTCGAAGATTGTTTGAAAGTAATAGTTTGGTTTGATTTGGTTTGGTTTCACCGTTATGGTGATCAGTATTTGCTTTAGTTGGGCTCTTTGCCCTTGACTATTTGATGTTAGTTTTTCTCTGGCTGTCCTCTGAGCATGTTCAAATGAACTCTTTCCAGACTAATTCCACTAAATGTCTTTAGAGAAAATACAGATTTCTTTACCTGTGAGAAGTGAAGAGAGAATGATCAGTCCCAGCAGACACAGATCACACTTATCAGCCATTTTGTGTTTCTGTCAGTCTTTCTCTTCATTATATATAGTTACAGCTCCTCCTCTTCATTATATATAGTTACAGCTCTTCCTTTAAACATCATCAGCTCCTCCTCTAGTTGGTAACTTCCTCTGATCTCTTCAACTGAGTGTTTAGTCCTGACTCTATGACACAGATGAAGAAGCGATCAGAAAGATCTCTGGTGTAAAACTGTGTTGACTTTGAAAAGCTCTGGATCAGAAAGTGAGCTGAACTGTACAGTGGCGTCCAGAAACCAACCAAGTCCATAAAGAAGTATTATGTTTGACACTGAACAAAGTGCTTTAAAATGAACCGTTCCACACAAATCAATACAAAAATATATTTTCCCTATCATTAGCTATGTTTCCATCACCTTGTTTTTATGCGCACTTGGAAGTATTACATTAGAAACGAGTGATGGAAATGTTACCCTTGAACAGTTACCCTGGAGTCCTGTCCAGTGGGGGAAGTGCACCTGTCCTCACCGCAAGTGTTGCTCTATTCGTTGGGTGAGGAACTGTGCTCTGCCGGTTCCGGGGCGCTACCGGGGCGGTACCTGAGATCTGATGCAGCATTTGGGGCGGTACCTGAGATCTGATGCAGCATTTGGGGCGGTACCTGAGATCTGATTGGTTATTGCTGCATTTGAGGCGGTACCTGAGATCTGATTGGTTATTGCAGCATTTGGGGCGGTACCTGAGATTTGATTTGTTATTGCAGCATTTGGGGTGGTACCTGAGATCTGATTGGTTATTGCAGCATTTGGGGTGATACCTGAGATCTGATTGGTTATTGCTGCATTTGAGGCGGTACCTGAGATCTGATTGGTTATTGCTACATTTGGGGCGGTACCTGAGATCTGATGCAGCATTTGGGGCGGTACCTGAGATCTGATGCAGCATTTGGGGCGGTACCTGAGATCTGATGCAGCATTTGGGGCGGTACCTGAGATCTGAGGCAGCATTTGGGGCGGTACCTGAGATCTGATGCAGCATTTGGGGTGGTACCTGAGATCTGAGGCAGCATTTGGGGCGGTACCTGAGATCTGATGCAGCATTTGGGGCGGTACCTGAGATCTGATGCAGCATTTGGGGCGGTACCTGAGATCTGATGCAGCATTTGGGGCGGTACCTGAGATCTGAGGCAGCATTTGGGGCGGTACCTGAGATCTGATGCAGCATTTGGGGCGGTACCTGAGATCTGAGGCAGCATTTGGGGCGGTACCTGAGATCTGATGCAGCATTTGGGGCGGTACCTGAGATCTGATGCAGCATTTGGGGTGGTACCTGAGATCTGATGCAGCATTTGGGGCGGTACCTGAGATCTGAGGCAGCATTTGAGGCGGTACCTGAGATCTGATTGGTTATTGCAGCATTTGGGGCGGTACCTGAGATCTGATTGGTTATTGCAGCATTTGGGGTGGTACCTGAGATCTGATTGGTTATTGCAGCATTTGGGGTGGTACCTGAGATCTGATTGGTTATTGCTGCATTTGGGGCGGTACCTGAGATCTGATTGGTTAGCGTTAGACTGCACGCCTTCCAGACCGGCAAATTAAAGTGAAACTGGATTTGAAAGGCAGTGATGCCTGGAATCACTTCGATTATGAATTACAGTTAAGTGCAAAATGTGCAGCGCCAACAATACTTAGCATTATGATGAGAACATGATTGTAATCGATTAGAATGCTGTAAATGATCTGTGCTTTAGTTGCCCGTTGTAATGGATTTTTTCCATCTAGCGCCTACAAATCGACACTTAATAAATAAATCTGTTGCGTCTACTGATCGACACAGAGCGTCTACAAATCGACACTTAATAACTCTTATACTCTAGCTCTTTGCGTCTTCCGTCGACAACTGGCTGAGTCTCTTATCCTAACGTCTTTGCTGCGCAGCATAAATAACAAACGAGACAGACTTCAGTAAATGTCCCTCAGATGGTTTATTCAAATGGCCGGAAGTTCTCGAGCAATACTCAGAGAATCTTGGCCCAACAGAAGAATACAATAGGCTTTATAGGCTAAAGCCAGACACATCAAAATAGAATCATCATGACTAACATGTCATGCGCTATCAATATGATTGGTTAAATTGTTTAAAGCAAGCCCGTAGGCAAAAGGCAAAAGACCGTAACTTCGTTTTTGGTCGAAAATGAGTTATTTATATTTTTGGCACATTCAAGACCTTCTTTATCATGTGGATAAGTATCTTGAATCAATTCCTTTTTTTTATCGAAAAAATAATGATTTGTCTTAACAGTAACTTCCAAAAGCCCGTGAGAAACCAAGGCAGAACACCGTAACATCAGTTACGGCTCTTTGGCTTTGTTTTGGAACGCTCAAACGGTGTTCTGCCTTTGTTTAGCCGCGCGTCAATATGAAGTTACTGTGCCGGTGTTCAATCAAATAATGCTACCTACCAGATTGTACGGTCTTCTGCCTTTGTTTTAATGTCCATTAAAATTAAAATTACGGTGTTGCCTGTGTACTTTGTACAGCTGCCATCAGTCGCTCTAACTTCTGATGTCCTCAGAGCCGTCAGAACATTTAGTATGGTCTGCTCCATCGACAAACGTGCAATATCGATCGCGAAGGATTATGCAGAGTTGACAGAAAAACGTTACACATTGCCGTATCAGATGAATACAACCTAGAATTAAAGCTCGGCAAACTAGCTGGCAGAGTGCCAAAACTTCGCCTTCAGCCCCGCCCTAAACGCGGTCGAGTCAACGCTGGACTAATAGGAGGTATTTTGTCATGTCGAATGTATTAATAATGCCATCAGAATGCAACCAAAGCACAGGATAGCAATAAGTAGATGGCTATATATAATTGTAAATCATACAAAAAAAATGCCATGATCACTAGATTTTATACAGGTGTTACTATAATGCTTTTGTTAATGGTGATCAGCAACTAAATATTGATAATGTGGAAGTTACTGCCTTTTGCCTTGGCATGACTTCTCACTTTTTGCTGACAATACAAAGGCAGAGTACAGTAACTTTAAAATAGTGGTCAAAAGTCAAGTTTGAGCTCAAGATTTTTTTATGTATATAATTTCCATTACTAAAACATCTATTTGCCAGATTTCCAGTGTCCTACCTATAATTAATTTGGCGAGACAACTAAAAATCTTTAAAGTCATTTTTCTCAGTTCCACACTCTAGCGACTTAAGGTCTTTTGCCTTTGTAGGGCAGAATAGCACCGGGCATGCGTTTCCACTGTCGGGCCAGAAGCTCCACAGCGCTTCACTAAAACACGCCCGTAACACGCCTCTCTGGGACAACGTCACACTAACCCATCATTTCACCAACAAATGGAAGTTTTATCAGAAAACTAATCAGAAATCACTGGAAACAGCGTTGAAAACAAACACGATAAAAGCGGCCGTTTGCTAGCTTTTTTGTTTGTTTGTTTAGCAGCTACTTGAATATTTAAAACCCAAGCATCGATGTTTTACCACAGGTTTACAATAAAAAGTGATACATTGATCATAATGAATTAATTTATGTAAAAATTGCACATTAGTCACTCAGAAATAAATATTACCGTTAGGTCTATTTCACAAAAGAAAGAGGACACACTTACTTTTTCAGTCGTGTCTGTTTCTTTATCTGGTAACTTAGTTACAGGACATATTTACATCACATTTAGAAAGAATGATAATTTCTACAAATATATGCCATACGACCTGAGGAGCTTTAGCACTCTCTCGACTCCCATACAGATATTTTCAGTCAGAGAAACAGAGGAAGCTCCCGAAAAAAAAAAGTTACTTTATTTTTTGATAGTCCGGTTTAAAGAGACGAGACGTAGGCTATGACAGATAAAATAAAAACATGACTGTGATAGCCTTTAAGATTGGTCTGATTTCTTCAAGCGTTCGCTGTTTTTTTGTTTTTTTACTATGCGTATCTTCAAGCGTTTACTATGTTTACTATGGTAACGGTTAGCGCGCATAGTCTTTTGAAACACAAACAGAAGGCATTCAAACATGAACGCGATTTAAATTATTTTATTTTTAAGTCTTAAATGCTGACAGAATCATCCGGCGCTGCCGTCTCCCAATGGTAAACTCCTCCTCTGTTGGTAACCACTCCTCTAGCCCGAGCTGGCCCGCTTTGGCCCAAGGTATTCGACGGGCCAGAAATCCTGGCCGTTGGCCTCGAGTAAGCCCCGATCAAGCCCCGGAAGTGACAGTGGAAACGCGACTGGCCCTGGCACGCACTAGCACGGCCCGGCCCTGGCCCGACAGTGGAAACGCGGCTAATAAGTCAAAAGTTTGTTAGAAGGTTAGATCATATCGAAAGTTCGTCTGGTGGCTACATCCTAAATAAAAGGAAGTATGATTTTTTTTTTTTTTATTGTTAGATCTGGAATGGAAAGTTAGTCACCATCAGACATAAAAATGGGAAGTATGATAAAAGTTTATCACAAGTTTAAAATCTAAAGTCAGATTTCCATAGTTGGTAACATAATTAATCTTATCTATAAAAGATCCACCGCACCGTGTATCAGCACGCTGTTAGGAAATCCACAACAAGAGTTATACATCAGACTAGAGCGGTCAAGTTCATGTGCACATTCTTGCCCTTTTGTGCAGATTACTTTTATTTACAGGTATATTTAATATGTGAATATCTGATTAATCTAGTATAGGATGCGTTTGGTTGAGTTTATTATCTCTCTAGCAAATCGCTGCAGGACGGTGTTTATTCATGGTTTCAGCTCAAATGCAATGCCAGATATTATCGACTGGGTTTTTTGAGATGGTCAGTTTCTTTTTCAAAAACATTGATTCATCAATCTTGCAGTGTTAGTTTTTCTAGTTATATGTTCATGTTTTCATAGACATGTTTTTATTTCATAGTTCTCATTTTTGGGACCTATCAATGATCGAAATAAGAAATTGACAAAAATGCCCATTCCTAAAAATAACGTTCCCAGAACGTTGCTGGGTAGTTATTTTTGAATAACCTAAAAATAGCTTATACTGAACGTTCCCTAAACGGATATTTTTAAGAATGGTTATTTAAATAAACTAACTTACATTTTATGTAAACTAACCTTCCAATTAAAACGCTGTCCAAAAAAAAAAAAAATGTTTTTTTATAATGACCTGTACAGAGCTCTGAAACTAGTTTAATACAGAATTTAATAAAATGTAGCAATTAGATCCATCCAGAACACATTTTAATGTGAATGTGAAAAACACAGAAATCATAAATTGGTTGATTTGTTTCTATCTTTATTTGCTGTGCATGCTTTCTCTCCAGTCTAAACATTAATTTATCATTTTGTTTTACTGGCTGACTGACTAACATTTGTTTACCAATCTCTTTGTTGAATAATTACTCATAATTAATATAGATATGAGAGTAAGTATGATTTCGGAGAGATTTGACACGCTTAATTGATGAGAACATGATGTTTATCGAGAAGTTTTCGTTTATGGACCAAAAGAAGAATGTCTCGCTAAACGGTACAATTCAGTGCTGTGAAATAAATGTACAGTTGCCATAGTCAAATCTTAATTTCTTAATATCTATTGTCGTGTCGCATGACACATTAATGTGTACTTCTTTTCAAATTTCTTGGGCGAAGGACACAATGTAACAAGCAATCTTGAGATTAACATGGATGATTTGCTTGTAGCCAGTCTTCAAAAGAAACAAAACAAAGAAGAGAAGAAAGAAGCCAAGAAAAGGAGAAGATGGGAAGGTCCTCATCAGGAGACAACCATCTCCAAAGCAAGAGAGAGATGAAGCTTACAAAACTGCAGTTAGCTGTTAGTGCATAGGGGCAACCGAGACACATATAACTTCTGCTTTGCCATGACATATTGAAGTAAGTGTGAGGGTAAAAACCGTTGCTATGAGACTTGCAGAAGGAAGAGGTCAGCAGAAAAAGTTCAGTTATGGGGAAGCGAGAATTGCGAAAGATCTGTGAAGGGTTACAGGAAGCCGAGGGGCATAAACTGACTGTTTGCTGTACAGATGCTGTAGCTAGATACACTCATTTAAATTAAATGGATGCCCCTAAAGCTTTTACTATATACATATTTTTTTGGACTAGAAAAAAAAAAGTTCAGTACTTTCATCATTTAAAACTTTCCAATGATCAAGAAATAACTGATCAAAAGGAACTAAATGCTGTTGCTTTGTCATTTTATGAAACATTGTATGTATGAGACAGAGTCAAGTGAAGAATCATCTGTAAATGAGTTGTGTCAGAAAGACTCAGAGGGCAGGTGAACGTTTGCATGGTATTTATTCTGTGAAGTATTAACAGATGGTACTGGGCTACAATGATTCGCGTTTAGTTGTATAGAAAAGTTCTTTGGCGTAGGCCCTCCGTACGAATCCTGGGGGGATTTAGATTCGGCTGATCTTGCCTGAAGACGAAATTAAAATAAACACCCACCAGTTGAGGCTATTCTTAACTGGAATTCCTAAAAGTTAATAATAATAAAAAGCTAAGTTAATTAATGTATATGGCCATGAGAGCCCACATTTGGCCGATTAAAGCCATATTTTTACGTTTTTATTTATAAACATTAGAGCAAATCTGGCTTGCATTTTGAGTTATGGTGGGGTGAGAACAAAAAAAGCACATTGCCCCTCTGGAACTCCTGGGGTGCTTCTCATTTCTTCTTTGTGCATCTTCGTCTTCTTTCCTCGCGTCTCAGCTCCACCCCCTGTAGGATGTGAGGGAAGGACGCAAGGAAAGAAAAGGAGGACGTAGGAATCGAATGAAAGCTTTTTTATATACATTGGAATGCTTGATAACTCGAGTGTAGGGCTGTGTGATATAGCTAAACAATTTATCACGATATGTTTTATATCGTTCGGTATCGATCATTATTTACATTTTTTATAACCCTTTTTGTGAAGACAAGTAGAAAAGTTTGAATTTAAACCAAAGTTTTTTTTTTTTTTACATTTATTTATCCATATTATAAGGGCAAACAACAAATTATATTAGTTTTAGCAGTCAAAAATAAAATGTACACAAAAATATCTTCTTTACGTCTTATATTAAGATTAAGAAGGAAAAGGGTTAAAGAAACTCTTGAACTTAAACTGTTACAAAATGTGTGCAATGCAAAAGTGTAAATGTAGAATAATCAAGGCGAACTTTGAGGTAGACATCTGTAATCAGTAGGGGTGTAACGGTTCACAAAATACATGGTTCGGTTCGATACGACACAGTGGTGTCACGGTTGGTACGTTTTCGATACAGCCAAAGGAAAGAAATGCCAGAGAAATTTCCTTGATTTTTAAAAAATATATATTAAAGAAAAATTATTTTTAAATAAGTGTGAGTTTTCCTACATTTTGAAACTGAGAGTAATCTTTGAAGGATGAACAAATCATGTTTTGGTCATCACATTAAAAAAATAACATTTAAATATTTGAGTTTTGAAGTGCTGTGTGACGTACTTGAAAGCATTTTACTATTCCTGCCAAACTTCCATGCTTACATTTAGTGTTACTACATGAAATCCATGGTGAATGTTGCTGATCTGTGGACTTAAATCCTATAACTATATAGTTCATTCATGACACAATGTGTCTCCTGGTTTCCACGTCAGCGCTGTTCTATCCGTTAATAATGGAGAAATTTGAATGCTTCTCACTAGATCTCGCAGCGATGTTATTACTTCTGTGGAGAATTCAACATTATCAATTTCAATAGTACATTGGGTAATTTGGGGTACATTTGTCATTTAATGAGATCTACTAACATAGGCTATATTATTAGTGGCGAGAATTTTCATGTGAATAAAGGCATAGATCCGTGAGTTCTTCAATGGTCTAGTGGTTAGAGCTTTCGCCAAGCGTGTCAGCGTTACGGGTTCTAATTCGCGCTCGTATAGTTTTTTTTCCAATCAAAACCAAATATGTTCATCAGTGGTTGTATATCAAGCAGGGACTAGGGCTGTCACGATTATGAAATTTGGCTGATGATTAATTGTCTAATAAATAATTGCGCTTATGACGATTAATTGTCTGTTTTAGGGCTTTGGCGATTAATTGTCATACAAATTGTTGTGATTATTTAATTTAATCGTTTGTAAGTTGTCACTTGCAATAACAAATTAATACGCTTAACACCTTTACTTATTAAAGTAATTTATTCAATGTAAAATGTGTATCTTTCAGAAATGTGTACATTTTAAAGAAAAAATGTAAATACAATTTTGAAAATATAAATAATAGAAACAATCACCATAAAATTACCGTAACACAAAAAAAAGACTGGCCAACTAAAGTAAAATATAAATGTATTTTACAAATAAAAAAATTCTGTAAATAACAGAAACAATGAATGACAAATATAAACTATGACCATAACAGAACAGGCCATACAAGTCAAATTCTGTAACAAAAACAATCCTGCTCCTTAATGGCTTGGTAGATTACGGGAAAGAAACACTAGCATGTTGACTTTCTCTGGCTTAATAAAAATTTTCACTCACCAGAGCTAAATTGTGCTGAGGAATGTTGGCCTCCGTCTGTGTCTTTTTCAGGTCTCTTCTTTTTATCCAGCTCATACTGAACGTGCTCACCAGATTCCTGCAAAGTCCTAGGGCACGTGCGGTGTGATCCTTCTCACTTGCTATGGCATTTGTAACAGCCAAGTGGAGATTATGGCCAACACAATTTAGCCATGGCCAGCCAAGTTTGCCCATTGCAGCCACAATATTAGCCCCATTATCAGTGGTTATGCAGGACATTTTTTTCTCATCTAATTCCCAATCTGCTAAAATGCACGTAAGAGTTTCTGAAAGTGTATCAGCAGTATGGTTCTCATGGGTGTGTCTTGTCTCTAGACACTTTGACACTAGAGTCCACTCAGTTGTGAGGTAATGTACTGTTAGGCTCATGTACGGGGTTATATATACACTGGACCACATGTCTGTTGTGGCTGAATAAAAATCAATTTCTTTCAAATCCTTGAGGATTTCATGCTTCACTTCTCTGTATAAATTTGGGATTGCTGTTTGGGAAATGTATGTTTTCCCTGGCAATTCATATTGTTTGTCAAAATTGTGGAGTATTTCTTTAAATGCTGGTTTCTCCACAGTATTAAAAGGCTGCATTTCCATCGCGATGTATCTCGTGACACTGTCTGTCAGCGTACGCCATTTGATAGTCGCGTTTATATTTTGTTACCCGTTCGAAGGCCTGCGCTATTGTCACCTGACTGGAAGTATGAGTGGCTGTGGATGACTTCAAAACTTCTGTGAACTCTGTGGGGTGATTCTGTGCTTTCAGGTGATTCCTAAGATTTGTGGTGTTGGCGGCTTTCGCTGGTATTTCTCTCCTACAAATTCGACACACTGTCGTGTCAACGTCTTTTGGCCGTCCTTTATCATCGGGTGTAAAACCAAAATGTGCCCAGATCGGCGCTGTCGTTTTCGGGATCGAAATTAAATCCATCTTTGGGTAGAGTTCTGCAGGTACTACAGCGCCCTCTTGTGTCTTCTAAAATTGCAATCATCTGTGACCGCGATTAGACCAATTAATCGCGATCAAACGATTATTTAATAATCGTGACAGACCTTTCGCAGGGACACGTTTGTGTGCATTTTGTTTTGTGATTTCACCGGAACGAATAGAGAGTCTCCGTAATGGCGTTAGGGATAGATTGAAGCACGCGTCCGAGTGAAGACTGAGCGTGAGCCACATAAGACACTGTATCCGCACCACTGATCGCAGTGGCAACGAGCACTCAGCAGCTTGATTTAAAAAACAATACATTTCAGCTCTAAAATGAACCAAATAAAGGCACTACTAGTTAACCGGAGATGTATTATTTATTTGTATTAGTTACATCCGTGCCGCGAGATGTTTCAGAAAGTAGTGGAGGTCGTTTCTGAAGGCCCTTACTGAAACCCCATGGTACGCCACTGCATACATCAAATAATAATAATTAAAAAATAAACAATCCACTCCACTTGAATGCTAAACGTTTGTGTTATTTCTCACAGGGTTATTCACTTGAGCTTGTGTTTCTGGTGTCCCACTTTCACATGCGCATGAAAGGAAGTCAGTGCAAGGAAAAGTCTAGTATGAACGGCCATTAATAAGTAAAACGTGTTTAGTAAAATAAATATCAATCTCAAAGTTGGTGTCAAAATATGGCAGTATTGTATATTTTAATGTTAATATCATGGTAGATAATTGTGTTATTGATCAAATATATTTAATAGTTCTTGCTAAAGAAACATGGGATTTGTGCCTATAATGTTTTTAAAATAATTGGAAGATAAATTTACCTCATTCATGGAAAGTTTCAAGGACATATAATACATTTTTAAAAGACATCAAATTATCATAATATTTTATAACAGTTCTACTTTATACTATTACATCAGGGCTCACTCTCATGTCCTTTCACTTCATATTTCTCTCTTTGAATTATTCTGATGTTCTGAAAATTAAATGTAATATTTTTTTCTTTGATTTCAGACCTGATGGAAGAGAGCGAGGAGAGTGAAGAACTGAGTGAAGTGGAGGAGGAACATCATGTCTAACCTGGATTAAAACCTTTGAGTCGGTCAAAGACTAAACAGACATTTTTAAAGAAAAGAAGAGCCAAGAAATCTTTCACCTGCTCTCAGTGTGGAAAGAGTTTCACAACCAAACAGAGTCTAGAATGTCACATGAGGATCCACACCGGAGAGAAGCCGTTCTCATGTGATCAGTGTGGGAAGAGCTTCTCATGCAAACAACATCTTAAATGTCACATCAGAGTTCACACTGGAGAGAAGCCGTACACATGTGATCAGTGCAGCAAAACATTTATCTGTGCATCAGCCCTGAAGAAACACCTGAGAGTTCATAAGAAGGAGAAGCCGCATTCATGTACTGTGTGTGGAAAGAGTTTTTCACAGCTGCAACATTTACATAGACATGAGAAAATACACACTGGTGTGAGAGAGTACATGTGCTTTGAGTGTGAGAAGACTTTTACTACAGCAAACAAGTTAAAACGGCACCAGAGAATTCACACTGGAGAAAAACCTTACAAGTGTTCACACTGTGACAAGAGATTCAAGCAGTCAACAAGTCTGAAAAGACATGAGAGGATCCACACTGGAGAGAAGCCGCACACGTGTGATCAGTTTCTGTAAGAACTGATTTTCATAAAAGCTGAGATAAAACTCACCCTACAACTACAATAAAGCAATGAAACGCACCCTGGACAGAAGATCGCAAAGAGCGAGCACAGGGGGGGGGGGGGGGGAGAAAGAAAAAACGTGGTAGTTACGTGAAGAAACGTGTTTTCAAAATTACAATTAATTTATTTCACTATAAAAAAATTAAGATAGAGGTGATTAAATAACAAACATGTAAAACAACAACATCAAAACAATAAGAAATCTCAAAACAAAAGGGACATAATTTGCGTATCTACCCCGAAGTGATACAATTCTGTATCAAAATTTTAAGGCCAGACCAGTAGTTTGTTAAGGCTTGGTTTGTAGGGAATTACAAACCTGCGCACATATATTCTAATGCGCATAACTATAGAATTAATTCTTGATGCGCATGTGAGCGCCATCAGCGTTTCTCACCGGTTCGCATTTAAAGTCTGTGTAAAGAGAATGGTGTCGTCTTAGCAGCCTCTAATCTAATAACAAATGATCGTTGCGACGGAGGTGAATCCGTCAAAGCTAACTTTGGCTGGAAAATGTCTTTATTCAAGAGCTGCTATAAAGCCAAAACAATTTCTGTCACCTTAAGTTATCCGTTTATCACTGTAAAGCCGCATTGAAACAATCTATATTGTTAAAAGCGCTATATAAATGAAGATGACTTGACTTGAAAGTCATGCAACTGGTAACCTGCAATTTATTGTAAATTTACAGTCAAATAATTAACAGTGTTTCTCATTATAATGACTTGAACCCAGGGCCTAAAATTAACACTCGCCAAGTGCCACATGCGAGTAAAAATCGGAGTTGGCGAGTATACGAAACAGTGTGAGTCGCCAGTTGGCCAGTAACAGTTTTTTGAAGTGCAATGTTGTGACAACATTAACGTGAACGATGCTCTGTACAGTTGATGTGTCAGTGCTGCATCATCACGAAAGTTTCAGCCTTTCCAGTGTAAACATTCAAGCGCTGGAACACGCAAAAGGGAATTTGTTACTCAGACGCTGTGTGGGAAGTTTAACATCTGAACTGCGCGACCTGAAAGCCGTCTCTCAGACAATGCGCAAAGTTCTCAAAGTCGCAAAGTGGGCCGCTTCACTTTTGGGCCGGCCGAGGTTTTTTTTTTTTTTTTTTTTTTTGGTAACGTTTGAGTCTATCTTCTCTTTTAACCACGTTCCGCATTCTGACACCGCAGCCGCAGCGCGCAGCCTCTGCATGGGTTGTACCATATGAGGGAGTTCTCCCCTCCCCTCCCATAGAGTTGGTTGGGTCCATAGCCCGTCTTTTCCAAATCGTTTTCTCTCAGGAAGGCTACCGCGGCACCGCCGGCGCCTACTGATAAGATAGGGTCAGCCCTACATAACGGTTCGCTTCAGGGAGGATGGATGGTAGGAAGAGACCAGGGGGGGCTGAAAAAGCCAGATTAAAAAAAAGAAAGGCATTGGAGGAGGATGCTGCCAAATGTGTTAAACTTACCGAGTTATTTTCAAGAGGACAAACACAAGTGGCAACAGGTAAAGAGAGATAATGTTAGGCCTATGATTAGCATTAGCAACGTAATTATTCTGCTAATACCGTTGTCAACTTATTCACAAGCAAAATATAACATTTAATTTAAATATTAGCCTTTTTGTATCACCCAATACATGGCGATTCATAGACTTTGCAAATATTATGCAATTTAATATTGATAACAACTCAAGCTTGATCTGTGTAACGTTATGCAGTAACATTACTTTTTATTATTATTTTATTTTAATTACTAATTATTTTTTGTAGCATCTGAGCAGCAGATAAGCCAGTCCCCTGCTGAAAATGAGGAGGCCATGATGACTACAGCTACAGGTAGAGAGGATACCAGAGTAAACAATATGAATTAAAGTTATAACCCTCAGGTTGTGTTCAAAACCCTATAACACCTTTTTTGTTCTTGGTCAAAAATGTCCGGGCTACAAAAAATAGCTTATAAATCACTTGTTATGCTATATAATCTAAAATTGGATTTAATCTTTTTGTCAACTTGTTTTCTTTCAAATAGGCCTGGTTTTATATTTCTATTTGCATCTGATTAATAATAGGCCTCATTTATCTGAGAGTAGGTATCATGTTTTTGAGTAAAAAAGCATTATTTTTGAATAAATTTGGAAATATTAAATAAAATATGAAAAAAAATGGCAATGACGGCCCACATGAGATCTCATTCCAACAAATCCGGCCTACTGTCTAATCTGAGTCTGATACCCCTGGTATATGTCCTTCTGTCCTATTTGTCATGCAATATAGGTGAGTCAGATGCTGAAAGAGCAGATATAGAGACAGCATCCAGTGAGGCAACAGCCCTGCAAGAGATTCCAGAGGCACAGGCAGATGCAAGTGTAGATGAGGAAGCCAGTCATTTTGATTATTTTGCTCGTCCTCAAGCACAGGATCTAGACACATTTTTCCATTACCATCCTCAGCAGCCCACAAAACACCACCTACTAGCTAAAGTTTTTCACAGCAAGCATGGTACCAACCGTAAGTGGTTGACATACAGTGAAAAAACACAATCACTGTATTGTTCTGTGTGTTTGGCATTTGCACCTGCTGCAAGTGAAAGTCCTTTCATAAAGGGAGGTATGAAAACATGGAAACATGTTCATCAGCGGATAGAAGAGCATGAGAAAAGTAAGATCCACAGAGACAGTGCTGATGCTTACTTTCTGTTGGCTAAAAGGGCAGATATAAAAAGCCTTCTGGCAGACAAACAAATGTCTTTACATCATGAGCAGGTGAAGGAGAAGCGTCAGGTGATGGAACGCATAATAGATGTGATAAAAGTCATAGGCAAATGTGGACTTAGTTACAGAGGGGATAAAGCAGAGGCTGCTTATACACTAGAAAATACTGCAGTCAATCATGGCAACTTTCTAGAGTTGGTAATACTTTTGAGTCGTTACGATCTGTGCCTTCAACAGCACATTAGCAGTTGTATAGAGCAGAGCAAGAAGCATCATGACACTGGTGCAAAAGGTAGAGGATCTCTTGTGACTCTGCTATCAAAGGACATTGTTGGGAAAGTTGTGGATGCTCTCAGCCAGGTCATAAAGGGCACAATTTCAGATGAGGTTAGAGAGGCGGGACTGTTTTCGGTTCAGATCGATACAACCCAAGATGTCACATCAAAGGACCAGTGTGCTATCATTGTCAGATATGTCACAGATGTAGTTCATGAGCGCTTGGTTGCTGTGGTGAACTGTGAAAAATCCACAGGTAAACATCTGACACAGCTACTAAAGAACACATTGGACAAACTTGGCATTGATATGGGCATGTGTGTGGGCAACTCCACTGATGGAGCAGCAAATATGCAGGGACCGTATAAAGGGTTCTCTGCATTCCTGTCTGAACAGTCTCCAACACAAATTCATGTCTGGTGTTATGCCCATGTTTTAAATTTGGTACTGGCAGACACAACAGGCAGTGTCATAGAGAGTGCATCTCTATTCTCACTTCTAAATGATGTGGCAGTTTTCCTCAGGGAGTCTTATAAACGCATGCAGACTTGGGAAGAGACCAGTGAGGACACACATCACAGGAGACTGAGCCCAATAGGGGAAACCAGGTGGTGGGCTAAGGATCAGGCTCTCACTAAGGTCTTTGGGTCTTTTGGTAATCCCCAGGATGCATTGTTTGTTGACCTGCTGCTGACTCTAGCCTCTGTTGAGAAGGATGGAAGTATGAAGTCAACAGTGAGGGTAAAAGCAAAGGGATTAATTGAAAATCTTCTGAAATATGAGATTATCCTTATTGCTCAAACTTTCCTTCGCATTTTCCAACATACATCCCCCCTCTCCAAGTACCTACAGACACATGGAGTGGATATTTTGTCAGCTCAGCGTCTGGTTGAGGGGACAAAGGATAACCTCAAAAAATATGTCAGGGACTTTGAGGGAGTGAAAGTGGCAGCTGATAAGTTTGTGAGTTGGGCCAATGACAAGCTGGAAGAGATGGACAACTATGAACTACTTGTGCAGACTGCACTTCCAGAGAAGCGTGTCCGAAAAAAGAAAAGAATGCCAGGAGAGCTTTTAGATGATGAACCAGTAACCTCATCTGATTCTGCCTTTGAGGTGAATGTCCATAATGTTATTCTGGACACTGTGGCAGGTAGCATAGATAGAAGGTTTTCAGCAAATGCAAAACTTGCCTCAGATTTAGCTTGTCTTGACCCCAAAAACTTTCCTGAAATAAAGAGAAATGGGCTCCCTAACTCAGCACTCCAGGAAATCAGCAAATGTCTGCTTAGGTTTGATGACAGAGCTACTGTTAGCACATTACAAACTGAGCTTTCTAGCCTGGCATACCAGTGGGACAGACTGAAACAGTCCTCTCTTGAAGGTTATACTGTCAGGACATGTAGTGAGGTGACACAGGAAGGTCAGGAGGATAGAGGCGGACTGCCATATATGGAAGAACCAGAGATGGAACTTGAAAGCAGGACCTGTTCCTCCTGCAAAAACTGTGCCATTTGTGTCCATTTAATACTCTCGCAGTATAACCTCCTCACAGATGCTTATCATGTGATTGGGTTAGCATATAAGTTTCTGTTGACTTTGTCCATCACGCAGGTTGCATGTGAGAGAAGCTTCTCAACTTTAAAGTTTGTGAAGAATAGGCTACGAAGCTCATTGAGTCAGGACAACTTGGAGGCTTTTATGTTGATGTGCACAGAGAAGGAAATCCACATGTCTATAAGCAACGACACAGTTATTGATAAAGTGGCTGAAACCAGTGCACTGCTTAGGCGGCTACTGATGCTGTAGATGCTGTTGGTGCTGTAAACAGTTCAATTTGCCTCATTGTGGAAGAGTGTTTCAAATGCTTTCTTTATTTCTTTCTGCTTTTGTTAATTTATTAACCTATCCTTGTGGAATAGTGGAATATTTTTTTTGTTAACTTATCATCTTAAGTGAATTATTGTTTAACCTTTAAATTATTTGTTTGTTGAACCATAGTATTAATAAAAACTACATAATAGTAAGAGCTGAACTGTTGCTTCATTTATCCAATTTGGAAAAAGTGCTAATTTAAAATTCCACCATGGAAAAAGTGGGCCGGTCTTGGGCCTGAAACTCCCGGGCTGAAAAGTGGTCCCACTCCGGCCCTGGCTCTCTTTCATACCTTCCTGTGCTTAAATGGACAAATTCAGTCAAAATTATGACAAAACCATCTGGGCGAGTGTCCTAGTAAGCATAGTGAACATAAGTCCTAGTATGCATAAGTAAACGCAAACACAAAAGGCATGATCATGTACAGTATGCCTTCGGTCTTAATCATTATAATCCTGCTACTGTCTGCTTTTTTAAAATATTAAATCAATAAACAAAGGGCAAAAAAAAAAAAAAACACTCACTGCTCTTGTGATATGAAGTTTATGCAGTGTTATTTATTAGATTGGCCTACTTAATTACATTTTGGTACCTGAAATCTATAAGACCTTCCCAAAGAGCACTATTTATTTAATTTGTATCTTTGTTGCATTGCATTTATTGGTGCTTTTGCTTGTAATTTGATTTTGTTCTTATTTTATTACTGACTGTTTACTTGTCTTTTAAAATGTAGGCTATTACATGTACTTAAGTTAAGCTAGTAGTTTTAGCTGAGGTATCACATTGGTATAGAGGATTATGAATAAAAAAAATAAAAAAAAAAGGTGTCATAACTGCCTGTTATTGTGTCATGGCTGATAAAAAATTATTTGGCCGCTACATTTTTTTAAGTCACCAGCCATTGGCAGGTGTGACAAAAAGTTAGTTTTAGGCCCTGTTTGCACCTCATAATGAGATACTTTCTTATAATAATGAAAATCTTTCCAAGCAAATACCAATCAAAAGAACAAAATGTCCTGACGCTCACCGTGGCTGTACAGAAACTACTTTGTTGCTCAGCACATAAAGATGAACTACTTACTTGACATGATCATATGATTGCACATCTCCGGTTGGAGAGCACGCTGGCACGGTTTGGCTGCCGCTTCTCCCACCGTGAATATCTAAACACTGTTGGATATACTCTTGTTATTACTTAATTGTCGATACTCATTTGCGCTAGTCAAAAAGTAGTGCAAAACAATTACGCTTACTGGCATCTTGATACTGTCTGCCTGTTGGCTCCAATTTAAACATCTTCATTCCACGTCCTTGGTCTGGGAAAACTGTCTCTGGTGCCAGTTGCAGCTGCAGTGGCCGGACATCTTTTTATACCTGGTAGAAAACCCAGCGTCTACACTAAAGAAAAACTAAAGACATACAAGCCTCTTGACGCATACAATTTTGTACTTTGCGGTCATGTCCAAGATATTGAATATCAAGAATTGTCTCATGACTTTTGTGTATTACAGACCAAGGTTTTGCCTAGCCAGCAGCAAGGACACAAAACTCAACTTTACAAAACGTGGGCTATTAACAACAAATCTAACAACTACATACTGACGGCGAACTGCAATTGTATGGCTGGGTACGTATTAACTCTTTTTCATTGTTTAATGTATTTTGGAACAATGTAAATCACTAGAAACTACTGCTGCTGCTACTACCTAGGTGGATGTAGCTAAATGTAATAGATATTAATAGGCTATAGGGTTAAATATTATTTCATGCTGTAGGCTAATTCAGATTTTCCCTCTATGAATTGCATATGTGAATATGAACAAATACGCATTATTAATTTAAGTTAAGGTATTATCTAGATCTATTGATTACATCAAATTCATGCTTTAATGTAGGCTAGGGTCGTGCTGCAGCAATGAAGCCGCACTGCTTTTTAGGGTTGAGCTGTATGTCAGGATGGGAAGGACAGACACAGCAAGCACATCAGGGGCCTGCATGTGGAAATACATGTCCAGGAGAGAGGTCAAGACAGCAGCCCTGAGTCAGAGAGCCAAAGAGAAAAGACAGCCAGCTTAAAGATATTCCTGAGAAAAGTGGCAAGCCTAATGTGAAAGGCATGAATATCAATTGATTTCACTGTTATCAAGTTCATTTTCAGTCATATTTATCAGTGATTTTTGATTAAAGGAAAACTCTGACTTTTTGGGACTTTAGCTTATTCACAGTATCCCCCAGAGTTAGATAAGTCCATACATACCTTTTTAATTTCTGTGCGTTCTGTAAGTGTTATTTGACGCACCCACCGCTAGCCTAGCTTAGCACAAAGACTGGATGTAAATGGATAATGGTAGCATACTAATCCCAATAAGTGACAAAATAATGCAAACATTTTCCTATTTACATATTGTGATCTGTATAGTCACAGCGTGTACAAATAACAAGGCTATATGAGACAGAGACCATTTTTAATCGTATAAATACTGGGAACTATATTCTCACTAGGCGTAGGAGCACAGCTAACGTTACTTGGGCGGAGTGATTAGCGCAGCACACGAGACGCCCTGTTGATGGTTCCGTAAACAAAACAAACGTGACTAACTAGCTAGTAGCGAACGTGACTCGTGATCATGGCTGACTTTGAGGAATTGTCAGAGGAATTTTACTGTGTATCAAACCAAGATCCGGAACCATATAGTTTTGAGCCAGAATACACAGACGAGGAGTTACAAACTTTGGAAGCTATTCATTAGCAAGTTGAATGTTACAGTCCTGAGAGTTACATTTAGCGCCGCTCATTTGTTATTGAGCGATACAGTGTGTTCATGACAACACAATAATAACAATAAAGGGGATACACGGAGCCCCTATTCACGTAATAGTGTCACTATTAAGGTTACATTACAGCATGGCACTGTTACAGTATGGCTAATGTTAGTCATCTTAAAACATAACGGAACACTTACCGCAGCAACAGGTGATCCAATTTGTCCTGTCTTTATTATCGATGGGATGGCTGCATCCTTTAGCACACGTTTCATGGTCCGTGTGGCAACTTGCATTTTTTCAAAATAGTCGTCTATAGTAAAATGTTCAGAGCAAACGAAATACTTCTTGATGATGTTTACAGGTGTGTTTGGATCTATACCCAGAACAAGTAGCCATTGATTCATCAGGTCAGCGTTTTTGGTTGGAATTCTATGAAACATCATGGTATTACCTGGTCTCCCCTGTTTATTGTCGCAGCTCTTCACAATACAGCGAACACCCATGGTTGTAAACTATACATTTACTATCTAGTAATTACTGACTCTATTACTCCAACTCTGAGCGAACTCTCTGCTCCTCACCACAGGGCGTCTCGTGTGCTGCGCTAATCACTCCGCCCAAGTAACGTTAGCTGTGCTCCTACGCCTAGTGAGAATATAGTTCCCAGTATTTATACGATTAAAAATGGTCTCTGTCTCATATAGCCTTGTTATTTGTACACGCTGTGACTATACAGATCACAACATGTAAATAGGAAAATGTTTGCATTATTTTGTCACTTATTGGGATTAGTATGCTACCATTATCCATTTACATCCAGTCTTTGTGCTAAGCTAGGCTAGCGGTGGGTGCGTCAAATAACACTTACAGAACGCACAGAAATGAAAAGGGTTTGTATGGACTTATCTAACTCTGGGGGATACTGTGAATAAGCTAAAGTCCCAAAAAGTCGGAGTGTTCCTTTAAAGTACTTAGATGTGCGGTTTCAAAATGAAACTTTATAAGCAAGACATATAACTGCTATAATAACTGAGACTAATGACCATCTTTTGTTACATTATAGAGCTCACTGCTGATGATCGAAGGCAGGGGTGCCCAACCCTGCTCCTGCCGATCGACTGTTTGATTAGGGTTGGAGATGAACTGTGCAGGACAGTCGATTGGCAGGAGCAGGGTTGGGCACCCCTGATCTAAGGGATCTAAGAGACCTTGCACCTAATGCAGCTATTTTCACCAGAGTGGACCTTAGTGACACAGATTCTGCATCTGAATCGGACACTGAAACAAACCTACCAGAGCCAGTTACAGCTGTTTATGATAAACCGTTGGGGGGCCTACCACCACATGTTCTAAAGGACAAGAGTCTTGAGATGTTTCAGAGACTTAGAAAGAAGCTTACTTCAGATATGTGTGAAGCTCTCGAGTTTACTACCAGGTAGCAATCAAAATGCAGGGCCTGGCACACACATAGAGAACGCAGAATAACAAGCACAAACTTGCACCACTTGTGCACAGCTGGAGAGCCTACAGACAATGATATTAAAAACATCATGCATTACAAGACAGAGGATCTACAAGTACCAGCCGTACGCTGGGGGAGACAAATGGAGGATACAGCAAGAAAATGCTACATAGAAGAAATGAGTAAAGGTCACACTAATTTCTTTGCTAGACTCTCTGGTCTTGTTGTTCACCCAGATCACTTACATATTGGTGCATCACCTGATGGGATTGTAAGCTGCTCATGTTGTGGGAGGGGAACACGGGAGATTAAATGCCTGTATAAATACAGAGAGGGCCTGACCAGCTGCAATGAAGACCCCCAGTTCTGCCTTGACACAACTGGGCAGCTGAAGATGAACTGTAGTAGTACTACTACCAGGTCCAGCAGCAGATTTTTGTGTGTGATGTCCACTACAATGACTTTGTGGTTTGGACCAAACAGGTCATGGTCATTAATCATGTTGTGAGAGATGCAGACTTGCTGCTGAAAGCCATGCCTAAGGCTGAACAACTCTTCCTCGACCATCTTCTGCCAGAGCTGTTGACCCGGAGCATGGATCCCAGCATCGTAGATGAACATACACTGTACTGTCCACACTGCAACAGTCCAGATTATGGCAAGATGATTCACTGTGGTAAGTGCAAAAGTCATTTCCATTACAAGTGAGTTCAGATCAAAAGAAGGTCTTCTAAGTGGCTTTGCAAACTGTAACACCTAAAGGGTAATATCGCTCCACATGGACATAATATATATATAAAAAAAAATATATATATATATATAATAAATAATAACATTAGATTAGTGGTCATCTTATCTGTGTATATTTTCTCTACAGTGTATGGTTGTACAACCAGTAGATGTTGTTCCTAACATCTATGAATTTTGGTTGAGAGATTACATTTTTAAAAACAAAATACTTAATAGTAAGAGAATGTCCAATATACTTATCACATTCCCTCCCTAAATGTTGCTTGTTTGGCTAAATGGGCACTAAAAACTGAAACACTGATTTGTGTACAATTTAAATATTTTAATTAAATTCATTGTTAAAAAAATGTTAGAACTTAAAATGTCCAGTAAAATGTCAATGCAGGACTCATTTAATTTAAATATTCAAAGTTAATCAAAAGCAATTAAAATAAATCATGCATAGAGAAAACCATCCCAAAGTTAACACACAATGAAAATGTACCATGTATGTGCCATCTCGGTTACTGCTTTTTCACATTATGAATGATTGGCTTGCTTGTTAGTGTGTCTATCTTTTAGGCATTACACTTTATCAAAGATTTGTTAATGCCCCTCACACTATTACCATATCATCCAGAATGTCTACCTGAGTAAGTGGAATTACAGATATTAAAATGTTGCATTTCTTCCATCGACCAATGACTCTTTCCACGTGTATTCTCACATTTGACATTCTCAAGTGTCAACTTCATGACCAGAGAGCTGTTTCTTGCCTTTTGTGAAGTGTGGGATATGAAGGGTTGCACCGTATGCTGAAAGGTCCTCCCTAATCAAAAACCCTCGATCAGTGGCGAAGACGTTGGCTCTCAGTATCTCACCGATGTAGCATGTTGAAGGTAAGTTACTCAGCTAGCTAGCTAATATATCACCGTAACTTTGCTCATAAATGATAGATCCAAAGTGCGACCGCTTGACTTGTGTCATGAGTGAGTTTGGGTGTCACAGCTAGCAACCAAGCCACATTAGCTAGCTATGTATAACATGTATATGTTTTCATGCTAGTTAATCGAATGTGTTTGTAGCTTGAAACAAGCTAGCGCGAACCGCTGATTAGCTAGCATATGAAGTAGCGGCCCAAGATGGCGACCGCCCGTATACGTGAACAGTATAGCTAGTCTTTCTAAACAATATTTTCTAACTTTTGTCTGTACCCTTACAAAGTTCTCAATGCTTCGGTTAACATGTAGGGACCCTCATTATGCTACCGTTGAAGTGTTGTACTATTTTTAGCTTTGTTAGTGGTGCAGAAATAGTGATTTGTTTTCTACTTTCCAAGTGCCCTGAACCCCGAAAAAAAAAAAAATAGATGAATAGAGATAATAGATGTATAACTTAAATAACCCTAATATTGTAGTTGTCCTAACTTTTCTTTTGTTTATTTTTAGGTTTGTCGATGTTATTTATAGAGAGCTGTGGGAGGGCTGTGTTGCAGAAATTAAAGCAGCAAAATTTTTTAAGTGTTCTGTCAGACTCATCTACTGACATGAGTGGCAGAGACCTGGAAGTTTTTTTTTCTGTCCGTATATTGAGCTGTGGACATCCAAAGAACATCTTTATTGGTGTAGAGGAGCTCCAACACGCCACAGCGCCTGGTCAGTTTGCTGCAATGGCTATTGAATCTGTTTGTGTTGCTTGCTGTGTTTTCACTTGTTGAGTAACGTTACATCAATAACAAGTATTTCTCGGTCTACAGCATTGGATAAGGCAGACATATTCCAGTGGATGGATAAGGTAGTGGGCTTGGGTACTGATGGAGCTGCTGTGATGGTTGGGAGGATTGGGGGTGTTGCCACACTTCTTCGTGCTAAAGTTCCCCACCTGATAAATATCCAGTGCCTAAGCCATGGCCTGGAGCTGGCTGCCATGGATGCTATGAAAGACCAAGAAAGAATGAGAAAGGCAAGTAACAAGGAGTAAAAAGCCAGCCTTCAGCAACTTCTGTATAGTAAACTGAGAAAATCATGTCCTACATAAACCCAACATGTTATGTGCTACTTAAGCCAATTTGTATAATTATCATACTCCTATAATTCTAATTCAGGTGATGGACATACTGAAGGGGCTGCATAAACAGTATCATCACTATCCAAAAGTGTGGAGAGAGTTAAAAGATCTGGCAGATGTGTTCAACCAAAAGGTCTGGAAGATGACCAATTTGGGAGGGACAAGGTGGCTCCCACACACGGAGAGGGCACTCAGGGTCTTGTTAAAAAACTACCCAGTATTGCTTGCCCAGATGGAAAACAAAGTGGAAGCAAGGCTAGTAATACATTCCTGTTTCCTAGGTCATCATACTTAATCAATCTCGGTCAACATGAATTCTTATTTGGTTGTTTACATCAAACAGATCAGCAAGTGTTGAAAATGATTGGACAAGCCAAGCAGTGCCTTCAGGTGTTGAAAGATTTTCAACACCACCTCTTCATCATGGTGGTCCAAGACGTCATAGAAGTCTTGAGTTGGCAAGTTTATATTAAATATAATCTGTCTGATCAGTTTATTTTCAATTTAAGTTGCAGTGTAGTGTACCTGAGTTGAGTCATGCTTTCTTTCTTGTAGTCTGAGTCTGAAGCTGCAAGAGGATGGGCTTACCCTGCCAGAGGCACTCTATGCCTTTGAAACAGCAGTGTTGAGGCTGACAGCCATGGAGATAGAATGTGTGTGGAGGGCTTCCTAGCTGAAACCAAGAATGGAACCTATCAAAATGTTGAGCTGTTGAGGTTCAGGGACAGCAGTATAAATGCTTTTCCAAGTATATATTTCAACAAGAAGGATGACATCATTTATTTTTAAGGTGTTAAATTCTGCGACATTATAATTATTTATAATTACTTTTTTTCTCCAGTGTGAAGCGGATGCTCCTGCGCAGTGTGATTGCCAGGCTACAGTCCCGATTCAAGGGGGTTGAGACTCATCAGGTGCTGCAGGCTGCAGCAAAACTGGTGGATCCTCGCGAGTGGGTTGCTGACCATCAAAATGCAGAAAGGAGGTCACTGAAACTTTGCCTTGCCCAGCGAAAGAGGAAGGTACCGAAAAAGTTCTTAGATTTTGTTTAATTTTTGTTGTCGAGAGGGACTTCAGTGCCATGAAGTGATGACATTAGGAAGATGCCCCTGATGGAGATGCCCCTGCCCAACCACTAGCTCCCAGGGCAAAAGAAAGAAAAAAAAATGCAGAAAGGAGGTCACTGAAACTTTGCCTTGCCCAGCGAAAGAGGAAGGCACCAAAAAAGTTCTTAGATTTTGTTTAATTTTTGTTGTTTTGTTTTATTTTTGTGATGTCCAATTATATTCTAATAAATTATTTGTTTGTTTTTTATGTCCAATTATATTTTGATAAATGTTTTTGATGTATTTATTAATGTATTTATTTATACAGCTTGAGTGTTGAAATGTTGAAGAGCTTGCTCTTCATTAGCTTGGAGGGTCCCAACTTGGAGCACTTCAACCCCATGCCAATAGTGAAGAGGTGGCTCATGGAGGCGGACAGAAGGAGTTTCCAGTGAATAAAATGGACCGCTGAGGGAGAGAAAGGGAGGGGCCCATGAAGATGTCACACTGTAGGTTAGGGTTAGGGTTTTCTTTCTACCCTGACCTGTCCTGGTTCCTGATGTGGGCATTCTTCTTTCAGAGTTTGTCCTTGTTTGCTACAGTTTTTAAATAATTTATATAAAAAAGCTCACTTTTTTTTCCTGATGCTTTTCTTTGTCATATATGACAATAACTTTCATATCATTGGATAAGATAAAAAAAAAAATAGTTTAATTGAGAAAATAATTAGCAGATTAATAATTTTTTAAAATAACATACTTCTTTTACGCTTACCTTATATGGGAGTTCACTTTTATTTCCTTTAATGTTAACAATTTAAATGTTTGTCATTAAGTGTTGGAAATTAATTAGTTTAATTTCAGTAAGGCAACTGAGTTTAAAGAGTTGCATGCACAAAAACTGGGAAAACTATACGTATACAAATAGTGAAGAGGTGGCTCATGGAGGCGGACAGAAGGAGTTTCCAGTGAATAAAATTGGCCGCTGAGGGAGAAAAGGGAGGGGCTAAGGGGAAGAAAGGAGGAAAAGTGGAATCTCTTAGTAAAATGGATCCCTGTGAAAACCACATTCTCTCCGTGTTGGCGAGCCTATGTTCATTGCAGGAAAAATAATATATACTGCAATAACCATTCATAGTTACAATGACAATTTGGTTATTTTTGCATGTCTCCAGGGGCTCTCTCTTTATTCCTGTACTCCCTTTGCTGTATTGATTAATCCTAATGTATACAATAAATACAGTTTAATAGAAAAGTGCTTTTCCTTTTATTTATTTCAGGGCCAGTTAAAATATAGAAGGGGCCAGCAAAACTCTGATCTACTGGCCCCGGGGGCCAGTGGGGATTTTTTTTATGTTGAGCCCTGCTCCCACCTCACTCAGCAACTGTCTTCAAGACATTCAAAACTGGATGAACACAAACTTTTTGAAACTTAATGACAATAAGACAGAAGTCCTACTCATCGGCTCCAAATCTACTCTTTCAAAACAGCATAACCTCAATATTACCATAGATGAGATCTCGGTCCCCCTGTCAACTCAAGTCAAAAGCCTTGGTGTCATTCTGGGCAGTTCCCTTTCATTCGAATCCCAGATTAAAGCAATTACCCGGACCTCGTTCTTTCACCTCCGCAATATCTCCAGGCTTAGACCCTCATTGTCACAATCCAGCACTGAAACACTAATTCATGCCCTTGTCACGTCACGTCTGGATTACTGCAACTCCCTTCTCACCGGTCTCCCGTCTAAGCTTATAAATAGACTCCAACTTGTTCAGAACTCTGCTGCTCGAATCCTCACTAGTACCAGAACTTCTGAACACATCACACCTATCTTTATCATTCTACACTGGCTCTCTTGTCCACTACCGTATTGAATTTAAGACCCTCGTCATCACCTACAAAGTACTCCATAATCTCGCACCCAGTTACATTTCTGACCTCCTATCAGGTTATGTCCCAGCACACTCCCTCCGCTCTTCCTCGACTGGCCACCTTGTCACCCCCACATTCCGCCTCTCCACCATGGGGGCCAGGGCCTTCAGTTGCGCTACACCAAGACTTTGGAATGCCCTCCCCTTCCACATTCGACAGGTAGACACAGTCAATTCATTTAAAAAAAAAATGTTAAAGACCTATCTTTTTAAGAAAGCTTTTAATCTTTAAAACCTCTTAGTACTACATCGCCATAGTAACCCTCCAGACACACTTTTTTTACTGCTCTCCGACATTCTCAGCACTTTTCAGATTTGTCTCATTTGTAAAATGTATTTCTATGAAGTTAAATGTATTTTAAAGTATTTCCTTATTTTATGTCCTCCGAAATATGTAAGATGTCCTTGTGTATCTAGAAAGGCGTTCGCCAAATAAAATGTAATATTATTACTATTACCATGATCTCAGACTGTGTTAAAGTGGTTTCTCCACTGCATGGATCTTCATGTGTCGCTTCAGGTGAGTTTTAAAAGAGAAACTCGCACTGATCACACGTGTGCGGCTTCTCTCTGCTGTGGATCCTCTCATGTGTTTTCAGAGATGATGATCGACTGAATCTCTTGTCACAGTGTGAACAATTGTAAGGTTTCTCTCCAGTGTGAATCTTAATGTGTTGATCCAGGTTGCCTTTAATAGCGAAACTGATCCCGCATTGATCACACGTGTGCGGCTTCTCTCCAGTGTGGATCCTCTCGTGTGTTTTCAGAGATGATGAGTGACTGAATCTCTTGTCACAGTGTGAACACTTGTAAGGTTTTTCTCCAGTGTGGATCCTCTTGTGTCTTTTCAGAGATGATAAGTGACTGAATCTCTTGTCACAGTGTGAACACTTGTAAGGTTTTTCTCCAGTGTGGATCCTCATGTGTAGCTTTAGTTGAACTTTACCAGAGAAACTCTTTCCACACTGATCACATGTGTGCGGCTTCTCTCCGCTGTGGATCATCACATGTTTTTTCAGAGTTGATGACTGACTGAATCTCTTATCACAGAGTAAACACTTGTAAGGTTTTTCTCCAGTGTGAACTCTCTGGTGCAGTTTTAAAAAGGCCAATGAAATAAAAGACTTCCCACACTCAAAGCACACATGATCTCTTACACCAGAATGAATTTTCTCATGTCTATGTAAATATGGCAGCTGTGAAAAACTCTTCCCACATATAGAACATGAATGTGGCTTCTCCTTCGTATGAACTATCAGGTGTCTCTTCAGGGCTAATGCCCAAATAAACGTTTTCCCGCACTGATCACATGTGAACAGCTTCTCTCCGGTGTGTATATTCCTGTGCCCTTTAAGTTGTGCCAATTGTCTGAAACTCTTCCCGCATTGATCACATGTGAACGGTCTTTCTCCAGTGTGGATCCTCATGTGAACTTTAAGATTTTCTCTGTGTGAGAAACTCTTCCCACACTGAGTGCATGTGAACAGTTTCTCTCCAGTACGAACTCTCAGGTGAACCTTTAGTTGTCGTTTGCTTGAGAATCTCTTTTCACAGCAATTACAAGTGAACGGCTTCTCTCCAGTGTGTCTCCTCATGTGAACATTAAGACCTTCTCTGTATGGAAACCTCTTCCCACACTGATCACATGTGAACGGCTTCTCTCCAGTATGACCTCTCATGTGTTTCTTAAGTAGAGATGATCGCAAGAAACTCTTCTCGCATTGATGGCATGCATGTGGCTTCTCTCCAGGATGAACACTCATGTGAAGCTCAAGACTTTGTTTATATGGGAAACTCTTCCCACACTGATTGCATGAGAACGGCTTCTCTCCGGTGTGGATTCTCATGTGAAGCTCAAGACTTTGTTTGCTTAATAAACTCTTTCCACACTGAGTGCAGGTGAAAGATTTATTGGCTCTTCTTTTCTTTAAAAATGTTTTTTTAGTCTTTGAGCGACTCAAAGGTTTTTTCCCAAGTTTAGCATTTTCCTCCTCCACTTCACTCATTTCTTCACTCTCCTCCTTCACTTCCATCAGGTCTGAAATGAAAGGGGGAAAAAGGTAATTTTCGGTAAATCTTTCAGTTATTGAACATTATAGGCACACTAGAACTACAATTTTATTTGAACAATGACACAATTACCTAATGTAATATTAACATTAAAGAATAGCGAATACTGCCATAATTATGGCACCAATTTTTAGATTGCCATTTCATTTATTTTACTAAACTTCTTAAATCATTAAAGGCTGGTCACACTAGACTTTTTCTACCATTGACTTCCATTTATGCCTCGTTTCCACTGAGCGGAGCGGTACGGTACGCAATTATTTGCGTTTCCACTGTCAAAAGTAGTGAATGGTACTAAAAGGTGGAGCTAGACTCACTGCAGAACGTTGACTGGTTGACAGAGAATCGTCACTTTCTCGTGCTACAAGGGGAATGACAACATTAGCACCATTTTTTAATATACAGTTGAAATATACACTCACCTAAAGGATTATTAGGAACACCATACTAATACTGTGTTTGACCCCCTTTCGCCTTCAGAACTGCCTTAATTCTACGTGGCATTGATTCAAGGTGCTGAAAGCATTCTTTAGAAATGTTGGCCCATATTGATAGGATAGCATCTTGCAGTTGATGGAGATTTGTGGGATGCACATCCAGGGCACGAAGCTCCCGTTCCACCACATCCCAAAGATGCTCTATTGGGTTGAGATCTGGTGACTGTGGGGGCCATTTTAGTACAGTGAACTCATTGTCATGTTCAAGAAACCAATTTGAAATGATTCGAGCTTTGTGACATGGTGCATTATCCTGCTGGAAGTAGCCATCAGAGGATGGGTACATGGTGGTCATAAAGGGATGGACATGGTCAGAAACTATGCTCAGATAGGCCGTGGCATTTAAACGATACCCAATTGGCACTAAGGGGCCTAAAGTGTGCCAAGAAAACATCCCCCACACCATTACACCACCACCACCAGCCTGCACAGTGGTAACAAGGCATGATGGATCCATGTTCTCATTCTGTTTACGCCAAATTCTGACTCTACCATCTGAATGTCTCAACAGAAATCGAGACTCATCAGACCAGGCAACATTTTTCCAGTCTTCAACTGTCCAATTTTGGTGAGCTCGTGCAAATTGTAGCCTCTTTTTCCTATTTGTAGTGGAGATGAGTGGTACCCGGTGGGGTCTTCTGCTGTTGTAGCCCATCCGCCTCAAGGTTGTGCGTGTTGTGGCTTCACAAATGCTTTGCTGCATACCTCGGTTGTAACGAGTGGTTATTTCAGTCAAAGTTGCTCTTCTATCAGCTTGAATCAGTCGGCCCATTCTCCTCAGACCTCTAGCATCAACAAGGCATTTTCGCCCACAGGACTGCCGCATACTGGATGTTTTTCCCTTTTCACACCATTCTTTGTAAACCCTA
Source organism: Rutilus rutilus (assembly GCF_951802725.1). Lineage (NCBI taxonomy): Eukaryota > Metazoa > Chordata > Actinopteri > Cypriniformes > Leuciscidae > Rutilus > Rutilus rutilus. The sequence continues at coordinate 16,936,891 of NC_140209.1, read as the reverse complement.
GAAATGGTTGTGCGTGAAAATCCCAGTAACTGAGCAGATTGTGAAATACTCAGACCGGCCTGTCTAGCACCAACAACCATGCCACGCTCAAAATTGCTTAAATCACCTTTCTTTCCCATTCTGACATTCAGTTTGGAGTTCAGGAGATTGTCTTGACCAGGACCACACCCCTAAATGCATTGAAGCAACTGACATGTGATTGGTTGATTAGATAATTGCATTAATGAGAAATTGAACAGGTGTTCCTAATAATCCTTTAGGTGAGTGTACTACTGTTAGCTGAAATATAATAGTTTTTAAAGGTGAGAATGTAGATGTTTAAAGCTCAAATTTGTGGTTTATTTATAAAGATTTATGAAAATTTTATCCAGGTTATGAGATCCAGGCGATCACCGGGCGCTCATGTTCCCCACCTGGAACAGCCTTTCCTCAGCTAGTTGTTCTGACGTTTGCCGCTGACTCTGACATCTCTGTAGTGGTTAAACATAATTTGTCTTGTGTAGACCTAATAGGCAATCTTTGGTCTTGTGAATCTATAATTCGTTCCCTGGCCAATCGAATTGCAGTAATCCAGCCTTGAAGAAATAAATGCATGGATTACTTTTCGAAATTTTTAAAAGAAAGAAATGTCTTTACTTTTGATAGCAGGCGGAGCTGGAAAAAGCAGGATTTCACTAATAAATTTTTCTGCCTATCAAATTTCAGAGATTCATCAAACACCACGCCCAAATTTCTCACCCAGGGCTTTACACGAGAACAAACCACCAAAATTTAGTTTAGGAGCGATAGAGGAATCGGAGGGTACAAATTAGGGGTGTCACGATTCTCCAAATCCTCGATTCGATTAAATTTTCGATTCTAAGGTCACGGTTCGATTCGATACTCGATTTTTACATTTATTTTTTGAACCACAGGTTGCCATGCCATTTGTAGACCAGACTTGCATAATATCTGACCTTTGTTCGCAATGTACCACACAACACTGTCAAATTTAAAACATTTATTAAGAACATAATGTAACAATAACTTATATCTTCAGTCATTTAGAAACTTAAATAACCTGCCATCTAGTTTCTCTTTTGTAACTGCAGTCTTCTACACAGAAGTTGACATTCAAGTTCACAACAAAACAAACAAACAGTTGTTGGTTTAACAGATAAATTATGTTTTGCGCAGCGCCACGTCTTTAAAATTCGAACGCATTATTCTCTATGAGTGTACACACACCAGGCACAACTCAGGACCTTGTTCAAAATCCTGCCGTGCCACAGAGCGTCATTACATAGTTTTAAATTAAATTTACATTTATTTGTCTCAAATCGTCATTATGACTTCACCCTGTGCTGCAATATAGGCTACATTTAGTTTGACAATTTACAGAAATCAGCTGGTTGAGTGAAAATTGCTGATGTTATCGGATTTTCAGGTGATATTCTCAATTCATTCAGTTAACGGACGCTCTAAGATAAAGTGAATTCAGACTGCAGACTAAGCAACGCATTTAATTGTAGAGTAGCCTACAATAATAACATAGTACAGACATGATCTTAATTCCATAATGTCCTTAAACATAACAATATTGCAGGCCATAAACTGAGAAAGTGTGCCTCCGGTGTGCGATACATCGAGTTGTCATAGACGCGGTGCAGTGATGCGCTTCTCACCCGGTGTGCGGCCCCCTTTAGAGGAGGTTGACTCGCAACACTTCAACACGCGTGTTTTTTTCCGCTTGACAAGCCGACCGAACGTGACATGGGGGCGTGGCAGCATCGACGATTCCATTTGCAAGAAGGTGTTAGGTGCATGTATCAGGAAGAAAAACATAAAAGGCATGATCTGCTGCCACAGAGAATTTAGCTTATCCATTGCACAAGAACAAGCTCTGTGTATTGCTAAGTTAAATGAACAGAACAAACAATTGCACACTCGAATGTCCTGTCTCACAGACAAGGTGGGCCATAACAAGGCCTCAACCAAATGTGACTCTGAAGACCAACAGTCAGATGAAAGCTATCGTGATTTACAAGCTTCCTTTGAAACAGATGTAGCCATCCAATCATTAACTGATTAGCCTGTAGATTCAGTAAAGGTATCTGGCACTAGGAGAAGATATCAGGGAATTGAGGGAACTGAAAGTGTTCCTCCCTACTCTTCTGTTGTCCAAATACAAACTGTTGCTAAAGCGCTAGGACCTAAAGATATAGAGAGACTATCCCAGAGCTTACCCTCAGCACGGCACGCACACATTTTTCTGAATTTAGAAGAGCATTGATCAGCAAAATGCGTCTCTACGACATGTCGTTGGCAGAAGTCACACAGCGTATGTCACAAATTCTAACTGAATCTGAATTCAACAGTTTTGAGTCTGCTGTTACTTCTGAACTACAACATGCCAGTAAAGGTGATTTGAGAGAAGGTGTTTTGAAAGTGTTAAAGAACATTGTTGGACCAAAAGTGGACTGGTGAAAGATCACTAGGTGTGTACAGAAGAAGGATGAAACTGTTAGTGAGTATACTAAAAGATTTTGTCAGTCAGCTACAGCATACAGTGAGATAGCTGACACTTCAGAGAAGGTGCTAGATGATAATGGCCCCCTAGTTCGCACATGATTTGATGGTCTTTTGTCAGAGCATAGAAAGGCATTGCCTTTCTTAGACTTCACATGGTCCACTAGAACTCTACAAAACAACTTGGAGAGTTTAGCTACTTGGGAAAGAGACTATGATGACAAGGCAATAGTAAAAATTGCAGCAGCATCCTTTAAGGTCAACACAGAGAATCAACAGAAACGCAAATGTCCTAAGAGAGAGGGCAGTTGTTATTACTGTGGTAAGCATGGACATTGGAGAAAATAGTGTAGGAAAAACAAAAAGAACTTTAGAGAAGTTAGCGATGTTACTCAGCTTCTACTCAGTCTGCTTGCTACTCTGAAGCAGCCCCTCCCCTCGTCATTAAACTCATGGGGCAGCTTGTTGAGGTGTTAACCATTTGTGCTGGGAGTGCTTAATTTCCCCAATAACTTACAACAAAGATGAAAATCTTATTTTTGTTTAATAGAACAAAAGTAAAGTGACTGTTTCAGTCTTCCTTTGGGAGACACTGGTTAAGTAGACTCACAGCCTTAAATGTCATGCTACAGCAGTAATGGTGTTAGGTCAGACTGTAAATGTAAAATGCCCTCATGCAGTGTCCGCACTAAAGAATCAAGCAAAAGTCACTTCCCGTTGGGGCACTTCTGTCACCTCCTTCCGTTGGGGAAATTGGTTAACTACCCTCACAGCCACGAACATTGCTTTACAGCGTGCACCAGTCACAAACCCATCCTCATGTACGATGTCTGCAATGACTGAAGTTGTGTTAGAGGATGAAGGAAAAATGACTCACGATTGTGTTATGCTTACATATACACCTACGAGTAAAGTAAAAGAAACTCCCTTAGAGAATTCAGAATTTGAGTTGTTTGTTGATGGTTCAGCTCAAGTCATAGAAGGTAACAGACGAGCAGGTTATGCAGTAACTTCCACCACTGAAGTGGTAGTTTCAGGCCGTCTTCCAAATCATTTTTCAGCTCAAGCTGCAGAACTAGTAGACTTAATTGTGAAAACCTCACAAAGGCAGTACAGAGTGCCAAAGAGAGAGTTGATTCTTGTTGGCAGACTCCACCAGAAGGTGGACACACAATCATCCCAGGTCAATGGGTCATGATAAAGTCATTCAGAAACAAGCCATTAGAGCCTAAGCGGCACGGACCACATCAAGTGATGTTGATTACAGCAGCTGCAGTATTTTGTCAGGGAAGGAAAACCTGGACTCATGTGTCACACTGTAAAGTAGTTCCCCCACCTACAGGAATAGGATAGGACACGGACCAGTGAGGAGCCCAAGAAAGAACCGAATGCAACAGGCTTCGGGGGCCAACCCTGCGGTGAAGACTCCCTCATAGACCTTCCCATCCACTAGTCCATCCTTACCTCACTGTTCTTTAGGTGTCGCAGGAATTAAGAAATAGGGAAAGAAGGAACAACAATAGCAGACTCAGAAGAGGATACAACCCTAGTGTTTGAACAAATACTACTCTATCTGTCTTTTGTTTTCTTTCTTACTCTGTGCAGATACCACTTGATGGCTGTCCCGAGACCCATATGCACCAACCTCCTCACCTGCGTATGAAGTCACAACCTCAAGAAAACAACTAGACCCACAGCCAAGCCAACTATCACAAAAGAAAAAGAAAAAAATACACAACGCAGAGACTCACATACAGGAACTTCAGTCATCCAGCAACATAATCAAGATTGTCGTACTACTAACCATCATGGACATCGCACAAAGTGTAGACTCCAGAAACAACATATTCTTAGAGCTGATGAATATGTCGAAAAACGTCTTGTTTGCTGGAACGTTTGCATGCCACACCCGCCTTTAGTAGGAGCAGGAATCCCATGGGTGACACACCCCATCTACATTAACAAAATTCAGCTTCTACCACGAACAAAGAAGATGGCTGCATTCTAGGACTTGTGCACAAACATGGTGGTCAAGAACTCTTGGATCATTAATCCCGTCGTATGGTGTCATGCAGGCCCTTGATCAAGTCAGAAGCTTATTGAATTCTGTACAGAAATTACAAGATATTCTTGATCTTTCAGCAAAATTACACCAGATGACTGAAGATAATTCTTCATGGTTCGGAAACTTGTTAGGTAAACCCTGGCTGTGGATCAAGGAAATAGCAATTCTGCTGTTGTTTCTCCTACTGGCGTACTATCTATGCATCCACAATATCAAGTGTTTCATTCAACAAATGACTCGCGCCTCTCACGAGAAAATTACAGGTAAGACTATTACCCGTAAGAACTTCATGGACCCTAATTGCATGTTTGTTTCTGTGTCAGCATGCAATTACAGAAAATCAACACAGAGCATGTGCTATGTGCCTGTAACGATCACAAGTTACAAGGATGAACTTTTAAGTGTCTAAATTTGTATTTTGTGAGAGTTATTAAAACTCTCAAAAGGGGAAATTGTATTACACATTTATTAAATGTTTAATTTAGGTTCCAATACAATAGTATATAAACTGAGAAAGTTTAGTAGACTGAATTTAGCATTTGAGGCATAGATGATGATATTCAAACAAGATTAAGTCAAGCAATCCAGGTGTCTGACATTAACCTTTTGTCTTTTGTCTTTATGCACCTCCTGAACAGTGTCATTGTCCCAAGTTAAGCTATGATAATGTGAAGGTATGGGTGATACTGTCAGGCTGATTGGATCATTTGAATGACACTGTTATGCTGATGAGATCAGGAAATCTCTGTAAACAAGCTGACTCATGTAGGCTACTTCATGTACATGCCCCCTTTATGTAAACCCCTCCCCCTTGGAATGTATATAAACCACAATGTATACTATTTGAGTTAGACTTGACTTGGATGACTACAGCAACGCACAGCGAGTCCTCAATAAAGAGTAACTTCTGCTTGAAAGATATCCCAACGTCTCCTGGTCTCTGCTTTGACGAAGGAAAAGTTTCCAACACTGGCCATAAAGCCTCAGAATCTGAATTGAAAACAACGTTTATAAGCAAACACATTTACAAAAAATAATGCCCATAACAGGTTTGAATATTAAAGGCAGCCTAATGTTCGTTCGAATATCATTATTTTTTTAAATATTCAAATTATATTAGAATAACAAAGTTCGGCGTCAAAGCCCTTATCTGAACTGACTAATTAGATATTTCTTCTGGTTGAACACGAGTTAATAAATACCAAATCAATCAACAAAGTGTCCTGTGCTCACCACACACAGGTTATAGGTGGAGAGGAGAGATTTGGCTATAGAGTGATGTGTGGCTAACTTACACAGAAGAGACTTTAATGCTCAGCACATAAAGATGAACTACATACTGTGATCTCAGACTGTGTTGATGTGGTTTCTCCACTGTATGGATCTTCATGTGTAGCTTCAGGTGAGTTTTAAAAGAGAAACTTGTCCCGCACTGATCACACGTGTGCGGCTTCTCTTTGCTGTGGATCCTCTCATGCTTTTTCAAATCTGCTGACTGAATGAATCTCTTGTCGCAGTGTGAACACTTGTAAGGTTTTTCTCCAGTGTGAATCCTCTCATGAATTTTCAGATGTGCTAACTGACTGAATCTCTTGTCACAGTGTGAACACTTGTAAGGTTTTTCTCCAGAGTGAATTCCTTCATGTGCTTTAAGATTTGCAGACTGATTGAATCTCTTGTCACAGTGTGAACACTTGTAAGGTTTTTCTCCAGTGTGAATTCTCTGGTGCAGTTTCAAACAGTTTGCTGTAGTAAAAGTCTTCTCACACTCAAAACACACATACTCTCTCACACCAGTGTGAATTTTCTGATGTGCATGTAAATATGGCAGTCGTGAAAAACTCTTTCCACACACAGTACATGAATGTGGCTTCTCCTTCGTATGAACTGTCAGGTGTTTCTTCAGGACTGATGCACAGATAAATGTTTTGCCGCACTGATCACATGTGAACGGCTTCAGTCCGGTGTGGATCCTCATGTGAATCTTAAGACTTTGTTTGTATGGGAAACTCTTTTCACATTGATCACACATGAATGGCTTCTCTCCAGTGTGGATCCTCATGTGTACTTTAAGGTGGTCTGGTTGACTGAAACTCTTCCCACACTGATAGCATACATGCGGCTTCTCTCCAGTGTGAACTCTCATGTGAAGCTGTAAATGTTGCCGCAGTGAAAAACTCTTTCCACACACAGAACATGAATGTGTCTTCTCCTTCGTATGAACTGCCATGTGTGTCTTCAGCTCTGATGCCCTAAGAAAAGTGCTGCTGCACTGATCACATGAGAACGGCTTCTCTCCGGTGTGGATCCTCATGTGACGCTCAAGACTTTGTTTGTATGGGAAACTCTTTTCACATTGATCACATGTGAACGGCTTCTCTCTGTTGTGGATTCTCATGTGTAATTTAATCGTTTCTGATCGGGTGAAACTCTTCCCACATTGATGGCACACATGCGGCTTCTCTCCAGTGTGGATCATCATGTGTCGCTCAAGATTTTGTTTGTTTGTGAAACTCTTCCCACATTGATCACATGAGAATGGCTTCTCTCTGGTGTGGATTCTCATGTGACATTCTATACTTTGTTTGGTTGTAAAGCTCTTTACACACTGAGTGCAGGTGAAAGATTTCTGGGCTCTTCTTTTCTTTAAAAATGTCTTTTTAGTCTTTGAGCGACTCAAAGGCTTTTCTCCAGGTTTGACATGATGTTCCTCCTCCACTTCACTCAGTTCTTCACTCTCCTCCTTCACTTCCATCAGGTCTGACATGAAAGAAATGTATTCAATTAAATTTTTAGTACATCGAAATAATTCAAAGAGAAATATAAAGTGAAAGGACATGAAAGTGAGCCCTGATGTAATAGTAGAAAGTAGACAACTGTTATAACATTATGATAATTTGATGCCTTTTTATAAATTGATATGTCCTTGAAACTTCCCATGAATGAGGTAAATTTATCTTCCAGTTATTATTTTTAAAACATTAGACACAAATCCCATGTTTCTTTAGCAAGAAATATTAAATATATTTGATAAATGACTCAATTATTTAACATGATATTAACACTAAAATATACAATACTGCTATGTTTTGACACCAACTTTGAGATTGATATTTATTTGACTAAAAACGTTTGATTATTAATGGCCGTTCACACTAGACTTTTCCTTCCACTGACTTCCATTCATACGCATGTGAAAGTGGGACACCAGAAACACAAGCTCAAGTGAATAAACGTGTGAGAAATACAAGTGGATTGTTTATTTTTTAATTTTGAATTATTATTATTTGTTATATGTTAAATTTATGTTTGTAAAAAAAGCTGCCAGAGTGTGACGTCATTTCACGACCGTTGCAGTGTCTGTAGAAACACACATGCTCAAAGTGTAGAGTGGCCTCGGCTTTAACTAGTTTTAAATTAATAAATTTAAGCATAAAATTAGCATTAACTGTGTTCTACATGTTTCACTCAACCCTGTTACTCCTGACATGATTTTCCTCCTTTTAAAAACAGAGCATTTCTTAAAACTGTGACACTCAGGAAGTGACATCATCTGGGCTCTTTCTGCAGCATGATGGGAGGACAAGAAAATAATCTCAATCCATTGTACAGTGTTGATCACATTCATCAACCCTGTTACCAAAATTACTGTAAGAAGAATCTCTATACCAACTGATAATGGGAGTGTCATTAAGTGGGGTTAAAACACCTGTTCTGTGTGTGTGTGTTCACATGGAAGAATGGGTGAGTGCTGGAGCACATATTTTGTTGACCGTGCAAACCTATACAAATAAAACAACATGCAAGCTTAAAGGATAAACGTGTCACATTAGTTATTCCTGCACTAAGCTCCTTAGCGGTTTTTGGATTGTTTTTATGTGCCGCTACAAGTTAGTCAACAAAATTGTTTATTGGTGAACGCATCGACTTTGGATTCAAGGAAGAGGCCCTCATGCTTTGACTGGACGGAAAGGAAGCGCAGCGCTGGTTGACGGAGATTTGCCCTGCTCTCGCTTGTTTTAATCAGAAGGATTATTGCACATTGGACTTTCAAAGCAACAATACCAACATCTTTGGATATGTTTGCTGCTAACAATCATTGCACAATTGGATGTTCAAAGCAACAGGACCAACGTCTTCGAATAGGTTTGATGCTGTTGAACCGGTAGGACATTGGTTTGTTACATCTTTGCTTGTGTTCGCGGAATGATTTGAAATGGTTTTGCAGTTTGTTTACGATTGAAAGTTCTATACCAGCCATCAAAGAAGAACTCATGCTGAAAAATGAGAACATTGCAGCTGTACAGTCTGAACTTGAAACTTTGGTGCAAACTTTTAAAGAGACAGTCAAGCTTCATGATTCAGTGATCCCATTATTGCCTAGTGATTAACAAATCAAACAAAATGAGTGGTTCTCGAGCATTTATAAACACAGTGATGCATTTATAAAAGAGACAAAGCAATGGATAAATGGAATTTAGATGTCAAGTGATGATAACCAGGATCAACAGTCGAAAACAGTTGAATGCCCTTCGAATGATTCAAAACAACAGACTATGTCTCAAATTTCCATGCATAATCAAGATGATATAAACCCAAGTGACAGTGTTTCTAATGTTGGAAGTAAAGGATCAAGTCAACGTAGCTCTGCCACAAGACGTTCAACTATATTAACAACTTATTCGGCCCGCATTAAGGCAGAGGCTGATATTGCAGCTTTGTTGGTACGTCAACATTTAATGAAGGAAAAACATGCAATTGAAGAAAAGGAACAGAATTTAAGGAAACAGAAAGAGGATTTTGAGTTGCGAATGGAGATTGCTGAAACTATGGCTAAAGTGAAAGTGCTTAAATGTTCTAGTGTGCATTGTGTTAAAAGTGATGACTCATCGGTCTGATGGAATGAATTCCTACTTTGATAGAGGACAACAGGCAACAGAGACACTCAACGCTGATGCAAATTCATTTACTCCTAGAGTTGAGACGCAACAAATTGTTTCTTCTAAGGATGGTGGCAATGCAGGTGGCCAAGGCAAACAAGGGGAATGTTTCTCAGACAATTTATTCCCAGAACATCTCAAAATTAAGTAAAACAACTCCGAGTGGTTACGTGAATGCCGGTCCAGGAAATACCGATCAAGTTCTCCATATTATGGATAAACATCTTTACTGATTCAACAACAGTGTTTGTCATCTTTGCCTAAAAGGGAAATTCAAGTGTTTGATGGAAACCCTCTGCAATATCATACCTTTATGAAATCCTTTGAAAGCGATGTGGAGCGTAAAACTGAAACTGAACAGTATACCAGAGGACATCCAAAAGAGATTATAAAAAGTTGCCAGCATATGCCTGCCGACCGTGGGTATTTAAGGGCCAAAGGTTTACTACAAGAGCATTTTGGTGACCAGTATATAATTGCATCTACCTATATGGAAAAGGCTCTTTCATGGGTGTTACGTCCCTTTTTTGGTTTTTGATAGGGGTAAGGGAGTATAACATTTAAATAAAGATGTGCGTATAACTTATGAAGGACCGGGCAATAAAAGGAAAAAAAATCTCCGCTCAAAAGTATTTATTTTACAGACCCAAAAGTGAAAGAATGAAGAGAAATTAATATTTACAATATTTAAAAACAATGAGAAAAATGTCAATTAACAACACTAAATAAAAACAAAGGTGGGAAGGCGAGCTCGAGAGATGCCAAATGAAATAAATAAATAAAACAGGACAAACTAGCTAGAAAATGAATGCAACTAAACTAACTACCAAACGAAAAATGTAGAAAAGAAAAGTCTTCGGTGTCAAGACGCCCTAACAAAACTACACTAACTACAATATAACAAAAACTTACAGGGTGTGGCACTCTCCTAAACTAGTGTGTCTAATACAATTCAAAATTGTCCTACGTGGTGCGCAATGTATGTCGCGCGACTTACTAACCTGCTCCCTCCTTCCCAGCCTCACATGCACCGTGATGACTGAACAAGGATGAACAGTAAAACAAACAAAAAACACTTCACAACCACTATGACAATTGATTAATGCAAACGATAGACACACAGAAAACAACAGCGAGCCAAACAAATGCAAATGTCAAAGTGAGCCAAAAAGCTGGGGCAAATATGATAAGCAATAAGCAAATATCAAAAGTGAAGATGTAAGTGCTTTACGGGATTATAGTCTGTTCCTAAGAAGCTGTTGTAACTCCATGGAAGATATTCAGTATTTTCATGAGTTGGATACGCCCTCTAATATGTTTACTGTAGTGAAGAAACTACCATACAAATAGAGGGAAAAATGGAAATCTGAAGTCTGTGAATTGCAGGAAGCTGTCAATCAGCAGCCATATCACCCTGTAGCCCAAGAATGGTTGCCCACTGAAGCTAAGCAGGGCTGAGCCTGGTTAGTACATGGATGGGAGACCTCCTGGGAAAACCAGGTTGCTGCTGGAAGAGGTGTTAGTGAGGCCAGCAGGGGGTGCTCACCCTGTGGTCTGTGTGGGTCCTAATGCCCCAGTATAGTGACGGGGACACTATACTGCCAAAAGAGCACCGTCCTTCGAATGAGACGTTAAACCGAGGTCCTGACTCTCTGTGGTCATTAAAAATCCCAGGATGTCCTTCGAAAAAGAGTAGGTGTAACCCCGGCATCCTGGCCGAAAAATTTGCCCCTTGGCCTCTGTCTATCATGGCCCCCTAATCATCCCCATATACTGATTGGCTTCATTGCTCTGTCTCCTCTCCACCAGTAAGCTGGTGTGTGGTGGGCGTTCTGGCGCAATATGGCTGCCATCGCATCATCCAAGTGGATGCTGCACATTGGTGGTGGTTGAGGAGATTCCCCCCTCTATGTAAAGCGCTTTGAGGGCTCAGAAAAAGCACTATATAAATGTAACGAATTAATTATTATTATAATCAAAGAGCTACCTTTAGCGACATTGGTAACTTTGTTGAAAGACAAGTAAAAATAATGACTGATCCAGTTTTCAGAGACATACAGGATGGTCCAGCATTAACAGGAGGTAAATTGTTGAACAAAGACAAGTCTCAGTCTTATCTTAAATCTAAAAGAAGCAGTTTGCTACTACCGTCACAGCAATGGAAAATAAATCAGAAATTGGAACCAACAAAAAGGAAATTGTTTCACCCACCAACAAGAGCTGTTTGTTTTGTAGATGTGGACATGTTCTAGAATTGTGCCCTCTATTGGAAAAGAGGGGTCATGGTGAGAAGATTGCATTCTTAAAAGAAAATGGCGTTTGGTTTGGCTGTATGTGCACAGGGCACATCAGTAAAGATTGTACAAATTGCCTTTCGTGTCAAGTGTGTAATCTTAAGCACCCAAGTATACATCACATCTACCCAAGAGAAAAGGAGACAGATTTAAAACCTGTCAGGAGACAAACGGACGCTGTAATGAGCAGTGCTCTGCAATCTGTTGAGTCCAGTGGATTTATTGGGGCTGGTGAATTTGAATGTAAACTTTCCATAGTTCCTGTGCAAGTGAAATCTAAAGGAAATAAATCTGTGATTACTTACGCTTTTCTGGATCAAGGTAGCACTGCAGTATTTTGTACACCTAAACTGATGTACAGACTTGGTCTTTCGGTTAGACTAATATTCTCTTGCGTACTATGGGACAGGAGAAAGTCGTAACTACCCATGTCGTTTCTGGATTAGAGGTGGCTGGTTTGAATAAAGATGCATTTTGGGAGTTGCCTGATGCCTATACACAAAATACTATGCCTGTGCATAGTGGAAACATCCCAAGACAAAGGATGTGCAGGGATGGCCACATCTGAAGCATGTGACTTTACCTGAAATTGACTCTGAGGTTGAACTGCTTATAGGAATCAATGCCCCAAGGGTTATGGAGCCAATTCAAGTGATCTGCAGTGTCAATAATGGACCATATGCAATTCAAACCAGTTTGGGATGGACAGTAAATGGTCCACTAAGAGGAGATGGTGGTGACCAGTCTACCTGTGGGTAATCTGATGTTACAGTTAACAGGATTTCAGTTTCAAACTTGGGAGAGCTTTGGCAACAATAACTCAAGGTTGACTTTCCTGAGTGTAACAAAAACGAACAATTTGGGTTTTCAAGAGAAGATCACAAATTCATTGAGATGGTAACAGACTCATTAAAGCTTTTAGATGGTCATTATTCTATTGGCTTACCTTTGAGGAAGAAAAATGTTGTACGCCAGACAACAGGACAATTGCTGAACAGCGTGCTCTGAACCTAAAGAAAAGGATGAAAAAGGACGTTTTACTTCATTCTGAATATTCTGTTTTCATGAAAGACCTAATTTCTAAAGGTTATGCAGAGAGAGTGCCAACTGAGGAATTAGGACATAGTGACGGTACATACCCCATCACGGTGTCCATCACCCACGAAAAGGAAAGCTTTGGGTTGTATTTGATTGTGGTGCTTCATTTCGAGGGATATCTTTGAATACCGAACTGTTACAGGGTCCAGACCTCACCAATTCACTGATTGGAGTAATAACCAGATTCAGGAAGGAATGAGTTGTGATCACAGCAGATATCAAAGCTATGTTTCATCAGGTAAGGGTACCAAAAGATGATGCAGATATGCTGAGATTTCTTTGGTGGCCTGATGGTGACCTTACTCGAAACATGGTTAAGCATCGTATGGTTGTGCATCTCTTTGGAGCTACTTCATCACCCAGTTGTGCAAATTTTGCCCTCAGAAGGTGTGCTGAAGATAACAAAGACTTCAGCAAGGAAGTAATTGATGCAATTTTGCATTGTTTTTATGTGGATGAAAACAGAAAAAGGCTCTTTCTCTGTATCATGATCTTGTTGCATGGACGAAAACCAACAAAGACAACATTTAAAAGAGGAAATGGAGAAAATCAAGGCACAATGTGGCAGAAGTAAGCTTTCTGTGGCAGAGCTAAAGAAAGCTGAATTAGAGGTAATTCGTTACTGCCAAAGAAAAAGATACTCTGATGAACTCTCAAGCTTGCAAAAGGGAAAAAATGTGAAAAAGAACAGTCACATTTATAAGCTCAATCCTATCCTTGAAGAGAGTGTTTTAAGAGTTGGCGGACATTTGAGTAGGGCGGTTATGCCTGAAGAGACAAAACATCCCGCTATACTTGCTAAGGATTTTCACATCCCAGACATCATTCTTAAACATATACATCAAGAGGTGGGTCATGGTGGTCGAAACTATATGCTATCAAGGTTGCATCAGAGGTACTGGATACCTGGTGCCAGTGTAGCCATAAGGAAGATATTGTCCAAGTGTGTGATCCGCAAGCGTTTGCAAGCAGCTATTCAAACCTACCTCTGAATAGAGTTTCTCCAGATAAACCTCCATTTACGTACGTCGGAGTTGACTGCTTTGGACCCTTTGAAATTAAGAGCAGAAGTATTGTGAAGAGATACAGGGTTATCTTCACATGCCTAGCCATTTGTGCTATTCATATCGAAGTGGTACAATTATTGGATACTGATTCCTTTATTAATGCACTGCGAAGATTAATTGCAAGACGTGGACAAGTTTTGGAAATGCAGTCTGACAATGGTACAAATTTTCTTGTAGTGGAACGTGAAAATGAACACAAGCTGTTGAATGCTGGAACTAGGGCTGCACGATTAATCGCAATTTCCATGTAATCGCACTTAAATCGAGATCGCTTATCGCGATTTTAAAATCGCAAAGGCTGCGATTATTTTTTATGCGCAGTTTGTCATTGATGTACGGCTCTGTAAACGCTGCTCCATCTGAAAGCACTGTGAGTTTGAGTCACTTATAACGTGCATTTGAAAAAAACAACACGAGTCAAATATCTTTCCAAACACGAGAATCATTTATGAACCTCGTTTTAATAACATGCAACATTTAATAACATGCATTTACTCCAAACTCACTTCATAAGGACAGTTGAGCTCCTCCTTCTGCGAGATGATGAGCTTCTGACACAGAATAAGGCAGTCGTGCATTTGTACGTCATGTTTAATCAAAGCGTTTCAATCTTCTGACTATTCAGCTACAGCGACAGGGATTTCCTGTAATGATGCGCCGTTATTGTACTTCTGCGGCGGGGCATATTTAGCGTGTTTGCGTGCGAGCGCCCTCTGGTGTTCAATTGGGGCAGTGTTTACTACCGATCAGCCGCACTCCACTGACAAGCTGCGCTTAAAATAATCGCAGCCTTTGCCAAATCGCGTGCGGTTTTATTGCGATTAATCGTGCAGCCCTAGCTGGAACCAATCTCAGATCAACAACGTGCTCCTGCAGAAGGGAATAAAGTGGATTTTTAATCCCCCAACTGGTTCACATCACGGAGGCGTATGGGTAAGAATGATTAGGTCTGTAAGAAAAGTACTTAACGCCACCTTAAGAACACAAAACCTAGATGAAGAAGGCCTTCATACAGTTCTATGTGAAGCTGAAGCAATTATTAATGGACGTCCTATTACTAAGGAATCTACTGACATCAATGATTTGGAAGCACTGACACCCAATCATTTGCTACTGTTAAAGACTACCCCATCATTGCCACCAGGGATCTTTCAAAAGGAGGATATATATATATATATATATATATATATATATATATATATATAGTGTTTCCCCTAGGTTTACGGGGGGGGGGGGGTTGGTTTGGTGAAAATTGACACAGACGCTATCTATCTATCTCTATCTATCTATCTATCTGTCACATAGTTGACAGGGAGGGTAATGGTTTGTAAAAGTTAAAAAATGTTAACATAAGATATCTCTTTAAAAAAATAAATAAACATATTTAAATCTTTTTAAAATTGACTTTTGCAAATAACCTTTGTTAAATGTATAGAAGTATTTGTTAATATTAATGGACCAGAGCTTAAATAGTTTTATTTTTTAACTAACAACTAAAAAAAGATTTATAAATACGAACCAATATATATATAAATTTTAAATGGGCTTTTTTTATGAGAAGTTTTTATTTCTATGATGCATTTATTGGAGAGAATAATCCTGTCAGACGCACCACTGCTGTGAACGCGCGTTCACGTAAACACAATTTAAACAATGTATTATTCAATACATTACTTCTATATAATTATATATTAAGTTGCTCAAGCAAGTGGTAAAATATTTAACCATGTACTTATATTAAAATCTTTTGTATTTAAATTTTAATACAATAAATCTTGCATGTCACAAAGAACTTGTTTTTCCACCTCCACGAATAAGACGAGTGTTGTTCATTATGTCGCCTTGTTGAGGTAAATTGTAGTTTTCCTTGCTTTAACTCAGTCTTAAAGTGAAAAAAGTAGTAATTAATTAAATAAATTTATGGTGAGATTACTACATTTTATTTAATTAATCGCACTTATGGTGAAATGACTACATTTTCAGGTCAATCGGTGGTGTTCATTTTGACCACGTCCACGAAACATGCGCTGTCACTTTAATTCAGCGTTTGCAGCACAGCAGAAATAGACTCGATGCAGAAACGATCTCTGCACTGCTGTATACGCACCGCAACTGGAACAGATCGATCATCGACGGACTGCATCCTCGTGCAGTGTGAAAGCTCTGTTAACATGGGTACGGAAAAAAAATACTCACCGCAAACGAAATATATGTGAAACGGGCGTTAGACTTGGAGCAGGAGAGCTACTCCGGCTGCTACTCGAGAGCGAGTGTTGCCATCTTCAGTTCAGCGACACATTTCCAGCCGCGCGCTCTCTGTCCGCTAGTGCTCAACTGTATGTGACGCAAGTGTTTGTTTGTGTGTGAGTGTGCACACTCATTGGGATAATTGTAAACACAGACAGAAAAGACATGCCATCGTGGAAATAAGATAAATAACATATTACTTAAGGGCCATTTAGGTTTTTTTTATAAAATAACAAATTGTAATCTGTCGCTATAAAGAAAATCAAATCAAATTTACTTGACCTCCAAGGGGGGCGGGGGGAGCCGTTAGGAGGGCGGGGCGCCCCCCTTATATAATGGTAGGGGAAACACTGATATATATATATATATATATATATATATATATATATATAAGACCTGTTCTGGAAACGATGGACAAAGGAGTACTTGTCTCAATTGCAAGAGCGGCAAAAATGGTCAACTCCATCTCGCAACTTCGTTCCAGGTGATATTGTGCTTTTAGTTGATGACTCAGCACCACGTAATTCATGGATAACTGGAAAAGTGATTCAGACATTTCCAGATAATCAAGGCTTTGTTCGTCAAGTGCGACATAAGACCTAGACAAACTGTTTGATTAGACCAGTGACAAAAATCTGCCTTTTGCAAGAGGTGGATATTTGACATTTTCCTTGAAAGGAAATTTCTTTTTAACACAGACATGGACTTATTACACATATCACATTGACACACCACATATTTCTCACTTCACATCTACTGACACTGTGTTATGGACTTTACAAGGACTCAGTACTGAATTATTGATGTATTGTAAATGTGCAAACATTTATGATTGTTGTAAAGTGTGTGTATATATGTAAGCGCATGTATGTTTTTTGTATTTTTTTTGTATTTTGAGATCTTGTATTTATAAATGTCTCCTATGTGTATTTAATATAATTATTGATTTATAATAATTAGGGTCTGGTATGTAGGAGCCATGTAATTGGAAAGTCATGTGACCAACTGATAATGGGAGTGTCATTAATTAATTGGGTTAAAACACCTGGGCTGCGTTCAGCCCCGACAAAACGTTGCACAACGTTTTTTAAACAGAAACGGTGATGCGTTGAACACACTGTTCTGATGATCAAAAAGCACACGGACCATTTTAATCCGTGTATCATTCGTTCAGTCGTTTTTTTATTTAATATTGAAAGTAGAAAAATGAGAAAACAGTTCCTTTTTCGATTTGAATTTTTTCCAAAAAAACGAAAAACAAGAATTCAGCTTGATTTTTCGTTTTTCGTTCTGAGGTAGAAAAATGTATAAACAGCTGGAATATTCGAATTTTACACGTGGGCGGGAATGAAACGCCCCTTTCCTTTGATTTGTCAGCCGAAGATCAAACTGTCCCGTCATCTGGGCTGCGTTCAGCCCCGACAAAACGTTGCACAGCGTTTTTTAAACAGAAACGGTGATGCGTTGAACACACTGTTCTGATGAAGCAAGAGTTGCAACTATGGCAGCTGAGAAGGCCATTCTTTGTGTTCTTTGTGAAGAATTTTCTGAGCCTGATGAAGTCGGTATAAATATGTGTTTAATACTACAAAATATGCCCGATGTTACAGTTACTGCACTTGCCGCCCAGAACAAAAGAGAACATCCCAATCGAGTGAAGGGATTGCTGAAACTGAAATGGAAGCACACATCTTACCTAATTCAGACTAAAACACATCTATTTAGCCTCACATACTGACTTTATTTGTAGGTCATACTGTTTTAATACCCTGTATTTTCTTTCTCATTTTTAGGAAAAGCACTTAATTACTAGGCCTGTCACGATAACAAATTTTGCTGGACGATAAATTGTCCAAGAAATTATCGCGATAAACGATAATATTGTCGTTCTGAGACCATTTTAATTTAATATAATTATAATGGCATAATAATGCAGGTACACCTTTTCAACGATCTATAAACTTTTATTTCTGAAGAATATTAAACATTGAAAACGGAAAACATTTTAAATATCCAAAAAAATGAACAAAACAACCAAAAACAATAAAAGCAATGGACTCTTAGTGTCTGTTAACAAAATAAATGTCTGTTAATAAATAAAATTGATGTAAACAAAATTGCACTTCAAAAAATATTAACAGGTTACTCCTGTTACTTTGTCCTCCTGTTACTTTGTCAAGTGATTGTGTACTGTAGGGAAGACGGAGACGCGCTTTATTGCGTGTATATGCTACGCACTGAAAATACTTGGTTAGGATTAGGGTTGAGGAGTTTGTGCGTATTACACGCTATAAAGAGCGTATCATATGCACGCGAAAACAATTTTTGGCGTATAAATGGCACGAGAAATAACATTCGTGGTATAGATACGCATTTTCATGTGATCGGGCTCGCTGTCGCAACTCACAACTAGCGTTTTCTCTCTCTCCCGGCAGTCGCCGCAAGCAGTCCCGCCGGCGATTTCCCACACAAAGACCATGTGACTGACAAGCGCCGCGGCGCCGCCTCCCCACACAAAGACCATGCAACTGACAAGAGAGTTCACTCCTATACGCTAAAGAACCGAGAGTGGTCATCCAGTCTCTTTGGTAGAGACTGAGAGAGAGAGACGAGGAAAACAAACAAGCATGCAAATGGAATTATCGCGGCCGGAAAAATTATCGAGCTCATTTTTTTTTATCGTGCGATTAATTGACTTATCGACTATCGCGACAGGCCTATTAATTACCATTGTTTATTTCTATACCAATACACTTGCAATGAAGCTAAAAATATAAACAACTACATCATTATGTTGATATCCTATATTTTTTACAATAAAACTTTCGTCAAACTATCCTCAGTTGTTGTGTATACCGAGCTGCATCGAACACATGTAAATTACTTTCCTTGAACCCATTGTGCGAGTTCACTTTAATACCGCGTGCTTTATATACATGTTGCTGCTGATTGGACTGCAGTTCTGACACACCCACCAAACAAGAGAAAACGTATCTCAAACCCCGTTGCACACCGGTGCACGCCGTTTCCAGGAAACATGACGTCCAACCCGGAAACCGTAGCAAAACGTTGCGCACCGTTTTGAACTTGAACATGCCCCTGTTGTGTGTGTGTGTGTGTGTGTGTGTGTGTGTGTGTGTGTGTTCACATGGAAGAATGGGGTGAGTGCTGGAGCACATATTTTGTTGACCGTGCAAACCTAGCCTAAACAAAATAAAAAAATGAAAGCTTTAAGGATAAACGTGTCACATTAGTTATTCCTGCACTAAGCTCCTTAGCGGTTTTTGGATTGTTTTTATGTGCGGCTACATTTACTGATTATTCCTAAATGTTGAATGTTGAAAATGACTAGAATTCTGGTAACGTTGTTGCAAATTGGGAACCAGATATAAAATAAATGTAAAATAAAACAGTTAAAATAGTATTTAGTTTGACCTGATGTTGACAATCAATAGAAACATTTCTCAAACCTCCCTTTACTGACCATTTGTTGAAGAAAAACCCCAGAACTTTCCGTACCATTTCACAGTTTAACTGTTTATCTAAAAGTGATGAAGTGCTTGAATGTTTCTAACATGAATGTTCTTCAGCATCATGAATGAATGAAGAATAAACACCAACCTCTTTGTTCTTCAGGATCTTCAGTGTGTTTCATTCTGCAGGGTTCTGGATCACTCATGTTCTCACTGTCCTCTTTAATAAACTCAGTCTTTGCAGATTTCAGCTCTTCCTGATGCTCTGATGCTCGTCTTCACTTGTAGCTGATGGGAATTTACAGCATTTATTGGAGAATTGCAGTGGGAGGAGCTTCACTGATGATGTGACTGATGTGGGAGGAGCTTCACTGATGATGTGATTACAGTGGGAGGAGCTGATCTGCCTAAATGAAAAATATAAATGGCTAAATTTGTTTTTATAATAAATGACACTTCTAAGCCTTTGTCTGTCTATCTATCTATTCATTGTACTGTAACTGATGCCAATCATTAATTATTTGCATTACTAATCCTAACATTATTCTGCTTCTTCATTAAAATACAGTTATCTATGAAATAAAGAAACAAATAGCCTATAAATAATTTAAATTCTTCTTAATAAACCACCTCATCTAAATAACTACAGCAGCATAATGTCAATATCTAAAATATATTTTGATTTTCTAGTAACTAGATTTATTGCACTAATGTTATTCAAAACGACATGATCCTAAATAAGTCATCATAAGCTCAATGTGAAGTATTTAGCCGTATCTGTTCCCGTATTTTAACAACGTAAATCACATTTGATCTGCCAAAAATGTCAAAAAGTAGAAATAAAACGGCAGCAGCAAAACTTTGTCTTGACATTCAGTAACAGTTCTCACACAAACATCGAGACAATCACACAAACGAACACAAAATCGCTCAGGTCTGAATGAACTCAACATATTCTCCTCATGCTCGCTGCTGCTGCTCTAAATGTTTATTTCAGTAGGAAGACGCCAGAAAAGACGCACAAGTATCGCTGTGATCGATGAAAACAATACACAAATGAGTCTGCATGTCGCTTTATCAAACTGTATAGTGTGTGATGGAGTGTAAATATGTGAAATACCGCGAGCTGCTCTCCTCACCTCAGAAGACTCGACGCTGAAACTCTTCTTCTTCTCCTTCTTCTTTATTGGCGGCTCGAATTAGCGCC
This sequence comes from Rutilus rutilus, assembly GCF_951802725.1. Lineage (NCBI taxonomy): Eukaryota > Metazoa > Chordata > Actinopteri > Cypriniformes > Leuciscidae > Rutilus > Rutilus rutilus. Next base: position 16,915,992 of record NC_140209.1, on the reverse strand, counting down.
ATCTATAGGCCTATGTCACGAAAAAATTGAAGACCGGAAGTACGTCTTTTAGTAGGGATACGGCTCTTCCGGTTAGCTTTTTACAATGGCGGAGTCCGATAGATATAGCTGGACCAAATCTCTCCGCAACCTGCCTGAAGTCACATATGACGATGTGGTTCGGATGGTAAATGAAAACTTTCAAGTGGAAAAGCGTGAAAGCTGAGGAATGGCTGTCTACGTCCTGACGCAGAGCAACCCGGTACACTACAACAACAGCGGCGGGCTGTTCGTCAGTAAGGTAAACGTTTCTATGGTAACAGGGAGTTGGACCAATCAGCAGACGTTGCTGCTACGCTTAGGATTGTGGGTAGTGTAGTTTTTTTTTCATAAGATCGCGGATAAAACATGTTTTTCTTAAAACAGGGTTGATTTCATACGAACTTATAGCTTCTACAGGAGCAAAAACATTCGTTTCACAACCTCATAGCTCGTGGTCAGTCTACCTCGGATGGTTTAGACATTATGGCTGATAATCTAAATCCTTATGGAGAAATACTGTTGACCGGAAGTTCTGAATCCCTACTCCGCGTTCCGGAAGCAGGAAGTGTGACATAGGCCTATTGTGGGTTTTGGATCAGAGGCTAACTCCTTTTTTGAGATGGGTCTGTCTGCGGACCTGCGGAATGCAAAAGAGGGGCGTAACTTGAAGTTGTCCAAATCACACAGAACCACACGATATATCAAATTCAAAACGAGATGTTGTCGGCAAGATGCATAGGCAAGATGCCAGCTCGTATAGAGACATTTAGTAGTGTCGTAAGTTTACCACATTATTAGATTACCCTTTGACTTTATGAATACACATAAATGACAGCTTAATGATTTTTGAATATTTTTTGTGCATTTATTTAAAGACAGCATAAACCATTTTTTTTTTTTGTTGCGTAACTGGTGTTACCTTACTACCTTGCCAATATATTAAAGGTTTTTATGAAATATTATTTCATTTTTTTTAGCACATGTAGTCAGAGTTACAGAAAAATGATAATAATGCAACAAATAAGGAGATTGTTTTATTTATTTTAATCAGGTTTGTTAAAAGTATGTTGAATGATGTTAGTTCATTATTTGCTATAATGATGAAAGTATTTGAAAACCAGTTAAAATCAAGTAATGATGCAATCCTTTAAATCTTAACTTTTGAGTGAATGCAGAATTAAATGGATGTAAAATTATTATCATGTCACATGTGATATTTTATTTAATGTGACAGAAAAAAAAGACAGTAACACCAGTGACACACAATGAATCACCAGTGGTGGCATGCGATCTGCGTTGTCTTCATTTGAACAAGAAAGTCCAAATGATGTATTACAATACACTAGTTGACCCAAATCGTCCAGGGACTTTTGTGGATAATTGCAATGACATACATAAGACCAAAGATCATTATTCTTCAATAATAATAATAATAATAATAATAATAATATAATCCTAATAATAAGAAGAATTATTCTTCAACTATAATTAAGTTGATGATACTTAATTGTTACATTTGGCATTCAATCTAAATGAATAGCTTTAAATAAAGTTCATCTATAAATGGGAGTCAGTATGACAGTAACACCAGTGACAATTTTCATGAAAAATTCATGTTGTCAATCATGGTATACTAACTAAATTAAGTAGTTTAATCCATTTGTATTCTAGATTTTTACAATTCCCTAACAATAAAGTAGGTCATACCAGTGAGTTCAACTAAAAGCTTCATATGAAATCATGAGATAAATGAGAAAATGTCTGATAACTGAAAAGAGACAGTGGATCTACCATGGGCTTTTCTTCATATTCAGGAAATTGGAAGAAGGAAATCAAGTGATGTCATCAGTGTGATTTTTATTTCAAAATAAGAGCTTTTTTTGTTAAACGGTAACACCAGTGACACAAGTCCAGGGGACCACTATACTTTCATTATAAATTTTCTAATATTTATTCTGCATTTTGTTTTGTTTTTATGTCATTTACATAATAGTTTTAACATAATAGTTTTACATAATAGTTCTACGTCACAATGCTTCCATCTCCATGAACGCGCGTCGACCGCCACCGGAAGCCAGTTATTTTCGTTTATAAAGTTTTAAATATGTTAATTTTTACGACAAAACGGCACGGATTACCCTCGGAAGGCCTTCGTTTATCCCCCCTGAAGCCGGATGGATTACTTTTGTGAAGGATGCATGCACATTTTCGGTCTTGAAGCAGCTGGACCCCATTGCTTCACATTATAACCACTGAAAGATCTAAGACATTTTCTAAAATAACTGAAAATGTGTTCGTCTGAAAAAAGATTGACATATGCATCTCGAACGGCTTGAGGGTGAGTATAATTTTTGGGCGAACTATCCCTTTAATATTTACATTTCATATTTGACTGTTTTTTCGGATGATCATGTGACTTCAGCTCAGAAATATTTTACTTGCTTTGTTATGAATTTAATTTATCTTCTTGCCAAATAAATGTAAGTTTACTATTAACAAACCATTTTTTTTCTGTGTTTTTGAAAGAATTTAAAATACATCTTACTACAATTATGCCAACATCTTCAGTAGCCTACATATGAAAGCAAGTATTTGTAAGAATTGTAATATGTACAATGTAATTGATGTATATTTTATTTTCTTACCCTCGTGTTCTTTCTCTCTATCTTCTTTTTTGTCTTTTTTTTCAGTTTTCAGCTAATCACCCTTAACTCTTATTTTCTCATTTGTATTCTGATGACATTGAACACATTGTTACATTTTGTATACAAAGCTGTATATCATAATTATGTAATCTCTGTACTTTTTGAAATTAAAAAAGTGCTTGCTTCCTCGTTATCATGCATCACATGAAAAAAAATAAAATACTAAAATGAGTCTCTGATCCAAAACCCACAACAGATGGCGCTAATTCGAGCCGCCAATAAAGAAGAAGAAGAAGAAGAAGAAGGCTGAGTCCCAATTCGCCTACTTATACTACGACCTAAAAGTATGTACTTTTTTTGTGAGGAAAAAGTACATACTTTTGAGTGTGTAGCAAAAGAGTATGCACGTTCTGGGACATACTTCGATGACGTCATATGCAACGTGAACGAGAACGTGCCCAGATAGCACACGACTATTTGATGTGAAACTTACATCTGGAAGACGTATTTTAAAGAGTGTTTGCTCATCTGCAATACGTCTATAAGACGTTTCCTGTCAGATGTCAAATAGACGTTTAGAAGATGTCAGTTTAACATACATTCTAAATCATTCTAAATCATTACATCTTAAAGACATCTTCTAAACGTCTATTTGACATCTGACAGGAAACGTCCTATAGACGTATTGCAGATGAGCAAACACTCTTTAAAATACGTCTGAATCCCCGCGTCAATCCTTTGGGCATATCGCTTCAAAAACAAAACTCAGCCACTGCATCTTCAACGGTTCGGATTTAGGAACATCCAAATGACTGCTGTGTTCCTTATTACACCGAAGAACTCAACACCACAATCGCAGACGCCATTCTGCTCCAGTGAGGGTATCAACAGTGACGCGCGAACTATGATGACAGACAGCTCGCTCACGAGCGAGGGCGGGTCTGTGTTGAAGCTGCTGTCAATCACCCATCGTGGGAGGAGCGTCGATTTAGTGACGTCACAAAATCGAACGGCTTGATTTCAGAGAGGGTCAAACCAGAGACAATTTATATAAGAGACATGCCACTTCCTCAATCCTCAATAGAACTATATAAGGAAAACCCGTAAGGGCAAAGATGGCGGTTGTATGAACATGTCCCGCCCCTCCCGCTGGAAAGCCAATCATCTGCTTTTAACAGTCAAGCCGCAAAACATTTAAACCTATCGTCTGGTTCCACTGACGCATGCGCACAGTTGAGGTTTTGCGACAGCGGAGACGATTTGGGGACAGCGAGTTGTTGTGTGTGCAAGATTAGTGACAGGGCGCATATTTAACTGAAAGTACCATCTGGAAAGGACAAGCAGAGAGGGAGAGCCCCGGTCGCGCGCGCGCACTTGCTCTCTCTCCCGCACAAATTACTCTCTAAATAAACGAAAAAACCTATCCAGTGATGTAATGTTTTCTGTGTTGACACTAACCTTGTGGGATGTCCATGTCCTAACTGCTGGGATAATCACACAACCGTATGACACGTCCAATTCGCGAACTAATGATTCATTTGAACCGATTCATTTTAATGAATAGTTAAAACAACTGCGATTTTTATCATATTTTACTGCTGTTTCTATACATGCAGTTTTTATGTCCCAGTGACCAGTGAAAGTGCAGTTCTGACTCTCTGCCCATTCATTTAGATAGGAGCCTGGTCTTGTTAGTCCGAAATAGCTGCCCGGAGGCATTGTCAAGATGGCAGCCGAGTGGCACGACTTGCCTAAAAGGACTTTGGTCAAACATATAAGGAGATTAAAAAAAAACACTGGATGGATTTTTATCATTTTATGATGGTTGTGTCTTGTATCTCATTCGAAATTGATAATGCACTACATCTTGTCATTAGTATATCAGTTAAAGGGTTAGTTCACCCTAAAATGAAAATTCTGTCAGTAATTACTCATCCTCATATTGTAATTACTCATCCTCATGTTATTCCGACCCCATAAGACTTTCGTTCTTCTTCAGAACACAAATTAAGATATTTTTGATGAAATCAAAGTGTAACAGCGCAGCGCTTCTGTGTTGTACATCACACTCATCACACTCATGACCAGCGTCGGCCAATAGTGATCGTACGTGCTGACGTACAAACCAGAAGCACTGCGCTGTTACACTACGTGAACTCAGAGGCTCACACAGACAAAAATGAATAGTTGAATAAAAGTAGTTATTTTTGTTGTTTTTTGCGCACAAAAAGTATTCTCGTTGCTTGATAAACTTATAGTTGAGCCACTGTAGTCACTTTAAACATTGTCTTTACTAACTTTCTGGGGCGGCAAGTTTCAATAAACGATTTCAACGATTCTTGCCTTTGCCACTGGAGCCAGTACTGTTCCACCAGTGGCAAAGGCAAGAATCGTTTCCAGCATCAGTATTCCTTCTTGATCTAGAGAAAAGCAACACATCAGAAATCAGATTTTGAAAAACTGCATGCATCGCTAATATTTAAGGGTTAGTTCACCTAAAAACGAAAATTCTGTCAGTAATTACTCACCCTCATGTTGTTCCAACCCTGTAAGACTTTCGTTCATCTTCGGAACACAAATTAAGATATTTTTGATTAAATCTGAGAGCTGGATCACTCCTTCATAGGCTTCTGTTATTGAAACTTGCCGCCCCGGAAAGTTAGTAAAGACAATACGGACATTGTGGTGAGAAAGGCAAGACAGCGCCTTTATCACCTTAGACAGCTTAGGAGATTCAAGGTCTCCAAACAGATCCTGACTTCCTTCTACTTTGCTGCTGTACAGAGTATATTGACTGGAGCTATATCTGTTTGGTACGGTAGCAGCTCCTGTAGGGACCGGCGAGCCCTGCAGAGGGTGGTGAAGACCGCTGAGCAGATCATGGGTACCACACTTCCCCCTCTGCAGGACTTATACACCACACGCTGTATTAACAGGGCCAGAAGGATTATTAAGGATCTCCATCACCCCTGCAACAAACTGTTTGTAACCCTCAGGTCAGGCAGACGCCTGCGCTGCCACAAAACACGTACAGAGAGGATGAGGAACAGTTTTTTTCCTGCGGCAATCAGAGCACTGAACTCTGCATTTTGAACTTTTTAAATTTTTAATACACTCAACACTTTGAAACAGCCATTGAATTTTAACATTTGTACATCTGATTGTCGATTTAGTTTTAACTTATATTATAATAACATGTATGTATGTAAACTTCTGCTAAAAACCGTACTTTATTGTATTTATTGTTTCTATTGTATTTTATTTATTTTTTTAGTTACATTGTATTTATTTTTATTACAATTAAGCACAGAAGTACAGGGCGTGTCACAAAAACATTTCATTGCGCATCTTGTATGAGTATGTGACAAATAAAACCTTTGAACCTTGAACCAATAGGCTTCTCTCCACAACCTTCAATTGAATTTCTTCACCAAGAGCATGATGCAGAAATGAACTCTAAACTGCCCATTGCAAACACCTGCATCAATTGTTTAAAGTTGCCACTGAACACCACCTACAGAGACTTTCAGGAAAACATGGACTTTGCATTGGGCAATACCCATGGTTTTGGCATAAAATAACTTATGGATAGGCCTCCATCTCAGTTTTATGTTTTAAAGGGATACTCCACTTTAACCCTTTCACACATAGTGGTCACTACAGTGGACAGCTACACTGTTAGACCTTACCGGGTTTTTTTACAGTAAAATACTGGCAACACTGTTGCCAGTAAAATACTGTTAATTGTACAGTTCTTTACTGTAGTCTAGTTTGTTTCTGTAAAAATGCACTAAATTCTAGTTCAAGTTAACTAATTACACTTGCAGAAACCAACTGCCTTAAATTGACCAACTGTCATTTAAATGTATTAACTAAAATTTATAATGCATTAATAATGTGAGCAAAGTATTACTGTGCACTTCTTTCATTTGAGACCACTAAAAAACTATTGTACTTAAAAAGATTTCCACTGGACCAGCAACTACACAGTCACTGTCTGTTAAATAAAGCAACATGCAGCGTATCATCAATGTTTGTAGATCTTCTCCTGGACTGAAGCACAGGCTCTACCCTTCAGCACAATGGTGACCCAAAATATTTTTTTTACAGTAAACTACTGGCAACAGTGTTGCCAGTATAAACCTGTTTCATAACTTACAGTTTATTACTGTTAAAATACATTTTGTGGGTGTGACTTTTTATCTTAAACTGTTAACCCTTTCAACACCACAGGAAAATCCACACTACAACGAGTAAAAGTAACATTGAGACAGTGTTGCAGTGAGATAATTAAGTGAATATGTAAGTGATTGTTGAGCATTAGTGATGAACACCTGCTGTTAACAAGCAGAATCACTGAAGGAAAGAGAAACACAAGAACAGAAAATAGAGAAACACAAGAACTACAACTGACTTCCAGCCATTACACATTATTGCACTTATTATTAACCAGTATGACTTTATTTCTGTCATACAGAAGTTGTTATTGAGATGTTTAATTGAAAATGTTTGTTTTACAACACAAATGTTTTTGTGTTACCATTATAGAGATCAGTGCTGGCTTTAGTTGGGATGCTGATGCTAAAACATTAGTTTTTTTTTTTTTGCTGCTTGAGCTGTGTTTTTGCAAGTCACACTTGTGCACACACACAGTTTATGAATGATTGCGGTTGGAATGCTTATGATGACAAAATCATCATATTGCCTGTTCATTCACTATGGAATTAATTCTTACTCATTCAGAGTTTAATCCTCAATCAAAAGTGTTACATTAGCACTACTGTGAAACCACCACAGCAATAAATTACTGACTCATTTTTTTTTAACACATCATCCATAAACCCCAAAAAAAAACAGAGCTACGGTGTGTTTTAGAAACACAGAGATATCACAATTTAGCACATTAATCTCAACAACGGTGGCAATATTTATTTTTTATTATTATTCATGCAGCAGTGCATGCTGGGAGTTTTATATTATCCTGGAACCCAGCATGCATTGCGACATGAAACTTTTCACCATTGTTGAGATTCTTATGCTGATTGTTGATATCTGTGTGTGTCTGAACCAAGCAGGAGTAAAATTAAATTGAATGCACTATATGATTATGATATTTTTCAGAAGACCTGATTACAGAAATATATTTCACAGATATATGCTAAATATGAAATACCCATAATCTCAATGAAAATATACAGGAAAAATCTGAAAATCAGATAGTCCAAGATGATTGTGACATCATCACAAAAGAATAAAAACACCTGATCATCTTTCTCTTTACTTTTTCTTGCCATAACAAATGTGTTTTATAAACCCGCTGTTACAGCAGTCAGAGAGAGATGAATGGTAAGAAGTCAAGGGACAAGAGACCAACTAAAGCAAATACTGATCTCCATTATGGTAACAAACTTTATTATTAACTAAATCTCTGTTAATTCTCAACAATAGCTTTTGTACATGTATGAAATAAATAATCGTAAACTGGTTTGTAAACTGGTTTCACACTCAGTGTTGCTGGAAGGCAGTTGTAGTTTTTGTGTTTCTCTTTTTTCTGTTCTTGTTTGTCTCTCTCCTTCAGTGATTCTGCTTTTCAGATGTTCATCAGTGTCTCAATTCACTCACTTCTTTTCATTCAAGTGGACTTTATTAGTGAACTAGGGAATAGTGTATGAGGATATAGGGTGTGATTGGGAAAACAGCCTCTGAGTGTCGACTTTGAGTGCTGTTAATTCACAGTATATTCCTGTAGGTTTTGTTTTCTACGGTGTATTACTGTTTTAATGGAACATGGTATGATATTGTCTGAATTTGGCCTTTTTTTACAGCAAGGGTTAACAGTGTATTAAAAAAGCATTTTCTTGAATTTGCACTGGTTTTTATGGCAAAGTTGCACATCAATCTCTTCATTGGACCCTGGTGCATCATCCTATAAATTGCAACCAAGTGGCAAGCTGTTGTGTTTCGATTTTTTTTCCCCTCCAAACCAAGATGACCAAGGGTCAGTCAGACATGCCAAGTTGCTCCGGAATATCCACCCCATTCCTTCTATTCTAGGAGACTCTGGTAGGTAAAAAAAATATTGCAGCATCAAGCAATATCTAATGAGTCATATCACAGTAAAATTTTCCAAGTTTTGATTTTAGATTGAGAGAAAACTCTGATTAATCAGATGTCCACTGTAGTGGACGTCATGCATGCAATGGCTATATTTCAGCTACAATTCATAATTATAATGTGAATATTGTTTTTGAAACTTAAAACTTAAAAACTTAATCTGCAGTGACTTTTTTTACTGTAAATAAATGTATTTGTATTATTAGAATGTAATTTTCATTAACATCGAAAAAAGTCATGTGATTACATAATGTATGACACTTGTAATGCATTACTTCACTTGTTAGATCAAAAAGTAATCTGATTACGTAATGCACGCTACTTGTAATGCATTTTTTTACTCATAACATAAAAAAGTAATCTGATTACGTAATGCACGCCACTTGTAATGCATTTTTTACTCATAACATAAAAAAGTAATCTGATTACGTAATGCACGCTACTTGTAATGCATTTTTTACTCATAACATAAAAAAGTTATCTGATTATGTAATGCATGTTACTTGTAATGCTTTTCCTTACTCATAACATCAAAAAATAATCTGATTATGTAATGTGCGTTATTGTAATACGTTTCTTTACTCATAACATCAAAAAGTAATCTGATTATGTAATGTGCGTTATTGTAATGCGTTTACTCATAACATCAAAAAGTAATCTGATTATGTAATGTGCGTTATTGTAATGCGTTTCCTTACTCATAACATCAAAAAGTAATCTGATTATGTAATGTGCGTTATTGTAATGCGTTTCCTTACTCATAACATCAAAAAGTAATCTGATTATGTAATGTGCGTTATTGTAATGCGTTTACTCATAACATCAAAAAGTAATCTGATTATGTAATGTGCGTTATTGTAATGCGTTTCCTTACTCATAACATCAAAAAGTAATCTGATTATGTAATGTGCGTTATTGTAATGCGTTTCTTTACTCATAACATCAAAAAGTAATCGTGGAGTAATCGAAAAAGAAAAACGTGGAGGTGTTTGGTATGTTTGGAAAAATTAATGCCTATCTTGTGTAGCTTTACCTAATAAAATTAGTTACTAAAATGGTTTGACAATCACAATACACTTATTGTGATGCAATTATTATTTTTTTTACAAAATATCCCTCATCTGACCACATCCAATGTTCACTGATGTGTTTCTGTCTTTTAGGCTGTGATAATAAGTACGGGTTGCACTTTGCTTTATGTAATAATTGCCAAATATTTTGATTTCAGATATGGGAAAAGCACTTAAGAAGACCACACGTTTCAGGAGCGTGAAGATTAAGGTGGTGAGGAAGACTATCGCTGGTCCTACAAAGGTTTCTTACCTTAGTCAAGGTCTTCCCCAGCCCAACTCCAAACAGACCCACCCTTCCGACCCTTCTATTACATCTCAACAGGCTGAACCTGATGATGCGACACCAAGCTGTTCTGAGAGTGCATACAGTAAGGCAAAGAAGAGAGAGCTTCATGCCTGGGATGCAGTCAAGGATGACATGCTTAAGGTGTCATTTGAATGTTCAGCACCAATCACTACCCAGTGTGTTGTCTGCCGAGAACATGCTGATTATACAGTAGGTGCATTGAGTGCAGCACCACTGCAGTGTTTTGTGAGGTTTGCCTGAAGAGGACTCACAGAAATTCACTGCATCTTCCTGAAAAGTGGAATGTAAGAACAATAGCATGCAGTCTTACATTGCTATTGCTATACTTGCATACAGACAGCAAATTCACAGTAATTTCAACAGATTCATTAGATACTTCAAATTGTTTTAGCACTATGCAGCATCAACTGTTAGCGTCACAAGTTTGTTGTTTTAAAAACATTAGAGCTATCAATTTTTCTTACAGAATGTCTACTATGAGCCATCCTCCCTGGGGTTATTCCTATATTTACCTGAAGGGCATGGCACCCATGCTGTGTACACAAGGGACATGAAGGTCATTGTCAGCACAGGTTTGTCATTTTACCTGATACAAAATCTTAATGTATTTCATTTTCTTGACAGGTTAAGGAATTCAATCCTATTACATGTCGAGTAATGATTTCCTATAAGGAATTAATCAAATTTGTGATACAATTTAGAAAAAAAAAATTGTTTGCTGATTCCAATAATTACAAACATTAAGTTATAGGTGACACACTCAAGTGATTTAGTCTATACTGATATGGTAGTCTCTATAGTAGTACTATGTTATGTTTTTATGTTATTTCTCTCTTTATATGCGTCAGGACGGCTCTGCACCATCACAGTCAATATGTGTGCGTGTGAACCAAAAACCTGCACTCTGCTAAGGGATGGGCTCAGGGCAGCAACAGCTGACAAGCCCCAGACAGCCTTCTCCATCCCTCTGCTAGAGCTTTTTGTTTGTCTGTCACTGGAGAGTCAGGTATCTGTTGAGGGTTTTTGCAACACCCTGCGCTGGAAAAATAACCTCACACTTGCAGAGGTAAGTCAGTTTGCAAAGGTCAGTTTGAAGTCTTGTCTGTCAAGTGAAAATTTCAGTTACTGTCATGGAAGAGTGATGAGTCCATATTGACGTGAAAATTACACCTTCTTCTGAGAAATGACACCTTCTTCCTTGATTGTACTACATCATTATCACAACTAAAAGGAAACATTTATGGAACCATCCAGGATTGTACTACATGCAAAAGTATTCTTGATATTTTCCTATAAAATAACAACTTCTGAGTAAACCACCATCACCAGATGTAAGTATACGAAACAGTAATGTTTTCCCTGACTGCTGCTTACATACCCTAGGTTAACACACTCTACAGAGCCCTTGTGGGAGAATCCATATCCCATTTTAGGCATCACCACTTCCGACAAAGAAGTTTGGTCGATATTTGCCCATTAGATGATGGAACCATATGCCCAGCATGTCCAAAGGTTGGTTCTAGTTCCATTGTGGTTCTTGTTTGATTAACCTAATGGCATAGAATTAAAGGGGGGGTGAAATGCTATTTCATGCATACTGAGTTTTTTACACTGTTAAAGAGTTGGATTCCCATGCTAAACATGGACAAAGTTTCAAAAATTTAATTGTACGTTTGAAGGAGTATTTCTGTGCCAAAAATTGTCCTTCCGGTTTGTCACAAGTTTCGGAAAGTTTTTTTCGAGTATGGGTCTGCGTGACGTCAGCTGGGGCGGAATTTCCTTATATGGGTCCTAAGGGCACTTCTCCATGAATAGCGCGGGCGCACGCGCACTCGTAGACCAGAGCGAGAGAGCGAAAGCAGTACTTCATCAAAGCGCTCTGCTCGGCTTTAGGAAAGTCAATGTCACCAAAGAAGTGGGTTTTTGGTTGCCAGGGCAAGACAACCCTGCACAGATTCCCAAAGATTCCCAGCGTTAAGGGACCAGTGGATGGAGTTTGTTTTTTCAGAGCATCAAGGGAGTTGTGCAAGACTGTTTGTTCCCTGCATTTCGACGATGATTGTTTTATAAACAAAGCCCAGATCGTCTAATGCTTAAGGATCGACCAGTCACAATGATAAAGGTTCGCGGCCGTGCGTTGGAACCGGGCGGTGAGTAAAACTGCTTCAAATGTCTCTGTGGGTTGTTAGCTCGGCGGGTAAGCACAGCTTTAGCTTCGCCCACACGGCCCGCCCCCAGCCGCTCGTTTTTTTTTCGGAAAGACTCGGTACAGCCTATCTTTCTTTTATAAATATAATAAAACTAAACACTTTTTGGCGATATGAAGGATGCAATACTACTCTATAGGTACTCAAGATTAACAGGAGATTGAGTGAAAATGAGCATTTCACCCCCCCCCCCCTTTAATATCTGCAAACTTAGTTAATTTTTGTATATAGTATTATAATAAAATAGTAATAGTATAAATGTATAAACCTGGTGCAGATACAAAACCAGTATTACTGTAAGTGTTTGTTTTCCAGGCGGATGGAGATATGATTGTCACATTGGATGCCAACTTTGGCCTTGTGAGGAAGCAAAGCTCAGGTACAAGTGCGGTTGAGCCATTACATGGAACCCGCATGTTTGTTGAGGAAAACGATGTAGAGGAATACCTGCTATCACATCTTGACAGCTCAAAGCCTCACAAGGTTAGTCATAGTTGCAGAATTTCATGGACTGAGTATTAAATAAATAAAATTATAATAAATTAAATATTAATTAAACTTGTGAAAAAAGATCATTATTCCTCCCATAAATCTATGGTTTCCTTAAATCTTTAGGACTGCAGTAACTTCAAGGCTGGCAACATGCTGAGGTCACAAAAACAAGCAAAGAAACTTGATGTTACAGGAGTGTTTGGAGCATCTTGTCGTCATGAAATGCCCCTAATGTTTGTCAACATGAGCCAAGGAGAACGGCAAGTCTATGCCACAGTAGTGACTGACATCTCTGTTATAAAATGTTTAGAATAGTATAACCCTAACGTAAGGTTAAAATTATTATTTTATTTTTTTCAGTCACCAAATATGAACCTCATGGAATGTATATGGGAGATTCCAAAACATTACAAAATTTGAACTTTACCACCCTACCATAATCTTCACTATTATAAGAAAACATTTTGGATCATTTTGAGTGCCCTTAGGTATTGAATTTGATGCTGGAGATTGTTTGTATAATTATTTTTTACTTTTCCTCAGCAAAAAAGTGTCATCATTCACATTTGTGTTGAAATAGATTAGCCTATCCCCTGTATGTCATCGATGAGTTACTTCGAAGATGTGAGGATAAGAACATACACCTGCGAGTAGTCTATGACATTGCCTGTGTTGTTGCCTCACATTTGCATGTAAGTACTTTATTTTTTCTGTGTAAAACTGAATTATTGTTTTGAGAAAAGACCTTGACACATTTACTCAAAATTATGCCATACTGTGTTCAATCAGAAATCAGGCGAGGGCATACCACACATCATCTCTTTGGCCATACCAGCATTTCATGTTTATGGACACAAATTGCCCAAATTGTCACTTTATAGAGACATCAGGACCTGATGGCCTCCATTTTCCTGTCTATCAGCTGCACATTTGAAATGAAGTAGATGTGCCTAAAAGTAATCTTTAATCTAGCATTTTTCCTACCTGGTATTTGTCTAAACTTGTTTCAGAGATGCACTGTTTAGGACAGTATGTGGAAACCGCTTATCTCACATCTGTCTGGGCCAAATCACTATAAGTGGATGTTTTATGCAGATTACTATCTAATTTGTACAATAATTACATGAATATAAAGTAATAGCATGTAATATAAAATAATACAGTATAAGCTACACCTACACCTCTCTCCTGCTGAATGGTCAAGGTTAAAGCATTACACTGCACTCACATAACAGAGTAGGCCTACCTGCTGCTGTGAGAGATCTGGGATGGCGGGAGGGCAAAATAACTTCGTAGACCACAGCAGTGCGAGTAGAGGAAAACATCATATGTTGCGAACTGTTAAGGGTGTTAATGCTCAATCTCGATCATCGAATCAAAAAATGGAATCGTTGATGCTGCCACGCCCATATGTCACGTCAGCTCAGCTTGCCTGTAATAGGTAAAACTCCTTTTCTCGAGAATATTGAAGCCTTTATTTTAAAACGCATTGCAGCTGCACAGCGAGAGCATCATAGCTCGTCTGAGCGAGCTGGCTGTGCTGCGGCAACTGCACAAACCTATGGCAAGTTAGCAGTGGCGTGCGGTCCAATGGGAGCGCTTGGCGCCCTGCCAACCTCGAGCGCGCCAATTTGGACGCGGCTGAAGTGTATACATTCAGAGAAAACTCACCAAAGGACTTTAGGTTTAAATCGACTGAAGCGAAGTACCTGATATGAGCGAAATAGCACGGCAAGGCAACGCAGTACTCGTTCCCTTATCTCTAAAAGGGAACCGAGGTTACGCAAGTAACCAAGTACGTTCCCTTATGAGAACGTTCTCTCGTACTGCGATGCAAACGCTGTGGGAACCCAATTTAAAACGCCGTGCTATTCGCCTGTGACTGCTCTGAGGAGTCCAGGGAGCCCCGGGACTATAATAGGTAATATATTGTTTACTTAAGTTTCCAATTGACTTAAGATATAAGTTATTGTTTCATTATGTTGTTAATAAACGTTTTAAATTTGACAATGCAGTGTGTGGTACATTGCGAACAAAGGTCAGATATTATTATATTGCATAAAAGTCTAAAAATGGCATAGTTTGTGCTTTCAATTATTATTTTTTTTAAATAGAGAATCGAATCGAACCGTGACTTTAGAATCGAAAATGTAATCGAATCGAGGATTTGGAGAATCGTGACACCCTTAGTAACTGTGCACAGCAAGTGCATGTACACACACACACACCAAACACACACATTATGAACAAGGTAAGCGGACTTGATTACTATAAACAAATTATTTACACATCATTTCTATAGGAATGATTCTGCCCCAAGCTTTTTGATCCATATAAGCGGTTGATCACTGTAACCGTGATCACTATAAGCGGTTTCCACTGTAGTAGGATCATGCTCCGTTTCAGTGTCTGTGATATTCTACCACTTTCCTTTAATCACAGATACAGCACTAGGCGGCTCGAAGGGTTTGGGCTCACAGACGGGGAAGGAATGGAAAGGCTGTGGTCTTTTCTCTGAAGATTTGCCAGAGTCACAAAGGAGATGACTCCATCTCACGGCCTAGACCTGTTGACTGATGCCCTTTTGCATTATGGACGGAGGAAATCAACTGACCTAGGTTTGTTCACTGTCTGCTGCATAACCTGTCAAAATTCTGTGTTGGTGGTTCACTGTTTATACATTTTATATTTTCTGGAGTGAAGCTGATCACTCTCAAATTGGTCAGCATAAGTCTATTAAACTGTCTTTGCAGAGATGCAGCTCCTGCAAAGACTAGACAAAGCAGAGAAAATATCGATTCTCGCTCAAGACGACATCGCATCTGTCATCAGAGAGGTGTAACGGAGGCCAGCTGGTAGTTGCTGTGCGAGTAAACCTCACTCCTCTGATCTCAATAGGCGCTCTAGCGACAGACGCTAGAGGCTGCAGTCTTCAGCCTCCTTGTTAAGAGCGCCTGACGGCGCTGATCCACTTGTCCGACACGACTGTCGCGTGGTGTCGCGACGCCTCCCCACATTGGTACGTTGATGGGGGTTTACCGCTATGGGCGTGGTTTTGACCCAGCGGGAAATGTAGCGTATCAGAACAGAGGACCTGCGAGAGACTTCCCTCCGTCTCCATATGCTCTACTTCTATTGGATAGACGCGTCGCGTCTGACGGAATTCATTTGCATAAAGATGGGCATCGGCCAGCTTTTTGACGCGCAGCATTTTTTCAAATGAAGCGCCGCCTTCCCGGAATGCTTTGCGGGCGCGACAAAGTCGCTTGACGTCACCCATAGGAATATAGTGGAGCGCGGCGCGACAGAAGTGTCGCACGGACAAGTGGATCAGCGCCGTGACTCTCATGCCGGAGACCCGGGTTCGAGACCCGCACGGAGCGGGGTGTGAAGGACCCGGGTGAGAGGGGTTACATTGGTGCCGTGACCTGGATGGGAGTGAGGTTTAGGGGGGTGAGTGTAACGGAGGCCAGCTGGTAGTTGCTGTGCGAGTAAACCTCACTCCTCTGATCTCAATAGGCGCTCTAGCGACAGACACTAGAGGCTGCAGTCTTCAGCCTCCTTGTTAGAGCGCCTGACTCTCATGCCGGAGACCTGGGTTCGAGACCCGCACGGAGCGGGGTGTGAAGGACCCGGGTGAGAGGGGTTACAGAGGCACCAGGTAAACAATGCACATAAGAAATAGGTAACATTTTACAATTTAGCAAAATGCGCTTAAAGGATCACTCCACTTTTTTTGGATATAGGCTAATTTTATAACTTTTTACAACGAGTTAAACAGTTTCACCATTTTCAAATCCATTCAGCTGCTCTCCGGGTCTGGCGGTACCACTTTTAGCATAGCTTAGCATAGATCATTGAATCAGATTAGACCGTTAGCATCTCTCTCAAAAAAAAACGACTGTTTAGCTCTGGGGGAATTGTAAAATGAGCCTATATCCAAAAAAAGTGGAGTGTTTCTTCAAGCGCATTTTGCACAGAGTATGTAGTATTGATGTTTTCTTGTTCCCTTCTATTTTGTTGAAAATGACAAATAAAGGAATCTCGAAATGTTTGGCCACAAGATACAGTGCCTGCTCCAAAGATTCTTGATGCACTATCACTGGGATGGAGGTAAATTGATGATGGGCAATGGGCTCCTGTCCTGTCAAAACTTCCACCAGCACCAGAGGCTGTTGTGGAGCTTGTGAAGTGCTCTTGTCTTGCCAGCCAATGCAGTAGAAGGTGTTCTTGCAAGAGCAACAACTTACCATGCACGCAACTTTGCAGGAGTGAGGGCTCTGAGGAGACATGCACCAATATTGAAAAGTCAGACAGTGACAGTGAGAGTGATGAAGATAAATACTTGAGTGACAATGACTGACTGTTTTGTTGAACTCTTCAATAATGAAACAAAATGCAGATTTTTTTTCTCCATTTTTTCTAATTCTTCTATTTTTTTTCACCCAATTTTTTGGCAAATGATCCAATAAATATTTTTCAAATTGTCTGTGTCTCACTTGTCTGCCTTATTAGGAATACATTCATCAAAAAAGTTTACCATTTTAAAGCCTTTATAGAAGTGAAAAGATTATATATTTTATTTTATGCAATTTTTCTGCATATTGTCTGCCATCTTGAATTTTGGCACTAAAAATGAAGAAAAAAAAATGGAAACAGGTTGTTTTGTATTCAGTGGGGTCCTAGCAAGTAAAAAAACACCAGTTGCCCAGGCTGGAAAAATAATTTCCCTCTTCCTGCAAAAGCTCAAAAGTTTCATTTTGTTTATCGTTTCCTAGTAACAAGGGCTGGCTATCTTTCCCATCTTTTAATTAAAATGATTATTAGGTTATATGAAAGAAACTTTTAATCAGTCAATGTGTTTTTCCGGGTATGCCAATAAGGGCGCTTTCACACTTGGTTCGATTGCCTGTTCCGAACCCGAGTTCGATTGCTCCCAGAGTGAAGTTTGGAGATTTTTATGGTACATACCGAATAATTGTGTCTGATTTTGTTTCAGTCGTTACACCCAAAAAACCCATCGGCTCTTCTCCATCGGGCGGCCGAATTCTACACTGGATTTGTGCGTCTGAGGGATGTTGTGGCAGTGTTGGAGTGCTGAAATCATACTTACAGGGGTTGTTGTGAGATCTGATATTATCTCATCTCCTGATTAGCCTCATAGTAACCAAAGTTATCTAGAATAGCCTTGTGCTGTCAGGTCAGATTTCTAGGATTAGTTTCCCTCGGCTTATCTATCATATCATATATCAGCAAATCTAGGAATATTATAACCCCATTGTGTAACAATACATGTTCAAACCTATGGATCAAAGTTTATGATTACCTTCCAGCAGAATCTTGTCCAAAGGTGTTCTTTGAAGAATAGAAGTAATATAACCTATTCTTATAATGCTCTGTTATAATATTTATAGAACTGTCTTGTGATGAGCTGAAATATGAATAAACGGTACTTGTCTTTATAAAGTAAAATTTATTTAAACAAAAGATTAAAACACTGGTTATACAATAAAAAGGTTTGTAGCAAATCAACAAAAGGTTACAGGTTATAATACTTTCAGCTCTGTCCTACTCCAGGGCAGTCCTGTGAATGGATTCACAAAGGCTAAATACCTCATATGCAGTTCAAGCAATATATGATTAACTTGTTCTCGTCCGAGTTTATCAAGTTAAGAAATTCAGCAGAGCAATATCAATCAAAGAGTAAAAATAAAACTGAAGATGGGCTATGTTCTCTTCAGGGCTGCAACGACATCAAAATCAAAAGCGCAACACACTCATACAGAAGCACTCACATAGGAACGTTTTGGTTACATCAGTTCCTGTGCCTACGCTAAGCAGGGTTCCCACACCTTGGTTAACTTCAAATTCAAGGACCTTTCAAGAACTTTCCAGGTCCAATATCCTCAAATTCAAGGACAAGGGACACATTTCAAGTGAGAGGAAGGTTACATCGTGTTACCTTGTAAGATACATTGTCAAATGGCCAAAAAAAGTTTTTAATAGTTGTGTTTGACACATAAAAAACTGTAACAGAGATCAGATATTCTATTTGTCGTATTTCTGATTTGCATAAAACTGAAGAATATTCGGTACATCCTATACTGTATTCTAAAATTATCTGATATTAACTTTTGCATGAAACGTTGAGGTACCATCGTTGTAGTTTGGTGCGAAAGCACTTAACGTAACGCGAAAATGCGCGTAACTAACGTAAATCAAGCAAGCTAGTATGCATAGGCCACGAAGTGTTGGCGAAATAACACATTAGCGGACTTGAGGGAATAATATGGAATTTTTTCCAGAAAACAATTCAAGCACTTTTTAAGGACCTGTATCTGTGTGTGTTTATTTTCAAAAACTTTCCAGGGCCTTGATTTTTTTTTTTTTCAGATTCACAAACTTTCAAGGACCCGTGGGAACCCTGGCTAAGGTTTTTCCCAGAAGAAGTAAAACCATGTGACTAATAAATCAATGACAATGTAAAACATGTGACATATAAATCATGACACAATGTGACTTTGTGTACTTCATTTTATTAACTCCTGGGAATTGTGTTCAAATTATGTTTACCACAAGTGTGTATTCATTTCAGCATTCTTTCTTCCTTCCCTTCCATCTTGGGAACCTATGTGTGTGTGTTCTTGAGTATAAGTCCGGAAATGGAGACGTATTTGTTAGTTTGTAATTTTTTTTACTGCCCAGTTCCTTCATTGCTGTGACGCAATCGGCCTTCAAATGCGGCCTTCGGAGGATGCAGCCCCTGAGTTGGGACACAGTTGTGTTTCTCAGCACATAAAGATGAACCATTGATCACTCGTGTGCGGCTTCTCTCCAATGTGGTTCCTCATCCTCTCATGTGTTTTCAGATTTGATGACTGACTGAATCTCTTGTCACAGTGTGAACACTTGTAAGGTTTTTCTCCAGTGTGAATCCTCTCATGTGTTTTCAGATGTGGTAACTGACCGAATCTCTTGTCGCAGTGTGAACACTTGTAAGGTTTTTCTCCAGTGTGAGTTCTCTGGTGCAGTTTTAAACCGTTCGGTCTAATAAAAGTCTTTCCACACTCAAAGCACACGTACTCTCTCACACCAGTATGAGTTTTCCGATGTGTCTGTAAAGATTGCTGCAGTGAAAAACTCTTTCCACATTCAGAACATGAATGTGGCTTCTCCTTCGTATGAACTGTCAGGTGTTTCTTCAGGGCTGATACCACAAGAAATGTTTTTCCACACTGATCACATGAGAACGGCTTCTCTCCAGTGTGGATCATCATGTGAATCTTAAGATAACCTTTGCGTCTAAAACTCTTCCCACATTGATCACATGTGAACGGCTTCTCTCCAGTGTGAACTCTCATGTGCAGCTCAAGACTATGTATGGTTGTGAAACTATTTCCACACTGAGTGCAGGTGAAAGATTTATTGGCTATTTTCTTTAAAAATGTATTTTTAGTCTTTGAGCGACTCAAAGGTTTTTCTCCAGGTTTGACATGATGTTCCTCCTTCACTTCACTCAGTTCTTCTCTCTCCTCCTTCACTTCTCTCAGTTCTTCTCTCTCCTCCTTCACTTCGCTCAGTTCTTCTCTCTCCTCCTTCACTTCGCTCAGTTCTTCTCTCTCCTCCTTCACTTCGCTCAGTTCTTCTCTCTCCTCCTTCACTTCGCTCAGTTCTTCACTCTCCACCTTCACTTCTCTCATTTCTTCACTCTCGTCCTTCACTTCCATCAGGTCTGACATGAAATGTGAAGAAAGAAAAATAAGTTACATTTTTAGTACACAATTCAAAGAGATAAATATAAAGTGAAAGGACATAAAAGCGAGCTCTGATGTAATGGCAGAAATTAGGCAACAGCTATAAAATATTACAATGCATTATATAAATCAATTATACGTCCCTGTCCCTCAAAGCATTATAGCCACAAATAACATGTTTCTGTAGTGAGAACTATTAAATATAGTTGATCAATGACACAATTATCTAACATAATTTTAACATAAAAAAAATACATTTTTCTGACACCAACTTTTAGAATGAGATTTCGTTTATTTTATGAAAAACTTTAACCCTCTATGGTACGGTGTTGCCTCCAGGCAACAGTCTATTTTAGATTTTTTTTTTTTTAAATAAAAACTTAATTAAATGTAATTGGTCAATGCTTTAAGGTAACTGGTCTAAGGGGAGGGGATGAAAATGCAAAAGAGTGGCCACATGACCCACAGGGGTTAATTTTGTTCCAGCACACGTGCATATGTCACATGGTTTGATATTTTCTCCACTGAAAAAAGGCATTTCACAAATTTCTGTCCAGATAATCAGCTACAAAAAAATCTGAGTCACCTTCATTGGTAAGTAAAGAAGTATTTTCAAAAACTTTACATTATATATCATCAAATATATCGTAGGAAATTACATAGAACTGCATGTTCCCTCGAGGCAACATTGTACCATAATGGAATCACATAAGGCCATACTAGGTTTTAATACAAGTGTATTTTATTTGTAAGGAAAAGAGTTTGAATTATCTAAATGTATTTGCATTTTTGCATGATTTTGAAATGCATTTAAGAAAGGTAATTAACATACTATACATGCACATATTATGATTTAATGCAGGATATGAATCTGCACGTTTTCTATGGCACTTCAAAAAGGTATAAAGCACAGGATGCACTGCCAGTGAATGAGAGTGAGGATGAGAGAGTTTTTGTTGTTTTTCCGCACAAGAAGTATTGTCGTCGCATGATAAACGTAATGTAGAGCCACTGTAGTCACTTGGACTATTTTAACGATGTTTTTAATAACTTTTCTGGGCCGACGAGTTTCGGTCCCTCTGAAAGCCTATGGAGGAGTGATCCAGCTCTCAGATTTCATCGAAAAATATCTTAATTTGTGTTCCGAAGATGAACGAAAGACTTACATGGTTGGAACAACATGAGGGTGAGTAATTACTGACAGAATTTTCATTTTTGGGTGAACTAACCCTTTAACTCTCTCTTTTCCAGCACTTTAGATACAGTTGCTCCGTTGCGCTTAAAGAAAATAGTCCAACACCGTGGTACAACGAGCACACTCTGGCCTTTAAGAGAGCAGCCAGAAAAATGGAGTGCAACTGGAAGAAAACAAAACTAGAGGTATTTCGCATTTCATGGAAAGAGAGCTCGATTGCTTACAGAGAGGCTTTAAAAGCTGCTAGATCTGCTTATTTTTCAACCCTATTAGAAGAAAATAAACATAATTTGTTGAGGCAACAAACTTTTAATTAATAAATACATTTAAAAATAATTAGAATGTTTATTGATATTGTTATAGTGTCCAATTTTAAGCAGGAAAAACATAAATATTTTTTTCCTCACTGATATCATATTGCATACCATAGAGGGTTAATTATTAAGGGCCGGTCACGTTAGACTCTTCACTAAAAAAAAACTAGCATCACAATAAGTGTATTGTGATTGTCAAAGCATTTAGTATCAACGTATGTTACTACATGGTACAATGAGTTTTCGTTTTTATTATTGCTTGACAGAAATTTCACAATTCAACGGCATGCACAGACTTCTCCACACAGGTTCACAGTCATTTTCAAATGAACAGCCCATGTTCAACTTCAACCTACTCTGTTAATTTGAGTGGTGACAGATATTATGGGAGTGGCTTGATGCAGTTAACTTAAAGGTGCAATGCGCAACTTTTCATGTTAAAAATACCCGTTTTCTAACCCATACATGCTTAAACAATTGCCTTATGGGCTGAATGAGCCCTTCTCTGATCACTGAGATTGTTTCTATAATCCTGTAAAGTAAAATAAATAAGAGGGATTCGGGCCGGAATTTTAGACTGGGCGTGACGTCATGCGCATTCACGGCACGCTCACCTGGCTATGTCTGGCAGGTTTGTGTATTCGCTGCCATTCTCCGTAGAAGATGGATTCTAAGAGACTGGAAACTTTTGTCCGTGAGCGTGCACACCTTTGGTTGCAGTTTCGCTTGCCGCCAGAGGGGGCATAGTTCTGCAAAAACTCAGAGACTTGCGCAATGCACCTTTAACCTGTTAACCGTTGCCAGTGCGCCCGCGCACTTAAGCGTTATTTATTTATTTAATTCAAAATTACTATCAGATTTAATGTTATACCTTGACAAACTATACATAATTAAAAAGATATAATACTCAAGTTTCAGTAGTTGACCACTATTGTATTCTGAGAAACTCATAGTGACAGTTATGTCTTAATTTGTGTCAGGAGTTATGAAATGAAAAAATGAGTCGATACCTTTAATATGAATTATGCGCGTCAGCCGCTTTCATTCATAAAAAACTCCGTGCTGTCGTCATGACAGCGATACACAAAACAACGTGCCTCAGGGCTTTAGCTCAAAAATGTGCAGATTTGGAGAAATATTGATAGATTCTCATAGATTTACATCATATTTCTATAGACAGGAATAATATTTATTGAATTTATACCCAAATGCGTCGATGTAATCTTTATGAGCATTTGGTATTCCGATACTGTGTTTTTTAATTCATACCAATAGCCTGAGGGCGCTACATGCACAATAATAGTCCA
The DNA here is from genome assembly GCF_951802725.1 of Rutilus rutilus. Lineage (NCBI taxonomy): Eukaryota > Metazoa > Chordata > Actinopteri > Cypriniformes > Leuciscidae > Rutilus > Rutilus rutilus. The sequence goes on along the minus strand of NC_140209.1, from coordinate 16,892,563 downwards.
TATATGGAACATGAAGAAGAGCCATGACCATGTGACATTCCAGGACGTCACTGATACCTGACTGATACACACAAAGCTAACAAGAGATCGCGCTGTAACATGCAGATACAGATGTTTTGAAGACAATAAACATGATTGCACTGATATTTGAGTTACCTGTGTTTTTCAAGCCATGCCAGGTATTTTCATAATAATAGATTATATTTATAATGTAATGCTAATCTATATAGACTATCATTGTGCAGAACACTATCCAATAGTATATTTTCTGTCTGATTTTTTTTTTTATCTGAAGCCAAATTAGATCACAGAAGATTTAAAATACTCAACGTGCGTTAAAAAGTAAGTTTAGAGCACAAACATGGTTTTAATCTCATAAATTGTCGTGTATTGATGGTGTGCTAAGCTAACATGCTAGCTAGCCCTAGGTGCACCTGCTACCTAGAAGTTATACTTTTATTATTTTTTGAATGCTACCTGAAATGTGTCTTTATTCAAGAAATGCATTTGATACAGTTTAAAATGTGGGGTAAACTTTGAGAAAAGAAATTAGGGACTGAAACCCTATGAATAGCCTGTGAATAGCCAGTCGTTAGTAGCTATAATGCAGACAAAAGAAATGCATATTTCGAGCCATAACCAGGCTGGAGAGGTGTGAATGTGGGCAGGGGGAGACTGAGACTGAATGGGGATCGTCTGCACCACAAAACAATAGAGACAATATACTGGATAGATGGTTAGAAGATGACAATAAACATCAGTAGCATTTTAGCGTCAAATCAAAATAAAGTCATTTGACATGGTCTTGAAAAACATTTAACTAAATACAGAGTTTTGGACTTATTATCTTCAGATTTTAAACATAGAATGTTTAGACATATGGCTTTAGCTGTAGTGCATTTCTAGATTGCTCCAGTGCCAACTTCAATTTTATTTTCATGAGGATGTTTCATAAAAATTAATTTCTAATAATTTTACAAAACTTTGAAGCTATTTATAACAATTTTTGTCATTATGACAATAATTAATTCTACATTTACAATAAACTGCCAGGTGTCAGCTTTCAAATGAGATCATACTTGTGCTTTTAATGCAAAGGGTTCATGAACTGTGTCTGTTTCAGTTTGGGTATGTCATTTCTGGGGATTTTTCAAAAGTGGGGTTGCAGCTTAACAGGTTAAGAAACTTTAATTAATAATACTGTCACGTAACAAATCTGCTTCAAAAATAAATTAATATGAATTGCTCATCACAAGCCTGTACAAATCCTAGAAATCGATAAATGATTGGCAATCATGTAGGGGGAAAAAAGTGCACATTTTATGTATCTATTAACTTTTATATTGTTTTGGTCGCTTGGATGTTTCCTTATAAAGATCCAGAAATGCGTCATGCTTTTCGTCAGGTGTCTTTTTTAATTATATGATGTCATTACGTTGCCATCAGAACAATCTTTAGCTTATTCAAAAAAAATTTTTTTTAAATATTAGTACATTATCTGTGTCCTACATGTTTCCCTCATTCCTGTTACTTCTCACATGATTTTCCTTCTTCCTCAAAAACAGAGCATTTCTTAAAACTGTGGCACCCAGGAAGTGACATCATCTGGGCTCTTTCTACTGCATGATGGGAGGACAAGAAAATAATCTCAATCCATTCTCTCAGTTTTTACACAAACTGTACCATGTTGAACGGATACTAAGGTAATTATAAGAAGAATAATCTCAATAAATATGAATAACTTCTAGAATTTATGAGAAATACAACTTTATCAGTAACTATAAATCAGACTGTTTATTGGTAAAATAATTATAATAATAACTAGGCTATATTGAAAAATGTCTAAAATATTGGCAACATTGTTGCAAAAAATTGTTGAACCAGATATAAATGTAACAAAAAAGAGAGCTAAAATAAAATGTATGACCTTTACTGACCATTTGTTGAAAACAAACAAGAAAATGTTTTTTCTATTTCATAGTTTAACTGTTTGTCTAAATGTGCTGAAGTGCTTGAATGTTTCTAACATGAATGTTCTTCAGCATCATGAATGAATGAAGAATAAACACCAACCTCTTTGTTCTTCAGGATCTTCAGTGTGTTTCATTCTGCAGGGTTCTGGATCACTCATGTTCTCACTGTCCTCTTTAATAAACTCAGTCTTTGCAGATTTCAGCTCTTCCTGATGCTCTGATGCTCGTCTTCACTTGCAGCTGATGGGAATTTACAGCATTTATTGGATAATTAATGTGGGAGGAGCTTCACTGATGATGTGATTGTTGTGGGAGGAGCTTCACTGATGATGTGATTGTTGTGGGAGGAGTTTCACTGATGATGACTTCCAGTGTGGGAGGAGCTTCACTGATGATGAATAACAGTGTGGTAGGAGCTGATCTGACAAAATCAAAAAAATATATCAGTTACTGAGTCTGTTTTTGTACTAAATATCACATCTAAGCACTTATGCCTGTTTGTCTGTCTATTGTCAAGTAACTGATGCCAATTCACATATTTTTTTACTAACCTGGGGCCGTATTCACAAAGCATTTTATCTTACCACTAGGAGTACTCCTAAATCGCACTAAAAGATTTTAGCTAGGAGTTTTCTCTTAAAAGTTATTCACAACGCCTTTCAGACCTACTCTTATTAAAGAAAAATTACAATTCCTAAACTAAGAGTGAGTCTTTGTTGCGTTCTGCCTGCCTAATGTTTTTTCTCATTTTTTCTCATATTATAATATAATATAGCTGAATGTCCAATAAAGCTGTTCTCATTTACTATATTTTTTTGTCAGATGAGTAGCTATTGAATGACTTTTTTATATGTGTAAAATTATCTGAATTGAGAGTTCGGGAACTGGGTGAACTAAAGCACTGTGATAGTGAGTATTACAAGTGATAAGCACAAGAAATGAAAGGAAAATAAAATGGTCAAACTAAATTCTTTAAATATAAAACAAAAGATAAGTGATAAGTCCGTGGAAAAAACACTGCTCATTCACGTTAGCTGTTAGCTGCCGTGCTTCACTCATGGTACGGCCGCAGAGTTCCTTGATTGTTACGCAGGAATGAGAGTATAGTTCCTAGCCATATAGCCTTAGAAAATCGCAACTTCTCATTTTCCGTCGATCTTAGTACGCGGTTTAACTACAGAAGAGTCAAGTTTTAAATAGGAAAAATATTGAAACTCTTTGGTCATTTTGAAAGAAATGCTACTGGACTCATAAGAATCAATGATTTATGCTAAGCTATGCTAAAAGTGGTAGTAGCTACCGTCAGACCCGGAGTTCGGCTGAATGGATTCTAAAACAGTAAAACTCAACTGTTTAACTCTGGGGGAGTTGTAAAATGAGCATATTTCCGAAAAAAGTGGAGTATCCCTTTAAAGAACAAGTTTAAAGGGGTCAGATTACTAATATTGGAGTCAAATAACTAAATGCTCATTCTCCAGCTTTTTAATCCTATTATTGGTTCAAAATAGCACTAATCCTTCCAAGACTTACAAAATATAGTGTTTTCAGCAGCTGTCAAAGGGTTGATCAGCTTTTTTTCCGAAGGCTTGTGTTTAGGCTATGTGGTGCAGTCTAACATGTGTTCATGCTTCATTTAAAAAAAAAAAAAAAAAACGCTTTTTTAAAATATAATTAACCTTTATTCTGCACCGCTGTGTCCCTCCTCGTAAACCGATCTGATGATTTCCTGGTTATAAGAAGCCTCTCCCTCAGAAATACACGACGGGCTCTGTAGTGCTTCTTCATGTGCAGTATATCCAATGAACTACATACACGGAGAGAACCGACCATTTATTCATTCAAACAAAGCGGCTACTGCCGCTAACACATGCAAACCAGACTTCTTCACCTTCACACTCCAACAACCCCCTTTAACCCCCAGGTGGCCCTCTAATGGAGACAGTAGGTAATTACATCACAAATGCATTATACACTACACCACATCCCCCTTTTTTCACAGCAAACAATACAAGCTATAAACAAGATATATGAACATTAAGCAGTCCATTAAGCAGTTCAAAGCTAGTTCATACAATAGTCCTGAAACCTCACCGGAAGTTTCACAACTCGACCACTCCTGGTGGTTGTGGGACTGCTGTTATGAGAAGATTGCTCTGGCCCATACGTCTCTTCATGTGCCTCTGGGACGTGAGAGTGTGCATTGTCATGGGTCTCATCCGCTACTTCAAATGTTTCTGTGTGTTTGTGATTTGTTTTCCTCAGATGGCGCCTGTTGCGACGGAACTGTCGTCCTGGGGGGGTATTCCAGAAAGCAAGGTTAACTTACCATTTGGTAAATCATAACCTCTGGGTTGATTTACCCCAAACCCGCATACCATGAGTATGTCGGTAACCCAAAGTTAATGCGCGCGCACGGCGAGTACATAAAGACATTTTCAATGGATCGCCGATTTCAGGAGTCACCATGCAAACCCAGGGAGAAAAAAAGCGAGCTACATAATTCGGTGAAACTGAGTTTTAAAGAGGTTTAACCCTCTGATGGTCTTCGTTTAGCAGTCACACTGGGGGCCTTCCCGGTCATAAATGACCGGACACCTAAAAATGAAACTTCCTCCATCCCAGTAAAAACCAATGCAATTTATTTTTGTTCTATAATATTTATTCTTTTTAATTTAGAATTTTGAGACAATTTGATTGAACTTATTAATATTTATGCAATATTTATAGTCCATTTTTTGCCATTGAAAATAATGTTTTGTTTTGTTTGTTTTTTTTTGAAAAAAAAAAATTCTATGCAGTATTTTCGGGTAAAATAGAGACTAGGCTTTCAGAAAAAAAAAAAAAAAAAAAAAATTCATCAATTTATTAATCATAAAATTAAATAAAACATGTTATTGCATGGGTTTACCACTAGATGCCTGTATAGCTCTAAATGGAGATGTTTGTGAATTCTAGTTGTTTTTGGACCAAATTACTTACTTTTAAGATGTGGATTGAATGTATTTTTTTAGAAATTCTCAAATAATACTTTTTGCCAAGGTTTATAACATTTTATTAATTATTATTTTAATAATTATTATATTAATTATATATATATATATTAATTATAATTATTAATTATGTTATGTTTTTCACTCTTGATGTTTTAGAGCTTCACCCCTTCATTGCTGAGCATTTTTTTTCTGCATCGTGGCTGATTTTTAGAAAATTTTTGTGTTTTTGTCAATTTCCCATTCATTTCCTATGGGGGTAATTTTGACCGAAGACCAAAATCATAACTAATTTTTTTACGACCACTTAGCATGCTCGGATCATGAACTCAATTTTTTTGTGTGTTCACATACCTAATGCCAGAAAGTCACCAAGTTTCGTAACATTCTGATGAAGCTGTGATTTTTAAAAATTCAAAACAGATTTTTGTAATCTGAATTTATTGGTGTGTATGTGTATAAACGTGTGTTTGTATGTGTGTGTGTGTGTGTGGGTGTGAATTTTTTGCACTCTTGATGTTGTAGAGTGTCACCCCTTTACTGCGGTGTACTTTTTTTTAGAATCGTGTCCGATTTGTAGATTGTACAGACAAAAATTCTGAGAATTTTTGTGTTTTTGTAAATTTCCCATTCATTTCCTATGGGTCGGTCATTTTTGACCGAAGACCACGAGTGTGACTCTTTTTGTTTACGACCACTTAACATGCTCGGATCATGACCTCATTTTTTTTTGTATTCACATACCTAATGCCATAAAAGTCACCAAGTTTCATAACCTTCCGATGAAGCTGTGATTTTTAAAATTTCAAAACAGAAAATTTTTCGGTCAGAAATGACCGAGGACCATCAGAGGGTTAATGCTTGCTTAGGAAGACTATAAGCCCATTATAAAAAAAAAAAAAAAAAAAAATACTGCTGCATCATCAAAAGAAAGAGAGTTGGCTTGGCAAAAAATAACGGACAGAGTAAATGCGTGAGTTTATAAAATTATAAATGGGCTATTTTCCCCTTTCATTGTGACACAAAAATTATTTGGGGCATGTAGTAAAAATAGACAAGTATTTACTTGTTGGCCTCCATACATTTCTTAATATTGCAGTAGTAATGCACTTAATTGGCTAGTAATAGTAACGTTAATCCTTCTGGAGCCAGAAGAAGTGTGAGCTAAGTCAAAATGAAACACAAAAACATTCTCCAGCAAGATAATACTTTCTAAACGTACTAAACTTGTTACTGACGCCATGCAATTTAGTATTTAATGTAATTTAGTTTTCTATGTAGCCAATAGAAAGAAGGCTGAGGCCCGTAAAACAGGTGGGGGTCCACCTCCACCTTCCCTCACCCCAGCTGAGGAGCTGGCACTGTCCCTTAATAAAGGGCGACCTGTGGTCGATGGGATTCCAGGGGGCAGTTCGTCAGACTCAGCTACCAAGACAAGTGGCTTTGTAAAATGTAGGTGTACCATATTAATACTTATGATTTATTGATGTTTTCACTGTTTTTGTCAGTGTTTTAATAAAGAAAATCATCAACATTGTCACCATTTTAAAAAGGCATTTTGAATGTATTTTACAGTCATTGATTCACTTGTGCAGTATGCATGCTGCTTTGACTGTATATGCTGTATACTGTAATCTTATTATTAGTACTCTTAGATGTTCCTAATGTCCTTCATTATTAGTTGTATTTGTTTAAGAATATACATTGAGTATTGAATATGCATGATTATCATGTTGCTGATGGCCACAGTTGTAAGTGATTATTGTCTTTAGGTTTCTGTTTGCTAGACCAAGCATCCTTCCTTATTTTCACTGTAGGATGACGATGAAGAGACCACTTCTGCTGTGACAGAAACAGAGAATGTGGGGAGGCCCATGGAGGTATGATGCATAGAATGCATTCCCCCTTTTTTACATAAGAGGATAAATAAATTGTCATTGTCATTTTACAGAATATGGCAGGAGATTTGAATACAGATGAGGGTCCATCTGCCTCCACACAGAATCTTAGCATTGTAAGAAATGTTCTGCAGTTCTCCTTCCTCATTTAAATATTTGGTCTGTGTTTGTATTACAGACTTTATCAGTCATGTTTAATTATTCTGTCTTTCTAGTTGCCTGCCAAAGAGCTGTATAAGGTCCACCTTCAAAAGCAAATCAGAAAAAGTGACATGGAGATGGACCTTATACAGCTTCAAATGGAGGAGAAAAGGCTTAACTTTTAGATGAAGAGTTGCTGTCTGATTTACATGAGATGATTAAGGTGGCCAGAGCGCTGTATTTTAAAAATTTGATTTCAACTTGTAAAAGGAAGCCTAAGATTTTGTTTGACACTATTAAGAGCCTTGTGTCGCCTGTTACATCATCTGTACCTGCTTTTTCTAATGATGATTGTAATAATTTTTTATCTCATTTTGTGGGTAAGGTTATGGCTGTCAGGGCTAGTATTTTACCATTAGTTATTTCCCCTGTAATTATTACAGAACGGCCCGCAATTTTAAGCTCTTTTTAGTCAATTTCCTTTAATGATCTTATTAAGATAGTTTGTACGATGAAACCTTCTCAGAGTCCGGTGGATGTTTTGCCTGCTTCTGTGGTCAGAGAAACTATTACATCCATTGGTCCATGTTTAGTCTCAATTATTAACCTTTCTCTAAAGCTGGGCCAGGTCCCGAGGTGTTTTAAACACGCTGTTGTTCAACCTCTCTTGAAAAAGAGTAATCTTGATGTTACTTCGCTGAACAACTATAGGCCTATTTCTAAATTGCCCTTCATTTCTAAAATTCTGGAGAAGGTTGTAGCAATACAGTTGAATGATATTCTGGAGACTCATAATATTCATGACAAATTTCAATCAGGTTTTCGTAAAAATCATTCTACTGAAACTGCCTTACTTAGGGTATCAAATGATATTTTGATGGCCACAGATGCGGGGGAATGTTCCGTGTTGGTTATGTTAGATCTCAGCGCAGCGTTCGACACTGTGGATCACTGCACTCTGATTAATAGATTACGCTGTTTAGTAGGTATTTCGGGTTCGGCTCTGGACTGGTTTTCATCTTATTTGTCCGACAGGACTTTTTCGGTATCTGTTGGATCCTTTATGTCTGATTCTGCAATTTTGTCCTGTGGGGTGCCACAAGGTTCTGTGCTGGGCCCTTTGTTGTTTAATTTGTATATGCTTCCTCTTGGACAGATCATTAATAGTTTTAAAACAATATCTTATCATTTATATGCAGATGACATTCAGTTACTTTTTTCGTTCAAACCTGATAGTCTAGATAAACTGTCAGTTTTACAAGACTGTTTAGTCTCCATTAACAAATGGATGGCAAACAATTTTTTGCAACTTAATAAGGATAAAACTGAATTGATGATCTTTGCTCCTGACAATATTATACCTAAGATTAAGCAGGTTTTGGGGGTTTCAGCCACCTCAGATTGTAGTGAAATGAGAAATTTGGGTGTCTGTCTGGATAGAGCCATATGTTTTAACAGTCATATAAAGTCTGTAGTTCGCTCATGTTTTTACCATCATAGGAACATTGCTCAGATTAGATCGGTAGTCTCAAGAAAAGAGTTGGAGATGCTTGTTCATGCCTTCATCTCGTCAAGATTGGACTACTGTAATGTTCTGTACACTTGTAACGCCTGAATTTATAAAGCTGTATATAAAAAAAAAAATTCTGTGTGTTTTTGACTTTAAGTAGATGGTAAATAATGTTGAGATTATCAATTTCACTTTTGCACAACAAATAAATAGAAATTTTGGTATGTTGCAAATTTGCGACAACAGGCATTTAGGGTAATTTTGGTATGTTGCAAATTTGCGACAGTGGGCATTTAGGGTATTTTTTTACAAAATGGAAAAATTAATAAAACACATTTTCCCATCTCAGGAATGTAGATTTTATTCATGGCACAATGTTGTTAGAACTTATAAACGTTATACTTATAAACTTTGACAAATTAATGAATCTTGACAACAGCAAGAAACAAAACACTCTCCTACTCCCTAACATTGACAGTAGTTTTTTATACATTCCATGTTACACTCTGTTTAACTCTTTCCTTTTTTCTCCAGTGCATACATTATATATTCTTATAGTGTTATATCCTAACATGCTATTTTTTGTGGGGGAAATTTTTTTTTTTTTTTTTTTGGCTGAAACCATCTAAATACAGCATTATTATAATATGTAGCCATTAGCCCAATCCAGCCGTTATCGACCAATGTCGCAAATTTGCTACAAACAGAAATCTACAAAGTACGTAAAAAATATTCGTCACATGAAGTCTATATGAATAACATAGCTATAGAAGCAATCAATAAGCTGGTACATATTTTTATCTTAGCACAACTTAACTCATTTTGGGAAATTTCTCCACATTTGCGCACTTGATATGCGGATTTTGCAAAACAAAATATTAGCTTCGGTGAACCGGATGTAGTTCCCACTCCGACCGCTCCTACGATAAACCAGTGCGTGCAAAATGTTCCTAGGTATGTATCGAATGTGCACAAACAGGCATTGGGGGAAAACACACGCTATCTCGCCTGCAGTCTGAATGGAAGGGGTTTGTTGCAAATTCGCGACAGTGGGCGTTAAGGGGTTAAATAAGTCTTCTATGCAGCGACTACAAGTTGTACAAAATGCTGCAGCAAGGCTTTTGACTGGTACCAGTAAGTGGTCCCATATAAGACCAGTTCTCAAGGACCTTCATTGGCTTCCAGTTGAATTCAGAGTGCAGTTTAAAATTTTAGTTATCACTTATAGAGCCCTGCACGGCCAGGCACCTCTCTATATTCAAGATCTTTTACACAAACATTCACCGGGTCGCCTCTTACGGTCTTCTGGTATGGACCTTCTAATTGTCCCTAGAACTCGTCTAAAGACTAAAGGGGACTGTGCCTTTTGTACTGTGGCACCGAGGCTTTGGAACTCACTTCCCTTAGCACTGAGAACTATGGATTCTGTCAGTTCTTTTAAAAAACATCTGAAGACGCATCTTTTTGGGCTTGCTTTTATTTGACAGCATTGGTTACTTGTGTTTTTATGTTTTGTGTGTTGTTTTAGTAGATCTATTGTTTGCATGTCTGATCTTTTTAATTAACAGTTTGTAAAGCACTTTGTGACTTTTTGTCTGTGAAAGGTGCTATATAAATAAATTTTACTTACTTACTTACTTACTTAACCTAAAAAAGGCCAGACTTGAATTGCTGGAGCACCAGCTTAAGGTGGGAAACAGTATGTGAACATTAATCTGTCATTTGTTGTTGAATGAAATCTAAAGCGTAGTGTGGCAATGTTGTGAAGAGCAACACAAGCAGCTGTGATGTCACATGACCTTTCTGGGCTGACCCTGAGCCCACGCAGGCACTGAAACCTTGCCTTCAGGATGCCTATGGTCATTTCCACCTTGACCCGTGTTCTGCTGTGGGCCAGGTTGAATTGTGCCTGTGGTCCAGGCTCAGGTTCAGGGTAGGGTGTCATCATATAGGGCAGACAAGGGTACCCTCTGTCCCACAGCAAGTAACCATTGAAGTGTCCTAAAGGTAGTTAAAGTGTATAATTGCATAAAAAAAACAAAAAAATAAAATAAAAAAAACATTGTGTAAGGTAAACCATACCCTGTTGAAATTTGTGGCACAATGATGACTCCCTAAACATTCTGGCATCATGTACAGACCCTGGCCATTTGGCTTCAACATTAGTGATGAGGTGGGTTGCATCACATATTACCTAGTTAGTGGGGACCAGTAATGAGGGTGATTTAATGATTTAAACACTCAAACATTTAGCCCCCAAAAAATCTATTGTCACCTGCACATCTGCAAATCTATTACTTTACAGACAACTGTGTTTGTGCAGGTGTTAGCTAAAGCTATAGCCAAACCAGACTATTGCAATATGTATGTTGCCTGTTTGACAAATGCAAAGTTAATTTTGATGTTATTATTTCACTGTGGGGGCGTTTTTTATTTATTTAATTAAATTACATTTTTATTTTTATTTAGGGAGGGGTTGGGTGTCTGTAATGTTGTATGATTTTCTAATGGACCCTGAGTCTGTCAATAAAGTTGAACTGAACTGAACTGTGATGTAAGGTAAATTTAATGATAGTGTATTGTGATAAGGCTCGTTTGTCTCTAACAAAGTTATTCAGAGTGCTTGAATAAACTCTAGCTCCTTTCTCACATGCACCGCAACCGTCAACTAATCTAACGTTAGACATTGACCGCAGGAGCTGTAACGTTAATGTTGTATGAGAAGGGCAATGTTCGAATCAGCTAATGTTTGCTTGAGCCCATGTGTGAATAGTGCCGGTTATTGTTCTGCACAACTCCGGAAAATAATTATTCTATTAGTTATTCTAAATTTAAATGAACTTTAGATTTAGAATAAAAACTCCCGCCCGGGCGCGCCAAGCTAGTTGATTTCTTCAACGATGCATCTTACTATGGTAGTTAAAGGTATAGCGGAGGATCTTTCCGAATTTTACATAAGACCCGCCCTCTCCACTTTTTGAAAAGTTTGATTGATTCACCAGAATGATTGACAATTAGGAGGACCAATAGTATAGGTAACCCACCCGGAAGTAAAAAATCCTCCGCTATACCTTTAAGCAGCGAGTTACGCCGTTTTACAGGAAACACATCCCAGATTAGCAAAAAAGGGTGGGATTGTTAGTAGGTGATTGACAGTTTTACATTAATGAAACGTATTGAATTAGAAAATGAGTTCTGATTGAAGAGGAAGAATTCATATTGCATTGTTTCACCCGTCAGCATAATGCAGTATAGTACAATATCACCAGTATGTCTAACCCCCAATTTCCACCGGCTGCGTTACGGCTCCGTCACGGCGGCGGAGTCAATAGGTTTCCATTAAAGTCAATGAGTGTATTTCCACTGAATGCGGTACAGCTGCGTTCCGACTCCGGCGATCCGCAGCCCTCCGGAGCAGATACGCAGAGCTTCTATTTTTACTTTTTCTGCTGATTCTGCTTGAATCAGGAATAATTTTAGTTCTGAAAGTCATGAAGTATCCTGATATGATTGCTTTTTGAGCTTTCCGTGTTTTAATTTTCTCAATAGAGCTTTAGTAAATTATATTTTATCGCACACATGACTGACGTTGAATGAGATTGCTGTCTGTCTACATTACAGTTTCACCCTTGATATCCAGTATCATAAATTCATTTAAATTCATTCATTTTGATAATTTAGCGTTTTCATCCTAGCCGTTACATGAAGTGATAATTACTGATAATTACATGAAGCAAATACAAACATTAAGTGAAAGTGAATGAGACAGATCTCTCTCTTTACTGACTTATAAGAGCCAAAGCATCTCAAGAGAAGAAGAGAAGAAAAGTGTCCAAAGATACATGAAAGTATATCTTGTGTTTGCATTGAAGAGTAGAAGTGGAAGAGAAACTAGATGTTCAAATAAAATACAAATGTAAGCGAGTTAATTAATATCAGATTTATGTCCCTCTTAAAAATGTTATGGCCTCTTCTTCGGCTCTGTTGGAAACTCAGAATCGAAGACCAGGAGACTTGGTTGTTTCTTCAGCAGGATTCTTTATTGAGAACACGAGCTGTCGGTAGCTGCAGTCACCAAGTCTAACTGAGTTCTATACAGTATAGTTGTTATACATTTAGGACTTTTGGAGGTGGAGACAACTCAAAACAAAGCATAGGCATGATTTGATTCAATCAAGTCAAAACCAGTTTGGCAGGTTATCCGGCTTGCTCAAGAGAGACAGAACCAATCAGCATAACACTATCATTCAAATGATCCAATCAGCGTGACGGTATCACCCATACCTTCACATGATCACAGAGACAAAAGCACAGCTGTACATTGAGCTTACTGGTCAGGAAATGCATAAAGACAAAGGGTGAGGGTGAGAGTCTCAGGAATTGACTCATTTAGAGAACAGGACTGGCAGGAATCTCTTGATATAATCATTATAACCGCTGCTAAACTTTCTCAGTCTATATTTTTGGAATCTAAATTAAAACCTCAAATGCTAAAATCAGTATTCTTCACCGTGGTGTTATGTAAGGAAATTTGTTATTCTTCAGCTCCCTGAACTTTGCCTCCAAAGGTTTTTCCAGTGTGAACTTTCTGGTGCTCTTTCAGTTCATCATCTGTAGTGAAGGACTTCCAGCATTTCGCTTCTTCCCAGTGTGAACTCTCATGTGAATCTTCAGACTTGATTTACATGTGAAGCGTTTCTTACACTGAGGGCAGGATTTTGTGGCTTCTGTTTTTCCTTTCTTGTTCACGTCCATCAGGTCTAAAAGAAACATTAAAGGGTTAGTTCACCCAAAAATGAATATTCTGTCAGTAATTACTCACCCTCATGTTGTTCCAACCCCCTGTAAGACTTTCATTCATCTTCGGAACACAAATTAAAATATTTTTGATGAAATCTGAGAGCTGGATCACTCCTCCATAGGCTTTTAGAGGGACTGAAACTCGCCGGCCCAGAATAGTTATTAAAAACATCGTTTAAATAGTCCAAGTGACTACAGTGGCTCTACATTACGTTTATCATGAGACGACAATACTTTTTGTGCGGAAAAACAACAAAAATAACGACTTTATCCAACTATTAGTGTTCTTCAATGTGGGCCTCTGACAAGAGTTCACGGGAGCGCCACGACGCATGCGCGAGAACTGAGATTACGGCGTTCTTCTTCTTCTTCGCTCTACAGCGCGCGTCTTCCTCTGCTTATAAACAGACCGCTTTGCGCTTCCGGATGTCATCTTGTACAGTAAATGGCAGTAATACTCCTAAGGAGTGAGCAGCCAGTAACAAGTAGTAGAAGAAGAACGCCGTAATCTCAGTTCTCGCGCATGCGTCCTGGCCCTCCCGTGAACTCTCGTCAGAGGCCCACATTGAAGAACACTAATAATGGAAACACAACTGGAACCTTTTCTGAAGGTGGAAAAGCAGCTTTTGTTGCTCAGCACATAAAGATGAACAACTTACCGTGATTTCAGACTGCGGTGAGGTGGTTTCTCCACTGTATGGATCTTCATATGTTGCTTCAGGTGAGTTTTAATAGAGAAACTCTTTCCACACTGATCACACGCGTACAGCTTCTCTCTGCTGTGGATCCTCTCATGTGTTTTCAGAGATGATAACTGATTGAATCTCGTGTCACAGTGTGAACACTTGTAAGGTTTTTCTCCAGTGTGGATCCTCTCATGTCTTTTCAGATTTGATGAATGACTGAATCTCTTGTCACAGTGTGAACACTTGTAAGGTTTTTCTCCAGTGTGGATCCTCTCATGTCTTTTCAGATGTGCTGACTGATTGAATCTCTTGTCACAGTGTGAACACTTGTAAGATTTTTCTCCAGTGTGAATTCTCTGGTGCAGTTTTAAACATTGTGCTGTAGTAAAAGTCTTCTCACACTCAAAGCACATATGAACTCCTACACCAGTATGAATTCTTTGATGCACTTGTAAACTATACAACACTGAAAAACTCTTTCCACACACAGAACATGAATGCGGCTTCTCCTTCGTATGAACTGTCAGGTGTATCTTCAGGTTTGATGCCGTAAGAAATGTTTTGCTGCACTGATCACATGAGAACGGCTTCTCTCCGGTGTGGATCCTCGTGTAAACGTTAAGGGATGAAGAATGACTGAAACTCTTCCCACATTGATTGCATGTGAACGGCTTCTCTCCAGTGTGGATCATCATGTGACGATCAAGGTGTGCTAATTGACTGAAACTATTCCCACACTGATTACATGTGAACGGCTTCTCTCCAGTGTGAACTCTCATGTGAATCTCAAGATATCTTTTGTTTGAGAATCTCTTTTCACACTGATCACATTTGGACGGCTTCTCTCCGATGTGGATTCTCATGTGAACATTAAGGTTTGATGATTGACTGAAACTCTTCCCACATTGATTGCATGTGAACGGCTTCTCTCCATTGTGGATCCTCATGTGAACATTAAGGGCTGATAAATGATTGAAACTATTCCCACATTGATTGCATGTGAATGGCTTCTCTCCTGAATGAACTCTCATGTGAACATTAAGAGCCGTTTTTTTGGAGAATCTCTTTTCACACTGTTCACACATGAATGGCTTCTCTCCAGTGTGAACTCTCATGTGAATCTGAAGACTTTGTTTGTATATGAAACTCTTTCCACACTGAGTGCAGGTTGTAGCTTTCTTGTCTTTCTTTATAAACTTATTTTTAGTCTTTGAGCGTCTCAAAGGTTTTTCTCCAGGTTTGACATGATGTTCCTCCTCCACTTCACTCAGTTCTTCACTCTCCTCCTCCACTTCACTCAGTTCTGAAATTAAAGAAAAAAAAATGTAAATGTAAAATATGTCTTTTTATAAATTAATTATACGCGAATCCTGCATTTCTATGATTCTGCCAATGATATTCAACAAGATAATGCGCTAGGGGTGGAACGGATCGCACTAGATTCGGTTCGGCACTCGAATTCGTGATTCCTGATTAACTGCTAAATTTAACCATCATAGAGTGAAAGTTCATAATTTGGATGTGTATCGACTTACCAATTTACACATTCAAACAATTTTAATCGCGGAAGAAGAGCCGAAAACCATGACTCGAAGCGCAGAGAGAGAGAGAGAGAGAGAGAGAGAGAGAGAGAGAGAGAGAGAGAGAGAGAGAGAGAGAGAGAGAGAGGGGCGTGTTTCAGACAGCGCTCGAATGCAGAACTGCCCTTGCCCTTGAACGGACACATAAACACAAATTGTCAAAATACCGGTCTAAATGACCATCTCGACAAGTATTCTCTCGTTTATGTCATATGTGAACAGCTGAGAAAGAAACTGATATTTGTCAGTGTTTTTCGGTCTGTGCAGTCCGTGTTGAAGTGACAGCACACACTTAATATTATATATATATTATATAATATATATATAATATTAATATTATAAATATATTATATATATTGCAAATTGTAAACCATACATAAAATAAATGTAAAATAAAACATTTAAAATATTTCAATTTTGTTTGACCTGATGTTTTTTTAACTGTTCATCTAAAAGTGATGAAGTGCTTGAATGTTTCTAACATGAATGTTCTTCAGCATCATGAATGAATGAAGAATAAACACCAACCTCTTTGTTCTTCAGGATCTTCAGTGTGTTTCATTCTGCAGGGTTCTGGATCACTCATGTTCTCACTGTCCTCTTTAATAAACTCAGTCTTTGCAGATTTCAGCTCTTCCTGATGCTCTGATGGTCGTCTTCACTTGTGGCTGATGGGAATTTACAGCATTTATTGGAGAATTACAGTGGGTGGAGCTTCATTGATGATGAATTACACTGGGAGGAGCTTCACTGATGATGAATTACAGTGGGAGGAGCTTAAGTGATGATGATGATTTTAGTGTGTGAGGAGTTTATCTGCCAAAATTAAAAATATATCAGTTACTGAGTTTGTTTTTATGCTCAAGGACAAACAGAATAAAATAATGTAAATTCTTTCAAATTCTTTCAAATATAAATAATGGTAAGAAAAACAGTTGAAAGCATATAAATAGAATACATATAGTAACCAACAAATACACTGAAATGAGCTTTAAGTGTCAATTCACAGGAGATCTGAAGACATCAGCATAATAAATGAGGTGAAAACAGGAACTATTGTCATGAAATAAAGAGTGTTTTCAGCAGATCTGTTAATATTGATGAGCCTCAGACTATCAACACTCATTCAACAAGCCATTCAGGATCATCAGCAGATCATCTCACTTTATTCTGAGGGTTTGATGTTAGAAACACATTATTTGAGTCAGGATAGATGCTAAAAGCCTGTAAAACAGCTACACTGAAAGACAATAGTGTTATTTCTCACAATATAACATGGATAAATCATCTATAACAAAAACAATTAAATAAATAACCTATCTTTACGAACCTCTAGTCTAAAGGCAAATAACTACCATAATATGTCAATCTAAATATAGTTCGACTTTATAATAACTAATTGCAATAAAGTAATTCAATCATTAACATATTACAGATTTGTATGTACAGAAACTTACAATGATTATAAAACTCGAAAATGTAACGTCTCCTGTGTCAAACTTCATTAATGTTTATCTATATTCCCATGCATATAGATTTGAAATTTCCCATTCTGGAAAATGAAGTCAGCATCTCCATAAAGCTTGTCTGCTGAAGGAAGCATGAAGTGCTCTGAAATGTCCTGGTAGACGGCTGCGTTGAGTGGACAGCACAGTGGACCAACACCAGCCGATGACATGGCTCCCCAAACCAACCCAGACTGTGGAAACTTCACACTGGACTTCAAGCATCTTGGATTGTGTGCCTCTCCATTCTTCCTCCAGACTCTGGGACCTTGGTTTCCAAATGAGATGCAAAATTTGCTCTCATCAGAAAAGTGGACTTTGGTCCACTGTGCTTTATTAAATCCAGAGTCAACGCAGCCGTCTACCAGGACATTTTCAGAGCACTTCATGCTTCCTTCATTTTCCAGCAGGATTTGCACCGGCCCACACTGCCAAAAGAACCAAAACCTGGTTCAATGACCATGGTATCACTGTGTAATTACTGTGTGATTTCATGTAATATTCTAATTTTCTGAGATTTTGATTTTGTGGTTTTCACAAGCTGTAAGCCATAATCATCAAAATTATAACAAATAAAGGCTTGAGATATCTCACTTTGCATGTAATGAGTCTATATAATATACAAGTTTCACTTTTTTAACGGAATTACTGAAATAAATCAACTTTTTCATGATATTCTAATTTTATGACCAGCACCTGTATATATATATATATATATAATTTTTTATTTTATTTTTTACATGTATAGCCTAGGTTTAAATTGTCTCACGTGGCTAATTATAGGCTCAATGTAAAGTATTTAGTGGTATCTTTCCAGTCTCTTTTAACAATGCAAAGTAAAGAAACACCAAATTTAACCCAAAGATGTTAAGAGTAGAAAGAAAACGGCAGCAGCAACACTTGATATCGAGTCCCATTCCCCTCACAGATCTCAAACTTTAACTCTTGACTTGACATTCAGTAACAGTTCTCACACAAACATCGAGACAATCACACAAACGAACACAAAATCGCTCAGGTCTGAATGAACTCAACAAATTTTCAAAGTTTGAACTGCTTTTTTCTTCATAGAAAATCGGATTGATCAATATAAAGCTCAATTACTTTCTTAAATGACGTAAAACATGTTATACAATATAAACCTGACTGTGCTTATCTGTAGTTCTCCAAAAGACCAAATAATAGATGTTTCCAAAACAACACAAAACAAATGAGCCTTTAGTTGGGCTCATCTCTTTTGAAGCTTGCATGGCCATAAAGTTCTTAGCTGGGGTTTCGTTGGTTAGCGTAGACTGGCTGGAGCCCACTCCATTTATGGCCCTATAGATTAGACTTTTGATTTGGGCTCTGGAGTGTTGAGTTCTGTGTGGAATTATGTTTGAACGAATCACCTGGAAGATTCATTTGTGTTTAGTTCGCCCTCAAATCCTACATATTGCATCAAAACATTTTGTATATTCCCCTGAATCTTATAATGTGCCAAAAAACTCACTGTGTAAGTGCAAAGAAAACCATTTAAATTAAATAACTGATCTACCAATATGATGCCGCTGTCAAAACAATATTTCAAAAACAATGATTTGCATTTATAACATATCTTTGTTGTTCCATATACTTATGCGGTAAAAAGATAAGCTTGAAAAGTAAGGACCATGATAAAAATGCCTGGCGATGAAATTCAGATAATTTCACTGGTATTTTGTCAATGTTATAATAACAAACAAGAAGAAAATGTATATTACCAACTTTAGAAAGCATATGGGAAGGGATAAAGTTCCAAATGGAGTAAGGATTTCTATCAATCTGACTAAGCCAATTTACTTAAAATGTATTATTTAAAATTCAAGGTCCCGTTCTTCGTGAACCCATGTTTCAAACTTTAGTTAGTGTGCAATGTTGTTGTTAGAGTATAAATAATATCTGTAAAATTATAAAGCTCAAAGTTCAATGCCAAGCAAGATATTTTATTTAACAGAAGTCGCCTACATCGAACGGCCCGTTTGGACTACATCCCTCTACTTCCTGCTTTAATGACGTCACTAGAACCGTTTTTTGACTAACCTCCGCCCACAGGAATGCTCCCTCAACTCTACCGAAATTAAATGTACTTGCGCACTTCTAATAACTTACTGTGTTTACTCAGCTCTTTCTTACGGTGATTTTCTGAAGTAAAACTGACGCTGCATCTTTTGTGTGATGTACAATAAACTTTCCATATAAAGTCAAATAGTTCTTTATCAATCTCTTTACAAATGTGTCTATTCAGATGCAAAGCCATTGCTGCATAAGACAGTCTAGAAATAACAACAGCCTTTGTAATCAGATCTCTGTCCCTTAAAGAAAGATCTCCCATAGGCCATTGATTTAATTTCCTTTTCGCTTTTTCAACAATTGGAATGAAATTTAGTACACACATTTTGTGCTGATCTTTAGTAGCCTAATGGCTATTCCCAAATACTGAACCTCATTTTTTCAAAGGAATACCATAATACCCTACATAGCAAGCAGTCTTGTCCTGAATGTGTCCTCAATCTGGCACTGCTGGCCTCCTGGCCACAGCATGATCACGGCAAAACACATGAGGGTTGAATGTTGGTGGGAGGAGTGTGATCCAGATCAATCCAGTGATCATCTGATCTAAATCAGGAGTGTGACCTTGGGTCATATAAATGCACTTTCCCACATAGGAAATGTGATCTGGCCCAGCTCTGTTCCACAGAACCCCCTTTCCCTCGGCACACATAACGAAAAGAATGACGGCCCTGAGGTGGCCCAGATCTGGATCAAAGACAAGGGCCACACAATGACCATTACTGGCCCAAGTCTCAGCCAATTAATAACCCGCAACTGGCCCTGCACTGGGACAAAATAGGAATCAAATCCGTTTAATCTACTTGGGAAAACAATTTCAGAGCAAGACAGAGTAAAATCAAATGTAACAATTTATTACGTCAGGTAAATGTATCATGCCAATTTCATAATCAGTTCAAGGATAATAAATACAACAAAAGATACAATTTGCTATGTGGGAAGAAGCTTCAGAACATTCCTTGATGGCCATAAGCTCACATTTAACAAAATGTATATACCAGATGTCCTTGAACATTTCCAGATTAATTCAGTAGCCACAGAAATCTGGTTTTGAATGAAGAGTTTAGTGTCATCGGCTAAATGTTTTTTCTTTATTTCTCTATCAGTGATGGTGATACCTTTCATTGGACTTGATTTAATATGAGAAGATTGTTACATACAGCCTGTGCCTGGCTATGAAACAGAGAGGGGAGACCACGCAGATTATTTGATTTCAAAAATATATTTATTAAAGATAAAGAATGAGCAACGTAAAGTAAATAAGTCAGTGTAATTGTTAAACTTAAGAAACGAAAACGTATGCAATCAGGGTATATGAAGTGTCATGCAAAAGGAAACAAAATCAGCAAAACGGTGCAGGAGAGAAGGAGAAGCGGCGGCCTCCTTCAACCAGGTCTGGAGAGCTTTTAACACCCAGGATACTGGAAACAACCACACGCGGTCCTGGAGCAATCACCCGCAACACGCCACACCTGTGGTCCGCTCACCTATTAGGGGAGACGTAACGAACAGAGTCTAGTTAACAATCTCTGCTGACACTTCAGGGATGTGTTGTGGTCGTGTTCAGGCGCAGGTCCTCCATCTGATCTGGATACGGCCCGGATCAGGCTGGCTAAATAATGTGTTGTGGTCGTGTCTAGGTGCAGGTCCTCCATCTGATCTGGATTCAGCTCGCTACAGAATTCAGAAAATTTTAGAGGACGTGGGTTTCATGACATCATCAAGTACAATAGAAGTCCCATTTCATTGGCTAGGCACCAACCAATAAAACGGCCCATTTGAACACTGCCCCATTGAACACAGCTAAGCTGTTTCAAGCTGTTTTCATTCTGAAAAAAAATAATCTCAAAGTTCAAGTTCCTCCTCATTGAAACGCCTCAGAAGACTCGACGGTGAAACTGAATGACGGAAAAGAC
Source organism: Rutilus rutilus (assembly GCF_951802725.1). Classification (NCBI taxonomy): domain Eukaryota; kingdom Metazoa; phylum Chordata; class Actinopteri; order Cypriniformes; family Leuciscidae; genus Rutilus; species Rutilus rutilus. Next base: position 16,871,473 of record NC_140209.1, on the reverse strand, counting down.
GGCGTGACCAGTGACGTCATCGGCCTCCAACGGTAGATGATCAAAGACGCGCCAAATACCCAGCCAACACACCCATGTGGGGCCCAAACGGGCTGTAAATGGGCTGATATCCGGGGCCCACCTGGGCTACCCAACTGGGAACCCAGCTAATTTTGGCCGCGGTTTCCGTGGTGGCCCCACATGTGTTAGCCCAGATGGGTTGATGATGGGCTCTTGATGGGCTCCATATCGGGCCCATGTGGGTAACCTAGGTAGCACCCATTTAGGGCCTACAGGAGTCTGCCCAGATGGGTTGATGATGGGCTCTTGATGGGCTCCATATCGGGCCCATGTGGGTAACCTAGGTAGCACCCATTTAGGGCCTACAGGAGTCTGCCCAGATGGGTTGATGATGGGCTCTTGATGGGCTCCATATCGGGCCCATATGGGTAACCTAGGTAGCACCCATTTAGGGCCTACAGGAGTCTGCCCACATGGGTTGATGATGGGACCCAGATAGGTCTTATCTAGGGCTCTTATGGGCCACAACGGGTATATATATGGGCTACCATATTTGTCTGTTTGGGTTACCTTATTTTACAGTAAACCCCTAAATACAATCATTACATGTAATCCACTAAACTATACTAAAATGTTAAAGGTATTCAATGAACAGAAACCAGTAGTTCACTTTTAAAGTTACTTTATTAAGTAAGTAGAAGTATCACAAAACAAGAAAAGAAAAAAGTTATATATATATATATATATATATATATATATATATATATATATATATATATATATATATATATATATATATATATATATATATGCACACGTTATATATACATATCTGAAAAATTAACCATTTCACAAACAAAACAATAACCGTGCAGCTTCTCACTCCTCTGTTGTCGCTCTCCCAACGGCCCTTTGAAAAGAGAAAATAAATCAGTCAACCATTATGCCACTTTTTTAATTCCTTTTCACAGTTCAATCAGATGTGTCAGGTTAGCCTTTTGGTGCCCCATCTGGGCATCAACCCATCTGGGCAGACTCCTGTAGGCCCTAAATGGGTGCTACCTAGGTTACCCCCATGGGCCCGATATGGAGCCCATCAAGAGCCCATCATCAATCCATCTGGGCTAACACATGTGGGGCCACCACGGAAACCGCGGCCAAAATTAGCTGGGTTCCCAGTTGGGTAGCCCATGTGGGCCCCGGATATCAGCCCATTTGCAGCCCGTTTGGGCCCCACATGGGTGTGTTAGCTGGGGCAGGCTCTGTCCAGATTGTCCTCTGGTGTCTGCGGATGAATCCACGTTGACCTGGGAAACGTGAATTGGGAAACGTGATGTAAATGTTTGCGCGTGAATCCGTGGCCAACAAAACCAAAATTAGCTGGGTTCCCAGTTGGGTAGCCCAGGTGAGCCCCGGATATCAGCCCATTTGCAGCCCGTTTGGGCCCCACATGTGTTGGCTGGGAATCTTGTAAAAATGTCAATGTTGATTTAGAATGGTTTTTGTTAATCTTTTTCAACAACAAACTGACATTATTTCAACCATATTTCAACGTTGAAGGTCGGTCATGTGCTGGCTAGGTATGTAGCCTACTCATTTCCCATTAGTGAACTGACTAGGTCTCACATAGGGAGCCCATCTGGGTTTGCCCATGTTGGACCTACTTAGTTGACCCAAGTGGGCCCCAGATAAGATGCCCATTTTGAGCCCATATCCACTCTGTCCCCTGTAGCCCATTTGTAACCCATATGGGCCCCAGATAAGAAGCCCATTTTGAGCCCATATCCACTCTGTCCCCTGTAGCCCATTTGTAACCCATATGGGCCCCAGATAAGAAGCCCATTTTGAGCCCATATCCACTCTGTCCCCTGTAGCCCATTTGTAACCCATATGGGCCCCAGATAAGAAGCCCATTTTGAGCCCATGTCCACTCTGTCCCCCTGTAGCCCATTTGTAACCCATATGGGCCCCAGATAAGAAGCCCATTTTGAGCCCATGTCCACTCTGTCCCCCTGTAGCCCATTTGTAACCCATATGGGCCCCAGATAAGAAGCCCATTTTGAGCCCATGCCCACTCTGTACCCCTGTTGCCCATTTGTAACCCATATGGGCCCCACATAAACGTGTTGGCTGGGTACTGTTCAGAACGACAAAACACCTATAAACATCAACATAATCAGGTAACACTTTAGAATAAAGGTTCATTCGTTTGTATTTGTATTTATTTTTGTATTTATTTATTTAGAGAAACAGGGACAGCGTACAATAAACATTAACCTCAAGGGGAGAGATGCATAGTACCAGGTTTTAGCTCAAGAGCTAATTTCCACGCGCAGTCCCTGGGCAGGCTGATGTTATAATAAAATATATCATACATACATGTATACTAAGATTTACATTGACCAATAAGAAAATAAAATAAAAAAATCAAGTCTTCTTATTCACACCTTTCATTTACTATGGTCTACTCTTATAGACCTCCGAACACACACTTAAGCACACACAGACACACATACATACATACATCCGGTCACATGTGGGTGCAAATTTGATTTGACAAGAGCCATTCCTTTGCTAGGCGTGAGAACGTATAAAAGTTGGTGCTTCTTATCAACTCTGTGGGCAACATATTCCACTGACGAGCGGCCACACAAGAAAAGGCAGAGTTTCCAAATGCTGTCCTGCGTTTAGGTATCCTGCATTCGCCTCGCACTGTAGATCTAGTGGCTCGAGCTGTTGTTTCAGAGCCCAAAGATATAAACTCTTTTAGTGGAGGAGCAGCAGTGTCATGAAGAATTTTATACATCAAACACAAATTTGTGTGGATTATCAGATTTTCAAAGCTAAGAAATTTATGTTTAACGAGGATATGACAGTGATGGAATCGTCTGCCTTTCTTATCGTGAATCTTTAGAGAACTTTTATATAATGACTCAAGTGGCCTGAGGGCAGATTTACAAGTCTGTGACCAACTTGTCATACAATAAAAAAAATGTGGAACAATCATTGCATTTAGATAGGCTCCTGAGGCCTCAATTGTAAGGGAATTTCGAATGTATCTGAACTGTGCCATATTAAATTTGATTGTATTTGATAACTTTTTTATATGCTTTTTAAAGCCTAAATTTGGTTCCAATATGACACCTAAATATTTTACCTGCTCCGGATTTGAAATGATTTGTCCATCAATTAAAATCTTAGGGCAATTTTGTATTTTGTAACGATTTGTAAAAAACATTGAAACAGTCTTGTCTAGATTTAAGGTGAGGCATGATTTTTTCAGCCACAAAGAAACTTTCCTCATCTCTTTAGTCAGTTTTTGAGCGACTTCTTCCGCAGTTTTGCCATGTGCATATAGCACCGTATCATCAGCATACATAATAATTTTACTCTTACACACATTTATGTATAGTGTAAACAGCAGGGGGCCCAGAATGGAACCTTGTGGCACTCCCATGCTGCAAGGTCTTAAGGATGATTTTGTATTGTTGACCGCAACGCATTGTTGTCTGTCATTAAGGTAAGATTGAATCCATGCTATTGTGTTTGTGTCAAGAGAAAAATCAGATAGTTTGCTGATGAGAAGCTGGTGGTTAACTGTATCGAAGGCCTTTTTCAAGTCCAGAAAGACCGCCCCTACCACACCTCCACCATCAAGACTGGATTTGATGTCTTCTAGTAAGTAGCAGCACGCAGACTCTGTGGAGTATCTTTTCCTAAACCCAAACCGGCAGGGATGTAATGCATCAGTGTGGTCGAGATGCTCCACTAGCTGCTCTGCCACCACCTTCTCAAAGATCTTAGAGATGGCTGGTAGGATACTAATAGGTCGATAGTTTGACACACAGAGCTTGTCTCCTGACTTGAAAATCGGCTTGACTACTGCTTTTTTCAATGCCAAAGGAAAATTATTTTCATTTATAGATTGATTCACAGCTATTGTTAATACAGGAGTTAGAGTAATTTTATGTTCTTTTAAAAAGGATGTATCAAGTCCAAATATATCCTTTGCTTTACTATTTTCTAAATTTGCTATTATTTTAAAAATTTTATCTTCATCTATACTCTGTGTGACCGAAGCAGTATTTTTGTAATATAACTCAATTCAGATAGCCTGACTACGCCACCTTGGGAATTACACCCAAGGAAATATAAAAAAGGAACCCAGGTTCGGTGGTGCAGAGAAAAGTCAGAGTCGTGTAATTCAGCAAACAAATAAATAATTTTATTTGTGAGGAAAATACTCTACTGGCATCATTTATTCATAGTGTAAATCACTGACAAGTTTATTATAAGAATGGGATATATCAGTTGTTAGAAGAACATTCCTCTCCACATAGCTGATTCAAACACAGAGTCACATTAAACATACATCACAAAAGAAATTCCCCACAAAATAAAACAAGAAAATGATTAATACAAAAAGAATATAAACGACAAGGCTAAAGTTTACTTTAGGGATGGCAAGCTAGCTGTAAACGATTGTGCTCTCAACCATTTATGTGTGCACGGCAAACCGAATAGGAAGAGGTGCTCAAACCCTGGTACTCCAACCTCACAACAAATGTGTTCACCCAGGTGACTAGCCTCCCCCTCGGTACACTCAGCCTTGACTCAAACCAAAAGAAAACAGAAATTAGTGGGTGCGATACAAATACAAAAATCACATCAATCACATCAGACACAAATATAATAGACCAGATCAGTTGGTGCACGGATAATAATCCATCCTACCTCGTCGAGGACCCCGAAATACTCACAGGTGTTAGAATAGATAGACACTACGCGCTGATATACAATTACACCACACGGCCACTATGGCCCAAATCACACTGGTCAAACCAACATCATTAAAGAAATAACCAAATAACTCAAACCATAAAAATGAAAGCAAAACAAAACACAGAAAATGATATCTAGTCACGAAAAACAAAGGAAATAACCTAATCATGAAAAACAGCAGCACGACCTGAGTTAATCACGTGGTATGCGGGAGACTGCAAAACAAAACGTAACACTCAGATCAAGGTCTAACATTATTTCAATCAAGGCATATAAAACATTTACTAAATCATACGTACCACACGAGAATCACACACACCCACACATCACGAACCACCATATCACGATGTCAGGATGCACTCGCGAATGTTCAGCTTAAAACCCTCAATGAGCGCTTGACGCAACTCCCAGGGAACGCCGCCGAGACGGCAACAGCCATCACTTCAAGAGGTAAAAACACATACTCTAGACACTTTTAAAACCACACAACTTGTACATAATCTCCGTCACTTACCTCAACTAACGTGACACCAGTAACAAGAAGAGGGGCGGGTATGACAAAGCCTACGTGCTAGGGCTTCCTGTTTACACACTTAAATACACCGGCCCTAATTACCTCATCCACCCATTACCATATAAAGGTAATGACGCAAAGAAAAGGAAAGGGGAAATCCCCTACTGCTACATTCCACCCCCCCCCCCCCCCCCCTTCTTTTATCGGCGCCCCGACGATAAGTAAACTCAACTGTAAACATCAGAGACAAAACTAACAACCCATTGATGTCACAAGGCTAGTGCCAGGGCCTAAACAAAGCCGGAACGGCCTGAGACGCAATCATGGAGGAGCTAACAGTCCCACCAGCGACACCCCGCTTAAAATCACTTACAGGGGCGATGAATATACTTCAAGTTGCAGTCACCAACTCTAACTGAGTTCTATACAGTATAGTTTTTATACATTTACAAGGAAGAAGGACTTTTGGAGGTGGAGACAACTCAAAACAAAGCATAGGCATGATTTGATTCAATCAAGTCAAAACCAGTTTGGCAGGTTATCCGGCTTGCTCAAGAGAGACAGAACCAATCAGCATAACACTATCATTCAAATGATCCAATCAGCCTGACGGTATCACCCATACCTTCACATGATCACAGAGACAAAAGCACAGCTGTAGATTGAGCTTACTGGTCAGGAAATGCATAAAGACAAAGGGTGAGGGTGAGAGTCTCAGGAATTGACTCATTTAGAGAACAAGACTGGCAGGAATCTCTTGATATAATCATTATAACCGCTGCTAAACTTTCTCAGTCTATATTTTTGGAATCTAAATTAAAACCTCAAATGCTAAAATCAGTATTCTTCACCGTGGTGTTATGTAAGGAAATTTGTTATTCTTCAGCTCCCTGAACTTTGCCTCCAAAGGTTTTTCCAGTGTGAACTTTCTGGTGCTCTTTCTGGTGCTCTTTCAGTTCATCATCTGTAGTGAAGGACTTCCAGCATTTCGCTTCTTCCCAGTGTGAACTCTCATGTGAATCTTCAGACTTGATTTACATGTGAAGCGTTTCTTACACTGAGGGCAGGATTTTGTGGCTTCTGTTTTTCCTTTCTTGTTCACGTCCATCAGGTCTAAAAGAAACATTAAAGGGTTAGTTCACCCAAAAATGAAAATTCTGTCAGTAATTACTCACCCTCATGTTGTTCCAACCCCCGTAAGACTTTCGTTCATCTTCGGAACACAAATTAAAATATTTTTGATTAAATCTGAGAGCTGGATCACTCCTCCATAGGCTTTCAGAGGGACCGAAACTCGCCGGCCCAGAAAAGTTATTAAAAACATCGTTTAAATAGTCCAAGTGACTACAGTGGCTCTACATTACGTTTATCATGAGACGACAATACTTTTTGTGCGGAAAAACAACAAAAATAACGACTTTATCCAACTATTAGTGTTCATCAATGTGGGCCTCTGACGAGAGTTCACGGGAGCGCCACGACGCATGCGCGAGAACTGAGATTACGGCGTTCTTCTTCTTCTTCGCTCTACAGCGTGCGTCTTCCTCTGCTTATAAACAGACCGCTTTGCGCTTCCGGATGTCATCTTGTACAGTAAATGGCGGTAATACTCCCAAGGAGTGAGCAGCCAGTAACAAGTAGTAGTAGAAGAAGAACGCCGTAATCTCAGTTCTCGCGCATGCGTCCTGGCCCTCCCGTGAACTCTTGTCAGAGGCCCACATTGAAGAACACTAATAATGGAAACAACTGGAACCTTTTCCGAAGGTGGAAAAGCAGCTTTTGTTGCTCAGCACATAAAGATGAACAACTTACCGTGATCTCAGACTGCGATGATGTGGTTTCTCCACTGTATGGGTCTTCATATGTTGCTTCAGGTGACAATTAAAAGAGAAACTCTTCCCACACTGATCACACGTGTGCGGCTTCTCTTTGCTGTGGATCCTCTCATGTTTTTTCAGATTTGATGAATCACTGAATCTCTTGTCACAGTGTGAACACTTGTAAGGTTTTTCTCCAGTGTGGATCCTCTCATGAATTTTCAGATGTGATGACTGATTGAATCTCTTGTCACAGTTTGAACACTTGTAAGATTTTTCTCCAGTGTGAATTCTCTGGTGCAGTTTTAAACAATGTGCTGTAGGAAAAGTCTTCTCACACTCAAAGCACATATGAACTCCTACACCAGTATGAATTCTTTGATGCACTTGTAAACTATACAACACTGAAAAACTCTTTCCACACACGGAACATGAATGTGGCTTCTCCTTCGTATGAACTGTCAGGTGTGTCTTCAGGGCTGATGCCCTAAGAAATGTTTTGCTGCACTGATCACATGTGAACGGCTTCTCTCCGGTGTGGATCCTCGTGTGAACGTTAAGGGATGAAGAATGACTGAAACTATTGCCACATTGATTGCATGTGAACGGCTTCTCTCCGGTGTGGATCCTCATGTGAACAATAAGGTGTGCTAATTGACTGAAACTATTCCCACATTGATTGCATGTGAATGGCTTCTCTCCTGAATGAACTCTCATGTGAACATTAAGAGCCGTTTTTTTGGAGAATCTCTTTTCACACTGATCACACATGAATGGCTTCTCTCCAGTGTGAACTCTCATGTGAATCTGAAGACTTTGTTTGTATATGAAACTCTTTCCACACTGAGTGCAGGTTGTAGCTTTCTTGTCTTTCTTTATAAACTTATTTTTAGTCTTTGAGCGTCTCAAAGGTTTTTCTCCAGGTTTGACATGATGTTCCTCCTCCACTTCACTCAGTTCTTCATTCTCCTCCTTCACTTCACTCAGTTCTTCACTCTCCTCCTTCACTTCACTCAGGTCTGAAATTAAAGAAAAAAAAATGTAAATGTAAAATATAAGTATTTTTATAAATTAATTATACGTCTCTGAAACTAGAGCTGCACGATTAATCGTTAAAGGATCGCAATCTCGATTCAACCCCCCACGCGAATCCTTCATTTCTATGATTCTGCCAATGATATTCAACAAGATAATGCGCTAGGGGTGGAACGGATCGCACTAGATTCGGTTCGGCACTCGAATTCGTGATTCCTGATTAACTGCTAAATTTAACCATCATAGAGTGAAAGTTCATAATTTGGATGTGTATCGACTTACCAATTTACACATTCAAACAATTTTAATCGCGGAAGAAGAGCCGAAAACCATGACTCGAAGCGCAGAGAGAGAGAGAGAGAGAGAGAGAGAGAGAGAGAGAGGGGAGTGTTTCAGACAGCGCTCGAATGCAGAACTGCCCTTGCCCTTGAACGGACACATAAACACAAATTGTCAAAATACCGGTCTAAATGACCATCTCGACAAGTATTCTCTCGTTTATGTCATATGTGAACAGCTGAGAAAGAAACTGATATTTGTCAGTGTTTTTCGGTCTGTGCAGTCCGTGTGTATGGAAGTGACAGCACACACTTAATATTATATATATATATACTGTTTTCTGTGTCATTGATATTAATAAAACAACAAAATACAGCTTTAACAAAGATTAAACTATATTTATTTTATAAAGTGACAAATAGTGTTATTTTACATTTAAGTTTAATTATTAATTTCTGTACCTGAATATACTGTTAGACTTTGTAAACTTTATTTAGTATTCATCTCTGCTTGTAATTTGTGTATTTGTTCTTATTTTATTACTGACTGTTCACTTGTTTTAAATAATGTGTGAACTTTATCAGTTAGGCTAGTATAGTTTTTAATGTAGTAGCTATCGAAAAACTTCAACTGAGCTTTAAGTAATAAATGAAAAGCAAAGTTATTATAAACTTCTCAATTAAACACTTATCTTAAACTACAGTATGAGATGGTTAAAAACAAAACTGTTCAATCACAAAGTACCAGCGGCCAGACGAAACAAACGTCTATAAAAGCAACGCTATTCAACGCAACACCATACCCAAAAATGTTGATAGTGTTTCTTGCTAAGAATCTTTAATAGGTCTAGCCTGGGTCCGAAATTAACACCTTCCAAGGGCCAAATGCGGGTAGAATTTCCGTTTGGTGAGTAAATCTCAAAAGGCTATCCGCCACACTGGCGGGTGAATGTTCATACCAAAATATGAAATATTCAGCGCGCCCCTTTCAGCGCCACGTGCTCTTCTAACTTAACGCTCTCATCTGTTGACGGAGCTCCCGCCACTGGAAGCAAAGGCCGCTCACCCATCTTAGCCACGCAGAACGTCTTCAGCACTCGTGGATCATGCATACTCCACCGCTGGCCAGGCTGCTTCTGCTCTACACACCATGGCCGTGCTTTTTTCTCGAGAAAAGAAGTTTTCCCATAGCGTTTGCAACGCAATACGCGTGTCCCTTATCTCTCAGGGAACAGAGGTTACATAACGTCGCTGTCGGCGGAATCCTCGTATCTCTAAGACTATTATTTTTCAGGAAATAAAAAAAAACGGCAAATTTTTTGAGTTATTAAAGGGGTCATATAATGGAACATGGACTTTTACAAGTTGATTGTACAGAAATGTGTGTTGGAAGTGCCTGTACACAACCATCATAAAGTGATAAAAATCCATCCAGTGTTTTTTAGTAAATCTTCTCATATGTTTTCCCCTCTCTCAAATCAAGCCGTTCGACCGTGGGACGATTGTTGATTGACAGCAGCGTTTCAACACAGACCTGCCCTCGCTCGTGAGCGAGCTGTCAATCATAGCCCGCGCAGACCGGGTCATTGTTTATACGCTGGAGCACTGTCTATGTAAATGTAATTTACACCACTGTCTGTGGCAGGTGAGCCAAAAAGTAAATTTCGGACCCTGGGTCTAGCCTGGCATAATGCCTTTGAATGTTGTCAATGTTTAATTGTCATTTTTTATTTATTTAAATATTACATTCTTTTTGTTCAATGCATTATTTAAATTTGACTGAAGCAAGAGTATTATGACTTATTTTGTTTCTATCTTGTTTGGTAACCTAATGTTCAGGATTTGTAGATCTTTAAAATAATAAAGCTTTTCAGAATCGTGAGAGAATCGTGATCTTTATTCCAAGCAAAAAAATCGTGATTCTTATTTTACCCAGAATCGTGCAGCTCTACCTGAAATTTTCCATGAATGAGGTACACTGATCTTCCAGTTATTATTTTTTAAACACTATAGGCAGAAATCTCATGTTTCTGTAGTGAGAACTATTAAATATGTTTGATCGATGACACAATTATCTAACATGATATGAACATTAAAATACACAATACTGACATATTTTGACACCAATATTTTAGATTGATATTGTTACAAATTGTAAACCATACATAAAATAAATGTAAAATAAAACAGTTAAAATATTTCAATTTTGTTTGACCTGATGTTTTTTTAACTGTTCATCTAAAAGTGATGAAGTGCTTGAATGTTTCTAACATGAATGTTCTTCAGCATCATGAACGAATGAAGAATAAACACCAACCTCTTTGTTCTTCAGGATCTTCAGTGTGTTTCATTCTGCAGGGTTCTGGATCACTCATGTTCTCACTGTCCTCTTTAATAAACTCAGTCTTTGCAGATTTCAGCTCTTCCTGATGCTCTGATGCTCGTCTTCACTTGTAGCTGATGGGAATTTACAGCATTTATTGGAGAATTACAGTGGGAGGAGCTTCACTGATGATGAATTACAGTGGGAGGAGCTTAAGTGATGATGATGATGATGATTGTAGTGTGTGAGGAGTTTATCTGCCAAAATTAAAAATATATCAGTTACTGAGTTTGTTTTTATGCTCAAGGACAAACAGAATAAAATAATGTAAATTCTTTCAAATATAAATAATGGTAAGAAAAACAGTTGAAAGCATATAAATAGAATACATATAGTAACCAACAAATATACTGAAATGAGCTTTAAGTGTCAATTTACAGGAGATCTGAAGACATCAGCATAATAAATGAGGTGAAAACAGGAACTATTGTCATGAAATAAAGAGTGTTTTCAGCAGATCTGTTAATATTGATGAGCCTCAGACTATCAACACTCATTCAACAAGCCATTCAGGATCATCAGCAGATCATCTCACTTTATTCTGAGTGTTTGCTGTTAGAAACACATTATTTGAGTCAGGATACATGATAAAAGCCTGTAAAACAGCTATACACTGAAAGACAATAGTGTTATTTCTCACAATATAACATGGATAAATCATCTATAACAAAAACAATTAAATAAATAACCTATCTTTACGAACCTCTAGTCTACAGGCAAATAACTACCATAATATGTCAATCTAAATATAGTTCGACTTTATAATATCTAATTGCAATAAAGTAATTCAATCATTAACATATTACAGATTTGTACTTACAATGATTATAAAACTGATTAAATATACTCTTAGAATTAAAGAAAATGTAACGTCTCCTGTGTCAAACTTAATTAATATTTATTTATATTCCCATGCATATAGATTTGAAATTTCCCACGTTCATTACTCATACAGGGTCAATAAAGTGTTAGAATAGATATCCATTTTAATAAGTAAATGTAATCTGCCAAAGATAAATGTCGACAAAGAAATATAGGTAAACATGAAAATGGCAACAGCAACACTTGAGATCAATTCCCCTCACATATCTCAAACTTTAACTTGACATTCAGTAACAGTTCTCACTCCAAACATCGAGACAATCACACAAACGAACACAAAATCGCTCAGGTCTGAATGAACTCAACATATTCTCCTCATGCTCGCTGCTGCTGCACTAAATGTTTATTTCAGTAGGAAGACGCCAGAAAAGACGCACAAGTATCGCTGTGATCGATGAAAACAATACAGAAATGAGCCTGTCGCTTAATCAAACTGTATAAAGTGTGTTTGAAAGTTGTGTAAATCAGACATAATTGCAGTCATAATATAATTCATAGATTACAGATTAATAGACTGTATCTGATTGTCCAAAAGAAATTTCAAATTTTGTGCTGATTTCTATAAAAAGTTGAATAGTTCCTCTTGATTACGAAAAAGCTACAGGTTTATTCAATTCACTACCTAGTTTTTGTAAAATTAATGGGGCAGAGAGAAGAATGTGTGACCTACCACTTGGTTTGGAGGAAGTCACTGAAGCCATTAATTGTCTTAAACAATAAATCTCCAGGAGTGGATGGCTTGTCTTCAGAATTCTACAAATTATTTGCAAAACAATTAGCTAATTTTTTTCAGCAAGTTTTCAGAGAAAGTATTTTAAAAGGCACTCTTACTCAGTACTTCCGTACCCCCCCCCCCCCCCCCCCCCAAAAAAGATGTTATTTTGCTTGATAATTGGGCACCAAATATGTCTTCTTAATAATGATTATACAATTATAGCCTTCATTTTTTTTTTGCTAATGAAAAAGAAAGAAAGAAAAGAAAAGAAAAGAAAAGAAAAGAAAAGAAAAGAAAAGAAAAGAAAAGAAAAGAAAAGAAAAGAAAAGAAAAGAAAAGAGAAAAGAAAGATAACAGTCAGATATTTTTTTATTTACTCAATCTCATTTTGTTTCTCGACAAATATTTTTTACACAAGTATAAATATTGTAAGTGTAAGCCTTTCTTTAACCTTTTTCTGACTGGAAGTTAAAACAGTATGTGTTTGATTTCTGACTCTTCCAATAAGAAAGCTGTAAAGACTGTGATTTAAAAAAATATATATATTATTGTCCTGCTCCCTTATATATTATTGTCATTCTGTATTACCTTTGTTATGATAATAATAATAAAAAATAATAAAAAAAATAGACACCTCCGCAGCCAATGAGGGCCACGCAGATTTGTCTATTTACTAGTAGCCTTCGATTATTATTATAGAACTGAAGTGACTCCATTTACTAAATGTGAAAGGAACTTTTTCAAGTAAAGCACAAAATAGACAAAATAAGCAGAGGAGTATCACCTCCATCCACTCTGAAAAGTGTTTTCGCCTGTAAAGTCAGGCGCAGGATATTTTGTAACGTCCTAGACAAATCGTAATGCCATGTTGGTAGATTAGCACCTGTAGAATTTCCTTTTGTTGAAACCCCAGATAAAAGTAAAAAGCTACTATTATGTTTAGATCCATGTCCGCGGCAATGGACAAAAAAAAAAAAAAAACCTTCTACGGAAGACTGTATTCTTGTAATTTTTACTTTATTCTACTAAAAGCTACTAATTAAATATTCAACAGTGTAATTAGATTACTGTACTAACTCTTTAAGAGTAATTCCTTATTTTACTTTTTGAATAAAGTAATTAAATTACAGTAATTAATTAGTTAGTTTTTCATTACACCCAACACTGATTATGCAATTATGCGGATAGAGCAAATCCTGTATTTTATTGTATTTTAATGACTATTGTAACAACTGAGACAATCAGACACATAACTATTTGTTACATTTAACAAATAAGCTTCAAAGCCCACACTTAGGAATGAAACATCCCCCCAAAAGAGACAAGAGAGCAGAAAGGTTTCAGTCGCCAGGGCGACAATCAGATAAGACTGTCATAGATTTTTCCCTAAACCTAGCAATCTGGGTTGTCTCCAATCGACATTCCCTTTCTATTCTACTGGGTTGTCTCCAATCGAAATTCCCTATATAGCTACCTAACTAACTTGTTCCCCTAACTAGCTTTCTTCCTGCGCAGAAAAAATCGACAAACAGACTTTAGCAAATGTCATTTAAATGCTTTACTCAAGGCTGGAGGATCTCTTGAGCAGTTCTCAGAGAATCTCCCCAAGAAGAAGCAAGGCCGGAGGATTTCTGACAAATTCCACTGAGAATCCCACCAGCTAACACGAATACAACAGTTTTTATAGAATAGGGAAGTATGGCAAAAATGTCATGCTGCATTACATAATTTCCCCACAATTTGATTGGTTTTCATTGATAAACCCTTCTGTTACCAGCTAAAGCAAACTTTGTTTTAATGATTACTTCATTGTTAATCACAAGGTTCAAATTTAGTCATCTTTCTAGTTTCAATTCACAAATTTGTTATTTATACACTCACACAACCAAAGTAAAAGGGGTATGGCAACACAACATACAACATTCAAAAACACAGGACAGAACGTTTTAGTTCATTGTGTTTCGAAGTGTTATCATGTCAATATTAATTTTACTACATTAAGTTAAATATATTAACTGATCCAAATATTCATCAATTATAACAAGTTATGACTGATTATTAATATTTATTTGAGCTAACTCGTTACACTATTTAGTATTACCTCTAAAGCTTTGACTAGGCTTGGCATGTTGCATATTAATTGTTCTAGGAACCATATTTTAATTGTTGTGTATTTTGTGCTATAATGTTCTAGTTAAGGTCATTTGTAGCATATGTATGTTATGGACTCTTCTTTGGCTCCCTGAACTTTGCCTCCAAAGGTTTTTCCAGTGTGAATTTTCTGGTGCTCTTTCAGTTCATCGTCTGTAGTGAAGGACTTCCAGCATTTCGCTTCTTCCCAGTGTGAACTCTCATGTGAATCTTCAGACTTGATTTACATGTGAAGCGTTTCTTACACTGAGGGCAGGAGACAGATTTTGTGGCTTCTGTTTTTCCTTTCTTGTTCACGTCCATCAGGTCTAAAAGAAACATTAAAGGGGGGGTGAAATGCTATTTCATGCATACTCTTTTTACACTGTTAAAGAGTTGGATTCCCATGCTAAACATGGACAAAGTTTCAAAAATTAAGTTGTACGTTTGATGGAGTATTTCTGTGCCAAAAATAACTTGTCACAAGTTTCGGAAAGTTTTTTTCGAGTATGGGTATGTGTGACGTCTGATGGGGCGGAATTTCCTTATAAGGGTCCTAAGGGCACTTCTCCCGGAAGGGCGCGCGCGCACGCACCCGTAGACCAGAGCGAGAGAGCGAAAGCAGTACGCACATCAAAGCGCTGTGCTCGCTGCAGTCACAGGAGGGACTTTGTTTGTTCCCTGCATTTCGACGATGATTTTTTTTTATAAACAAGGCCCAGTTCGATGCTCTAATGCTTAAAGTCCCTGTAAAGGCAATTCTAAAAAAAAAATTCTAAACACATTATAGATGTTAGAAATGTATTACTAAAACATATTACTAAGACTGTGAACTGTGAAGTACTGAATTGTGGTGTTAGACCGTTAAACAGTTTTTCACCATTGCTGTGTTCCGGATTTTTTGGGCGGGGCTAAAACGGGGGCTCGATGACGCACTGAAGCCCCTGAGCTCCTGGACACGCCCCTACTTGATGACGCATCGGAGCCCCTGACGCTGCCCCTCTCCTAACAATATAGCACATTCATTCACATCAGTTTGCCGATCGCGAGTTACTGTCAGTACTATTAGTTACTACAGCCTACAGTTTGCTAGCTAGCTATGCCTTCCTCACGGAAATGCGTACTACCTGGATGCGATCACGTACAAAACAGATCGGTGTCCTTATTTAAATTTCCGAAAAACGATCACATCAAGAAGAGGTGGATTCATTTTGTGAAGAGCCACCTTGATGGAGAGCTTAGGATCACCGCCAAAATCCGCCTCTGTAGTGATCATTTTACACAGGATAGTTTTATAAACTTTCGTCGGAGACAAATGGGATTCACTGATAATCCGTTGTTACTGGTGAATGGGGCCGAACTGATTATCTTCCGCCTCGGCCTTCATCCTCCCATCGCGCCGACAACTGGTGCCATCGTCGGCTGGCTTTCGTCAGCTTTCCCGCGAGTGGGCGTGGTTTCAGCGCAGCAAGCGGACACACCCCCAGCGTTTGAGAGCAGAGACTACTGCTCATTTTTGTAAGATTTTGATAGCTTATTTTATGTACTTGCCGGCTTTTTTTATCATTCAAATTTGGCTGGGTGGCTAATAACACCTTTTTCTGTGGTGTGACAAACTCAGAAAACATACTTAATTTTGACTTTACAGGGACTTTAAGGATGGAGCAGTCCCAACGATAAAGGTTCACGGTCGTGCGTTGGAACCGCAGGCGGTGAGTAAAACCAAAAAGCTGCTTCAAATATCTGTGTGTTGTTAGCTATCGGCGCATAAGCACGGCCCACACGGCACGCCTCCAGCCGCTCGTTTTTTTCCGGAAAGACTCGGAACAGCCTATCTTTCTTTTATAAATATAATAAAAATAAAGACTTTTGGAGATATGAAGGATGCAATTCTACTCTATAGGTACTCAAGATTAACATGAGATTGACTGAAACTGAGTGTTTCACCCCCCCTTTAAACACAAGCAGACATAAACTCCGGCATACAGTTAAACAAGGGGCAATCCAGTAACTCGTAGTGAAAACAGGCTTAGGTCGAGGCAGGCAGCACAGGTTCATGAACAGTCCAGAAAACAGGCAAGGGTCAAGAGTCCCGAGAAACACAGAATACTAAAACAGGGAACAAAGCTCAGAGATGTACGCTTACAGTGTAACAAGACTTCGCAAAGGACACAGGGAACACTCAGGCTTAAATAAGGAACTCAATAACCAGTAATCAAACACAACTGAAACATAATTAAACATAATGAGTCCATGTTGAAACATAATGCAGGGAGAGAGTGCCCTCCAGTGGCTCACTCGGGCACTCCACATCACACTAATGCAGAGAATGTGTGTGTTTTTTTTTTTACTTTGTATGCATGAACATTATGTTATAAACTACATAGCTCTATTCCAGCTTTGCTCCCAGCTAACAGAATAGTCATTTGAAATATAAATGGTTACTAGCAAGGTGTCGTAACATTGCCTATTATCATTTATTTACCTAGTACAGTTCTGTACAAGGGAGATGTAGAGGAAGAGGAAGAGGGGGAGGGAGAGGTTGGGCAAAACCTCACAACACCCTCCCCCTGTCGGTGATTGGTTGGAACACTATTTATTTTGGTTTTGAGTGGATGGTGAAACCAGTTGTTTTTGTGTGCAGATCTCAGAGCCTAGGCTGCCAACAGAGACACGTTTTTTGACGGCCTGCTTATGGGGCGGGCAGTTAGCGGATCGTTAGGAAAGATTAGATGAATGTGATCATTTATGTTTGGGCCTTTTTTGGGCCTTAAATCGCTGATACAACCTTTAAATCAAGTGAGTTTTAATGGTCTATTTTATCCAAACAACTTGCTAATCATGTTTTATTCATGTATTTAAAGTAGTGATGGGCGATTTTGAAACACTTCTTCACAAAGCTCATACACCTTTATGAATCTTTTCAAATCAGTGGTTCAGAGTGTGTATCAAACTGCGAAGTAAACAAGGCTTTGTTGCCTCATAACGTTTCAAAATGTTTTAAATGTCAATGATCTCTGTGAAACCATCATGCAGCGATCCATTGAACAAGTGTCTATGGGTTTTACCTGATCTCTAAAGTAGACATTTTAATGAGACATTGTCACCAAATGTAAACAGCCCCCTTTCCGTTTCCGGTAGCGCAGTAATATCAACGAGCAATGAGTCCTCCAACGGAAATCAATGGGATGTTACAAAATGCCAAATAAAACACGATAGAAACTGTATTTTGCTACGCTACTTGTTTTGGAACATCAACGAACACCACTATGAATGAGGAATCAAGAATAAACAGCAACCTCTTTGTTCTTCAGTAACATGATGTTTAATTTTCTTAAATTGTTTTTGATGATCAAAACAAACTTTGATTAACTAGGGCTGCAAGAACTAATTGATGAAATTGATCATGAAAATAATCCACAACCAAGCTAATTATATTTACAGCAGTGAAAAACTATGGACAAAACGCATCTGAAAAATAACATGGTTAGTGAGTACAGGAGGAACCATGTTATTTCTTTTAATTTTATGATAAATTTGTGTTTGCGTCACTCAAATTGCTTTTACGTCACTTAGACAGAGTGACCAATCCTGAGTGGCGATGTCATTACACACATTCTACCATCCCGGTTCGGCACGGTTAGCCAAGTGTGCTGAGAGTTCAGGGCCGAGAGCGGCTTGTAATTGTGCTGTACCATACCAGGCTCAAGAGGAAACACAACTGGAACCTTTTCCGAAGGTGGAAAAGTGGCTTTTTTTTCTCAGCACATGAAGATGAACTACTTGCCGTGATTTCTGACTATGGTGATGTGGTTTCTCCACTGCATGGATCTTCATGTGTAGCTTCAGGTGACTTTTAATAGAGAAACTCTTTCCACACTGATCACACGTGTGCAAGCCTCTCTGCTGTGGATCTTCTCATGTTTTTTCAGATTTGCAGACTGACTGAATCTCTTGTCACAGTGTGAACACTTGTAAGGTTTTTCTCCAGTGTGAATTCTCTGGTGCACTTTTAAACAGTTTGCTGCAGTAAAAGTCTTCTCACACTCAAAGCACATGTACTCTCTCACACCAGTATGAGTTTTCTGGTGTCTTCGTAAATATTGCAGCAGTGAAAAACTCTTTCCACACACAGAACATGAATGTGGCTTCTCCTTCGTATGAACGGTCAGGTGTCTCTTCAGGTCTGATGCACTACAAAATGTTTTTCCACATTGATCACATGTGAACGGCTTCTCTCTTGTGTGGATCATTATGTGACTCTTAAGGTTTGCTAATTGACTGAAACTATTCCCACATTGATGGCATGTGAACGGCTTCTCTCCGGTGTGGATCCTCGTATGTTCTTTAAGGGATGATGATTGACTGAAACTATTCCCACACTGATCACATGTGAACGGCTTCTCTCCTGTATGAACTCTCATGTGACGCTCAAGATGTTGTTTGCATGTGAAACTCTTTCCACACTGAGTGCAGGTGAAAGATTTCTTGGCTCTTCTTTTCTTTAAAAATGTCTTTTTAGTCTTTGAGCGACTCAAACGTTTTTCTCCAGGTTTGACATGATGTTCCTCCTCCACTTCACTCAGTTCTTCACTCTCCTCCTTCACTTCACTCAGTTCTTCACTCTCCTCCTTCACTTCACTCAGTTCTTCTCTCTCCTCCTTCACTTCACTCAGTTCTTCACTCTCCTCCTTCACTTCCATCAGGTCTGAAATTAAAGAAAAACTTTCATTTTCAAATTTATTTTAATTTTTCATCAAAATAATTCAAAGGGAGCGAGATGGAGGGAATAGTTTTTTATGCCTTTTTATAAATTAATAATATGTCCCTGAAACTTTTCATGAATGAGCTACACTGATCTTTCAATTATTATTTCTAAAACATTATAGACAGTCATTGTGTGCACATAACTTTCGGTAATGTTTTATTTAGTAACTGTTAGGCGTTACAGTGTGTTGATCATCTCTTGTGTTTCCGGATGTGCTGACTGACTGAATCTCTTGTCACAGTGTGAACACTTGTAAGCCAGACACAAATCCCATGATTCTGTAGTAAGAAATATTAAATATGTTTGATCAATGACACAACTATCTAACATGATTTTAATATTAAAAATGCATTGTGCAGTAAAATGGAGTATATGTGATGCGATCTGGGAAAACCCGTCGGATGTCGCGCTGGGCCGTTTTCAGTAAATTCCAAAATAGTTTGAATGTCAGTTTTTTTGTCAATTTTTTTTTTCCATTAAATTATTATTCTATAACATCTTTTCTCTTATCTCTGAAAATATCTTGGCAAAATTCCCTTGTTTAGTGCAGAAAAACAGCGATTTATAGTGTCAAGCTGAAAATACTCTCTTTCTCTAATGCATTACATGCGACCATTAACGCCCGGCAGAGGTGAAAAAAACAAAACAATCGCCGTATATCCCATACACCTGTCCGTCTCGTAACACTACAAAGATAGTTTACCTTTAAAATAAACCACATACATGTACAGTGAATGTGTATAGTGCGCATTTCGCAGCAATCCTGTTTAAACTATAACGTCACGCAGTTTCATAACAATCGCGAGATGGACGCGTCTCAACGGTGACAGTTATTTAAACCTGTTTTTCTCAAAATTCCGTTCCAGAAAATCATAGAGATCGGCCGACTTCAGATAAACATAACTTCTGCTACCAACAAGCTATGATAAAAATAAAAACAGATTTGGAAAGGGCTTGATACCCGCATCCATATGATATCAAAACCTGTAATAGGTAAAATTTCACCATGTGGTGGGTTTTCCCAGATCGCATCACATATTGTAAATTTGTACTTTTGGAATTATTATTTGTTTTATACAAAATATAAAAAATTCTGGCAAATTGTGATTGATATATAAAATAAATGTAAATAGTTAAAATATTTAAATTTAGTTTGACGTGATGTTGGCAATCAATATGAAACCTCCATTTACTGACCATTTGTAAAAAAAAAAAAAAAAAAAAAACTTTTGCAGCCATTTCCTAGCTTAACTGTCTATCTAAATGTGATGAAGTGCTTGAATGTTTCTAACATGAATGTTCTTCAGCATCATGAATGAATGAAGAATAAACACCAACCTCTTTGTTCTTCAGGATCTTCAGTGTGTTTCATTCTGCAGGGTTCTGGATCACTCATGTTCTCACTGTCCTCTTTAATAAACTCAGTCTTTGCAGATTTCAGCTCTTCCTGATGCTCTGATGCTCGTCTTCACTTGTAGCTGATGGGAATATTCCAGGATTTGTTGGTAAACTGATGTGGGAGGAGCTTCACTGATGAAGTAATTGCTGTGGGAGGAGCTTCACTGATGAATAATTACAGTGTGGGAGGAGCTGATCTGCCAAAATCAAAAGAATATAAGTTACAGTTTGTTTTTATGCTCATGGACAATATATAATATAAATAATGTATATTCTTTCCAATATAAATAATGGTAAACTCAGTCAGTTGACAACAATGAAATGAACTTTAAATGTCAATTTACAGGAGATCTGAAGACATCCGCATAATAAATGAGGTGAAAACAGGAACTATTGTCATGAAATAAAGAGTGTTTTCAGCAGATCTGTTAATATTGATGAGCCTCAGACTATCAACACTCATTCAACAAGCCATTCAGGATCATCAGCAGATCATCTCACTTTATTCTGAGTGTTTGCTGTTAGAAACAGAGTCAGGATATAAAAGCATATAAAACTGCTCTATTGGAAGACAATACTGTTATTTCTCACAATTTTTTGGTGGAAAATAACTTTGGTCCCCATGAGGAAAAGAGTTTATAAATCACACTAAATTATGTTTTTTGAAAATGTAAAAATGCAACAAAAAATTGTGTGATGGGAAGGTTTAGTGTAAGGGGAGATATTATACAGTTTGGACAGTATAAAAACCATTATGTATATGGAAAGCCCTCATAAAACATGAAAACACAAAGTGTGTGTACAAAAATATCATCACAATATCCAGAAATCAATTTTAATTTATCAACATAGAACTTGTTAAATGCGATAGTTTCAGCCTCACATGTATTATTGCCTTTATTGTCATTGCATATAACAACGAAATTTAAATTGCACTTCCCACGGTGGTAACACATAATATGACAAAACTACTGTACATTAATACATAAATACATTACAGGTGCTGGTCATATAATTAGAATATCATGAAAAAGTTGATTTATTTCAGTAATTCCGTTAAAAAAGTGAAACTTGTACATTATATAGACTCATTACATGCAAAGTGAGCTATCTCAAGCCTTTATTTGTAATAATTTTGATGATTATGGCTTACAGCTTATGAAAACCACAAAATCAAAATCTCAGAAAATTAGAATATTACATGAAATCACACAGTAATTACACAGTGATTGAACCAGGTTTTGGTTCTTTTGGCAGTGTGGGCAGGTGCAAATCCTGCTGGAAAATGAAGGTTATAACAAATAAAGACTTGAGATATCTCACTTTGCATGTAATGAGTCTATATAATATACAAGTTTCACTTTTTTAATGGAATTACTGAAATAAATCAACTTTTTCATGATATTCTAATTTTATGACCAGCACCTGTGTGTATTTATATAAAATATTTTATTTTATTTTTTACATGTATAGCCTAGGTTTAAATTGTCTCACGTGGCTAATTATAGGCTCAATGTAAAGTATTTAGCAGTATCTTTTCCAGTCTCTTTTAACAATGCAAAGTAAAGAAACACCAAATTTAACCCAAAGATGTTAAGAGTAGAAATAAAACGGCAGCAGCAACACTTGATATCGAGTCCCATTCCCCTCACAGATCTCAAACTTTAACTCTTGACTTGACATTCAGTAACAGTTCTCACACAAACATCGAGACAATCACACAAACGAACACAAAATCCCTCAGGTCTGAATGAACTCAACATATTCTCCTCATGCTCGCTGCCGCTGCTACAGAAATGAGTATGTCGCTTAATCAAACTGTATAATGTGTGTTTGAAAGTTGTGCAAATATGAGAAATACCGTAAACTGCTCTCCTCACTTCAGAACACTCGGCGCTAATACTCTCTCTCTGTGTGTGTGTGTGTGTGAATCCGGAGGGCGGCGCATTTGAAGTGCGATTGCGTCACAGCGGCGACGAAGGATGTCCCAATTCAAAGGCTGAACCTTTGTAATACTTTTTTTTTCTTGTCCTCTGACACTGTTCTTATTTTATTTTACTTTATTATTCTGTATTTGTTTTACTTTAAGTGATTATGTCTCATTGTATTCTGGTTCATGGCATTAATAATATAAACCTGACTGTGCTTATCTGTAGTTCTCCAAAAGACCAAATAATAGATGTTTCCAAAACAACACAAAACAAATGAGCCTTTAGTTGGGCTCATCTCTTTTGAAGCTTGCATGGCCATAAAGTTCTTAGCTGGGGTTTCGTTGGTTAGCGTAGACTGGCTGGAGCCCACTCCATTTATGGCCCTATAGATTAGACTTTTGATTTGGGCTCTGGAGTGTTGAGTTCTGTGTGGAATTATGTTTGAACGAATCACCTGGAAGATTCATTTGTGTTTAGTTCGCCCTCAAATCCTACATATTGCATCAAAACATTTTGTATATTCCCCTGAATCTTATAATGTGCCAAAAAACTCACTGTAAGTGCAAAGAAAACCATTTAAATTAAATAACTGATCTACCAATATGATGCCACTGTCAAAACAATATTTCAAAAACAATGATTTGCATTTATAACATATCTTTGTTGTTCCATATACTTATGCGGTAAAAAGATAAGCTTGAAAAGTAAGGACCATGATAAAAATGCCTGGCGATGAAATTCAGATAATTTCACTGGTATTTTGTCAATGTTATAATAACAAACAAGAAGAAAATGTATATTACCAACTTTAGAAAGCATATGGGAAGGGATAAAGTTCCAAATGGAGTAAGGATTTCTATCAATCTGACTGAGCCAATTTACTTAAAATGTATTATTTAAAATTCAAGGTCCCGTTCTTCGTGAACCCATGTTTCAAACTTTAGTTAGTGTGTAATGTTGTTGTTAGAGTATAAATAATATCTGTAAAATTATAAAGCTCAAAGTTCAATGCCAAGCAAGATATTTTATTTAACAGAAGTTGACTACATCGAACGGCCCGTTTGGACTACATCCCTCTACTTCCTGCTTTAATGACGTCACTAGAACCGTTTTTTGACTAACCTCCGCCCACAGGAATGCTTCCTCAACTCTACCGAAATTAAATGTACTTGCGCACTTCTAATAACTTACTGTGTTTACTCAGCTCTTACGGTGATTTTCTGAACTAAAACTGACGCTTCATCTTTTGTGTGATGTACAATAATCTTTATTAAACTCATCAGTATATGTTTGATCATCATTCAGACAGCAGACTTGTAGGCTATTAATAAATAATGGATACATACTAGCAGATGACAAATAAGTTATAATAACCGTAATTAAACTACTAAACTATACCTGTTTCATCTCTATACAGCACTCTGACTCTGTAGGCATTATTGTCCGACTCGAAATGAACGCCGTTACTGAGAGTTTCTGATATTATCATCATTCCGTGAGATGAGATTGTCCTGAGAGACTGTGCACGAGCTCATGAAGCTCCGCCCCCTGTGCTGTGCAGCAGCAGCTCATTTGCATTTAAAGGGCACACACTAAAACAGCGCGTTTTTCTGAGCCCCCAAAAATGACAATTTAAACATGCTGTAAAAAATTATCTGTTGGGTATTTTGAGCTGAAACTTCACATACACACTCTGGGGACATCAGAGACTTATTTTACATCTTGTGAAAAGGGGCATAATACGGGACCTTTCACAATTTTCATATGAATTCACATGATTTCATTATGTAATGTATTTTGTTTTCCATATAAAGTCAAATAGTTCTTTATCAATCTCTTTACAAATGTGTATATTCAGATGCAAAGCCATTGCTGCATAAGACAGTCTAGAAATACCCTCAGCCTTTGTAATCAGATCTCTGTCCCTTAAAGAAAGATCTCCCAAAAGCCATTGATTTAATTTCCTTTTCGCTTTTTCAACAATTGGAATGAAATTTAGTAAACACATTTTGTGCTGATCTTTAGTAATGGCTATTCCCAAATACTGAACCTCATTTTTTCAAAGGAATACCATAATACCCTACATAGCAAGCAGTCTTGTCCCGAATGTGTCCTCAATCTGGCACTGCTGGCCTCCTGGCCACAGCATGATCACGGCAAAACACATGAGGGTTGAATGTTGGTGGGAGGAGTGTGATCCAGATCAATCCAGTGATCATCTGATCTAAATCAGGAGTGTGACCTTGGGTCATATAAATGCACTTTCCCACATATGAAATGTGATCTGGCCCAGCTCTGTTCCACAGAACCCCCTTTCCCTCGGCACACATAACGAAAAGAATGACGGCCCTGTAGTGGCCCAGATCTGGATCAAAGACAAGGGCCACACAATGACCATTACTGGCCCAAGTCTCAGCCAATTAATAACCCACAACTGGCCCTGCACTGGGACAAAATAGGAATCAAATCCGTTTAATCTACTTGGGAAAACAATTTCAGAGCAAGACAGAGTAAAATCAAATGTAACAATTTATTATGTCAGGTAAATGTATCATGCCAATTTCACAATCAGTTCAAGGATAATAAATACAACAAAAGATACAATTTGCTATGTGGGAAGAAGCTTCAGAACATTCCTTGATGGCCATAAGCTCACATTTAACAAAATGTATATACCAGATGTCCTTGAACATTTCCAGATTAATTCAGTAGCCACAGAAATCTGGTTTTGAATGAAGAGTTTAGTGTCATCGGCTAAATGTTTTTTCTTTATTTCTCTATCAGTGATGGTGATACCTTTCATTGGACTTGATTTAATATGAGAAGATTGTTACATACAGCCTGTGCCTGGCTATGAAACAGAGAGGGGAGACCACGCAGATTATTTGATTTCAAAAATATATTTATTAAAGATAAAGAATGAGCAACGTAAAGTAAATAAGTCAGTGTAATTGTTAAACTTAAGAAACGAAAACGTATGCAATCAGGGTATATGAAGTGTCATGCAAAAGGAAACAAAATCAGCAAAACGGTGCAGGAGAGAAGGAGAAGCGGCGGCCTCCTTCAACCAGGTCTGGAGAGCTTTTAACACCCAGGATACTGGAAACAACCACACGCGGTCCTGGAGCAATCACCCGCAACACGCCACACCTGTGCTCCGCTCACCTATTAGGGGAGACGTAACGAACAGAGTCTAGTTAACAATCTCTGCTGACACTTCAGGGATGTGTTGTGGTCGTGTTCAGGCGCAGGTCCTCCATCTGATCTGGATACGGCCCGGATCAGGCTGGCTAAATAATGTGTTGTGGTCGTGTCTAGGTGCAGGTCCTCCATCTGATCTGGATTCGGCTCGCTACAGAATTCAGAAAATTTTAGAGGACGTGGGTTTCATGACATCATCAAGTACAATAGAAGTCCCATTTCATTGGCAAGGCACCAACCAATAAAACGGCCCATTTGAACACTGCCCCATTGAACACAGCTAAGCTGTTTCAAGCTGTTTTCATTCTGAAAAAAAAGAATCTAAAAGTTCAAGTTCCTCCTCATTGAAACGCCTCAGAATGACGGAAAAGACGGCGTGACCAGTGACGTCATCGGCCTCCAACGGTAGATGATCAAAGACGCGCCAAATACTGTTCAGAATGACAAAACACCTATAAACATCAACATAATCAGGTAACACTTTAGAATAAAGGTTCATTCGTTTGTATTTGTATTTATTTTTGTATTTATTTATTTAGAGAAACAGGGACAGCGTACAATAAACATTAACCTCAAGGGGAGAGATGCATAGTACCAGGTTTTAGCTCAAGAGCTAATTTCCACGCGCAGTCCCTGGGCAGGCTGATGTTATAATAAAATATATCATACATACATGTATACTAAGATTTACATTGACCAATAATAAAAAAAAAAAAAAAAATCAAGTCTTCTTATTCACACCTTTCATTTACTATGGTCTACTCTTATAGACCTCCGAACACACACTTAAGCACACACAGACACACATACATACATCCGGTCACATGTGGGTGCAAATTTGATTTGACAAGAGCCATTCCTTTGCTAGGCGTGAGAACGTATAAAAGTTGGTGCTTCTTATCAACTCTGTGGGCAACATATTCCACTGACGAGCGGCCACACAAGAAAAGGCAGAGTTTCCAAATGCTGTCCTGCGTTTAGGTATCCTGCATTCGCCTCGCACTGTAGATCTAGTGGCTCGAGCTGTTGTTTCAGAGCCCAAAGATATAAACTCTTTTAGTGGAGGACCAGCAGTGTCATGAAGAATTTTATACATCAAACACAAATTTGTGTGGATTATCAGATTTTCAAAGCTAAGAAATTTATGTTTAACGAGGATATGACAGTGATGGAATCGTCTGCCTTTCTTATCGTGAATCTTTAGAGAACTTTTATATAATGACTCAAGTGGCCTGAGGGCAGATTTACAAGTCTGTGACCAACTTGTCATACAATAAAGAAAATGTGGAACAATCATTGCATTTAGATAGGCTCCTGAGGCCTCAATTGTAAGGGAATTTCGAATGTATCTGAACTGTGCCATATTAAATTTGATTGTATTTGATAACTTTTTTATATGCTTTTTAAAGCCTAAATTTGGTTCCAATATGACACCTAAATATTTTACCTGCTCCGGATTTGAAATGATTTGTCCATCAATTAAAATCTTAGGGCAATTTTGTATTTTGTAACGATTTGTAAAAAACATTGAAACAGTCTTGTCTAGATTTAAGGTGAGGCATGATTTTTGTCTGTGTCTTTGCATTTATGCTATATTTAAGTCTTTATTTTATTTATGCGTTTAATGTTTTTAAAAAAAAACCTGAATAAGTCACGGCTGAAGGGCGTTGTTAGGCACGACGCGAATATGAAACATTGGCCGAGGTCCTCGGTTAAAGCCAGTGGGTATTAATGTCTGGCTATAATTGTTGTAGAAACTGTGTTACTAAGACTTCTGTACACCCAAATAGTTGAATTTCCAAAACAGCCTAATAGATGAATGAACCTCATCGTCGATTATGGTCTAGTCTGAGTCTAACATCATAAATAACATGGTCAGGCTGGTTGTTTCCATGTTCTAATGCTGCGGCAGCTTCCCGCAAAAGCTCACTAACAGATTTCGCCATATCTCATTGTCTCGATTACAATAATCACATTTAAATTATTTCGTTTCACACATTCAACTCATGCGGGACATCGATGACTTAGCTAGAAGGCGTGTCTCAGCGCCGTTACTAGAATAAGCCACACCCACTCATTAACATAGAATTTGCATGCAGGTTGTCTTTGAAAATGAAAACGAAAATGAAAACTGAAATAAAAGAGGAATTAAAATGAAAACGAAAATTTACATTTGTATTTGAATTGTGTCACTGTTATTGCGTGAGCGTTACTAAAGAGCATTATAAAAACTGTATTTGTAGTTTCTTTTTCACGTTTGGCTTTTCATTTTAATATTGGCAGTCTTGCCGCGAGACTGTAGTGAAAATGAAATGTGAAATCACCAATTGCATTTTATTTTTCAATTTGACAGGGATAATTGTCACATGCCTGTCCTGTCTTGTCATGCACATGGGTGTTTTATTTTGTTGAGCCATGTGCTCGTGTCTGTCGTTTAGCCCCTCCCATCTTGTTATCCAGTTATTGGTTAATTTGCCCCACCTGTTGTGTTCGTTACCCTCCTTTGTTTGTTCCCCTATTTAGCCTCCTTGTGTTTGTAGTCTTGTGCTGGTTCGTTGTCTTGTAATGTTCTCCTGTTCTCCCATGACCCGTTTGGTATGTTCCTTTTTGAAGTTGTTGTTTTGTATTTAGTTATGTTTTCCCCTTTGTGGGTTTTGTTTTGTGTTTTGTTTTCTCTTTTGTAAATAAACATTATTTTCCTTTTTGCAATTGAGTCCTCCCTGAGTTTCTTTAGTCGCTACGTGACAGAACGAACCAGCCATTTCGAGGACTCAGCAAAAAGAAGTATGTTTAGATCCAGCAGTACGGGTTTCCGAATCTGTTCCCCTACCACCAATGAAGAGAGGAGGGGACGACTCAGTAATCTAACATCATTACGCCAACAGGGACAGTCGGTGGGTGGACTAGCTCAATTTTTTTGGACTCTATCAAGAGGTATGGGATACAATGAGGCAGCATTAAAAGAAATTTTTAATTCCTGTCTTGATGACCCATTGCCGGGGTGGGAAATGAAGGGTCTGGAAATCCTGGACTTTTGGGGTTTTTCCAGATACCTTGAGCATCGGAGTCAGTGGGATACAGCAGTCACGTCTGGGTCTCCTGAGAAGATTACCAACACACCTGAGCTGGTGAGTGGAACTTCCCCTAAGGCGGTGGGCTCGGTGCTACCGCCTTGCCATCGTAGGCGGAGAAGGAGGAAGGTCAAGTCTGCCCAGCCAGAGCCTGTTCACGTCACGTCTGCCCAGCCAGAGCCTGTTCACGTCACGTCTGCCCAGCCAGAGCCTGTTCACGTCATGTCTGCCCAGCCAGAGACTGTTCACGTCACGTCTGCCCAGCCAGAGACTGTTCACGTCAGTGTCTGTTCCTGAGCCGGAGCCAGTGTCTGTTCCTGAGCCGGAGCCAGTGTCTGTTCCTGAGCCGGAGCCAGTGTCTGTTCCTGAGCCGGAGCCAGTGTCTGTTCCTGAGCCGGAGCCAGTGTCTGTTCCTGAGCCGGAGCCAGTGTCTGTTCCTGAGCCGGAGCCAGTGTCTGTTCCTGAGCCGGAGCCAGTGTCTGTTCCTGAGCCGGAGCCAGTGTCTGTTCCTGAGCCGGAGCCAGTGTCTGTTCCTGAGCCGGAGCCAGTGTCTGTTCCTGAGCCGGAGCCAGTGTCTGTTCCTGAGCCGGAGCCAGTGTCTGGGAGCCAGTGTCTGTTCCTGAGCCGGAGCCAGTGTCTGTTCCTGAACCTGAGCCGGTGATGCCAGTTCCAGTGCCCGAGCCGGTGGTGCCAGTTCCAGTGCCCGAGCCGGTGGTGCCAGTTCCAGTGCCCGAGCCGGTGGTGCCAGTTCCAGTGCCCGAGCCGGTGGTGCCAGTTCCAGTGCCCGAGCCGGTGGTGCCAGTTCCAGTGCCCGAGCCGGTGGTGCCAGTTCCAGTGCCCGAGCCGGTGGTGCCAGTTCCAGGGCCAGTTCCAGTGCCTGAGTTGGTGGTGCCAGTTCCAGGGCCAGTTCCAGTGCCCGAGCCATTGGTGCCAGTTTCAGTGCCCGAGCCGGTGGTTCCAGTGCCCGAGCCGGTGGTGCCAGTTCCAGTGCCCGAGCCGGTGGTGCCAGTTCCAGTGCCCGAGCCGGTGGTGCCAGTTCCAGTGCCCGAGCCGGTGGTGCCAGTGCCCGAGCCGGTGGTGCCAGTTCCAGTGCCCGAGCCGGTGGTTCCAGTGCCCGAGCCGGTGGTGCCAGTTCCAGTGTCTGTTCCTGAGCCGGAGCCAGTGTCTGGGAGCCAGTGTCTGTTCCTGAGCCGGAGCCAGTGTCTGTTCCTGAACCTGAGCCGGTGATGCCAGTTCCAGTGCCCGAGCCGGTGGTGCCAGTTCCAGTGCCCGAGCCGGTGGTGCCAGTTCCAGTGCCCGAGCCGGTGGTGCCAGTTCCAGTGCCCGAGCCGGTGGTGCCAGTTCCAGTGCCCGAGCCGGTGGTGCCAGTTCCAGTGCCCGAGCCGGTGGTGCCAGTTCCAGTGCCCGAGCCGGTGGTGCCAGTTCCAGGGCCAGTTCCAGTGCCTGAGTTGGTGGTGCCAGTTCCAGGGCCAGTTCCAGTGCCCGAGCCATTGGTGCCAGTTTCAGTGCCCGAGCCGGTGGTTCCAGTGCCCGAGCCGGTGGTGCCAGTTCCAGTGCCCGAGCCGGTGGTGCCAGTTCCAGTGCCCGAGCCGGTGGTGCCAGTTCCAGTGCCCGAGCCGGTGGTGCCAGTGCCCGAGCCGGTGGTGCCAGTTCCAGTGCCCGAGCCGGTGGTTCCAGTGCCCGAGCCGGTGGTGCCAGTTCCAGTGCCAGTTCCAGTGCCCGAGCCGGTGGTGCCAGTTCCAGTGCCCGAGCCGGTGGTGCCAGTTCCAGTGCCCGAGCCGGTGGTGCCAGTTCCAGTGCCCGAGCCGGTGGTGCCAGTTCCAGGGCCAGTTCCAGTGCCTGAGTTGGTGGTGCCAGTTCCAGGGCCAGTTCCAGTGCCCGAGCCATTGGTGCCAGTTTCAGTGCCCGAGCCGGTGGTTCCAGTGCCCGAGCCGGTGGTGCCAGTTCCAGTGCCCGAGCCGGTGGTGCCAGTTCCAGTGCCCGAGCCGGTGGTGCCAGTGCCCGAGCCGGTGGTGCCAGTTCCAGTGCCCGAGCCGGTGGTTCCAGTGCCCGAGCCGGTGGTGCCAGTTCCAGTGCCAGTTCCAGTGCCCGAGCCGGTGGTGCCAGTTCCAGTGCCCGAGCCGGTGGTGCCAGTTCCAGTGCCTGAGTTGGTGGTGCCAGTTCCAGGGCCAGTTCCAGTGCCCGAGCCGTTGGTGCCAGTTCCAGTGCCCGAGCCGGTGGTGCCAGTTCCAGTGCCCGAGCCGGTGGTTCCAGTTCCAGTGCCCGAGTTGGTGGTGCCAGTTCCAGTGCCTGAGCCGTTGGTGCCAGTTCCAGTCCCCAAGTCGGTGGTGCCAGTTCCAGTTCTTGAACCCTGGCCGCCCGAGGGGTGGTCTCCGCCCTGGCCGCCCGAGGGGTGGTCTCCGCCCTGGCCGCCCGAGGGGTGGTCTCCGCCCTGGCCGCCCGAGGGGTGGTCTCCGCCCTGGCCGCCCGAGGGGTGGTCTCCGCCCTGGCCGCCCGAGGGAAAGTCTCCGCCCTGGCCGCCCGAGGGAAAGTCTCCGCCCTGGCCGCCCGAGGGAAAGTCTCCACCCTGGCCGCCCGATGGACGGTCTGTTCCGCCCTGGCCGCCCGATGGACGGTCTGTTCCTCCCTGGCCGCCCGATGGACAGTCTGTTCCTCCCGTCCCACCCTGGTCTGTCCCTCCCGTCCTACTCTGGTCTGTCCCTCCCGTCCTACTCTGGTCTGTCCCTCCCGTCCTACTCTGGTCTGTCCCTCCCGTCCTACTCTGGTCTGTCCCTCTCGTCCCACACTGGTCTGTCCCTCCCGTCCTACTCTGGTCTGTCCCTCCCGTCCTACTCTGGTCTGTCCCTCCCGTCCTACTCTGGTCTGTCCCTCCCGTCCTACTCTGGTCTGTCCCTCCCGTCCTACTCTGGTCTGTTCCTCCCGTCCTACTCTGGTCTGTTCCTCCCGTCCCACCCTGGTCTGTCCCTCCCGTCCTACTCTGGTCTGTCCCTCCCGTCCTACTCTGGTCTGTCCCTCCCGTCCTACTCTGGTCTGTCCCTCTCGTCCCACCCTGGTCTGTCTCTCCCGTCCCACTCTGGTCTGTCCCTCTCGTCCCACCCTGGTCTGTCCCTCCCGTCCCGCCCTGGTCCGTCCCTCCCGTCCTAGTGGAGCGTCTGGTAGCCGCTCCTTAAGGAGGGGGTTATGTCACATGCCTGTCCTGTCTTGTCATGCACATGGGTGTTTTATTGTGTTGAGCCATGTGCTCGTGTCTGTCGTTTAGCCCCTCCCATCTTGTTATCCAGTTATTGGTTAATTTGCCCCACCTGTTGTGTTCGTTACCCTCCTTTGTTTGTTCCCCTATTTAGCCTCCTTGTGTTTGTAGTCTTGTGCTGGTTCGTTGTCTTGTAATGTTCTCCCATGACCCGTTTGGTATGTTCCTTTTTGAAGTTGTTGTTTTGTATTTAGTTATGTTTTCCCCTTTGTTTTTTTGTTTTGTGTTTTGTTTTCTCTTTTGTAAATAAACATTATTTTCCTTTTTGCAATTGAGTCCTCCCTGAGTTTCTTTAGTCGCTACGTGACAATAATGCTGTGAAAATGAAATCATTTAATTTCATTCTCAATTTTGTCACATATTTTGCGTGCTGTTTTCTGAAATGAAATCGTTAATATTGTTTTAATTTTCATTTTAATCATTTAATTTATTTATTTAAATTTGGCAGGATATTCCTTCCATACTATGACGGCGTGCTGAAAACAGAGCTGTTTTTGACCAGGTAAAATGACTGTTTTCTTACAATACTAATGAGAATTTTTAGTTAAAGTATATTACAAACTTTTATTAGCTTATATTAGCTTGTACAAAAATGGCATTATATGACCCCTTTAATGCTCAGTAGTACACATACAGTATATGGTTCTGTAATGTATTTGCATTGTACTAAAATGTGTGAATTTTCAATGGGCATATATGCGGCTGAAACAGGTAGCCTAGTGCATCCCAACATTTTCAACATTAACATTTTAATATAACATAGTCAATATGGCTTGTAGGAATTTTAAATTATTATTATTTTTTTTTTTTTTGAGGTGGGGTAGTGCACTATAGGCCCATGTGCCGCAGCCTAGGCTTTTGTCCTTCGTTACATTACTTGTATACTTTAATTAGGTTTGAAACCAGTACTTTTACTTGAGTAAAAAGCTTGAGTTGATACTACAGAAGTATTTTTAAACCCTATTATCTAGGGCTGTAATCTCCCAGTCGATGATTTGGTCGATACGTTCTGGCTCGACCAAAATTCTGATTGGTCGATTTTTTGCCGCGTTCATTTCAGCAGTTTTGCCGCATTCATTTTCATCAGGTGGAAAGCACTAATTGCTAATGGGGGTGTTTTCAGAGCACCCCTGTTTCACAGGTAACAGTCTGTCTTCAGAACACCCCCCTTGGTTTCACTTCTTTTGGATTAGCCCAACCCACTGGAGAAGAGAGACAGATTGAAGAAAGTAGGCTACTAGAAGGTTTGCTGAATATTATTTAATTGTGAGAGCGTTCAATTCATAGTCAGTCAGTCTTGTGTACACAAAGACATCGGCAGTGGGGCAGCATTTTGAAAGTTAATAGTCTATTCGTGTCTCAGCCGCGAAGCTGAGCTCCACAGAGCGGCTGCACAGAGCGGCTGAAATGATAGTGTCTGTCAGTTTTTATAATACATATGACAAAAACAATTGTCTAAATTAAGTTGCATATTCCTCAAAAGTTCTTGTCATGATATCACTAGCTGACAACATAGTACTTTTTTCGTAAATCATAGGCTCTGATATTGCGCAGGTGCACGTGATGCAACGCTGTCAGAGCCGACAGACTCGTGTGTCAGACTCATTTCAGTGCAAAATAATTAGGCCAAAAACGATTTAATATACTGCAAATAGCCTACTAGTTTTTTATGTTTAATTATAATTCATTTAGGCGGACAACAAGGCTACAAATTACTGCGCACAGTGTGCAGCTAATTAATTTAAAGTCCACATGAATTCAAAATTAACCATATTTACTTTGTTTGCCTAAATTGTTAGTTTTGTGGTGAACAATTCATCCATGCAAGTCAATCCACACAAAAAAATTTTTTGGCTTTGTAATCTTTAATCAAAATCTGAAAATGCCCCTCCCCTCTGCCTTGAAGGACCTTCTCTGATGACGTATGTTTGACGGCTTGGTTTGGGAAACGCTTAACCACTCCCCTCAAACCGTTAGTCTGCTATGAGCGAGAGATGGAGAGGAGGAGCACTAGAGTAAAACCCTGCCCTCTGTTCAATATTCCTTTTCACTGGGAAATACGTCACAGCACTGGAGAAAAGTCGTTTGCAACTTCCGGTTCACGCGGACTTTAACGTTTTTTTTTCATAACGTAATGTTTAGTCGATTTTAAGTTGAAAATTTCAGGACTTCAGTCGACCAAGATTTTCTTTGGTTGATTACAGCCCTACTATTATCTATACTTCACTTGAGTAATGGATGTGAAAACTTTTGACACCTCTGTTCATGGGACTCTTATGATATTTCATATTTTACACGCAATACACTGACAAATGTAGTCAAATTGAATGACAAGTAGGGTTGGGCCGATAGACGATGCCTTCGTCCATCGCGGTGCCTGACAGACATCACAATCTTGAGCCGGCATCGTGGCATATATATATTTTAATAATGAACAGGCTGCGATGTCAAAAATTAGCGGTGCTAGAAATGACATATTGTGTGCGCACGTGAGACGCCGGTGCGAGCAAACACTCCTCAGCAGTGGAAACAAATGAATAGTCTTATTTATGGCCATACAAATAAGAGTACATCTTACAAAATGGTAAAGTGTTTATTTTTTATGTGTGCATACATTCAAAATAACTACAAAAAGTCATGCCTTTTAAATAAAGAAAACTACAGGATGCGAGTTCTGCCGTCTCTGGCTCCTTTCGGGAGCACGTGTCCCAAAATAAACCAGAACACAGCGAATAGACTACATGACGCACAGACTTAAGAAATTTAGATATATTATCTATCTATAGAAACCTTTAAGTGTCTACTTTTTTATTATTTGACGTTAAATGCATTATATAAGTCACCAAGTCAGAATAAATAGCCTAGCATTTTTTCAGATGATAAAGAAAACACGACTCCCCAGCCAGCACAGCCATGTGGGGCCCAAATGGGTTTGACCTGGGCTATCTAACTGGGACCCAGCCAGTTTTGTCCTCGGTTTCCATGTAGGCCCCACATGGGTTTGCCCAGATGAAATGAACACTGCTTAGTGTGCACAGTACAGGCTGTTTAATGTAACACTGAATCAGTGTTGGAGGTAATGAGATAATTAAGTGATTGAATAATGATTGTGCATTAATGATGAACACCTGCTGTTAACAAGCAGAATCACTGAAGGAAAGAGAAACACAAGAACTACTTCCAGCCACAGCCTTGGATGAAATCAACTGAAGATAAAATACATTACATCTCTCAAGATCTGATTAAACAACTCCACAAACAGCATTACCAGCTTCACTTATTAGTAACCAGACTGACTTTATTTCTATCAGACGTCTTCAGAAATTCTTATTGAGAATTAACAGAGGTTTAGATGTTGATTACTTATTTGAAAGTAATAGTTTGATTTGATGTTACCATTGTGGCGATAAGTGTGTGCTTTAGTCAGGCTCTTGACTTTTTAACATTAGTTTTTCTCTGTCAGCTGTATCTGTTTGTTGTGGTGAGAACAGCAAGAGAAAATATAATCAGATGCTGTTATCTGAACATGTCCCCTATGCAGCTGTTTCTGCTCTCCAGAGCATATATGAGCGGTGACTCTCTCAATTAATGCTAATGCTAATGCTCGATAAACATCTAAAAAAGTTGGCCGCCAACGGGTTTTGAAACTTTCACCTCCGGATTTCGCCTCTGATGCGTGTAAATTTCGCTTCAACCTTTTGTTTTTACGCGCGTCAAATGCGGTAAATTCCTATCAGCTAAAGTGAAGACGAGCATCGGCGCATCAGGAAGAGCTGAAATCTGCAAAGACTGAGTTTATTAAAGAGGACAGTGAGAACATGAGTGATCCAGAACCCTGCAGAATGAAACACACTGAAGATCCTGAAGAACAAAGAGGTTGGTGTTTATTCTTCATTCATTCATGATGCTGAAGAACATTCATGTTAGAAACATTCAAGCACTTCATCACATTTAGATAAACAGTTAAACTGTGAGTGTGAAATGTCTTGTTTTACGGTGTTGTACTGTACTCTAACACCTTTTAGGCTACCTATTTATTTATTATTCTCAGGTAAGGTAAAGAAAGTCGAATCATAACATGGACATTTGTCCATCATTCTTAAATAGATTGGTTTGTTACAGTTCATGCAATATTTCACCCAGTTTTGTTTTCTGGTTCCCATAACAGAAATAATCAGTTATATTTCTTTTGTAATTGTATGAAAATTATTTATTTATCAAGGGGCTTTGTGCTCTTTGTGCTCTGCTTGTTTATAATATATTAGGCCAATTTAGATCTCAAAAAGAATCCAGTACTTCAAGCACCCGGTCTCCCCTTAGAGCTGCGGCTCCACCCCTAGCCCAGCTAGGGGATGCGCTTCCTGGTGAAGTACCTTGGAAACATTAGCCGCTGACATCTCTTAAGGTCTTTAGGGCACAAAGTTAGTATCTGGGGTATGATGGGTTTTCTTGCCCCAACTACAAGCATTAACATCCCTCTAGGTTTGAACCAGTCTTGAAACTTATTCAATGTTCAAACAGTGCACAAGGTTTCTTTTCTGTTATAGCTTGTAAACATCCAGTTCCAAACCTCTGGGTCAAATATTGTCAAGCAAGTTAGCAACTCATTTTCTCATTCAGATATCTTACACAAAATCCAGTAATCAGTTCTTAAGCATTAACAGATTCTCAGATATCATAATTGTACCATCAAATATAACAAACCCCCTTTGCAATAATTGTTGCATAAACATATCACATCCTACAATGATTTATCTGTATAATCAGAACAATCCAGTAATTAAAGGAGTCATAACCTAGTATTACCTTGGATACCTACTGCTGTATTATAGTCTTTCAGGCCCTTCTAAAAAAGAAAAGTGGAAAAAAAATAAACACAGAGCTCCTTAGACCCTTATTTCTGAAGGCATTATTGTCTCGCGAGATCTGATGCGATGTTTTGGCTGTCGTGGACGGTCATTTTAATAATGCAAATGTGGGGCGCGTTGATTGGTTGCAGGAAGGAGGGGGGTTGACACCGCAGGTAACGCTTCAGCATATCATTCCAAAATGACATCATGGCGCATTTGTGAATGAACCCTACCTAGCCGCGAGTGTATAAGCGTTAGGCAATCAATAATAGCCGAGTACATGATGATCTCAGTCATTTGTTTTTTGCAAAGTATGTTAGCAGCCATTCCCCATGTTTACCTCGAAGCTAATACTCTCGGCCAGTGTTGTGCCTGAACGCGTTCATTGAACGATAGTTCATGAACTCGTTCATATTTTGGGCGAACGTGAACTGAACGCATTACTGCCTGATGAACGTTACTGTGAACTCATTCATTCTGGTGTCTGAATGCCACGCTCTCTCAGTTTAACTTCGTTCAGCAGGATGCCGGATTTCTATAAAGCCTTCCAGGCGAAAACCCACCGTAAACCGGCCTTAATATGTACTGGAAAAACACTCAATCTGGCAACACCAGCCACCAGTGTCCATTGACTCTCTTGTGATTTCGTTCATCAAAAGGAACAAATCTTTTTTCAAGTCATTTCGTTCATTTAAGAGCCTATAAATGTTACTATTAACTGGCAAATTCCCCGAACACATCAACCTACGCAATCTTGATCATATTCTGAATTAAGAAATCATTATAATGCAGTCAAAAATCGTTTACAGGGAACATTTATTTGTCTAGTGACAGACGCAATAGCATACAATAGCCGCATTAGCAGTTAGCTGCTGTTTGTAACACACAGTAGAGCAATAAAAACAGTCTTACCATTTCAATTGCAGGCAATTTTGTTGGAATGGCGCTTTTCCCTAGCTTCGATGACAACTTCGCCTGATATTGCCCCAAATTTGTGAAGGATTCCGGCGTACAATGTTTAGCACAGCACAAACACCTAACGATAAGCCAGTGGGAAGGGTTGAAGGAACCGCATCATTAAAAATGAATTTAATCCACTGGTCCCTGATAGCTAGGTCCGTTCTTGGTAGAGAAAACACATTTACATGTTGATTCTGACAGTCAACCACAGAGCAACTCACGTGTGCACTATGTTTCTCCATCTTTCGCGACTGAATGTGAGGGGGTGAGGGTGAGGGGGAGAGGGGAAGGGCGGGCTTCCTGCTGCGGTGTCCATATATGGTATATCCAGAAATCAAAATCTCCTGTTTTAGTGCGCGTGCACGTGGGCTATTTTACAAACCCTGAGGTAAACAAACGCTTCACTTTTAAATATCGGCTTCCCGGCCAGTGTATAATCATTATGCAATCATAACATACATTGATTCTCGTGGAAAAGTGAAAATTGCAGGTTATGACTCCTTTAATCCCTTGTATCCAGAGTAATCCTTCTAATGTTTCCCTTAATTTCTGAGAACACTATATATGTTCGAACATAAATTATATGTCAATAAATAATTTTGTTCTTTGTTATACATTCCCATTGTAAAGTTTGTAAAGTTAATAATGTCCATCTTTAAACCTTTTATATTTTAAATTAAATTTACAAGTTCATATTTTAACATGCCCTACAGTCTCAAGAGTTTCTTCAATTAGCATAGTATATATTTTAATTCCCTTAATATATTATATACATTCAAAGTCCACTGAAGCCAAGGAATTCTTTAATTCATAAAGATTTAAAAATATTTCAAAAGCAAAAAACAACAACAATATTTTCAGTAATTTCTTACTATAAATTATCTTTACATTCCCATTATAAGGTTCACACTTCATTACATCAGTA
Organism: Rutilus rutilus; assembly: GCF_951802725.1. Taxonomy (NCBI): domain Eukaryota; kingdom Metazoa; phylum Chordata; class Actinopteri; order Cypriniformes; family Leuciscidae; genus Rutilus; species Rutilus rutilus. The sequence goes on along the minus strand of NC_140209.1, from coordinate 16,832,583 downwards.
TTTGGTGGCATCACACACATTTTAAATCTTCAAGAATTAACCCAATACTTAAATCGTCTTATCAGGAGTTCTCCCCCTAAATGTCTCCTTAATTAAATCTAAAAGGTATAATCTTTGTTTGTTACTATAGTATAATACCTTTTCACATAATACAATTAAAATATGATTTATTCATTTACAATAATATATTTCGTTTTCTTAAATCAACATGTATTTATCAGTCAGTAAAAAACATAAATACTTGGCATTATAGATGACACAAAATTATTACATTTTATCATAAGTACGTTCGTGTTTACAATATCAAACACCCAATACTCCTTTTAGTTCTACAGTTTTTATTTTATTTATTTTTTATAAATCATTAAAATAATAAAGTAATAATATTTACCAGGATTTCCCAAAAGGTTTAACTGACCCCAGCTAAGGTCCCAGTGCTCTGGTGGATGCAGAGCGGCCTTTTCTTGCTATTACAGTCTATCTTGTTTTACAGTCTATTTTGTGACTGATACAAACTATAAAGGACTTCTTCTGCTATTTCCGCCCCCTTCTTTGGAAGGGTTCCAGATTCAGTCAAGGCCATTTGGTGCTCTTGCATGGATCATAATGAGAGCTTGTTTGTCCTCATCTGCTCTCTTGCTGTTCTCAAACCCCTGCATGATAAGCCTGCATCCAGGAGTGTCAATCAGGTCAACATTACAATATGTCTACTTGCACCTATAATTCATAATGAGCTAATTTTCAATTATTCATTTCTTTTTGTTTGTTATGGAAACATACTAAATTAACTTTAAGTTGTTTTCTCCACTCTTCTACAAGTTGATTGACCATCCTTGTCCAGTTTCTCTCCCAATTTTTCCTAGTCTTTCTAGTCTTCTTTCTGCATATTAAAATACTTTAATATAACAGATACTGCAATATTTTCCATAATCCTAATCTATTTTATGTGACTCTCATTACATATTATTGGCCTACATGCTCCATATGCTTTTTTTAAAAACGAAGCATGAACACATGTTACAGTGCACCCCACAAACAAAATCAAGCCTTCGAAAAAAGGTGTTTTACCACACCTTTAAAGACCAGCCTGTCGTGCTGAGTGAACCTCTGCTAGCAGGCTCTTCCCCTTCCAGAAGTTCACTTGCACACAGGATCAGCTCTGCCTTTCAATCATGTCATTGGGACTTGTTTATATATATATATATATATATATATATATATATATATATATATATATATATATATATTATGCATTTAATCACATTCCCCCTTTTTGGGAGATTTTTTATTGTGATACATTCTTACGCTATATTGTAAATAGCGTTTTAGCAATTGTTTCCATTAACCATTTCTTACTTTGGTTGGAATATTTTGCCTTCTTCAAAGCAATATTTTAGGCTCTCTAGCTTTCTCCCAAGTCTCCTGGGAAAAAAACAGCAGCCACTTGCTTTGTACGTCATTTGTATTTATTTCAATACATTATGACCATATTTACGACGCTAGAAATACCCAGCTGTTTCCAAGCCTGATTTCTTTGTACACCTTTGTTCCGTAATTTTGCCTTAAATGGTTAAATCACCAAAGGTCCATGCCCCAAATTCTATGCCTATTGCCTACAATATATACCAGCAAATTACTTTGGTTAAGTCAAGCTATAGCTCATCAGCTGCATTACTATCATATCACTGTGTTTTCTTTTAAAATTGTCTGGTTGGACTAAAAGTTTTGAGTCTACAAGAGGTTAAGTCCTCCCAACATTTTTAAAGCTTTAGAGCTAAATCAGTTTGTTTGTCTATTTTCCCATCTTTCAAAACAGTTTAAATCAAACCCTGTTTCTCCATGTATTACTGGGTTTGTCTGGCAAAACTTCTGTTGAGCGACCTTGAGATACTCCCGTGAGCTCAGGCTGTGCCAGGAGAAAAATGACTCCCCCTAACATGCCTCTTTTTCAGACTTCAAACTGAAATCTTCAGTCTTCAGTGCACGTAGTTTTACAAACAATTGTACTTTTTAAGAAACCTCTTTTCTTTTTTATGACTTTTTATCTGGCTATTAATAGTTGTTTCAACATAAGATATCAATCATCCTTTTTATTATAATGTTTTGCTTTTATTTTCATTTTTATTTAATTTTTCTTCCTCACTGCAATGTTTCCACATTTGAGGCTCTCTAACTGAAGTTGTTTGTCAAATGAAGCATATCTTGTGACCTCGGTCAAAAACTCCAACTTGGAATATATTTTGCACAGAACTGCTAAACTTTTCTCAGAAGCAAGGTATGTTTTTATTATTATTTTATTTTATTATTTGATATCATATTTTATCAATATCAATATTTAAATGTCCTAATGTTTTTGTCTCATTAGTCTACACTGTAAAAAATTTACTGTAGAATTTACAGCAACTTACTGGCAATTTTGGTTGCCAGTAAGCCTGTAAATTTTACAAGAGTCCTGTAAAACATCAACTACAATTTAACAGTAAAAATACAGCACTAACAAATTGCTGTAAAATTTACAGCAACTTACTGGCAATTGTGGTTGCCAGTAAGCCTGTAAATTTTACAAGAGTACTGTAAATCATAAACTTCAATTATACTGTAAAATTATACAGCACACCTGTAAAAGCAGCAAAACAAGAGCAGCTGTGAATTTACAGTTCTTTAATGTAATCTTTACAGTATGTTACTGTTATTAACAATGTACTGAATTAAAAACTGAGATAACTCACTTCATTTGAGAAAATTGATTGGTCAATTGCCATTAAATATTTACTAGAAACATCAATTTAACTAAATCCTACTAGTGATCATCATCACACATGCATGAGTTGAAAAACTTAAAAACGTCATCAATGCATCAGCAACTACACAGTCACTGCCTTTAAATAAAGCAATATGCAACATAACATCTGTGTTTATAATTGCACTAGATACTTAGGGTAAAGTTACTGACAATACAACAGCAGTGAAGCAACACTTTTGTGACTTACCGGTAAATCTCTTCTTAAAACGTTTTATTTTAGGATTTACTTGATTTTCCATTTTATTTGTTTATATTTGTATTTAAAATGTGTAGTTTTCATTCTTGTGTTTGCCTGTAAAGTGATTTGAGGAGGCAACTTTTAAAGGTGCTATATAAAATAAATGTATTATTATTAATACTTGGGTAAAGCTGGTTTTATATTCACACATTCGGCACAAACTACAACCACTTTTTTTTCCTCGTTCTATAGAACTCGACGTCTTTCACATGGCTGCTTTAATTGCACTAACATTTCATCTTAATCCTGTTTAGTTTAATCATTTTTTCTCTCTAATATGTAAATATGCTTCATCATTTGCTAGCAATAACATGTTTTAATGTAACCCATTAAGCTATGTATTTTATGCATATAAACCACTTCAAATTCCAAAATCTAAAACTCTAAAACTCTTCAATTCAAATTTGTTAAACATTAATAATCTTTTGTATATATACTTATTAAATTCTCAAACTTGACTTCCTAGGAAATTTTAACAACTTCTAAACAACTTTGCTTTATTGAGTCCTCAATCAAATGATGAATTCTAAATTTCCTTGTTTCCGTGTTTCCTTAGCTATCTTGAGCGGCTGGAATGATAGGCATTTTTAACTCCTTTAAAACCTTCTACCATTAGTATAATAGTATTTAAAAAAAATAAATAATAATAATAATATAAATATATAATATATATATAGCCTATATATACAGTGCTATGCATAAGTTTAGACACCCATACTAAAGTTGACTAAAAAGAGGAATAAAAAATCATCTTTTGGAAACTGAACTTAATGCCTTAATTTAAAAAATTAGGAAAAATCCAACCTTTAAGGACACCAATTTTCTTTGTTAACGAATAATGCATCGTAAATAAATAAATGTTCTTCCTTAAAATACACTGTGCATAAGTTTGGACACCCCTATGTTAAATTCCCATAGAGGCAGGCAGATTTTTATTTTTAAAGGCCAGTTACTTCATGGATCCAGGATACTATGCATCCTGATAAAGTTCCCTTGGCCTTTGGAATTAAAATAGCCCCACATCATCACATAGCATTCACCATACCTAGAGATTGGCATGGTTTTATTTCAGTTAGCCTAATAGCTAGTTTGATTTGCATTGAGAGATGATCTTATGGAAAGTACCCCATGCCAATCTCTAGGTATGGTGAAGGCTATGTGATGATGTGGGGCTATTTTAATTCCAAAGGCCAAGGGAACTTTATCAGGATGCATAGTATCCTAAAAAAAAACTTTAAAAAAAAACTTAAAAATAAAAATCTAACTGCCTCTATGGGAATTTAACATAGGGGTGTCCAAACTTATGCACCCTGTATTTTAAGGAATAACATTTATTTATTTACGATGCATTATTCATTCACAAAGAAAATTGGTGTCCTTAAAGGTTGGATTTTTCCTAATTTTTTAAATTAAGGCATTAAGTTCAATTTCCAAAATATGATTTTTTATTCCTCTTTTTAGTCAACTTTAGCATGGGTGTCTAAACTTATGCATAGCACTGTACATAAAAACAGCTTTTCCTTCTTTCACAACTTCTTCAATTGGTATAGACTTCTCTTATCTAAACGTATTTGTTAGATCAATTTGCCATCTGTTATTCTTAGTTTCTCAGATGTTAATAAAACATCTATCTGTCTTTTTCCTCCAGTCCACAACATTGTAGCTTGTCGCTAACTTAAACATACCATTTAATAATACTCTTTGAATTTACTATTTTTAACAGCTCTCCTAATCTAAGAAGCTTACAATATAAGTTTTTGTATAAATTTCTGTATAAAAATCCATAGCCTACTTCATAGTTATGATTAACTTTTTACTAATTATAGCTCATCCTTCTTGCTTTTCTGTTCGTCCGACTGTTTGTACTTTATTTTATTGAATTTAATTTTTGTCTAAACTGTAATATTTTATTCTTATTTCTTTTGATTATTTTGTATTTTTCTATGTAAAGCACTTTGAATTACCATTGTGTATGAAATGTGCTATTTAAATAAACTTGCTTTGCCTTGCTTTATCTTATTTTAATAAATGAATTAACAATTTCTTGCTGCTAGCCCTTAATTCCATATTTTTAAATAAATTATATTTTCTTACCTTAGAGTAGGAAAGTTTTCCTGTAGAAAACCCATTATAGTTCAGTCTCAGTCACATCTCCATTTCTGAACCTTTATCAGCGGACCAAGCCTTGTTCTAAGTTACTGAAGTATTCAGCATTTTCTCTGCTGTAGTCATTATTAAAAATTTTGTTCAAGGCTAAAGTAGGCTATAAAATATGAAATATTCTATTTATGTTTGTTTGTTTTGTCCACTTATGTAATTTACATATTTATTTATTACTTCGTATTATTCATATTATTTAGTTATTACTATCTTTTCATTTTTGACCTAGGAATATCTCTCTCAGTAATCGGTCATTATATTTGTCTTTATATCTAAGACAGATACACGTTTGTCGTGTAGCAAAATCTCGGCTCACCTATATGCATTTTCTAAAGCTTTAACCTCAGCATAAGGCACTATATGGTTATGTAATTTTTAACCCTTTAGGCGCCAGAGTTTTTTTCCTAAAACGTTCGATTTTGACATCTTAATTTCAAAAGGCTATATCTTAAAAGTAATAAAAGATAGAGCGTTCCGCTGTGTGTGTGCGCTGTGCTCTCCGCTCCGTGTTCACAGCGCGTTCTGCTCAATGTTCCGCAAGCAACCTCCGCGTGTGTGTGTGTGTGTGTGTGTGTGTGTGTGTTGCGAGCTCTGCTCACGCTCACCGGAAAGGCAAAGTCCGCTAAAAAAAAACGTGCCGACATGAAATTTCTCTGGACTTGTTTCTTTTTGCAATAGCACTACTGTGCTGTAACGTGTATAGTCATGGTGTGTATAGCCGTGCTGGGCAACACTGGTAAAATTACACGAATCACGATCCTCTCGTTCACTGGTCCTCTCCCTGCTCTGCTCATGCTTTGATAAAAATAGCTTTGTAGGACTATACTTTATTTTGACAATTGGTCAAAAAATAAATCTGTTAAATCTGATTCTGCTGCATAGAACTGATTGAAGAATAATATATTGATATTTTATATTATTTTAATATACTGTAGGTACCAGTATTAACCTTTGCACCATTTGGATCACTCCGCTTATCTGTGTTTGCGCCACTTGCATCATTAAGCCAGTAGGTGGCGACAAGTGACTGTCTTTATGAGTGAACAATTGAACTTAAAACTGATTAGTGCCAAAAACAAGGATAAACTCAGGAAAGAAACAAGTTGCTGAAACCAATCTTTAATGCTAATATAAATTGCTCATTTGCCTCTTGACACAAAAAGATTGCACTGGTGTTTGATTGAAATGTAACATCTATGCAAAATAATCCTTGAAAGATTTCTCATTTAAGGCCATTCCTGTTTGGAATATGTGATTGTGTATTGTCAACAATAAGCAGAAACATTCTGCATTTCCATTTTGTAGTGTGGATCATTCATTGCAATATTTATCCTCATTCTCATTTTTAAGAATCTGTTATCTTGACAAATAATTTATGCTACTGCCCACTGACATGCTTTTAAAGCTATTGTTATCCAAATTTTTTGGCCTTTAAACACCTTAAAATGCACATATGTAGGTCCGAGAAATCCAAATTTTCTCGGGGGAGCAAGCCCCCGAACCCCCCTAACTACCTCACATTTCAATACGCATGACTATGTGGTAATGTGTGCTGGTGTGGCTACAGTGCCAAGGCTGAATTTTTGAGCCAGTTTACCCTTGCATACAATAATACAATAATTCTCTGTATCAAATCATTATTACCCAGCCCCTGATGTTTCGAGCTCATCCCCTGATGTTTTTAAAACCTAGAAATACCCCTCCAAATGCATATACAATATTTGTAACTTAAATAAGTAATAATCAAATAAAGAGACACTATATTAACATTTTAAAAGTCTTAGTAACAACCGGCCCTTTGAGGGCAGCCATAATGCTGAAGTGGCCCTCAGTGAAAATGAGTTTGACACCCCTGGTGTAAATCATTACTAATAAATGGTAGAAACAAACCGATTGCATGTAGCGGCTGGCCTTTTGCTGTAGAGATTTTCCATTTACTACATACAGTAGGCACTCTGATTCCATGTATGGGGCACATATATATTATTCATATGACACACAAACACAAGTAGACAAGACCTGTTTAGTTCAAAAGCTCACTCGCCATGGCAAGGCACAGATCATGAGTGAGATGACGAGACAGACGAGAGACAATGTTAGTATTTTTTTTTTTTTTTGTGGTTTTTATGTTTGTTTTTTTTTTTTTTTTTTTTTTTTTAAGCTGACAAAGACGCACATCACAAGGACATGAACACACACACAAAAAAAGAACACATATTGTACACTACTAAATGGTCAGGGGAAATAGAGAGTAAATCAACAGTGTAAAAAAAAAAGCAGACAAAAAAAAAAAAAGAAGAATTTATGTAGCAGGCCTTTTGCTGTATACTGTAGATAATGACTCCCTATCCATCCAGGTGACATTTATTGTAGTGTTTCATGGTGTGGTACCTCTCATTGCAAGGCACAACACAAAGACCCACCCCACACTGCCTGCACATGTATTTTGTTTGACGGCGGCCTTTAGGGCGGGTCCGATCAGAACAAACTGCACAATCTGGGTAACCATCAGCCTGGCAGATAAAGTGGCGCTCAGTGAGTCTCTGTGGCAAGTCTCCCAGTGAGGACGACTTTCGGCCTTTGTTGCTCTCTTTCCTGGAGAAGCCTTCCAGTAAAGCAGTGATGACATCCTGCACGAAGACTTTCAGGGGCTTGTGAGGAGCAGCAGTGCATTGGCAGTAAATGATGTGGGCATTCACCATGCTTACACTGAGAATGGCATTGAAAATCCTGTTGTACCATTTCCTTGACCTATGGGGAAAGAGGTAGGTCTTCATTCTCTGGTCTGCTGTGTCAACACCCCCCATGAACGAATTGTAGTCATCAACACAAACAGGCCTATTTATCTCCCTTTAGCCACTATCAGTGTGTTTGGTCCTGATGCGCTTTCTGACACATGTGTTGGAATGCAGTGTAGAGAGCATTGTGAGGCGCTTTGTATCATGCCATGCACAAGCTAGCATTTTCCCCTTCCTCATGAAGACTGGGTCATCTCCCTTGCTCAACGGTAACTGTTGACGGGTGAGGCCCTTTGGCATCCCCTTCCTCTTACTGCTGACAGTCCCACACAAACCCGAATCATTGCTTGCCAGCTCATCAGCTATGGCTGGCGAGGTGTAATAGCTGTCCATGTACACCTCATGCCTCATTGGTGGCGCTGGTCATGGCGACACGTAGCAGCAGTTTGGGAAGCGTGCAGTGTGGTTTTTGTGCTTGTTTGTTGTTTGTTTGTTATTATTAGAATTTTTATTGTTTGGAAACAATGAATTATTTTAATATGACAAGTTTTTTTTCTTTTTTTCTTTCTTTCTTTTTTCTTTTTTTGCACTTTTTGAGTGTTTTTTTGCGAGCCTCGTGTGCCTCTGCAGTACAGCCGCGAGTTTCTTCTCTTACTACGTAACTCTGGAGAGGGAAGTGTGGATCCCCTGGCAGCGTTTCCAGCAGAGGTTGTCCAGTTGGATCTTACCGCGGCAAACCGAGAAGCCGAAAGGGGTGAGGAAGAGGGGGAGTCGCGGCGGTATGCGTCAGAGATTGAAGAGACAAGGCCATCGTCGTATTCCTCTCCCTACAGTTATGTTGGCTAACGTTCAGTCACTCCGAAATAAACTGGATGAGCTTCGGGCAAATGTAAAATTCCTGAAGGAGTATAGAGAAGCATGTCTTCTTGCTTTTACGGAAACATGGCTCAAGGAACAAGACTCTCATTCCGACTTGGAAATCGATGGATTTGGGGAACCCTATCGTCTGGACAGAGATCCAACTGTGACGGGTAAATCACTTGGTGGAGGATTATGCCTTTATGTTAACAAAAGTTGGTGTAATACAGTGGTCGTTAGGGAGACACTATGCACCCCTGACATTGAACTCTTATCTGTTTCCCTTCGACCCTATTACTTACCAAGGGAGTTTCCCCAGATATTTATCACCCTCGTGTACATTCACCCGAGAGCTAATGCTGACTCTGCAACCCGAATTATTGTTAAAACTGTGCAAAGGCTTCAAGGGATCTCGCCGGACGCACCGAACTTTATTATGGGTGATTTTAATCACTGTAATATGGAGAAGCCCCTGTGTGGTTTTTATCAGTATGTAACCTGTTTCACACGCTACGGATCTGTTAAGGGAGCATACAAATCGTTTTGTAGAGCTCCCTTGGGTTCATCCGATCATAAGGTTGTGCACTTGGTTCCATTATACAAATGAAGAAAACTAAGCCGGATCGTCGTTCAGTTCCGGTGTGGTCAGTTGAATCTATAAACCGTATCCAGGACTGTTTTAGTTGCACAGATTGGGATGTGTTTACTGATGCTTGTGCAGACTTATGCCGAGTTCAGACTGCACGATTTTCAAAGTAGTCGGGTCAGTGTTCTTTTCACACTGCATGCGTGACTATCTGGGGTAACATTCAGTTGCTGGTATGTTCACACTGCACGATGCATCGGCGACAGGAGGTTTCACACTGCATGACTTTCAGGAGGAAGAATCGCCGACAACTTCTGTCTGGTCCGCAAACTACGTTTCGCAACAAAAAACACGCGAGAAGTGATAAGGAAATAGCGCAAAATCCCGCGTGTGTGAGACCGCAGTTCTCGCGCGAGACTAAAATTGTTATTAAAAATGATAGCCTGCAAGAAGTTTGCGATCCAAATTGTCTGTGCACTGATTTGCAGCGAAAAGGAGAAAAAGAAAAACATATTATGCATGAGGAAATGGCTGGGAAGACAAGGGGAGCAAGGACTGTGTGTTCTGCAAAGAGAGTTTGGGGTAAATAAATAATTTTGCAATGTGCTGCTGGTCAAGCAAATGTTTGTGCTTTGTTTCTGTTTGATATAATTGTAAATATATCTATTAAAATACTGATATTGTGGCCTATAACTCCTCCCCGAACTCCCCGCTGCTCTGTATCTTGCTCTCTCATTGGCTGTCGGTCATCGCCGATGTAGTTTTCAGTCATAACACTTTTCACACAGCAGGATTTTGAATCGCCGACAGGTCCAGATATTTAGCATGCCAAATATCTCACGGGCGTCGGCGACTCGTCGGTGATTCTCTCAGATCGCGTCTTTGCTCATTCACACTGCGTGATTGTCACTCGCGTGAACGAGCACCGATTTGTCTGTGATTTCGGGCATTTGTCGGCGATTTCTCAAAACCTGTCGGCGAGCCAAAATCGGGGCTAAAATCGTGCAGTCTGAACTCGGCATAAGATGAACTTACAGAGACGGTGTCAGCTTATATTACGTTTTGTGAGGATCTTGTTATTCCCAGGAAAGAAATAACCATTTATCAGAATAATAAACCATGGGTCACTAAATCGGTTAAAAATACAATTATTCAGAGAAATATTTGTTTTAATCAAGGTGATGTGACTCAGTATAAGGTATTAAAAAAACAAGTTAAAAAAGAACTTAAAATGGCAAGGCTTAATTATAAGGTCAAAGTAGAGGATATGTTAAGAACTGGGAATTCACGTTCTGCATGGGAGGGGGTGAAATCCATGATGGGGATGAATTCCAAAAAATGTAATATTTCTCTTGATGGGAAACTTGATTTTGATCTTTCTAATGATCTGAATGTTTTTTATAATCGTTTTAATAGTCATGATTTTAGTCAGGAATTGGCAGTGTTCAATAATGGTGCTTTGGATCAGAGTAGGGTTAATGTTGACAAGGATATGGTCTTAAAACTTTTTCGAGGTGTAAGAGAGAGGAAAAGTCCTGGCCCGGATGGTATTGGGGGCCGTATTCTTAAAAATTGTGCGGAACAACTTGCAGATATTTTTTGTTTTATTTTTAAAATGTCATTGAGTCTGCATAAGGTTCCCTGTCTCTGGAAAGAGTCTATTATTGTACCTGTACCTAAGAATAATGCACCAAAATCTTTAAATGAGTACAGGCCAGTAGCACTTACTTCATTGATAATGAAAACATTTGAGAGGATAGTGAGGGACGCGCTTTTGACCATGGTACAGGCAAATCTAGATCCGCTTCAGTTTGCCTATAGGTCAGGTAGGGGTGTTGATGATGCGATATGTGCTCTATTAAACATGATTTTGGCACACCTTGAGGGCGCAAAAACTTTTGTACGTTTGGTTTTTATTGATTTTTCATCAGCATTTAATTGTATCCAACCTCATATCCTAGCAGAAAGGCTTAAGAATGTTCATAATATTGATTTTGGATTGATAAGCTGGCTGATGGATTTCTTAACCAATAGGTCTCAGCGTGTGAAGGTGAACAGTGTTTTGTCTGATGTTCTTTTTTCTCTACTGGGTCACCGCAAGGGTGTGTTCTTTCACCTATTTTATTTGTGCTTTATACTAATGAGTGTCGAACGCAACTCGAGAGGCGTCATATCATTAAGTTTGCTGATGATTCAGTGATCGTGATTCAGTGAGAAAGATCTTTTTTTTTTTTTCTTTTTTTTTCTCTGTACTGTTTATTTTTGTGTGTTGTGATTGTATAGATTCTGCTGGCTGCAAAACAAATTGCCCCTCGGGGATAATAAAGTTGACCTGACCTGATGCCCTTTCCCTGTGTACGGGGCCATCAGCTCACGGACAATAAGGTGTGTAGCACCGAAATCGCTTGCGTTAGGCCTACTTTGTCCAGTGTACATGGACCACTGTAGCACATAGCCTGACTTGGCTTCACTCAGAACAAATACTTTGTAGCCATATTTGTCTGGTTTGTTTGGGTTGTACATTTTTAGGGTTGATTTCCCTTTGAATGCAATGGTCATTTCATCCAATGACAGCTGCTTAGATGGACCATACACTGCTGAAAACCGGGGGATGACCAAATTGATGATTGGGCGGATTTTGAATAGCCTGTCATACCCTGCCTGACCCCTGTCAATACACTCCTCATTATTGGTGAAGTGAAGGAAAGACAAAATCATCTCAAATCTATTCCTGCACATCACCTTGCCAAATCCAGGTGTTGCTGTTGGCCAATATTCGGCCCAATAATCCTCTTACTCTGACTTCTCTACCAGACCCATACTCAAATGCAGAGAAAAGAAGCCTTTCATTTCACTGAGAGTTACGTCAGACCATTGATGAAATCTGGACTGTGGCTGGAGTTGATGGGAGGCTAAAAACTGATGGCCGTAGCGATTTGTCTCATTTACAAGTAAATTCCAGAAATCATTAGAGAGAAAGAGTGATAGAAAATCTAGGGGCGAATTGGCATTGGAGAGTTCTCTTTCCCCCAGATATCCAATGGGCTGATCAAAGGGAGTGATCCAACTTTGATACTCATCCTCATTAGTAAAGTACTCAAAGCCGGCATTCCCATCAGCTTGCGACAGACTATGCATAATAGCCCCTCTGCCCCGTGTCACACCGCCTCTGCTTCTGCTACAAGCAGCGCGAGCGCAGGCGCGGCCAGATCTGCCTCGCGCGCACGCGCCGAATGTACACAGCTCGGACTACTGTCATTGTCATTTTGACTCCCCACCCTGCCTCCACGTTGCCCCTAACTGTCCTACGAATACTTCGACCTCGTCTAACATAACCAGTGGGATTAGACAAAGTCTCCACCACAATACTGTCGCCGCGATTGCGGAGAGGCACGCGGTCAGCGCGGTAAAAATCTCCCGCCTCGTTCCCCACAACACTAACACGCCTGCTAGCTTCACGATGAACACTCTGACCCCGGGAAACATTGTTCCCACCACTGACATTGGGCAAAGGATTATCTATATTGGGCAAATAATTCACCGTTTGTGCCTGGTGTACGGCACTTTCACTTTCAGAATCACCGTCATCTTCTGAAGGCAGATATTCCCCTTCAGAATCAGGGTCCGCGAATAGAAGACCCAAAACTTAATTTCGGTTAAGCTTTGATGCCATTAGATAATAATAACAATTATAATATGAATAATAATAATAATATGAATAATAATCTAGTGCAAATACTCACTGACGTTGACAATATTGCTCTGATAAAATGGCTCACTCGCACACTTGCTCCGCTTTTGTTCGCACTGATTCAATGCGCTCTAGCTCGAATATTTTGTATAGAAGCATGACGTAATCCAATGTACAGGCAAGGGTCATACACAGGCAGGCAGTCAAAACAAAGAAACAAACAAACAAACAAACAAAACAGGCAGGGACTAGAGGCAAGAGAGTAATCCAGGAAACAGGCCAAGATATCCAAAACCAAGAGACAAGAAAATCAGGAGAATGCTCAGAAATGCAGTGTAACACTTAAACAAGACTTCGTGGTGAGTGAATGAATGAACGAACATGGTATAAATAGACTGAGACTAACAGGATGATGAGACACAGGTGAATGCAATCAGTGAATGAGGTACAGGTGAATGTGATCAGTGATAAGTGATGATGAGTCCGGGCAGTGAGTTATGGGAAATGTAGTTTGTGACCTCTGTGTCCTCTGGTGGCTCTCAAGGGCACTCCAGCTGGTGACCGTTACATAGCCCCCCCTTTAAGGAGCGGATTCCAGACGCTCCTAAAACTGTCCAGGAGGGAGGTGGAGCGGAGGTGGACCCGGGGGCGGGATGGAGGGCCAGGCCCGTGCAGCGGAAAAGGACCTGAAGACTCCGGCAGGGTGGAAGGCCAGGGCGGAGCAGGCTGTGCAGGTGACCAGGGCGGGGCAGGCTGTGCAGGTGACCAGGGCGGGGCAGGCTGTGCAGGCAGCCAGAGCGTAGCAGGCTGTGCAGGCGACCAGGGGGGAGCAGGCTGTGCAGGCGACCAGGGCGGAGCGACCAGGGCGGAGCGACCAGGGCGGAGCAGGCTGTGCAGGCGGCCAGGGAGGAGATGACCCTTCAGGCGGCCAGGGAGGAGACGACCCTTCAGGCGGCCAGGGAGGCGACCATGGCACAGGAACAGACACCGGCTTAGGAACAGGAACAGACACAGAGACAGGAACAGACACCGGCTCAGGTACAGGAACAGACACAGAGACAGGAACAGATACCGGCTCAGGAACAGACACCTGCTCAGCGGCGGCCATCTTGTCCGAAGACACTGGCTCGGCGGAGACCATCTTGTCCTGAGACACTGGCTCGGCGGTGACCATCTTGTCCAGAGATACTGGCTCGGCGGAGACCATCTTGTCCTGAGACACTGGCTCGGCGGTGGCCATCTTGTCCGAAGACACAGGCGCAGAAAGAGGAAGAGGAACAGATTCAGGCTCAGTATCAGGATCAGATTCAGGCTCAGGAACAGATTCAGTCTCAGCGGGACGAGACTCTTGGCGGGCGGACGTGACGTGAAGCTCAGTCTCTGGATCGGCAGAAGTGACGTGAAGCTCAGTCTCTGGGTCGGCAGAAGTGACGTGAAGCTCAGTCTCTGGATCGGCAGAAGTGACGTGAAGCTCAGTCTCTGGGTCGGCAGAAGTGACGTGAAGCTCAGTCTCTGGGTCGGCAGAAGTGACGTGAAGCTCAGTCTCTGGATCGGCAGAAGTGACATGAAGCTCAGTCTCTGGATCGGCAGAAGTGACGTGAAGCTCAGTCTCTGGATCAGGATCTGCGCGCTCTGAGCTTGACGGGACCAGCGGCAGCAAGGGGCTGTGTAGGACCAGTGACGAAGAGGACTCTGAGCTGGTTAGGACCAGCGATGAAGAGGGCTCTGAACTGGACGGAATCAGCAGCGAAGAGGGCTCTGAGCTGGGCAGGACCAGTGGCGAAGAGGGCTCTAAGCTGGGCAGGACCAGTGGCGAAGAGGGCTCTGAGCTGGGCTGGACCAGCGATGAAGAGGGCTCTGAGCTGGACAGGACCAAGCGGCGAAGAGGGCTCTGGGCTGGACAGGACCAGCGGTGAAGAGGGCTCTGTGCTGGACGGGACCAGCGGTGAAGGCTCTAGCTTGGCAGGCATGTCGCTTGCTGTCTCAGGTGCAGCGGGCATGGCGCTTTCAGTCTCAGGGGCGGCGGGCATGACGCATACTGGCCTGTGAAACTTCCCCCAAAACTAACATCACAAATGAAGCTAACACACTGAGAGATCCCGGTGTCCTGTTACAGGATACATTGAGACTGATAAGAGTTTTACAACCCAAAAGAATCTCCAGAGAGCTGTGATGCTCACTTAAATCTTGTTGAGGATTTTACACCATGTTAATCCAGGGTTTCCGCAGGGTCTAAAAAAGTCTAAAATTCTGAACTTTATATTTAAGGCCTTAAAAAGTCTTAGAAATGGCCAGATTTTCATCCTAGGTCTTAAACTTCATTTAGTCAGGTCTAAAAAAGTGTTTACCCTCGTTCATTTCCAGAAACGCTGGCCGCAGAAAGTTATTACAAAGTAGCAAAAAAGTATAGAGTTTTAGCCTACAAAGCAGAGCCCTAGAGCAGGGGTCTCCAACACGTCGCTCGGGTGCAACCAATAGCTCGTGGCTTGATATGAGCTAGCTCGCCAGAGGCCATTCACAAATCGCGTCTTTTGCGCGCTCAAGTTTGTTCAAATGTAGGCACACGGTAAGCGTGCTCATAATTGAAGTGACGCGCTAATTTTTTTACCAGGTATTACGAGATGAAAAAAATTTTACTTTTCAGGATGCCACAAACGCAACCCAGGTCATGTGACAGGAACCAACCAATCACCCCTTTCCATAACAACATTGAAAGCTCAGTCAACATGAAGGATGGGGGTGCACCCAAGCACTACTAATAAATATGAGTAAAGTCTGTAAGTTTTCTGAAACTTGTTGAATTGACTTCATTCTGTAGAATTAGTACTTTCTGAACAGGATTCTGTTATAACTATGATCAGTGATTCGGAGTGAAATTCACTTGATCTTGAGTAGCGTCTGGACCAATCAGACACACACAAATTATTCATTTATTTAATGAATAATCCAGCAAACTCACTCTCCCAACAAAGGCCTGTGAAACTTCCCCCAAAACTAACATCACAAATGAAGCTAACACACTGAGAGAACCCGGTGTCCTGTTACAGGACACATTGAGACTGATAAGAGTTTTACGACCCAAAACAAACAATCCTCTAGCTGAGGATTTTACACCATGTTATATATTCCATATATAACCACTTGAGAAATATATAAACATGTATCTAATTTTCTCATCTAATGATTTTCCTTGTATGTGGTTTGGCCATATGTGTGGCATGTTTGGTCTCTATAAACTCCAATCTTCGTCCCCCATTTGTTAATTTACATTACATTTTGCTAACTTTAAAAATCACTGATCAAGATCAGCTCTCCTCACTCTTAGCTCTCCTAGCTCTCTTAGCTCTCGCTTAAGGCCTCATTATACTTCTGCGTCGGACCTACGCCGGAGCCTATACGCCGTAGGCAACGTGTTGGTTTTAATTTATACTTCTGTGTTGTTGTCCGCGTTGACGCGCACCTAGGGAGCATGTGAAACCCCGAGGGAGGGGTTCTGGCAGACCAATCACAGCGCTGGCGTCCGCGTAGAATTGACGCGTTGTTACATTTTTGGAGAGGTGCACGTCAGGTTACGCCGTAGGGTACGCGCGCTACACACAGCCTACGACGTAGCTACGGCGGCAGTTCGACGCAGAAGCATAAAACAGGCTTTAGTCCCTTTCTGAAATGCTGACGTGAAGATGATGCTGAACTAGAAGTTTCTAAGGACCCTCAAGCTTGTGCCAGGCTGCGGCCTTGTCTTTCCATTCACCAAAGACACTCTGACTCCCACTGGTTCTGAACTGGAGCCTCAACAAATTTCATCAGGACAGTTTAATTCAAATTGGCGAGACATGCAAGTATCAAACTTAGTCTCATTATTTTGTGACAATGCATAATAATATTCTATATTGAGAGGAACGGGATTGATTGAACAACGCAGCGTATAATTAAATGAGTGCCACAACAAAGATGACGGTTTTGTCGGTCCGGTTTGGGAATAACGGATGCAATATGACGTACGCATTGGCTAAGCTGAAAAGAGTGATGGCGGGGAGAACGAATAGGTTCAGGTTTGTGAGCAGGCTCATCTTTACTCAGCCAATGGGAAGTTGATTGATCTGCCTCATGAATCTACTAGTAAGCAACGGGCATAAGGAACACCTTGCTGTTTGTTGTGGTAATCGAAAGGAGCGATTGCGGTGTGGATGGAGTTCCAGTTATCATCAAGAGAGTCTACGGGAATGAAGCGTTCTCTTCCAAAGGTATTTGAAGTATCTGAGTGAAGACGGAGCTGACCGTTAACTCGTGTAAAGCAGTGGAGCGTGAGTAATAGGATATTTTAATCAAGAGCGGTTATTGCAGGACTAACTGACTTGATGGTTTCTTTACTGCCCTTATACAATGAGGAAACCTTGATGGACTAAATGACTTTGACTGTTTCTTTTAGGGCTCTGACAGAGTCAATGCGAGCGACGTGCTCCCTTTCATAGTCTACACATCGGACGCAAGCAACGCGTGCAATACTTGCAGTATCGCCCCCCACCAACAACGCATAGTATTGCAAGCAACGGTGCGTCGCGTATCAAAAACTGGGAGACACATTTTGCTACGCATAGACGCATAATGGCGGCCAAAGCGTAGCCTTGCGGGCGCGTATGCGTAGCGATGCGTTGACTATGTAAGAGCCCTTATTCTCTCCTTTATGCCTCGTTTCCACTGAGCGGTACGGTACGGGACAGTACGGTACGGTTCGGGTCTGTTAACCATGATCTGGCTAGCGTTTCCACTGCCAACAGTACCCTTACTTGATAGGCGTGGTGTTTCGATCAACGTCATTTTCGCGCGAAGAAGAACATAGTAAACTACAATGGATGACATACAGCAGATCTTGTTCTTGCTTCTCGACATGTTTGTCACAAGAAGACAAGCGCAGACATTAGGCTTTTCTCAATATCAAGTATGTAAAGTTTGTACTTGCCATGTGCGACTCTTACATGGTACAGCGCGTTCTTAAAAGCGTCACTCAGCTCGCTCTGCTACTCTGGTTATCTCTGTTAACTTACTCTGTATGTACATTTTAAGCAACAATAAAACGAAATATGTTATAAAACACCACTCTGCCTCTTTTCGTTTTTATTTAAATAAATTACACATTATAGGGACACAAATGTGGTTCATGCGCAACGCATATTGATTATTCACTGCACGTTATTCTATTTATAACAAAACGAAATTTAAAACACAACCCTAACGTTACCTCTTTTCGTTTAAAAAAATAAATAAAATAAACATATTCCAGGCAATATATGCATTTGTACAAATGTTGCAATAAACATCAGTGATAATCTTGTGATAAAAATGACAAGAAACCATATTTATTTTTGTAAAATTTCAGTTTTATCAATAATAGCCTATATAAAATTTTAAGTAAAGTACAAGAAGCTATACAACAAGAAATAAAGCAAACAATTCAGTCAAATATCCAAATGCAGCGCTCTATAGTCTATTACAAGTAACGTTAAAGTTAAACACAAATAACGTTAACTAAACTTAGCCCTCAGCCAAAACGATTGACAGAGAACTCATTATATATTCACGGGACCAAAGACCGCCCGTTAGGTCTACACAAAACGAATTATATCTTATGTTTAACCACTACCGTCGGAGTCAGCGACGAACGCCGAGGACTAGCCGAGGAAAGGCTCATCCAGCCGGGAAACATGAGCGCCGAGCGCCCGCTGAACGCCTGGATCTCACAACCGGGGGAAAAATAAGCATCTTTATAAATAAACCACAGATTTGAGCTTTAAACAACTACATTCTCGCCTGAAAAACTCTTAAAATTACATTTCGTGATACAGTAACAGTAGTATTATTAAACTTTATATAAAAAAATGGCGCTTCTTATGTTGTCATTCCTCTTGTAGCACGCGCAAGTGACGATTCTCTGTCAACCAATCAACGTCCTGCTGTGAGTCTAGCTCCACCTTTTAGTACCGTTCCACTGTGCTAGGTACCCCAATGGAAGGGTACCTAAAAAGTGGTACGGTACGGTTCGGCATTTTGGTACCATTCACAACTTTTGATAGTGGAAACGCAAATAAATGCGTACCGTTCCGTACTGTACCGTACCGTACTGCTCAGTGGAAACGAGGCATTAAACAATCATTCGAAATCAAAAGCACGACTATTTGAACTATGTGAAGAGGGTTTTGATATGAATGAAACATGCTTTGTTTGCTGTGTTTTTTCTATTGGGTTTGTGTATGTTTATTATTATTCAAATGGTGATGTGTGGTTTGATAAAATTGGTACTCTGTCAAGGTGAATTTACTAAAATGTGTGCATTTTGAGTCGTAGTAGTTCGTTTTTCTTTGGGTTTACTCTTACAAAATTAAGGATTCATGTTAATGAATTGATTACATGTGTCCTGTGTTCACTCTCCTTCTTGACGTGACTAACGACCCTAACAAGAAGAACATTTTGACAGTATACATACAGTAACTGTCTGGCACCCCAGCATAAATGTAAGAGGGGAAAGTGTTACAATTTGATACATTAAGTATCCTTACTCCTTTTTAAAGAAAGGCGTGTTAGAACTAAACTGATGGTTTGCACAAGGCTGTTGATCTGTTGAATTTCAAACAATGCTATAACTTCTTGCTTTCCTGTATTCTGCTTCAGCTCTCTTTCCCCTGGTAAACTATATGCATGTGTGTGTATGTTAAAGTACTTTAAGTGTTTAGACTAGTTACTAAAATCTTGTTCATGTCACACATAAAGTTGTCTGTGTCTCAAGCTCATATCTGGAGTCACTAATCATATAGATCTTGACTTTTTGCTCTTAGTAGTACTGTAAAGAAAGAAAGACATTTCCCATGCCCCAGAAATGTAAATTTCTTAGAATTAATAAGCAATTAAAACTGAGTGTTCACAGGACAAACAGGTTAATTAATTGTAATATTAATTGACCACATTAAGTTAGTTATATTTACTGATCAAAATATTCATAATCAATTATAACCAGTTATTATCGATCATTATTTCATATAGCTTATTTGCTACACTTGTTTCTTGTGTCACACTTTCACATGTGTGTGAAATCAATGGAAGTAGAAGTTTAGTGTGAACGGCCCTTAATAACTAAAACGTTTTAGTAGTTTTTAACGTAATTAAATATCAATCTAAAAGTTGGTGTCAAAATATGGCAGTATTGTGTATTTTAATGTTCATTTTATGTTAGATAATTGTCATTGATCAAACATATTTAATAGTTCTCACGACAGAAACATGGGATTTTTGCCTATAATATTTACAAATTAATAACTGGAAGATCAGTGTACCTCACTCATGGAAAGTTTCAGGGAAGTTGAATTAATTTATAAAAAGACAAATTAATGTTTTATTTAATGTAATATTTTAAAAGCAGTTGTCTTTTACATCTGGGATAACTTTTTATCTCCATTTACTCCATATTTCTTTCTATTAATTATGTAGATTATTTATACTATTTGTTTTTCTTTGATTTCAGACCCGATGGAAGAGAGCGAGGAGAGTGAAGAGCTGAGCGAAGTGGAGGAGAAGAGTGAAGAACTGAGCGAAGTGGAGGAGAGTGAAGAACTGAGTGAAGTGAAAGAGAAGAGTGAAGAACTGAGTGAAGTGGAGGAGGAGAGTGACGGACAGAGTGAAGTGGAGGAGGAGAGTGAAGAACTGAGTGAAGTGGAGGAGGAGAGTGAAGAACTGAGCGAAGTGGAGGAGGAGAGTGACGGACAGAGTGAAGTGGAGGAGGAGAGTGAAGAACTGAGTGAAGTGGAGGAGGAGAGTGAAGAACTGAGCGAAGTGAAAGAGAAGAGTGAAGAACTGAGTGAAGTGGAGGAGGAGAGTGAAGAACTGAGTGAAGAGGAGGAGGAACATCATGTCAAACCTGGAGAAAAACCTTCGAGTCGCTCAAAGACTAAAAAGACAACTTTAAAGAAAAAAAGAGCCAAGAAATCTACAACCTGCACTCAGTGTGGGAAGAGTTTCTCACGCAAACATGGTCTCGATGTTCACATGAGGATACACACCGGAGAGAAGCCTTTCACATGCAATCAATGTGGGTATAGTTTCAGTCAATTAGGACACCTTTATGTTCACATGAGGATCCACACCGGAGAGAAGCCGTTCATGTGTGATCAGTGTGAACAGAGATTCTCAAGAAAAACATCTCTTAAGAATCACATGAGAGTTCACACCGGAGAGAAGCCGTTCACATGCAATCAGTGTGGGAATAGTTTCAGTCAATTATCAGGCCTTAATGTTCACATGAGGATACACACTGGAGAGAAGCCATTCCCATGTGATCAGTGTGGGAAAAGTTTCAGTCACTCTTCATACCTTAAATTTCACATGAGGATCCACACCGGAGAGAAGCCGTTCCCATGTGATCATTGTGGGAAAACATTTATCTGTGCATCAACCCTGAAAAAACACCTGATAGTTCATACGAAGGAGAAACCACACTCATGTTCTGTGTGTGGAAAGAGTTTTTCAATGCTGCAAAGTTTACTTAGACATCAGAAAATGCATGCTGATGTGAGAGAGTACATGTGCTTTGAGTGTGAGAAGACTTTTGCTACAGCTGAACAATTAAAAAAGCACCTGAGAATTCACACTGGAGAAAAACCTTACAAGTGTTCACACTGTTACAAGAGTTTCAATCAATCATCATCTCTGAAAACGCATGAGAGGATCCACACTGGAGAAAAACCTTACAAGTGTTCACACTGTGACAAGAGATTCAGTCATTTAACAGGTCTGAACATGCATGAGAAGATTCATACTGGAGAGAAACCTTACAAGTGTTCACACTGTGACAAGAGATTCAGTCATTTAACAAGTCTGAACACGCATAAGAGGATCCACACTGGAGAGAAACCTTACAAGTGTTCACACTGTGACAAGAGATTCAGTCTGTCATCAAATTTTAAAAGACATGAGAGGATCCACACTGGAGAAAAACCTTACAAGTGTTCACACTGTGACAAGAGATTCGGTCGGTCATCGCATTTGAAAATGCATGAGAGGATCCACACTGGAGAAAAACTTTACAAGTGTTCACACTGTGACAAGAGATTCGGTCGATCATCATCTCTGAAAACACATGAGATGATCCACACTGGAGAGAAGCCGCACAAGTGTTCACACTGTGACAAGAGATTCATTGATTCATCATCTCTGATAAAGCATGAGAGGATTCACACTGGAGAAAAACCTTACAAATGTTCACACTGTGACAAGAGATTCAATCAGTCATCATCTCTGAAAACACATGAGAGGATGCACATCAGAGAGAAGCCACACACGTGTGATCAGTGTGGAAAGAGTTTCTCTATTAAAACTCAACTGAAACGACACTTGAAGATCCATGCAGTGGAGAAACCACATCACCGCAGTCTGAGATCACGGTAAGTTGTTCATCTTTATGTGCTGAGCAACAAAAGCTGCTTTTCCACCTTCAGAAAATGTTCCAGTTGTGTTTCCGCTTGAGCCTGGTACGGCATGGCACAATTACCGTTCTCGGCCCTGAACTCTCAGCACACTTGGCTAACCGTGCCGAACCGTAATGGTAGTGTGTGTGTGTGTGTGTGTGTGTGTGTGTGTGTGTGTACTAGTGGTGGAAATTTTCATTCTTTCCAGAGAATCGTTCATTTTCAGTTCGTTCACCAAAATGATTCGTTTATTGATTCATTCAGTGACAATTTCTTCATATTACATAAATACGCCAGCAGGGGGCGAAAA
Organism: Rutilus rutilus; assembly: GCF_951802725.1. Classification (NCBI taxonomy): domain Eukaryota; kingdom Metazoa; phylum Chordata; class Actinopteri; order Cypriniformes; family Leuciscidae; genus Rutilus; species Rutilus rutilus. The sequence goes on along the minus strand of NC_140209.1, from coordinate 16,809,747 downwards.
TAGTGTCTTATGTGTTATGTCTTAAGTCAACAAAAATATTTACTTCTTTACTAACAAAAAAAAAAATTCTTAAATGTGTGCCTAATTTAACCCTCTGGGGTCTAGGGTGTTTTTGGGGTCCTTGAGATGTTCTGACATGCCCTGACATTTGTGCTTTTTTCAGTTGCTTATAAACATATTAATGGCAAAAAAAAATTACACACTATTTAGCACAAACAGGGCTACCATAATATGTGAGCAACAAGAATGTACATGTCTGCATTTTTGAGAGAATAATGTTTATGCATGGTTATTGAAAAAACTAAAAACTAAAGTTTCTGAAATAAGGCCATAAAACACATTCTAAATATATGCCAATAAGACTTTTGTCTAATGGATGTCATCACCTAGTGTTTTTTCTTCAAAATGATGTGAAAATCACCCTACACATAACACAATACATTGATTTGAATTTTGCAAAGCACTTTCTGTTTGGAAAGGCAATATGCGGAGTGGGCGTCACAGATCATGCATATTTAGTGGTTCACACCTGAGGAGACAATGGGGCCTGCATACTTAATTAGCCATTCATTCAGGTGAGTCACTGAGCCACAAGAATGCAAGAGTAACAGTTGGAAGCATCTCAATTCTTTTTTATTTTTCCACATATTGTGCTTGCAATTTGGCCTATAATATCCAATGAAAACATGTCTAGTAATTGTGCAGTTAATTCTCATACTGTATTTTCAGTTTTGGAATATTTATCCTCTCCCCAAATTTGTCACTAATAAAACACAATAAAATTTATTTAAAGAAAAGGCTTATATTTACCTTTTAATAGTTTGTTTACATCTACCTTGTAAATATTTTTTTTTTATTAAAAAGGTTACAATTACAACAACAATTCAAGTGTAATCTTTCTTTGTTAAAACTAAAGTATACATTTTATCATACATATTTCAAAGTTAAGGATTTGATTGATTATTTGATTACTTTATTTTTGACAAAACATACTATATTTAACATGAGCAAATATTGGCAAACAAAAGCTTATTTGAGGTGGCAGATATTTTACAGTAAAAATGTATAATCTATCCAAAACTAATCAACGAAATGTTGTCTTTCATATGTCTGTAACATAGGTCTTTCATTTTTATTATAAGAAATATAAATGTTAATTTGCAGTTTAATACGTTGCTTATACAATTACATTTTATTTCAACATATTTCAGTCGATTTTTACTCAGTATAGCAATAGTTTGCTAAAACCGAAACATTCATTCACAAACAGAAACGCCTGACTGTAACGCTGTTTTTATGAAATATTAGGGCATATAAATGTTAATTTTCAGTTTAATACGTTGCTTATACAAATAGCCTACATTTTATTTCATCTCTGCGGCTGCCGTTCATTCATTCACAGAAACGCGATTAACTTGAGAAGGAAAAAAACTTACTGCATATTCGGATCCTCTCTCCTGCAATACCCGCACTCTGAGGTAGATTTTCCATTATTATTATTCCTCACAGCGCTGCCAGATGGTGTAAACAACATATGATTAAACTTGTGTTTTCTCGAGCTGATATGGGGGCGTTCACAGGTTTGCTTGGATTGCCTCAGTAATTTGCGTTTGAATAGCACGCGCTCTCCGTGGGCGGAGTCACATTACATTTGAATGAGCTCTAATTAGCTCGACTGGAATCGCTCTCTTTTAATACAGATTTCACAAGATGAGAATTTTTGTTTTTTATATAAATTTCCTCATTTAAAAGAATAGAATTCAAGCTTCATGCCTGTATGTCTGTATGCCTGTTTGACTGAGTATTCGCTGAGTTACAGTTCATTTTCGGACGCGTTTCAGAATGGTCTTCACTGACAGAGAGAAGGCAGAACTCGCATCACATTTATTTTTCTTTATTTGGCAAAAAGCACAACACTTTGTTTTTATTGTGAGTATACACAAAAATAATACACATTTAACAGAATCGATTGATGTATGAAACTTGCTTGTAATATCAAAGTCCACAGAGCAAAATTAATTTATTTTGAACTGAACTGAAAAAAAGCGAGCTGGTATCACCGGCGATACCGTCGACCCCAGGGGGTTAATTGTCCTGAGGTATTGCACTTGTTCAAAAGTATATATGCTGGTTAATACATTAACATTATTTGATGAACAGATTTAAACGCAAACGTGTGTGCATCACACACGGAAACAATGCTCACTGGATCGACAAGAAGTCAAGTCAAGTTACCTTTAGTTATATAGTGCTTTTAAAAATACAGATTGTGTCAAATCACTTAACAGTATCAAATTGGAGGAGAGTGTCAGTAATGTATAATAATAAGATTAAACATTCAATTTTCAGTTAAAGGCATTTCATTATTGAATTCAGAGATGTCATTGTCTAGCTCAGTTTAGTTTAATTAGTATCTGTGTAATCAAATTGATGATATTTGCTAATGAAGGCAAATTGCACATTTGACCAGTTAAAATGTACTTGTCTAAGATCACACAGAACGAGCAGTGCGCTGCGTTTTTTATGTTGCTAGGCAACCGCTGAAACAGCTGTCGTGTCAGTCAAGTAAACGTCAAATCACCCTTTTATTAACTTTATTTACTTTCTGTTAACATTGTGGTAGTTACGGTTCATGAAGTCGTTAAGCTCCTGGTAACCCGCGAGAGCACCACAAGTTTACCCTCCATCATCGCACTCTCCGGGCGTTCAAGCAACTAGCTTTCATCACTAAAACGGAAGGCCCGAGAGGCGCATAAACAGCCGCAGAACGCTCGCTGGAAACCAATTGAAAATAGGCGCCTCTCATTGCAAAAATCGCGTCAGATGTGATCGGCCCCATTCACTTCACTTTTGCTATTTAACCAGACTAGCGAATGAGACGAGAACTTGCACAGTTGGTGGCTGACTAAATACTTTTTTGCCCCACTGTATGAGTCAATGGATTACGTGAACAAGAACGTAATCACCTAAAAGATTATTTCAAAAAGAACGATTCGTTCACAAATGTAACATCACTAATGCTTGGATGATGAGTATGGTAGCAAGTAGGGGTGTCGCAATATACCGGTATTGACGATAATCGTGATATTCAAAGCATGAAATATCGACATCGTGTTAATTTAGAGCAAAACAATATACCGGTATTGGCGATATTGGCGTTTTCTAGACACAGCGCTCGTCCGCGCCCGCGCAGCTAGAGTGAAACACTCTGTCCACACCCGAAAAAAGTAAGCTGAGCTCGGCAGTATTAACAACAGAGTTCTTCGGCTTCAAAGAAAACAGCACCTTAGAGGTGGTCGCACACCGGACGAGAAGCGCAGCGCCACGTCTTTAAAATTCGAACACATTCTGTATGAGTGTACACACACCGGACGAGAAGCACAGCGCGGTTCTATTCGGCGTCTGTCCGCGGCGCCCAGCAACGGCTCAGGACCGTGTTCAAAATCTTGCCGCGACACAGAGCGCAGAAAAAAAGTGTTCAGATCACAGACTCAGCAACTATTGTATTTAATTGTACAGTATAATCATAACATAGTACAGACATTATCTCAATTCCATAATGTCCTTAAACATAATGATATTGCTGGCCATAAACTGAGAAAGTGCGTGTCCGGTGTGCAATACCTCGAGTTGTCATAGACGCGACGCGGCTATTATTTTACTAGTCATCATGGAATGGGAAACGTGACATTAACTGTTAACAGGGGGTTTCTGTGTTCATATATTTAATAAAGGGTGATTATTAAAATTAAGAACCCCGTTTTCTTTACTCATCTTATTTTTGTATTTGTATGCACTTGATTTTTTTATTCAAATCTGCTATCTGCATGACTTTATTGGCGCCAGTGCAACAACAGGTTTAAGAGCTTTTCAGTTCTTCAGGAAACCTTCAGACAGTGTTTGGCTTCAGTTTGAAACCAGATAAACTTCACATGCTTGTCTTCCTTCACAAAAATTTGCCATAGATTGAGTACGCAAGAAGTAAAAATGCATGTGCCTTGTGTTTATCAGTATCCTTATGTTTGTTGGGTAAAAAAGAAAAACTATACCCCCCCCCCCCCCCCCCCCCCCCATAGATTCTATAGATATCGCGATATATCGATATCGTGAATTCTTTTGGCCACAATAACCGTGGTGTGAAAAATCTAACATCGTGACAGCCCTAGTAGCAAGATGCCTAAATTATGCATGTGGAGTTAGGGAGGTGGAGGGACGCCAGAACAGCTGATGCCAGAGCGAGGTGAGTGGCTGCTGATGTGCTCCCGCAGTTAATTGAAATTTTAGATGGGTTCACTCCTCCCGAAATTACCTTGTGAACTTCACTAATTGATTATTTTCATGATCGACTTCAGCAATTAGGTCTTGCAGCGCTAGTTTAAGTTTGTTTTGATCATCAAAAACTATTTAAGAAAATGAAACATCATAATACTGAAGATCAAAGATATTGCCGTTTATTCTTGATTCTTTATACATTCGTCATGCTGACACTCACCAGATTTACATTGTTTCAGGTCAAGAATAATTAAAAGACTAATTAAATATTAAATTATTTTGACATAGAACTTTCTTAAAACAGTAATGCAACAACAACTCAGGCCAAACATGCTTAAAAACACCTTTTACAAACTATTGTAAATGTGTTATTGAGGGTAATCAATCAAATGCAATCAACAAATCATTTAATATCATAATTATTATGACCGCCGCTAGCATAGCTAGCTAAAGCGGTCATATAGGGTTTGTCAAAGTTTTTTTTTTTTTTTGGTCATCTACTGAATTTTTCGTCAACTATACCAGGGACACCGAAACACCGGGGAACATGAAATTTGGTGGGCATGTAGCCCCACTAGACTTTTACGGAAAAATTTCATTTGGTCCCCGGGGGGGAGGGGGGTATAAAATAAATTCATTTATGTGCACATTTAGTGACTGTACACTCATCGGCCTGTAGAAGGTGCTGTTGAGCGAAGGGTTGCTGGTTTAGGATGATACTGTCACACACACTGTAAAAAGTTTAACTATTATTTACTCAATTTTTTTGGTGAAACATTTTTACACTCAAAAAAATTGAGTAAATTTTAAAGCTGTGAAATCAATTAAATATACTGTATGAATTGAGTAAATGCAAGTAATAAAATTAAGTAAATCTGAGTAACTGCATCAGGTACATTAACAAATAAAATTGAGTAGAAATAATTTAACATTTAAACATTTAAAAAGCAATATTTATGAGTAATATTAAGTGTTTTTATTAATGAGTAATATTAACTTTTTTATTTTCTCTAAACCTTTGTAAAATAGTAACGTTATTCCATACAACCACCAGTACATGACATTGGCCTTTATTGTCACTGAGTAGCAATACAGCACATTTTACACTTTTTAACATACAATATTGCCTACATTTAAACTCATTTAACAAACATGTTATAAGTAAAAATGAAATATTTAAACATTCAGGTATAGTCTAATTCAAGTGTAATCAACCAGTCTGAATCCAATATCAACCGTCTCGTGCTGGTTCTCGTGCTGAAGCCGGACTCGCGCTCTGCGGGTGAACTTTGAACTCCATACCGCCGTCCTGCATTTCACTCATAGCCGAAAGATACTGCGAGCGACTGACATAACCTGCCAATAAACAAAAAGTGACAGTTCTGAGGACATTTTATCATCCAAATTAATTATATTCATTATCATTAGGAACAAAGTCGTGTGTTTATGCAAAGCGTTTCAATCACCCAAAAAGACAGGCGCGACTCTCGGTTAGGTGTCGAATTACGCCTCTGTACGCTGTTTTGCATTAAATAAAATGATTTAAAGCACAGTAATGATTTTAGAGATAAAATAAAATATACACAAACCTGAATTTCACAGAGGAAATGCACCTCAATTGTTTTAATGAAGTAAACTTACTCAATTTCTTAAGAGTGTTAAATATATTAATAATATTGATTTGAATTAAGTAATATTTTTGATTCTTGAAACAGATCAGTTTAATGAAACATTCTCAAATATTTTGATAGAAATTAAACAAATATATTAAGTGTATTATAAAGAAGTAATTGGTTAGTCAAATACTAAATAATTTTATTGAAAAAAACATATTAAATATATCTGTAAATTTTAGATAAAATTAACTGTTGGATTTTTACTCAATTATTTTGGTATGTTTAACTCAAACAATCAAGTAAACGATATTCAGAGATTTTATTAAGTTAATAAAGTTAAAAATTTCTGTAATATTTACTAAGCCACATAATTATTTTTTACAGTGCACACACATGCAGGAATACAAACAAACGCAAGCATGCACACACACTGACATCCACACGCACAGACACACACACACAAACACACATGTACGCTACGCACGCATACATACACGCGCAGACACACACATACACAAACACACACATACACACACACACACAGACAGACATGCACATACTACTACTTTTTTTAGGTATCAGCCATATACCCGATTTACCAATACCCAATGTGTTATGCTTGGGCAGTATACTAATGAGGTGGGTGGGACATGTTTCATGCCATGTTAGATCACATCCTGAGAGTCTACGCTTTCAGAAAATATATATTTTATATAGTTGAATCAGTTTTCTCTTCATGGTACAGCCCAAAATGTATTATTTATGTGTACACTTTCTTCACCTAAATCCATAAAATCCCATTAATTTCAATGGGACATTTACTTTAGTGTTCTACTAGGTACAGTGGGAATGAGTTTAATTTTGTTAACATTGTTTTTTTAAAAACTCTGGTACCAGGGCTACAAGATAAAACCACTTTTTTGGGGAAAAAAATGTTTTTTATTTCAGAAAAACACAACAAACCCATGCCAAAGTCAGATGACATTTTCACATTATGGATGTTAAGTGTCTAAACTAATGACTTTTGATATAAAACTTAACCCTCTGGGCTTCTTCGCCCGAAAACGGGCGAAAACTTGAACATTTCGAATTGTTAAAGGAGTCATAATGTTGTTTTAACTTTGGTACCCAATGCTCTATTATAGTCTTTCAGGCACTTCTAAAAAAGAAAAGTGGAAAAAAAATCAACACAGAGCCCCTCAGACCCTTATTTCTAAAGGCATTATTGTCTCGTGAGATCTGATGCGATGTTTTGGCTGTCGTGGACGGTCATTATAATAATGCAAATGAGGGGCGCGTTGATTGGTTGCAGGAAGGAGGGGGGTTGACACCGCAGGTAACTTCATCATCATTACAAACTGACATCATGGTGCAAGTTGTCAATGAACCCGACCCGGCCGCGACCTACGGGATTCAACCCTACATGTTTGAGCCGGACTCTGAACCAGAGCTGGAAAGTGAAGATGTAGAGTCGATGGAAGGACGTCTACATCAAGATGTCTCTGAATGGTAAAGACAATCATTTTGACTGAGACATACATTAACATCAGTAACGAGCAAAAACGTGTGTTGCTATTTTCTCCCACATAAATTTACCTTTTATTTAATGTAGATTACATTAACGGAGATGTAGTTTTTTTTTTAATCAGCTTACAGTGGTTTTGAGATAGACGTTTACTATCATGTATTTTACTACTTCCAAGCGGTACAAAAACATAGACAAAATACTGCAATAGCTCAATAAATGTGACGGTACTTATTGTTAGTGAAATTGTAATCACAACCAAAGAAAAAAGAAAAAATACACCATTGCCAGATACATTCTTACAGAAGCCCCACTAACTGAAAGCTATTTTCAAACTGCATGTTTTGCATGAGTTTGGCTAATAATGTTTAGTGGTATATTGTTTTCATACTTGCATTTAAACAGTTTTAGCCACTGAGCATGGACTCCTGTACCGTCACTACTGTAGCTGCTAGTGTAAAACAAAGTGGAAAGATGTGGCTAGCATTCGTAGAGTCCATTCCCCATGTTTACCTCGAAGGTAACGTTACATACAATAGCCGCATTAGCAGTTAGCTGCTATTTGTTAACCACAGTAGAGCAATAAAAACTCAGTCTTACCTTTTCAATTTCTGGCAAGTCCCTGATGGTTGGGATGGCACCTTTTCCCAAACGGAGCTTCAAGGCCAAGTTCGCCTGATATTGCCCCAAATTTGTAAAAGATTCCGGTGTAAAATGTTTAGCACACACACCTAACGATACGCCACTTGAAAGAGTTGTTGGGACAGCGTCATTAAAAATGAATTTCATCCACTGTTCCCTGATAGTTTCGTCCGTTTTTGGTAGATAAAACACATTTGCATGTTGTTTGTGGCAGTCACCCACAGAGCATCTCAAGTGTAGGCTACACTCGGTTTCTCCATCTTTCTCGAGTCGACTAAACTGAATCTGAGGGGGAGAGGGGCGGGCTTCCCGCGGCATAGGTTTGCGGTGTCCATATTTGGTATATCCTCCCCCGTCTTGACGTCAAGAAGGGGAAGAAATCAAAATCTCGTTTTTTCGTGCGCGTGCACGTGGCCTATTTTACAAACCCTGAGGTAAACAAACGCTTCACTTTTAAATATCGGCTTCCCGGCCAGTGTACAATCATTATGCAATCATAACATACATTGATTCTCGTGGAAAAGTGAAATTTCTACATTATGACTCCTTTAAAATTTTTTGCTTCATCGGATGGGGGTGAAACTTGGTGACTTTTGTTTTATTACCTATATGAACACACAAAAAAATCAAGGAGATGATTCTGATATGTTAAAGGGTCGTAAAAAATAAATAAATCACACGTCACACTTAGCTTCCTCCCGCCCGAAAACGGGCGACATAGGAAATAAATGGGAAATACGAAAAAATAGGAAAACTCAGAGAAACTTTTGGTGGTACAAGCTACAGATCAGCCACTGTGCTGAAAAAAAGTGTACAGCAATGAAGGGGTGACACTCTAAAACATCAAGAGTGCAAATAAGACACCCTCCCCCCCACACACACACACCCACACACACACACACACACACACACATACACACAGAGAAATGAACTGGTAAGACTGAAACAGCAAATTTTGCTCCAAACTATATAAAAATCATATAATCATAATAACTCCAAAACTATAGCAAGGAGAGTCAAAAGGTAGGTATCGTTTGAAAGAACTCTTTTTAATTTTTTTGAAAATATAAATTACATTACATTTGGACATTGTCCTGCAAAGAAATGGCGGATAAAAGACAAAATATATATATAATTTTTATTATGATTTTGCATATCTTTCTTATTTGTCATGGAATAACTCAGGAAGGAAATAAGGTAGGAGGAAAATTCTTTTTTAGTGAAGTCCCCCTACATGTTAGCTGCATCTGGATAAAAAATTATTTTTGGATAAAGGAATCAAAAATTACAGCATTTGGAAAAGAGACAGCCTTTTTGTACAGTCTTTGACACCCACTCATGGGAATTTTTTTCTCCATGAAGAATATCTTGTCATAAAAGCAATAGATTATGTTAATTTTGGGCTCATTTTAATTGTAATAATATGCTGTAAAAAATGAAGTGCCATTTTCAATTATCTGAGAATGTTTCATGAGCTGTATGATGTTTTTGACACATTGCAGTACATTATTTTATAGATTATGAAAAAAAAGAAATTCTATTTATCAGCAAATAACTCAGCAATACTTAAGAGTTTTTCAAAGTGGATACATTCACTGTAAAGTTCAGACTCTACGCTTTAAAATGACATCAACTTTGTGTTAATCAAGGCAATATTTTTTAAAAAATATGGTAATGAATATTTTCGCAGCTAGGTGGCGCCTGCTGGCGGTACACTTGGTTTTAGAGGGATTACTCAGCACTCGTTAGGAGTTAATAAATGTAATTATATGCATTAAAAAGCTGAGATCCTAAGCTTTAAAATGATATATAATTTGTGTTGTTCCATTCAGTGGTTGCTTAGTAATAAAAAAAAATTTCCGAATGGGAATAAATCAAATAAATAAATAAAAAAGCTATAGGCCGCCTATAGGCGGTTATAGGACATGACACAAATTAATAAATTTTGAAGCCACTAGATGGCGCTCTTCTCAGTTGAATTTTTTTTTTTAAGGCCTGCACTCTATTTTGATGTGAAATGTTGCATTTTTTGAAAAATAAAATAAAATAAAAATATATATATATTAATTCTAATGGAAAAATAGCTCATAAAAATTATATAATTAATGCAAAGTATCATAAAAAATTCTAAAAATTCTAAATAATAATCAGAAAACATTATAGAACAAAAATATATTTGATTGGTTATCCTGGGAAAAAGTAAAGTAAAATTTTAAGGCTTCGCCCGTTTTCGGGCGGGAGGAAGCTAAGTGTGACTATTTTACGAAGAAGCCCAGAGGGTTAAATAGTAATGGCAAATAATTACAAAACTCTAAATTATCCATGATCCACAGGAATACTCCAGACAGTCTTTTAAAATATACAACTTATATACATAAACACGCAATACAGCCAAATTGCTCCACGTCATTTATTTTTGTGGAAAGCCAGTGCAGTCCTGAGCGGCGGTCATATTTTGTACCGCCATGCGGTACATCTAGTTAAGTATCTGTATACATTTTCAGGGCTCTTTTTGTTAGTTGCATGGATTGCTCAGCTAAACAGGCGAATATGAGACTATCAACTACTAATATTTTGTTATTATTATATAAAAGTCTCATTAAAATGTCTACAAATGTTTAAAAGTGATCAGAGATCAGGCAAAACCCATAGACACTTGTTCAATGGTTCACTGCATGATGGGTTCACAGAGATCATTGACATTTCTAAACGCTTATGAGGCAACAAAGCCTCTTTTACTGAAATCATGTGACTTTCACAGTTTGATACACTCTCTGAACCACCACAAATCTGAACACGATTTGAAACAAAGATTCATAAAAGTGTCTGAGCTTCGTGAAGCAGTGTTTCGAGATCTCCCATCACTACTTCAACTACATGAGTAAGACATGATTTGCAAGTTGTTTGCATAAAATAGTCCATTGAAACTCACTTGATTTAATGTTTCTTTTAGATCTGATGGACGTGAAGAAAGGAAAAGCAGAAGGCAATAAATCTGTCTCCTGCCCTCAGTGTAAGAAACGCTTCATGAAAATCAAGTCTGAAGATTCACATGAGAGTTCACACTGGGAAGAAGCGGCTCAGGCTTTCGCTCTGAAATCACATCAGCTTCTCATTCTGAAGAAAGGCCATTTAACTGTGATCAGTGCGGTGAACAGTTTCATTGGGCGTCAGTCCTGAAGAAACACCTGAAGATTCACACAAAGGAGAAGATTCATTAGTAATATTACAGCAGAAAAGACACGGCGGTGTGTGTTTCAGTGCTGAAGTCCTTTACTACAGAAGATGAACTGAAAGAGTGCCAGAAAATTCACACTGAAAAAAAAAAAAAAAAACATTTTGAAGGCAAAGTTCAGGAGCTGAAAAAGAAGCCATAACACTTTTAAGAGAGACGTAAATCTGATAAAAATTCTGATATAAACTCGTTCTTTGTTTTTCATCAGAACATGTAGTGTCTCTTCCACTTCTACTCTTGGAAATGCAATATATACTTTCATGTATCTTTGAAACTGGACACTTTTCTTCTCTTGAGATGCTTTGACTCTGTCAAGTGAAAATGCAATTTATTCTGTTACACTGCCTGATATATATATATATATATATATATATATATATATATATATATATATATATATATATATAGGATTATGTATGTTATTAGCCACAACTTTAACCTTGTAAGTGGAATATATATGCAATTTATTCTGTATAAAGCAATGCTTCTTATGTATAACCTTATATATGGTATTGGCAATTGTAACTTAGTAAGAAAGAGTGTTATATAAGAAAAACACCACAACTTGTTTTGTAAAAGTCTTTATTGTTAAACTGTTTTATATAAGAAAAACACAACTTGTTTTGTAAAAGTCTTTATTGTGAAACTGTTTTATATAAGAAAAACACAACTTGTTTTGTAAAAGTTTTATTGTGAAACTGTTTTATATAAGGAAAACACAACAACTTGTTTTGTAAAAGTTTTATTGTGAAACTGTTTTATATAAGAAAAACACAACAACTTGTTTTGTAAAAAATTTTATTGTATTAATGCATGCAAGAAATAATAACAATGTAATCAAGTTTAAGCATTTAATCAATAGATAGAAATAACATTAAGTAGTAAAAAGCATATATCATAGTGAAGTAGAAATGGGAAGAATTACCTGTTTTCTTTTCAGAAAAAGCGTAGAAGACGACAAAGAATCCGGGCGAGTCAAAGAAGAACAAAGGAAAGGAAGGCTTTTTATAAGCAGTTCTTGAAAGAACTGAAAGGGTTAACAATAGATCAAGATTTTGGATTGGATAGATTGTCTATGGGCGATTGAATATGTGATAAGGGGGTGTGATACGAAGTATAAAAGTACAGTGTAATGTGTCACCGTCAGACGCTGTAAAGACCCTGACGGCCTCTCCTCAGTTCAATTGTCCAAGCCTGCCACCTGGAGCCGAAGCTTGTGAACTGCTTATTTTACGCTTTGGTTTTTGTTTTATTTCTTTTGTTATTCAGTATGTAAACCAGTTGATGGTGAAAAAAATTAGAATTATTTTGTGTTAAACACGTTTTTTAAATGAGGACTAATTTAACATCTTCATCACTGCGCGCCGGTTATGCAGTGATGCGCTATGAAATTATTGCGGGGCTAATTAATTGTAATATTGATTTGATAATAAAAGTAGCCTCTTAATAATAATCTGTTTATTGTTATCTTATTCATAAAGTGTTTAGGTGAACCCTGCATGAACGCTCAGAGTTAACATAAGAGTTAACGGTGATTAGCTGAAAACTTACAAATAAAAAAGAAGATAAAGAGAAAAAACACAAGGGTAAGATAAACTATACATCAATTACATTGTACAAATTCTTACTGAAAATGATGAAGATTGCCTTTATTCTCAGCCTAACCAGTTAAATAACTGGAAACATTTACATTTGGCGTGAGTGCATTTTTATGGAATGTCACACTTCTAATAAAAATCTGAAATGTACTGCATTTCCTCTGTAAAACAAAAAACAACAACAACGTTTTAGTGTAGAATATTTGATTTATTATTTTACATCATTGAATCCTTCAAATAAACAATTAAGATGGAGAGCCATTTTTTTTTGGATTGTTTCTTATTGTTGACGGTCATTTTGTAATGAAGCTATTGATGTTTTGAGTCAGTTACTCAAGATGACCTCTAAATGTCAATAAAGCTGAGGAGTAATTCTACATTAGCAAGTTAAGTGTATATATAGATCAGTTTATTCATTTATTATGGCTTTATTTGGATCTATTTCATTGAGAGAGAAAGAAACATTTCCATTACTTTATCATGCCAAAACATTTAAGCATCTAAGAAAATGGCACTGAAATCACATCATCACATTATTTAAAGGTACACTGTAGTTTTTATTAGCTAAAACAATGTCTTTATTCATAAACGTGTCCTCATTGGTGTAAAATTACCTCTGACTTGTCATTGTAAGCGAAGAATTTCTTATCTTTATTTACAATGAACGGGTGAATCCAAGGAAGCTTCCATGTCGTTCCGCCATTTTGAAAAACTATAATAGCAGAGAGGGCCAAAATGTACTAGCCTAGCTCAACGCGTTTCCACAACGTGTTCTTGTTAGGGCTGTGCCGGTAAACTTGTTAACCGCTAAGTTGTGAATGCTGTTTTACATGAATATTATGACACGAGTGAAGCACAAGGCTTTGCTTACAAAATATATAATAGGTTAGGAATTAAATGTTACATCGCAGCCATGGAAAAGTTTGAATTTATGACGAATTAGAGAGTTGTGTGCAAGCCCATTAATTTAAGCTTTGTCGGCTTTGAATTCTGTTTTGCGATCTGGCCACCTGATTATCAGTGAATATGTATAAAGCTTGAATTGTCGTCTTTTAAACAAAACAATTTTAAACGAAAATAAACCGATTAGCCTACTCTCTGCTTATGTAGGCTAATCCCTATGAAATGTGCATTTCCCTCTATAGGCGTATTCACTGCGAAGATCACGAGTCAGCATCGTCAACTTAATCTTTGCAGCCGACACTGACACAGAAAACACTTTATTAATAAACAATTAAAATGTATCCTTGCTATATTTAACACATTCATAATCATTACTTTTGCCGGTTCTTTGTGACCGCTGTTATGTGCGTTATTGACAGTGTCACCCTCTGGTTACATGAACTCTATAGGTCACCACCGCAACAGCACCGAAAACATGGTGATTTTATTTTAGAGAATAATCACACAACCTATTTGATATTCTATAATTAAATAAACTAATCAAATTTTCAAAAATCGTGACTCATCCCAGCATGGAATCTCTTGTTTCTTTTCAAAAATCTTCACTCACGTCGCACCTATTTTCTAAGGGGATTATAAACGTTTCTTCATTGGTGCATGGTAAGGTGCGTCAAGTTTATTTGTAAAGCGCGTTTCACACACGCGGGTGATTTTAGTTTCGCTTTCTCTGGCAGTGCAATATCAAACATAGCCTAAATGTTTTGCCCTTGTGGAAGATAAAATTTGCTCTTCATACCTTTTACAATAAGTTGAAAACCTGAAGATATCAGAAAAGAGATCGATGGCATCTCTTTCCTGCTTGTGTCTCACATCCCTCTCAAAGCACAGAGCTGTAGGCTATATCATGCGTCTTTGTGTGGAAATATAAAACGAATGTTTTAAAAAAAAGAAATTTATTTAACTTTATTACCCTATATTTAAGTTACCAGTATTTACTGATGTGTATTTCAATGCTTTACATGCTTTAGTGTGTCTTTGACAGAATTGCTCAAATAAACACTTTTTTTTTACTCAAACTATATATATATATATAGTTGTGTTTCTATACCGCTGTCCTCGGCGGTGTCCGATCCAGTTCAGTACGGGGGGCGTTTCACTGGGCTTTTGCATCGTATTAATATCGAAACTATAACAAAGTAAAGATATCTCTAGGAAAAAAAAAAATCACTCTGAGACTCTTTTTAAAAGTTTTTCGAATCACAAAAAATTGGTTTCGTTTTACTGTAAGTTTCAGAACAATACAAAGACAATAAATTAAAAAATTAAAAATTGTTAAAAGCGCTATATAAATGAAAATGACTTGACTTGACTTGAATGGTGCAATTCTTAAAATGGTAAAATATCTGGTCTCGAATATTCCATGACCCTAAAGCTATTATGCAATAAGCATGCGTGTATAGTCTCAAATGCACCACCTACGCTAAAGAGCTTAATATACATTTTGACCGTTTCTTGGCCTGCAGGTGTTAAAACCACAGCTCACTTCTCGCCTCATCTCTAACTGTGAGGAGGCCTCTTTCTTTCTTCTTAACTCATGCTAAAAGGTCAACTAAGCAGGTCAACTGAACCTATTCAGAGAGATCAAAGAAAACCACAAACACTGTGGTTGCAAAGCAAGCTTGCAACATGCTTCTAGCGCTGCAAGCTTCTTTTGCAAGCAATGACATTTAAACTATAAAACCTTATCACAGGGCATCAAGTGATTCAAACTTCTGTAAAGAGGATATTTCACAATTAGGACATTTAAACTGATTCTCTAACATAACTCCCCTAACGATACTAAGTAATCTTTTATGCAATCTCTCCATCTGCCTGAGAATCCTCATCATTTGTTTGCTTTGATAGGTCAGCTCATTCCTTGGGAGTTTGGTCCTTCTTCCTCTTCTCCGTTTTCTTAGCTTTCTGAAGTTCTCTGGCGTGGTCTTTCTGGAGTCGTGCAACTAAAAGATCGTCCATAGATATTTCAATTTTGTCAGTTACTTTTGAGACACTGTCAGTTCCCTTTGAAACATGTAAATCGGTAACACTTTATAATAACGTTCAGTTGTAAGTCATTTATAAGTGGTTAGTTAATGATAAACTAATCATTTACAGAACATTCATAAATGATTAGCAAGTGATATACTAACATTGTATGTATATTTTGTAAATTCTGTTACAAGTGATTAGTAAATGATTAACTAATTATTTATGAAACATGACAATGCATTCATAAATGATTAATAAGTGATATGTTAAAGGTTCTCTAAGCGATGTCGGGAGACGTTACTTCTTGTTGACATTCTATTTTTTGTCAAACAAAACGGAGGCTGGCTAGACCCTCCCTCCTCCTCATCCCGTCTCCTCCTTCCTCCCCTCCCCTCCCTTCTCTTCCGGCATAAAGGAAAGTCAAAATAGTCACTACAAAGTTAAGTTTTACTGATACTTCATTCAATGTGTAATGTCGCCAAGTTAGATAAATGCTTTTATATATTGCAGAACAGAATACAGAAAAAGAGAAACATTATCTTAGAATCGTTTCTCCACCTGAGGTTATAACTATATGTTAGCTCCCATACAAGGACGCAATGATAGCAAGATAGCGTTAGCTTCGCGTTTCCCAGTGAGCATAAACAACGGCGGCGTCGTAAACAAATTTAGTCAAAGTTGTCAATAGCCTATAAATGAACATTCAAAATCATAACAAACCGTGGGTGAAAACAATCGTTAACTTACACAAATTGTCGCCCTACTGTGAATTTGCTTGATCATTTACAATAGAGATTGATCGCTGCTAGAAACATACATGTTGTATTCACCAAAGTTAACGCTGACTGCATAAATCTAGCTAATTACATCCTTGTTGGTTTGGCGAACATGACCGTCAGTTTAGAAAGAAAAGTGGATTTACCTGTTCTGCAAAAACAGAGCAACTGAATGTCGGATAGTAGCTAATCCCTTCTGCCAGCGGAGTTCTTGCCACATTTCAAAGGTTTTTCCGATGTAAATTCGTGACTTCGCGCGTTCCTTATCCTTGTCCCTCTTCTTTGCAAGTTGTTTTGTTCATTGGAACGTCGTCTCTTTGGTCGTGTTTCGGCCATAATTCAAACTTCCCTCTTCATGCTTCTCTCTCCTCCACACCCACCTCATGTGCACGCGCACTAACCCCGCAAACCCCACCCTCCAATACTTCTTGTCGGTTATTGGCTGGAACACTGTTTGTTGTGTTTCGTGGTGCGGGTGAGCCCAGTTTGTTTTTGTTGCCGTTTGTGGAGCCTGTGGTGTCTAGAGAGACCGCGTTTTTTTACAGTGTGTTCAGGGGACAGGCAGCTAGCGGATAGTGAGGAGATGTTTGCTGTATGTGACAAAAAATGTTTTGGCCTAAAAAACGTGTGACATGACTTAGAACACCTTTAATTATTGCATGTTTTGTAGATTCAGTTATAAGTCATTTACAATTGATTAGTAAATGATTAACTAATCATTTACAAAACATGAATATGCATTTCATAAATGTAAAAAAAAAAAAAAAAAATTATGTATGTATGTATGTATGTAGCAATTAGAGGGTGCAGAAAGTATTGTAAATGCCTTGTATACACGTACAGATCATTTTTAACAGGTCAGTAACAGTGTTCAACACAATGATGTGTAAACAAATGAATAAATCATTTACAACACTCTACGTACCCTAATCTAAAGTGTAAACTATTCAACACTTGGAAATGTTACACATCATTCGTAGGTAACATTCGTAGACCTTATGCCTTATGCCTTATTGATTCTTGAAGTGGTAATCTACGAATGATGTATAACACATTTACAAGTGATGAATAGTTTACACTTTAGATTAGGGGACGCAGAAAGTGTTGTAAATGATTTATTCATGCATTTACACATCTATAACAGGTGTTGAACACTGTAGTGTGTAGTGTAAGTGCTGACTGGTGAGGGTATAGACAGCTGTCTTCTGTAGTGTGTAGTGTAGTGTAGTGTGTACTGCAGTGTAAGTGCTGACTGGTGAGGGTATAGACAGCTGTCTTCTCTGAAACACATGGAGTCTAACCACTGTTCACCTGATGTGAGCAAAACATACAAAAAAATGTAACAATTTATTAAACATTTATGAACCGCATAGTCATGTTTTGTAAATGATTAGTTAATCATTAACTAATCAATTGTAAATGACTTACAACTGAATCTACAAAACATACATAAAATAATGAACATATCACTTTTTAATCATTTATGAATGCATAGTCATGTTTCATAAATGATTAATTAATAATTAACTAATCAATTGTAAATGACTTGTAACGAAATTTACAAAACATACATAAAATGTTAGTATATCACTTGCTAATCATTTATGAATGTTTTGTAAATGATTAGTTCATCATTAACTAACCACTTATTAATAACTTACAACTGAACGTTATTATAAAGTGTTACCCACAAGGACACTTTAAAGACCTTCATAAAGTCTTTAAAGGGTTAGTTCGCCCATTTAAGACATGAAGTTGTATGCAATCCTTACCAGCACTATAGTGCATACACACTGACCCACAGAGTTCTGGCCGCTCGAAGTTTTTCAAGAAAGTATTCCCGGTTAGTTTCCGGGGCCTAAAAACTGTGCGTTATTACGTGAAAAAATTATATGCGTTGCAAAGCTTGATTAATTTAAATCACAAAAAACACTCCGGGCAAAATTCATACCTCAGTTTTAATCGGCACTATTTGCTTTCCATTTCTATCAATCCGCGCTGCTGTCAACGTCAACAGTGCGCACGTTCCGATCAGCTGTTGATAGCGCGACTCGTTGACAACATGTCTGACTACGAAAGTTCTGATGATGAAACAAATTTTAGCATAATGTCAGACGGAACAGATGAGGATGAAAGTAATTTTAGCACAACACCAAAGGGATACCTTTATGAACCGGAGTATACCGATGCCGAACTTTTTACATTAGACCTCTTTTCACGTGATTTCCACTAGAGTCTAAACATCAGCTTGTTTACTGTACAGTTTAGACATGGGATCATAAAGTTAGTAAATAGAGCTTACCTGTGGTACTGGTAGCCTACAGCAAAACTCTTTAAAAAATTTTTTTTATTTTTCCTCCTTGGTTGGGGATGTAATCGTCTTCGCTGAAGTGAGCACTGCACACACGAAAATCCTTTATTTTGGATATTTTAGCTCCCGCAGAGTAGCCGATGGCAACAAGCCAAAGCTGTCTTATAGCTATATCCGAAACAGGAAAACGATGGAATCTGAACGGTGATCCCGGCACATTCTTGTGGTCACAACCTGGGAATTTACAAGTTCGCACCATTGTTAATTTTGTACTTTTTACGTCGTTGTCATTCGATTGTGTTTACACTATGGAACTGCTGATCGGAACGTGCGCACTGTTGACGTTGACAGCAGCGCGGATTGATAGAAATGGAAAGAAAATAGTGCCGATTAAAACTGAGGTATGGATTTTGCCCGGAGTGTTTTTTGTGATGTAAATTAATCAAGCTTTGCAACGCATATAATTTTTTCACGTAATAACGCACAGTTTTTAGGCCCCGGAAACTAACCGGGAATACTTTCTTGAAAAACTTCGAGCGGCCAGAACTCTGACCAGGGAGGTTACCACAGAGTGGGTCAGTGTGTATGCACTATAGTGCTGGTAAGGATTGCATACAACTTCATGTCTTAAATGGGCGAACTAACCCTTTAATGATAAGAGTGATAAATTGCACAGAATGTCTTACAGGCAGTTCACCAGATACAAACCATTCTACATCACTCAACCAAAACCATGTGATCGTAACACCTGTGCATGCCATCAACATGAAAACATGAGGCTTCTGATTGCAACTCTTTCAAAAAGAGGACTAATCACAACAAAACGTCTTTCGACACTGCTGTCATCCATATGCTGCATCATGGAAAATGACTTGGGCATAATGCGGCAATGCACAGAATGCTGTTTTGAGGAGGTTAAGTTCAGGGAGCATAATCCCACTGAGAGGGTCACATGGGAACAGTGGCAGAAAGAGCCACTACAGTCGGAGAAGAAAAAAAAACCTACAAGAACTGGGTTAAAAGAACCAAAGCGGGTTCAATTGGAGAACTGCTAGTAGTCAACCAGAAAGATCTTGAGGAACTGGCTAGTCATCACTACAATTGGATTCATCAGGTTAGGGAGTTCAGACATCTCAAAGAGAACTTGCAAAACAATGAAATTGTCCTTCATATTGATTACAGTGAAAACTATTCAAATATATATAATAACAAGTTCAGCAGACAGTGAAGTTCAGGTTTGTTCCGATCAGAGCTCGTGAGCGGAGAGCGCATTTCTGAGGCTACGTTTACACGGAAACGATCTGAAGAGAAAACGCAAAAGTGATCACTTTTTATTCTGCGTTTAGACGAGCGTTATGGGGGGGAAATCTGCGTGCATACGGTGACGAAAAAGTGTGTGAAATTCAATGTAGTATGCACTCCAGACGGCTAGGTGGCTATGTGAAGCACTGATCGGTGCCTTCACTGTCTAGCAGACTTTTGCGTTTTTACCGTTTAGACGGAAACGCGACGGTGGAGCGTTTTTAAGATTTCCACTCTGGAGGGTGGTTTCACTTTTTAGCGTTTTTAAGCCCCAAAAACACCGTCGCCGTCTAAACGAAAGGCACATCTGATAAAATATTTGTACGTTTTCACCCGGGAGCGTTCTCGTGTAAACAGGGCCTGAATAATCCGCTCCGCTCACTCATTCCGCAGTGTCGCTCGCTCAACCCAGAATGGCCTGTTGGTTAGAAAATATGTGGAATAAGGACTACCTCCGACTAATTTTTATTTTTTTCTAGTCGACTAGTAGTTGTTCATTTAAGCCATTCGTGGACAAATCGCCCCTTTATATTAATTGAATTACTTAAATAGGCTATAGCCTACAGGATAATAAGCGTTATGACCGCACGCATAAAGCTTGCCACAAAGAACTGGTTAAATGAATGATTATGAATGTGTCTAAATTAGCAAGGAGACATTTAATTGTGTAGTAATAAACTGGTGTTTTCTGTGTCGCTGCAAATATGAAGTTGACAATTCGACTTGCCATGAACGCCAGAGAGAAATGCAAAATTACATAATCAGAGAGTAGCCTATTTATTTTGGTTTGAATATTTTCGTTTAAAAGTAGACATTTCAAACTTTCTGTAATATATAGCCTATATTTCTCAAATCTGCGAGGCACAAGCTGAGTTTCGGCGCCCTCCAGTTCACGTGCAATGCAAGTGATCGTGCCGGCTCCTTATTACATTGTCTGCTATATATTTGCTTCTTATTCATTAAATACAGGCAATTGATTGATAAAACATTGATCAAAATTAAGATACAATTTATACAAAACGAAAATCTTTTAAAAAGAGTTTTCAATAAAACAAAACTTAATGAAGTCAAAATCATGTTTTACCAAAAACAGCGCCGTTGCTAGGAGGGCGCCAGCGCCTCTGTCTCTCAGCGCCTCTGCCTCGCGAGATAGCCCAGAAGACGCCTAGCAATTATATACCTTTAGTTGTAGTATACAGGGATGGAAATTAGCACCCGCCACCAGCCAAATGCGGATGATTTTGTGTTGTGGTAAACTCGCTTCACCTACCGGCCACCGTGGCGGGTAAATAAAAATAGCATACAGTTTCACACGGACAGCGGACACTTTTAGAAGAGGCACACCTTCAAAGAAAATGCGGCGTTACATCGCAGGCGTTAAGAGCTGGTTAAGAGGTCTGCAGAGAAAACATCTTTGCATTGAAATCGCGACGGTGGAGCGTTTTTAAGATTTTCACTCTGGAGGATGGTTTCACTTTTTTGTGTTTTTAAGCCCCAAAAACGCCGTCGCCGTCTAAACGAAAGGCACATCTGATCAAATATTTTTACGTTTTCACCCGCGAGCGTTCTCGTGTAAACAGGGCCTACTAGTTTCATTGTTGGGACTAAAAACGTATAACTGGAAGCCATAAAATACCACGAATCATCCAAATGCCACATCCAGTTAAAAAAGAGAAATATATATAAGAGAGAAAGAGTGTATAAGAGAGAAAGAGAAAATGTCAGTATTTCATTGAGACTTGAGATTAAATAAACTGCTTAAAGGGATACTCCACTTTAAAATGAAAATTCTGTCATCATATACTCACCCTCATGTTGTTTCAATCCTTTATGAATTTATTTCTTCTGCTGAACAGAAAGGAAGATATTGAGAAAAATATCAGTAACCAGACAGTTTCTGGTCTCATTGACTTCAATAGTATATATTTTTTCCTACTATGGAAGTCAATGAGACAAGAAACTTTCTGGTTACTGATAATCTTCCAAATATCTTCCTTTGTGTTCAGCAGAAGAAAGAAACTCATACAGGTTTGGAACAACTTGAGGGTAAGTAAATGATGATAGAATTTTCATTTTTGGGTGAACTATCCCTTTGATAATGTACTATTGGACAATGTTAAATTATTATTCTGAACATCGCCACAAGGTGGCGCTAGTAACTAGGGATGGGACAAATACCAGTTTCACTATAAACCATGATAAAATGTACTGACGGTTAGTAATATCGTTTAAAATTTAATTATCATTAAAACCGTGTTTGATTATCGCGATTTTAGATCCTGTTCAGCCAGCAACAGTCTGATGCAGGTGCAGCGCGCAATGTTGTTGCAGCGGAAGGCAATGACCGTGCTCGGGAGATTTTTTAGAGCGAAAGAAACCTAAAATTCTCGGGACAGCAGCATGTGTCCAAATTTTAATCTTAACCGTTCTATTTCATCAGAAACGATCTGTAAACAGGGCTTTAAGTGTAAAATACCGAACTTGTCCTTTAAAAGCCATATTACTTAAAACTTCATGAACTTGTTCGTTCATGGCACAATGTTTCTCCTGGTTTCCAAGTCAGTGCCCATGATTTACTCACTCTCAAGTCATCCTAGGTGTGTATGACATTCTTCTTTTAGAAAAATACTATCGGAGTTATATTAAAAAATGTCCTGGCTCTTCAAAGCTTTATAATGGATTAAAATGAATTTATGGGTTTTTTTGCATTGATCTGAAATGACAAATTACACATTCCTGTTGGTTGAACACGAGTTAATAGATATTAATCAATCAACAAAGAGTCCTGTGCTCACCACACACCGGCTATAGGTGGAGAGGAGAGATTTGGCTATAGAGTGATGTGTGTCTAACTTACACAGAAGAGACTTTGTTGCTCAGCACATGAACATAAACTACTTACTGTGATCTCAGACTGTGTTGATGTGGTTTCTCCACTGTATGGATCTTCATGTGTCGCTTCAGGTCACTTTTAAAAGAGAAACTCGTCCCGCACTGATCACCCGTGTGTGGCTTCTCTCTGCTGTGGATCCTCTCATGTTTTTTATGATCTGCTGACTGAATGAATCTCTTGTCACAGTGTGAACACTTGTAAGGTTTTTCTCCAGTGTGAATCCTCTCATGTGTTTTCAGATGTGTTGACTGACTGAATCTCTTGTCACAGTGTGAACACTTGTAAGGTTTTTCTCCAATGTGAATTCTCTGGTGCCGTTTTAACATGTTTGCTGTAGTAAAAGTCTTTTCACACTCAAAGCACATGTACTCTCTCACACCAGTGTGGATTTTCTCATGTCTAAGTAAATGTTGCCGCAGTGAAAAACTCTTTCCACACACAGAACATGAATGCGGCTTCTCCTTCGTATGAACTGTCAGGTGTCTCTTCAGGGCTGATGCATGGCGAAAAGTTCTGCCGCATTGATCACATGTGTACGGCTTCTCTCCAGTGTGGATCCTCATGTGTAATTTGATATTTTCTGAATGGGTGAAACTCTTCCCACATTGATGGCATACATGCGGCTTCTCTCCAGTGTGGATCCTCATGTGACATTCTAGACTATATTTCCCTGATAAACTCTTTCCACACAGAGTGCAGGTGAAATATGTATTGGCTGTTCTTTTCTTAAAAAAAATATTTTTAGTCTTTGAGTGACTCAAAGGTTTTTCTCCAGGTTTGACATGATGTTCCTCCTCCACTTCACTCAGTTCTTCTTTCTCCTCCTCCACTTCACTCAGTTCTTCACTCTCCTCCTCCACTTCACTCAGTTCTTCACTCTCCTCCTCCACTTCACTCAGTTCTTCACTCTCCTCCTCCACTTCACTCAGTTCTTCTTTCTCCTCCTTCACTTCACTCAGTTCTTCACTCTCCTCCTCCACTTCACTCATTTCTTCTTTCTCCTCCTTCACTTCACTCAGTTCTTCTTTCTCCTCCTTCACTTCACTCAGTTCTTCACTCTCCTCCTTCACTTCCATCAGGTCTGACATGAAAAAAAAAAAAATACAAATTTTCAGTACATCAAAATAATTCAAAGAGAGAAATATAAAGTCAAAGGACATGAAAGTGAGTGAGTAATGGTAGAAAGTAGACAACTGTTATAAAATATTATGATAAATTGATGCCTTTTTATAAAATTGATTGCATGTCCTTGAAACTTTCCATGAATGTAAATTTATTTTCCAATTATTTAAAAAACCATTATAGGCATGAATCCCATGTTTCTTTAGCAATAACTATTAAATATATGTGATCAAGGACACAATTATCTAACATGATATTAAAATTAAATTTACAATGCTGTCATATGATATTTGGCACTTTTAAAATATCAGTATCGGCCGTTAAGTTTTTCCTGATTGGCCGATGTGTTGGAAGCGAGACTTTTATTTTGACGGCGCTCTGGACTTTTATTTTGATGGGCGGCACTGAGAACACCAGCGCCTGAAGAGAACGGCAGCGCCTGATCACACAGTGCTTACTCACATTCTCCGTCTTCATTAGTTTACGATCTCTGTCAGTCATATCTAATACTTTGTTAGACATAACTGGTAAACAAAGAAAATAAATGGTATGCGAAAAAGTAAAGTGTTGCTTTTATATTATTTGTTACAGAAAAAGCAAACAATTAGGCTAAAACCAGAAAATATGAACATATCACACCAGTCCTCAGGTCTTTACACTGGCTTCCAGTTAGATTTAGGATTGATTTTAAAGTATTATTACTGGTATATAAATCATTCAATAGCCTAGGACCTCAATACATTGCAGATATGCTCACTGAATATAAACCCAACAGATCACTCAGATCATTAGGATATCAGTTAGAAATACCAAGGGTTCACTCTAAGCATGGCAAGTCCGCTTTTAGCTATTATGCTGGAACCAGCTTCCAGAGGAGATCAGACGTGCTCCTAAAGTAGTCACAATCAAATCCAGACTCAAAACACTTCTGTTTAGCTGTGCATTTACTGAATGAGCACTGTGCCACTGTTCGTCCGACTGTTTGTACTGTACTGTATTTTATTTTTCTAAACCGTTTTAATTATTCTTATTTCTTTTTATTATTTAAATTTCTTCTATGTAAAGCACTTTGAAGTGCCATTGTGTATGAAATGTGCTATACAAATAAACTTGCCTTTCCTAAAATACTTTCTTATTTAACGTTACTGGCAACATTCAGCAAATGCGCAGCTACATCATTTAAACAAATCTCTGAATATCTAATAAACATTTAATTTCACAAAC
Source organism: Rutilus rutilus (assembly GCF_951802725.1). Taxonomy (NCBI): domain Eukaryota; kingdom Metazoa; phylum Chordata; class Actinopteri; order Cypriniformes; family Leuciscidae; genus Rutilus; species Rutilus rutilus. The sequence continues at coordinate 16,784,300 of NC_140209.1, read as the reverse complement.
CTTGCAGATTTAATGGAATCCAGCTGTGATGTCTTGTGAAGTGTGCATTTGTAGCCTGATAAACGTGTTACTGCGAGTGACGGTCGTCCTTGTGAAGTGAATGCAAACAGAAGATCAGCTTCACAGGAGACGCAATCGAATAACTTCAAATCCTTTATTTTTAAAATATGCTGTGCTATATCGAGTTGCCCACTGTGTCATATTCATATCGTTTTCACTGAGTGATGTATGTAATATTAGCGTTACCTTGTCTTTATTTGAAAAAATATGATTACCAGTGTGCACAATATTACCAGATTACTGAGTGCAATGTTACAGTGTTTACTTTCTTTTTATTCACATATTCATACATTTTTAAACAATTACTTTATTTGAGAAAAATACTGTAATAGGATTGCAGATTCAAGAAGTTGCCATCTAAAGTATAAGCATGTTTATTTTAAAGATTTGTTTTCTAATTTATTTAAAATGTATAAAAACAATTGATTAAAATAAATATAAAATATAATAAAAAATGTTGGCTTTATATCAGCCATCGGCCACCCTGCTCTCTAAGATTTCGGCATTGGCCATAAAAAAAAAAAAAAAAAAACAATATCGGTCGACTACTAATTTTGAAACCAACTTTGAGATATTTGTTTTACTGAAAACGTTTTATTATTAACAGACATCTTGGAGATGTTATGCTATCTGGTAGCCTATATTAATTGCAATAAAGTAATTAGATCTAGGGGTGGGAGATATTGACAAAAATGAATCTCTCAATATTTTTTTCCAATATCTCGATATTGATATTCAGACGATATTTTTGCCATCCTTCAAAGAAATGTGTGCAACATGTGTGAACTACGTTCGTGACTCGATTAGTCGAGACTGTTTTCAAAGATGGATCTTGTCTGTAAACGCGTAATGTAGGCTACTGTCTTTATAAAGTATCTTCTTATTAAACTGTCTGTACACTTACAAAGTTCTCAATGCTTCGGTTTGCATGTAGGGACCCTCATTATGCTACCGTGTTAGTGTGAGGCTATTTTGAGCCTTGTTACTGGTATTAATAAGCGATTTACTTTTACTTACTCTGTGCCCCATATACTAGCATTATATGCTAATCTGTTTTTAAAGGGGTCATATAATGTCATTTTTTGTACAAGCTAATATGATTATTCAGGGTCTAAATTAAAAGTTTGTAATATACTTTAATTAAAAATTCTCATTAGTATTGTAAGAAAACACTCATTTTACCTGGTCAAAAACAGCTGTTTTCAGCACGCCGTTTAAGTGCATGTGTCTTTAAATGATAATGAGCTTTGCTCACCCCGCCCCTCTGTTCTTTGCATACACGTTTGTAACACAATAACGCTTCGTCCATTATAAACGTGGGATTATGAATTATATTAAAAACGTTGTACATAGAAAACATGCCATAATGTACCCTGAGTGTAAAAATAGCCACAATCATCGTGAAGCGTGCAAGCTATTTGCAAAGATTAAAGATTAATATAAAGGTCAATAAAACGTTACACTCACTTGTTCTTCTGGAGGTGAAGCAGGAACACAAATAGTTGGTACTGATCCTATTTTCAGGAGCAGCTTCTTAGCAAAACCAGCTTTATACTGACCCTCATTTGTAAAGCAGTCTGGTGAAATGATTCGCGCAAACATGACAGCATTGACTTTAATCGTGGGGAATATTCCCTTCGAAAACAAACTCAGCCACTGCGTCTTCAGCGGTTCAGATTTAGGAACATCATCAATATGATGGCTGTGTTAGTTATTACACCCAAGAACAGAACAACACAATCGTTAGACGCCATTCTACTCAGCACTCCAGCTATCAACAATGAACGCGCGTTGGCGCGTACTATGATTGACAGCTCGCTCACGAGGGCGGGTCTGTGTTTGAAACGCTGCTGTCAATTAACCATCGTGGGAGGGGTGTCGATATTGTGACAGCTTGATTTGAGACAGGAGGAAACATAAGAAGATAAAAAAAAAAACACTGGATGGATTTTTATCATTTTATGATGGTTGTGTACAGGCGCTGCCAACACACATTTCAGTACAATCAACTTGTAAAATTGCATCCTATTATATCACCCCTTTAAAGATAAAACTCTTTACATTCGATTTTCATGAAAACGAATCCCAGGGAATGATCGACTCGGTAACCATGTGTTAATTACCCCTAGGTTCATTTTTCACCAGAATTGTCCTTTAATACATAAAAAGTAAATATAGGCTAGCAATCACAACATAAAGTGCTTCAACTGGAGATTATATCATCATGAACCGGACCGTAGCCTACTCGCCTCACAGGCCTAAAAAAATGTGAAATATATTTACAGAAAGCTGGTTCTAAACAAAACCATCCAAAATAAAACTATGTAGCCTAATAAATGTGTATTTCTCCGGTGCGTTCACTAGCCTACTGCAAAGATCGCGAGTCTATAGCCTATCGTCAACTTCATCTTTGCAGCTGACACAGAAATTAACAAACAATTAAAATGTCTTATTGCAATATTTTACATATTCATAATCATTACTTTTGCTGGTTCTTTGAGGCAGCTTTTTAGGTTTATGGTAGGGCTGGGCGATTTAAATCGCGATATTGTTATGCGCATCTCGTCAGTAAAGCCGGTTCCTTGATTTAGTAGTAAATCACCATCACCTGCTTTCAGATGGAGCGGCATTTAGGGCTGAGGAGATAATTAAGTGATTCATTTAGTGATGATTGAGCATTATTGAAGACACCTGATGTTAACAAGCAGAATCACTGAAGAAGAAAATCACAAATTGTAAGTTACCATTAAGGTGATGGGTGTTTGCTTTAGTTGGGCTCTAGACCATTATATGTTTACTTTAATATTTACTGTTGTTTGTCTGCTGTTATTGATTTATAACAGTTAAATGAACAAAGTAAAATGTTATCTTAGAGTGTTGGTTATGTTTTGACATAATCATACTGTGATCTGAAAAGTGAAACATATTAAGATAGTTTGGTTTAACTTGTTAGCAGCAGTTTTGTGATTCTTCAGCCTATGATTATCAGGACTTTACTTATTATTCAAAATATTTAATAAACATTGCTCTGATCAAAAAGACGTTCAGACATCAATAATCAGCCTGTGAATCTCAACAATGGTGACAATAATAAAGCATGTTGCAGTGTCTGCCACCAATCACAACTCATTAATGGCTCCCATCATGCATTGCGGTATGAATAAATTATGATCTGAATTGTCTATGTAATTTACTTTTCCTCATTGAATATTCTGCTCCTCACCATTGTTGAGATGCATAGACTGAATCTTGACATCTGTGTGTGCCTAAAATAGTGATTTTTTTTTTTTAAACAAGTTTTAAGAAATCTTTTATATAAAAAATTCTGGCCATTTATTCAGATTCACAGTTATGCTGTAACCAAAAACTTAAATCGAAGTCAGAAAGAAGGATCTTAATGAGCTCAGTGATCAAGTTCAAATGATGATTGTCATAATATAACCAACAAAGATCACTTTTTTTTTTCTTTGTTCAACTGGCAGTTTTAACTCAGATACAACCACCAAACAAAGTCTAAAGTACACATGAAAGGGTCAGAGACCAACTAAAGCAACTACCCATCACAATAATGGTAACTTACAATTTGCGATTTTCTCCTTCAGCGATTCTACTTGTTAACATCAGGTGTCTTCAATAATGCTCAATCATCACTAAATTAATCACTTAATTATCTCATTAACGTAAACACTCTTGAGTGTGGACTCATACACTCCCAGGGGTGTTAATTTAACACTGGAGGTTTTGCTGTATACAAAGAGCCGTAGTTAACTGACAAGCTGAGCCATATCGCATTAAAAATCGCTGGCGATACGTCCGCGATATTGATGTGATTTGGCTCAGCTTGTCAGTTAACTACGGCTCTTTGTAGTAAATGCCGCTTCATCTGAAAGCAGGTGATGGCGATTTACTACTAATCAAGGAACCGGCATTACTGATGAGATGCGCATAACAATATCGCGATTTAAATCGCCCAGCCCTAGTTTATGGCGTTTTGGAAAAGAGCTCTTCACGTACAAACACTGTTTCACCAAGGCACAGCGGCCCTTCAGCACATAAGAACAAAAAGAGAAAAAGCACGGACTTACTAATTACGAAACTTTGATGTGGTTGAACAGGTGAAACAGTCACAAATTCCTCTGCAACTCAAATGTTCTCAGTACGAGTCATGAAGGATGAGAACAGCATTACAGTTTTCAGCACGTCCTCCTCTGATTGCTGTTGTGACTGAAAAAGTGTGTGCAGGAGCGTAAAACGTAGGTTTGTAAAATGTCCTTTTGTAAAAGGACTAGAGCCCGACCGATATATCGGCAGGCCGATATTATCGGCCGATATTAAGCATTTTCCAATCTATCGGTATCGGCATTTATAAAGGCCGATTTAAAAAAAAAAAAAAAAAAAAAAAAACTGACGAAACGCATTCAACCATGTCATGAGTAATTGCGTTATATAGTTTGTCGACCAGAGGGCGTTCTACAACGTCCTAGTTGACAACACTCATGTATATCGCGCCACATATCCTGCAGTCTCCTGATCCAGCCAAAGTCAGGCAGAGAGAACAACGGTTAAGTGAGTTCATGGTAGGGTGACCAGAAGTCCCGAAAAATTCGGGACAGTCCCGAAATCTGAGCTGTTGTCCCGAATCCGGCCTTAATTGTCCCGAAAATTACACTTAAGCAAAATATTGAGTAGATATTGTCTGATAAAATATTAAAAACTGTCCGTGGAGATTGAGTTGTCCTGCAGCCAGCCCCCGCCGGCTGCTCATTGGCTGCGGCATCTTTTTTGTTTCTTTTTTCAAAGATACAGAAAGGCGCGAATTTAGATATGCATTGATAAGCTAATTTTAGAGAGCGCAAGTTGCAGCCGCCGCGAGGACAGTGAATGTGCAGGCAGTCATAAAGGAGTGAGGAAACAGAATTGGTCGCGGCACTGTGTGCAAAAAATACTTCGGCCTAATGTCTGATGTCGGGTTACACAAAGCAAATCATCTACACAATTATTTAGTTTTCTTATTTAATGACGACAATTTAGTTGTAGGCTAATAATAATGTTGGCATAAGGCTTATTTGCGTTCGCTATAGCCTGAAAGGTCTGATTTACGCACTGTAACAACAGTGATTTTTTTTTTGATTTTTTTTATTTGAGACGCAGCGCGAGAGAGAGAGAGAGGTGCGCGCGCGAGACGCAGAGAGAGAGAGAGAGAGAAAGAGAGAGAGAGAGAGAGAGAGAGAGAGAGAGAGAGAGAGAGAGAGAGGTGCGCGCGCGAGACGCAGAGAGAGAGAGAGAGAGAGAGAGAGAGAGAGAGAGAGAGAGAGAGAGAGAGAGAGAGAGAGAGAGAGAGAGAGAGAGAGAGAGGTGCGCGCGAGACGCAGAACGAGCGAGAGAGAGAGGGGTGCACGCGCGAGACGCAGAGAGAGAGAGAGAGAGAGAGAGAGAGAGAGAGAGAGGTGCGCGCGAGACGCAGAACGAGCGAGAGAGAGAGGGGTGCACGCGCGAGACGCAGAGAGAGAGAGAGAGAGAGAGAGAGAGAGAGAGAGAGAGAGAGAGAGAGAGAGAGAGATTGTTGTTGTTATTTATCAGAACTTAACAGAATTTGTCTCCAGTCCTATTCAAAGTTATATTTATGAACCAAGTCTTTTAAAACTGGTAACTTTGATTTGGTTGTTGTTGTTGTTTTTTTGTTCAAAGGACTTTACGTTTCATATCTTAAGTTTGTATTTATACAGCCCACATACATAGAACAGGCAGATATTTTGAATGTTGTGTAAGTGCAGTTTATAGGAAATGGGTCTAATATCCAGTTTATTTTCAAAATCTAAATATCGGCTTCTAAATCGGCTCTTTTCGAGTTAATATCGGCATCGGCCCCCAAAAATCCATATCGGTCGGGCTCTAAAAAGGACATATGATAAAAAAATAAATAATAATATATCATTCTAAAAACGGTTTTGCGCATGTGCTTCTGAGCGCACTATTTCGAATTTACGTATGAATGTGCGTTTTTGACGACACGGGACCATATGCTGGGCCACTCGGAGGTTGCTTACGGGGCTGCCCTACAGTATTAAAAATCCCTACTTATAATTGTTTAGAAGGTTATAGCCTAGTGTGCGTTGTTTGTATTCTCTTTAACTTCTTTTAGCTCTTTTCATGTTTGGGGGGTCGGATTGTACAAATTATGAAATATTCGATATCCCAATTTTGCGTATTTTCCAGACAACAATTTGGATCATCGAAACGATATATTATCGCCCACCTCTATCGTTACCATATTTTAGTTTTATACACAGAAACTGACAATGGACATAAAATTGAAAAAAGAGAAGCAGCATTATTATGCCCAGTTTCAAACTTCATAAAATCTTTAGGCTATTTGTTATTAGGCCTATTTCAATTATTATATCATTTATGTATACATCAGATTTTAACTTTCCCCGTGGTCATTACTCATTACAGGAACAGAAGTAGCCTATTTATAATTATCTGTTCTATAAATTAAAATTTTAACCATATAATCTGCAAAAGATAAATTTCAACAAAGAATATTTAGGCTACAAATGAAAATGGCAACCGAAAAACTTGAGATCGATTACCATCAATTCCCCTCACAGATCTCAAACTTTAACTCTTGTCTTGACAAGTCAGTAACAGTTCTGACTCCACACATCGAGACAATCACACAAACGAACACAAAATGAACTCAACATATTATACTCATGCTCGCTGCTGCTGCACTAAATGTTTACTTCAGTAGGAAGACGCCAGAAAAGACGGACAAGTATCGCTGTGATCGATGAAAACAATACAGAAATTAGTCTGTCGCTTAATCAAACTGTATAAAGTGTGTGTGATGGAGTGTAAATTATGAGATAAAGTGTGTGTGATGGAGTGTAAATTATTAGAAATACCGTGAATTGCTATCCTCACCTCAGTCAGAAGACTCGACGCTGACACTCAATGACGGAAGAGACGGCGCGCGCGACCGATGACGTCATTGGCCGCCAAAGCACGCGCGTATGGGGTTCTTCTTCTTCTTCTTCTTCTTCTTTTAGATTTGATTGGCGGCTGGCACCAGCTTATAGGTGCATTGCCGCCACTTACCGGACTGGAGTGTGGTAAATTCGATGACAGAGGAGAAAAAAAAAAAAAAAATCCTATACATTAATCCTGTTTCCCTCTAGTATTCATATACATGCCTCCTAATGTTTCCCGATCTTTGCAACATGTTTCCTACTGTGAAACTAACACTTTCCTTTTGCAGTGCGGCTCTTAGTTCTCTCCTCTCTCTCTCATATTCCTTACATTCCATAAGAACATGCTGTACAGACTCAGATTGTTCACATGATCTACATTTCCCTGTAGGATGTTTCCAGCTGTTAAGGTTTTTTTTTTTTTTTTTTTTATTGCAAGAACAACAGTTACAGAACGTGAACTAAGACAAAAAAAAAAGTACATAGATAAAAATAAAAATAAAAATGCCAGGGTTACAGATACACAAATACACAATACAAAAATTGAATGAAAACAACACTAAATAGACCAGACAGACAATAAAAGGCTTTGACATTTCACAAAATCTGAAAAGTATTCAATAAATACAAGGTTTTAACAGCTTTTTTGTTTGTACTGTCCTTAATGGAAACCATATAATTTTCTACTTCTTTCAATAGCACAGAAAAAAAAGGTTTCTGATTAGTAAATTTACACCGATGAATATGAAACTTAACTAAAATAATCAAAAGATTAATAATATATGCTTCCTTTTCCAGTCTCTTTTCATATGGGAAAAAAAAACAAATATTACATGTTCGTAAAGCAAAAGAAAATTACAACCCAATTTGTTATTTATAAATTTAGAAACTTCCCACCACAACATTTTGGTGTATTGACAGTGCCAAAAAATATGAGGTACAGTTTCTGGTTGCAAAAAACAAAATGAACAATTTACATCTTTGTCTTTTTTAAATTTGGATAGAAAATGTTTAGCAGGGTAAAATTTATGCAGAATCTTAAATGAAATGTCCTTGACCTTATTTGTAATAATATATTTATTAGGCAACAACCAGACCTTATTCCAATTAATATTTCCAATAAACCTTGACCAATAGGAAATGACATATGGTTTACTGACTAGCTCTTTTTGAAAAAGGGAACGTATAGCCTTATTATTTTTGCTTGTCGAAAAACAAACTTTACCACAAATCGTATCAGCTAGATGCAATAAAGACATATGTTTAGAGTATGAAATACCTCTACATAAAGAGACAACACCTGAAGAGATAGCACCAATTACAGAGGCAAATTCTTTAGGGGAAACAGGGAAGTTGAAGTAAGAAAGAAACTCATCATAAGTCATTAAATACCCCTGATAATTCAGCAACTGTCCAACCACAAGAATGCCCTCATCAAACCAAGTTTTCAAAAATATACTCTTATGTTTGTACAAAATATTACCATTATTCCAGATGTAATAATGATGTGGAGAAAAATTATGCTTGTAAATTAACTTCCAAGCCAAAAGTGCTTGCCTATGAAAAGCTGACAGTTTAACTGGAAGTTTCTCGATTCTGTAATCACACATAAGCAAAAATGGAAGACCACCAAGTTTGTCAAAAACCGATTTAGAAATTATATTCCACACAGAATCAGTGTTTTTTAGAAAATATTTTAGCCAGTTAATTTTGAAAGTGTTATTTAAAATAGAAAAATCTAAATAATCAAGCCCACCATTTTTATATGAATTAACAATGACAGATTTTCTAATATAGTGTATACGGTTTTTCCACAAAAAATTCTGCATAATTTGATCGATTATCTTATTTATTTTATTATCCGAGTGTATTGAGGAAGCTACATAAGTAAGCCTAGAAATACCTTCTGCTTTAGCCAACAGAACACGCCCTTTGAGAGACAAGTCCCTCTGCAACCAAATATTAAATCTATTCTTTACTTTTTTAATCACCGGGTTGAAATTTTGTGAGATTCTCTCCTGCTCATTTTTAGTAATAACCATACCTAAATAAGTTGGTGCATCCTTTACAGGGATATTACAAATAGTTCTGGAATGGCAACTTTTTAAAGCAAATAATTCACATTTTTTTAAATTAAGGCAAAGACCCGAGGCACTAGAAAAAATTTCAATGATCTTGACAGCTGACTGAATTTGACCAACATTTTTCAGGAAAAGAGCCGTGTCATCAGCCAACTGACTTATCAGGACACTTCTCTCTTCAACTTGAATTCCTTTTAAATTGGATGATTTAATAAAGTGACAAAACACCTGGCCAACAATAAGAAAAAGGTAAACAGAAACTGGGCAGCCTTGCCTAACTCCTCTTTCCAAATCAAATCTTTGAGTAGTGCCATTATTTAATTTCACAGAACTATTTCCCCCAGCATAAAGAGTTTTCATGGCATTACAGAAATAAGCCCCAAACCCAAAGTGTTCTAAACAATAGAAAATAAAAGGATGCTCAACAGAATCAAAGGCTTTTAAAAAGTCTAAAAAAAAGTATAAAGCTATCATCTTTTATGAATGAATGAATGAATGATTTTTTTATTTGGTCACATACCCACAAGTCATATCAACAAATAAACACAATCTACACAATTCACACAATGTATTTTGTGACCAAAAAGGCATAGGCTGAAGCCAAAGGCTTATTTTTTGCCTATCCTAGAGAAAAAAACAGAAAAAAGAAAAAGAAAAAAAAAAGAAATTAAATAATAAAATTAAGTATACATTAAATAAATATTAAATAAACACTTCAACCACGTTATATCTCATGAACAAAAACTCTTTAAACATTTTTTTAAATTGTACCAATTGTGATGATTCCTTAATAAACCTCGGTAGACTGTTCCACAATTTTACACCACATACAGAGACACAATAACTTTTCCGTGTAGTTCGGGCACAAGCGGGTCTGAATTCAAATTTCTGTCTTAAACTGTATACATCTTCTTTTATATTAAACAGCTGTTGTATGTTTCTTGGAAGTAATTTGTTTTTCGCTTTAAATAATATCTGCGCGGTCTGAAAATCAATCAACTCTTTGTGTTTCATTATTTTAGATCTACAGAAAAGTGTGTTTGTGTGCTCCCTATACCCTACTTTATGAATTATTCGTATTGCCCTCTTTTGTAATAGGAATAGTGAATGTATTGAACTTTTGTAATTATTTCCCCATATCTCAGAGCAATAACTTAAATATGGCAAGACCAATGCAAAATATAAAATTTTCATTGAGTCATAATCTACTAAATATTTTGCCTTGCTCAATACACCCACACTTTATAAGATCAGAATAATCAATAAGATCAAAAATAAGTCTAATATTGTTACATATATGACGGTTTCTCATAAACCCAGATTGATTTTCGTCAATAATGGAATCTAATACTAATTTGAATCTTTGGGCAAATATCTGAGCAAATATTTTATAGTCGTTATTCAACAGACTAATGGGTCTCCAATTATCAATAAGCAACAAATCTTTCTTTGGCTTAGGAATCAAACAAATTATACCTTGCGTCACACTCTGAAAAGCACACCTCTGACCCTCTGGCAGGGCTCTTTATGATCAGAAATTCACCTACCTAGTGGCTTTCATAGATATCATATATAAAGGCTAGATGTCTCGTGCGCACTGCTGGCCAATGGAGGTCGACGTCCGCACGTGGCGGCCATCTTGCGACAGTGTACTCGCTCACTGCAGCGTCCATAATGTCTGTGAATGAAACGGTACAGTTCAGTTTAAAAAGAGAGAAGCATAGCTGTTAAATAAAACATATAAAATAACAGATAATGAAATAAGACTTTTATTAATTACAATTATTAAACATAAGTATTTTAAAGGTAGTTTTAATCTTTAAACATGTGTCGAAGGGCACTTACCATCGGTGAAATGAGGCGGTATTTATGCGTCTATCTGGTTAACGTCCACAGCGCGCTCTTTGAATTGTTTTGCAGATTACACCGGCCCATAATGTCTGTGTGAGGATGAAACGGAGGACATGCGTATCTCTGTTTATTCCACAGCACTGTATCTATAGAGTTGATAACATGAACTGAAGAAAAGATGACCCACTACTCGCGTATCAACACTACGGTACACCAAGATGCTCAATCAGCACTAAAGGCACTTGAATAGGTCCTAAAACAACAGTGATATAGGGCCATCTTGTGGACAACACAATATACTACCTTACACTGATAAATGTATTTTTTGGTCAAGATCTGCCTGGAACTACTTTAGCATGAGTTTCCCTGAAAATAATTGCACACTTTAGAACGTTGGTCAACCAATCAGATTCAAGCATTCAACGGTCCGGTAGTTTAAGGGAAATCGTGATGAGTGATTCTCATCTCAGGAAAGTTGTGCACAGCAAAAACTGCAGCGTTATATTAACTCTCCTGTTAGTTTATTTGACTCCACACTCAAGAGTGTTAAAGTGTTAAAATATGAGAGTTAAATGAACACTGAAGCAGTGTTAAAGTTAATGAGATAATTAAGTGATGAATTGAGTGATGATTGACCATTTTTGAAGACACCTGATGTTAATTAACAAGCAGAATCACTGAAGGAGAAAATCTCTATTTTAAGTCACCATTATGATGATTAGTGTCTGCTTTAGTTGGTTTCATAACCTTTAAATTATTGACATTAGATTTAGTTTGGCTGCTGTAATTGAGTTATAACAGCCAGATGAACAAAGAGAAAAGGTGATCTGATGGTTTTGGTTATGTTATAACACAATAATTTTCCGGCCGGAGTCACTGAACTCATTTAGAGGCTAATTTTATTGATTTTAGCAGCACTGTCTTTATACAGCATAACATTTTTACCATTTTCAATGGAATCCAAAGGTTTTCTTAAAAGTTGCGCAATGTACTGTGTGTGTGCACTTGGATGGGTATGCTACACGTCACTTTCATAAATTGCTTAATTTGGTTACATGTTAATTCACTAATAGGCGCAATGAATGACAATGAACAAACACCATCTATGCAGGAAGTCTTACAATCATGTCTTACTATTGCTCTGGCTGTTTTCTCCTCTCTTTTTTCCTTTCATTTATTTTTTCCTCCTGTTGTGTAGGTGAGCTTCATGGTGATGACAAATACTCTCTCCGTGTAGTAACATTCACCACAAGAGGGCATCCTATTACTTGTGTTCCTGCTTGTCTCTTTTTTTCTGCTCTCTTCTTTCCTTCAGTGATTCTGCTCGTTAACATGGGGAAATGGACTTGAATGAGCTCTTTGCCAGACTACTTGCAGAGCAAATCTAAAATTGCCGGAAGTTGTCTGGGTTTTCCCAGGCTACTTATTAACAGCATTATCACTAAATTATAGGCCTGTTTATGCACATCTCAGGTTAAACTTCATAATGTTTACTTGTAAGGAAGAAGGCCTGTTTTTTTTCTGTGGTCTGAATATCTGCATTTCTAGAAGAATTGAGCAGTTTTATGAAAAAAAAAAAAAGTTGAAATGAAACGACATGTTCTCTGTAAAAAAACAAACAAAAATAACATTTATTTTCCAATACTAAGAAAATTGTATTCTTTTTTTTTTTTTTTTTTTGTAATGGACATATCAGGTTAACATTATATTTATGCAAATTAAAATCATGAAAATTGCCTTTATTTTGAAGGATTTTTTCCTTTAACACACATTCCGTCACCTAACTGGAAAATGAAAATTTTGTGTAAATGCATGCATTTTTATTCTAGTACAAAATATATATTTTGTGAAATTATACTACATTTTAAAATAAAAAAATAAGTGTTCATCAAGCCTTCCATCAACACCAGAGACCAACAAAGAGGGAGAACAGGAAGCAGGAGACAAAGTCATGAAAAAAAAAAAAAAAAAAAAATAGCAGAGTTTATTGAATAAATGTTTATTGAATTAAAGTTTTAATTATTGTTTCACAATATCATCTTATGACACTGATTACATTAATATGAAAAACATGAATATGGCTACACTGACTGGTCTCTAACTTATTTGTGAAGACACATCATACAACTTAAGATTAAACAGCAATAGAAAAAAATCGAAACATTTAAAGTTATAAAATTAATATGTTAAATGAGTAGATAGATAGACAGATAAATGTGAAGTACGACATTGATTTGTGTGGAACTAATGTGATGCAATCATGTAAATCAGCACTCAATATATGTTTATTAATATACATCATACAGCTCAAACTGAAGAGCAGAACTGCAGTGCCAAGGTCATGGGGTCCTCATAAAATCCTCGTAAACTGGATAACGCATGGCCTCTATTCCTTGCGATGTTAATCGCTGTCTTCGTATAAGCGTCTACCAAACCGATACTTCCTAAATCTTGATCTTATTGTTAGATCACAGTTCAGTTCACTTCTTACTCCAATGCTTTCCAACACAAACACACACCAGATGCATGATCTCTTATTCCAGTTCTCCACTGTTGCTTAGTTACCTGTGATCACGCGCGAGAGCCCGACAATCGACTACTGTGGACTTCGACCGAAAACGGGAAGTAAATACAGGTATGTGCGCTGGCTGAATAAACATAATTTTTATCCATATCTTTCACATCTACTGCAGTCAGATTCACCCGTGTTCACTCTGAAGGAATCACTCACATGACCTGTGCACTTGTAATGACACATCAAGGATGTTAAGAGCCTAAAAGCAGGTTTAGTACTTGCCCCATTGAAGTCAACAGGGTGCAAATTTTAAAAAGAGGATAACTCGGTGTAGGCAACACCGATTTTTGTCGTTGTTCTCTGTACTGACAGCACTCCAAATTTACAAAAAAAATGAGCTCAATGTTAAAATTGACCGGAGTTCTCCTTTAAGACTGCTGCCTTCAGTGTTACTTATAACACTCTGAATGTGGACTCAAATAAATACTGAGCAGTGTTAATTTAACACTGGGGATTTTGCTGTGTAGTTTTTACTTTTTTGGAATGTAATGGTACTTTTACTTGAGTATGTTTTTTCAGTACTCTTTCCACCACTGAAAAATAATATAATAATACATTTAATTTATAATGCACTTTATACTTAAGTAAATCCCAAAGTGCTACATGATTAAAAAAACAGGAAAAAAACAGGAAAAGGGGGGTTTAATCAAAAGCTCTCCTAAAAGTGTGGGTTTTAAGGGTCGTTTAAAAGCATCCAGTCTGTGGTGTCCTCAGGTGGTCAGGGAGAGCATTCCACAAACTAGGAGCAGCTGAGCAGAAAGCCCGATCTCCTATTGTACAAAGCTTAGTCCTGGGAGGTTTCAGGAGATACGCTGAGGCAGATCGGAGGGCAAGTGTTGAGGTCTGTGGGGTGAGGAGTTCCTTGAGGTAGCTTCACCATAGATGCACTGGTGGGTAAGTAGACAGACTGGTAATATTAAAGTCCCTGTAAAGGCAATTCTACAAAAAAATTCTAAACACATTATAAGTGCTAGAAATGTATTGCTAAAACATGTTACAAAGACTGAGAACTGTGAAGTACTAAATTGTGGAGTTAGACCGTTTAACAGTTTTTCACCCTTGCTGTGAGCCGGATTTTTTGGGCGGGGCTAAAACGGGGGCTCGATGACGCACTGCGACCCCCTGAGCTTGATTGGGCCCCTACTTGATGACGCACGGAGTCACTAAGCCTATCGCTCAATCGCGAGTTACTATCAGACAGCCTACAGTTTGCTAGCTACTATGCCCACGGCTCTGGCTATGCCTTCGTCATGTAAATGCGTATTCCCTGGATGCAATCACTTAGAAAACAGATCGGTGTCCTTATTTAAATTTCCGAAAAATGATCATATCAAGAGGAGGTGGATTTATCTTGTGAAGAGCTAACGTTACCTTGATGGAGAGCTGATGATCACCACCACACCCGCCTCTGTAGAGATCAGGATAGTTACTTTCGTTGGAGACAACTGGAATTCACTGATAATCCGCTGTTACTGGTGAATGGGGCCGAACCGACTATCTCCCGCTGTCCGCTTCGGCCTTCATCCTCCCGTCGCGCCGACATGCACGAGCTGTGCCGCGAGTGGGCGTGGTTTCAGCGCAGCCAGCGGACACGCCCCCAGCGTTTGAGAGCTGAGACTACTGCTCATTTTTTCGAGATTTTGATAGCTTATTTTATTTACTTGGCGACTTTTTTAATCATTGAAATTGGGCTGGGTGGCTAATAACACATTTTTCGGTGGTATGACAAACTCAGAACACATACTTAATTTTGACTTTACAGGGACTTTAAGTGCAATAATGTATAATGGCTCGAAGTCAGTAGTTCTTGTGTTTCTCTTTTTTCTGTTCCTCTTGTTTCTCTTTCCTTCAATGATTCTGCTTATTAGCATCAGGTGTCTTCAATAATGCTCAATCATCACTTAATTAATCACTTAATTATCTCATTAACTTCAACACTGCTTCAGTGTTCATTTTTAACACTCTGTAGTGTGGACACATATGTACACTGAGAAGGGTTAATTTAACACTGGGTGGATTGCTGGTGACAGTCTTTTCATCACGAGTGCTGTGTTATGAGTGGTGTGTGTACTTGTATGTGTGTGTGTGAGCGTTGATGCACAGGTGTGTGGGAATGATGACTTGCCGTGGAGGACTTACTGTGCCCTTTATTCCCTGCTGTCACGCCTCGGCTTCTTTACCCTAAAACTCAGATGTCCCTGACTACTCCGGTCGCTCTTTGTGTATTTGGTTTAATGTTATTGTTGGTTATTTCTCTGTGCTTTTGTAAAGTCTTTTCTTATCTTAATAAAATAATATTTTTCTTTTATATCCACATCTCCTGCTGATTCACTGTGAGCTAACCTGTGTTGCCTAATTAGGAAATTTCATTTAGTATTGTCCCTGGCAAGATTCCAGCATGGAGCAGTCGCTAGTTGTCAGTTTTTAATCCCTCCGCGTCTCGCCACATATAATTAAATTAAAGTGTTCTCAATCTTTATAGGTTAGTAGTACTGTTCGGGTTTACAGTGTAGCACGAAGACTGCAACAGGCAGAACCGTTCTGTCTGTGAAAGAGTAATCCTGCAACAGCTCAGTAAAAGTAAATACACACAAGGCAGGATGCAAACACAGGATCAGAGAACTGGAAAAACACTGGCAAGAACAACGAGAGGACATGAGCAAATAACGATATGAGTGCAAACACAGCAAAGCACGAGGCAGATATAGTGGATGGGAAGGTTACTTTTAAAATGTATTTGCCTACAGATTACAAAATACATGCTTTAAAACGTAATTTGTAACATATTTTTTTAGATTATAGAACTTACTTTTGTAACTTAATCAAAATACTTTAGAATACTAAGGTATGTAACACAAAGGGTCCACCAAACATAGGACTTGGTTTTCCTCTGCATATTATTTTAAAACAACATCAGTTTTCCACAATATTTCTTGAAGGAAAAAGAACAGACAATCGTGCGAAAAAAATAAATAATAATAATAAAAAAAATACAGGTGCTCAAGAACGCAACATGCATTTCGGTGCGGTGTGATGCAAAAGAGATGTGTTAATAATGACATGTATCAGTTTTTAACACATGTAGTGTGTGTGCTTAGGGACAAAATGTTGTGACTTAATTTAACAAAATAGATGTGTCATATTAACACACAAATTGTGACATCTGAGTAATTAATTACTCAGATGTGTAATTTGAAAAGTAAAGTGAAACAGGCAGATGTAAAACCATTTAATCAATAGCTGATTACAGAATGCATGCAAACACAAAGTACAATAAAATGCTTCATGCTTGCTCAATGTGTACTGTACATTACTTATGCTTCAAATTGCTTTTGAGAAAACTTCATGAAGAGATAACAGTTAAAGGTGCCATCCTTCAAAAAAAATAAATTCATACACCACATTCCATACCAGACGGGGGCAGTATACCTGGTCTACTCTAGAGTATGAATATGACATCTTCAAGCTACTCCCCTTCACCTTTACCAGTGAAAATGTTCATATTCGTTTTGTTCATATTACATTTTTATTGTTAGTTTAAATTACATTAATTTGACAGACAGCATTCGCTGATGTTGACCAAGCTAGCACCAACGTACAGAGCTGCCAACTCTCACGCATTCACCGTGAGACACACGCAATTGACACTTTTCACACGCTCTCACGCTCTCACATCAATTTTCTCACGCACAGAAAAATCGCGAAGCAAAGAGAACACGGATACCGACAGACTAGACAGAGCAGGTTAGTTATGATATAAAAAAAATCTCAGCTCTCAGATTCTGTCAATTTTATCACGCAATTCAAACAATAAATACCGTTTTGGCGCTTGTAAAAGTTACACGACAGATCCCTAGCGCACGTGAACCGATCAACTCTACTAACGTTAACTGTTAGCTAATAGTAAAAAAACCACGAACTCTGTTGAAAGATACAGTAGGCTACAACTTACCAAAATGTATTCCTCATACATAATATCGACCAATCAGTGTTTTTTATCAGCGTGAAGAGGTCAATAACACAGCTGGAGAACAATTATGTCAGATTTACCTCAGGAAAGCCATTTAATAAGCATAATATAGGTCACGTAGTTGGCAAGAAAAAAGAGCTATAGAGATTGTGCTATGTGAACTATTACAATAATATATTTATGTGCGTTATATATACGTTTATCGAACAGCCTTCGATACGTTTCTATGTTATAACTTCCCAAAAAAACTACACAAACATATAAAACAAACTTCTAACGAAATACTAACAGCATCTTACTTACCAATCCAAAAGAAATGTTGCAAGTTCGGAGTCGAACCTCATTTCTTTCATGTCCATTAGTTGTCTCCAGCGATGGAAAGCAGTGCCAATGTTTACTCTGGTTCTGTTCCTTTTTTTTTTTATCAGATTTTATTTGAATGTTGTAGTGGGCTGTAGGCTACTTTCCACACGATTGACATCAGGTTCAAGTACGCCCACAAGCCGTGCGAGTTATTCGTGTATTGCATGTTTGACTGACTGGTGGTTATGTTGCCCGCATACCGCCTCCCATGGCCGAAACTGGTATTACGACACCTGTCGGGCCGTGGCTAGTAATGCTAATGCTAATTAAGGTTGATATCTCTGCACCACTATAACTTGACATTTTTTTAATGACATCATCGCCCTTATTTCTTCTCATTCTTTTGATGCGTGTAGGTCATTTTTTGGATATTTTTACCTCAATTTTTACATATGGCACCTTTAAAGGTCAAGTCAAGTCAAGTCAAGTATATTTGTATAGCGCTTTTCACAATACAGATTGTATCAAAGCAGCTTCACAGTATTAAATTAAAATAATACAACAAGATTTGTTTCTAGTGGAATTTATTGATAAAATCAAATTAGATATCCCCAGAATATCCCCAACTGAATATACCCTAAAGGTAGGGTAGGTAGGATTTTTCTAAAAACAAACATTCAAATTTGTTTAAACTGTCTTTATATACCAATACATAAATAAAATGTAAGTACTCTGAAAAAGAAAATATAAAAATCGAGTGACTGTAGACCTTTTAATCTGCAATAAACACAGCTCATTATTTCCATTCACTCCCACCCCCTCCCTTCTGAGCTCCTTCCAAAGCCACGCCCCCAAAACATGAAACGCTCAGGCTCAGCTGGAAGACGCATTTATTACCTGAGACGAGTGGAGAGGAAGGAGCGCAGTACATACAGTGACATCATGTCAGAATCACATGTAATAAAATACCTAACTTTATCACTATGAATATAAACAAATAAGATTTCTTTTAGTACTCACTATCAAGCTAGCATATCGATAATGGTAAAGTTTGATTCGGTAACGAGCTATATTTATAAGGCAAAACTAAAAACAGGTTGCATTGATTGATACACGTTTTTCCATTACCATCAGTTACACTGTGATGAAGGTGAATTTCGTGTAAGATTCATAACATATACGGTGTTTTGCATGTAAGAGTTTCCATGATGAAAACATTGTTGACTCTAATGAAGACTAACGTACACTCCGAGTCCGGAGACAAGTACCGCATCGTCGGTTCGAGGACAGGTCCGGGGTTGAGGGCGAAGCAGAGGAGGTCGTTCAAGAGTGCGGGCAGGGTCAGAGGAAGTAGTTTTTGCCTTGTTTGCCTTTGCTGACTGCATATGCAGGTGCTTTGAGCTGAATATTTCCGGGAACGGTGACATGTGATGAGTGCACGCAGGGCAGCGCGCGCAGTGGGGCTCGGGCACGAGACATGAAGGCATCTGATTGGTTCTTTACATTCGCACCGAATGGCAGTGATTGGTCAGTTTTTTCTGTCCTGCAGCTGCTACAGAGGTCTGATTGTTTTCATTCCTTTTTCTAAACACATAATGTATTGACTACTATCAGGATGGAAGGACCATTTCACCCAGTATAAAAAAAAGTGTTTCTGAACAGGATTACCTACCCTACCTTTAAATATTGGTCATATCCATTCACTTGACTTCACACAATTTTGTGAATAATAAATACTTCAAATAAAAAAAGCACATTTCACTAAAAAATTGTAATTCATTATGTCATAGACTAAATAAATTAGGGTATTTTACATGATTTATTCAGGTAGATTCCATGAATGAAATCAAGCTTTAACTACTCAAAAATATTATGTGTAATATGTAATAGTAAATAGCTGTAACATTTTTTACAGTGTAATAATGTAATTAGATCATTAACATGTTACAGTTTTGTATGTGCAGAAACTGACAATGATCATAAAACCTTTATTAAAGGAACACTCCACCGAAATAGGGCTTATTCACATTCTTTCCTACATTTAGATAGGTGGGCAAATGCATTTTTGTCTCAGTGCATGCATTGTTTTAGTTTGACAGGGTCGGTGCTAGCTTAGCTTAGCTTAATGAATGGAATCCTTTGTTGCCAGCTAGCATGTCCTAAGTAAAAGTGATAAAAAAAAAAAAAAATTAAACACCTAATTACTTCTTGTGGCCTGCGTATTCACAACGAGTACAAATAGCGATGCAGATTAACTCTAGGTGATTTCCTAGGCAGATATTGACTTGGGACTATATTAGGGGGAAGCACAGGCGAAGCACTGCTACTTGGGCGCAGAGATGTCACACAACACATGAAATCCCACGACTTCCGTCAACATACCGGCGTGAATAGTAGCTGGCTATTTTTCCTACAGTACATGAATGGCAATGAACATGGCTAATTTTGTGAGAGAAGAGGGTGACTTCTCAGACAGTCAAGAGCCAGAGCCAGAACCATACCTGAGTTTTCAGAAGATGAGCTGCGTGCTTTGGAAATAGAACGACAGGAGATTGCGATCGCTCGACAGCCTGAGGACGTGATGATGAGAGCCAACACGAACTGGTGGTGTGAATGTGGGGGAATATGCCAATCTATCCCGACTGAAATAGTGTCTGTGCTGTAGAGAGTGGCACAAGTTTCTGCCATCGATGACCAGGCTCAGCGCGTCAGATCAAGATGAGCGTGCCGGCAGTTGTGTCACAGCTACCGAGGATTTCACGGCGTTGATCCATCCTGCAGTTACTTTTACTCTATTTCTTTTCCCGGTGTGATAAAGTGAACTGGGGAAAAAAAGCCCCACGCCGAATGGACCAAATGAACAACTGTCCACAGAGTAAGTGTTTATTTTAAACATGACATGTATAGATCGACCCATATTATACCTGTATTCACATTCACATATTACACCACATATTCACATTTCATGTGTTGTGTGATATCTCTGCGCCCAAGTAGCAGTGCTTAGTCTGTGCTTCCCCCTAATATAGTCCCAAGTCAATATCTGCCTAGGAAATCGCCTAGTGTTAATCTGCATCGCTATTTGTACTCGTTGTGAATACGCAGGCCACAAGAAGTAATTAGGTGTTTTTTTGTTTGCTTTTAGATCACTTTCACTAAGCTAGCGCCGACCGTCAAACTAAAACAACGCATGCACTGAGACAAAAATGCATTTGCCCACCTATCTAAA
Organism: Rutilus rutilus; assembly: GCF_951802725.1. Classification (NCBI taxonomy): domain Eukaryota; kingdom Metazoa; phylum Chordata; class Actinopteri; order Cypriniformes; family Leuciscidae; genus Rutilus; species Rutilus rutilus. The sequence continues at coordinate 16,763,260 of NC_140209.1, read as the reverse complement.
TGTAGGAAAGAAGGTGAATAAGCCCTATTTCAAAAAACGGTGGAGTGTTCCTTTAAAATAAAGAGCACCACAAAACAATAACGTTGTCAAACTATATATATATACACTCACCTAAAGGATTATTAAGAACACCATACTAATACTGTGTTTGACCCCCTTTCGCCTTCAGAACTGCCTTAATTCTACGTGGCATTGATTCAACAAGGTGCTGAAAGCATTCTTTAGAAATGTTGGCCCATATTGATAGGATAGCATCTTGCAGTTGATGGAGATTTGTGGGATGCACATCCAGGGCACGAAGCTCCCGTTCCACCACATCCCAAAGATGCTCTATTGGGTTGAGATCTGGTGACTGTGGGGGCCATTTTAGTACAGTGAACTCATTGTCATGTTCAAGAAACCAATTTGAAATGATTCAAGCTTTGTGACATGGTGCATCATCCTGCTGGAAGTAGCCATCAGAGGATGGGTACATGGTGGTCATAAAGGGATGGACATGGTCAGAAACAATGCTCAGGTAGGCCGTGGCATTTAAATGATGCCCAATTGGCACTAAGGGGCCTTAAGTGTACCAAGACAACATCCCCCACACCATTACACCACCACCACCAGCCTGCACAGTGGTAACAAGGCATGATGGATCCATGTTCTTATTCTGTTTAAGCCAAATTCTGACTCTACCATCTGAATGTCTCAACAGAAATCGAGACTCATCAGACCAGGCAACATTTTTCCAGTCTTCAACTGTCCAATTTTGGTGAGCTCGTGCAAATTGTAGCCTCTTTTTCCTATTTGTAGTGGAGATGAGTGGTACCCGGTGGGGTCTTCTGCTGTTGTAGCCCATCCGCCTCAAGGTTGTGCGTGTTGTGGCTTCACAAATGCTTTGCTGCATACCTCGGTTGTAACGAGTGGTTATTTCAGTCAAAGTTGCTCTTCTATCAGCTTGAATCAGTCGGCCCATTCTCCTCTGACCTCTAGCATCAACAAGGCATTTTCGCCCACAGGACTGCCGCATACTGGATGTTTTTCCCTTTTCACACCATTCTTTGTAAACCCTAGAAATGGTTGTGCGTGAAAATCCCAGTAACTGAGCAGATTGTGAAATACTCAGACCGGCCCGTCTGGCACCAACAACCATGCCACGCTCAAAAATTGCTTAAATCACCTTTCTTTCCCATTCTGACATTCAGTTTGGAGTTCAGGAGATTGTCTTGACCAGGACCACACCCCTAAATGCATTGAAGCAACTGCCATGTGATTGGTTGATTAGATAATTGCATTAATGAGAAATTGAACAGGTGTTCCTAATAATCCTTTAGGTGAGTGTATATAGGCCTATAATTTTTTTTTTTTACATACATAGGTTTAAATTGTCTCACATGGCTCCCTATAGGCTCAATGTAAAGTATTTAGTGGTATCTTCACCAGTCTTTTTCTCCAGTTATTTTAACAATGCAAAGTAAAGAAATACCTAATTTAATCCAAAGATGTTAAGAGTAGAAATAAAACGGCAGCAGCAACACTTGCTATCGAGTCCCATTCCCCTCACAGATCTCAAACTTTAACTCTTGACTTGACATTCAGTAACAGTTCTCACACAAACATCGAGACAATCACACAAACGAACACAAAATCGCTCAGGTCTGAATGAACTCAACTTATTCTCCTCATGTTCGCTGCTGCTGCACTAAATGTTTATTTCAGTAGGAAGACGCCAGAAAAGACGCACAAGTATCGCTGTGATCGATGAAAACAATACAGAAATGAGCCTGACGCTTAATCAAACTGTATAAAGTGTGTTTGAAAGTTGTGTAAATATGAGAAATACCGTAAACTGCTCTCCTCACCTCACAACACTCGGCGCTAAAACTCTCTCCGTGGCTGCGTTCCAAACCGCATACTTCCCTACTATTTAGTATGGGAAAAATAGTAGGCGAGCGAAAAAGTATGTACGAATCCAAAAGAGTAGGCGAGAATTACCTGGGTGACGTACTAATTATCGCGAGATTCGGACTTAAGGCCAATTTATACTTCTGCGTCGAGTGTACGCCGTTGTGTACGTCATAGGCTACGCACGTAGGTGACTCCGTCGTGAGCATTTATACTTCTGCGTTATGTTTGTGTTGCTCTACAGTTACACCACCGAGACGCTAGTTGGCGGGGGCGGGTTTTAATTTTCCACTGTGTTTAGATTCCTCGCGGCTGTTTTGAGTTTAGGCTACTAGCGTCTGAAAGAGAGTGGATCATGTTGGAGTTGGAGCTTATCGAGGTGGAAAAACAGTCTTAGTGAAATCACTAAAACTAAAAGGCAGAAACGAGAGAAGGCGTCGGAGGAGATGGTACGTGCAACCTGTGAACCTGTTGACGGTTGAACCGAATTTAAAACTGACGGGCGGTTCAGAAGAACACGCCGGAAATGTGTAGGAGGAAATGCGATGCTACCAAGCCGACCAATCACAGATCTTGCGGTCCGCGTCTCCGCGACGCGTAGTTACATTTTTGAGGAGGTGCGCGTCAGGGTACGGCGAAGGGTACGACGTATGATACGCGCACCCGACGCAGAAGTATAAATTGGCCTTTAAGTGCGTCCGAATATGCCTACTTTCCTACTATATAGTAGGTGAAAACAGTACGTGAAGGAAGCACGTTCGAAACATCAGTATTCATAAAAGAGTAGGCGAGAAGTTCCCGGATGGCTTACTGCTTTCGCCCAGATTTTCGAGTGCTTAACCGATGGATACTCTTCTATCCCAGGAGGCCACGCGACGCGAGAGGATACGTCATTATTAAACATCGCAGAGATCGGCGAGGCGGGTGCTTTCAAATGTGAGTAAACACAGTTCCTTTTGTTAAAATTGCATGTGTTGAACTACTGTAGAGTAAACTGTTGAATTGTTGAAGGTGTAAAGACGTTACACAGTATGGTATAGTTGTATATATTTTGCTGTAAAAACACGTTTTATTATTATATGTATAATGTTAGCTAACAGGGGAGCTCCAGTAAAGACACGTAAGTTACGTCTCTAAAGTGGATTTACATAAACCATATACATCTTAAAGACGCTTATTTTAAATGTCTATTTACATCTGACAGGAAAATCTTGAAATATCACAACATGAAATAGACATCTGAGTGATGAATGTGTGCTATTATGTAGAACAAATCTATGAAGTAGGCTAACTAACGTTAAACATAAGTTATCTATTTTATTTGTCCATTAGTAGTTGATAAATTGAGGAACATTTATGTTGGATAAAAAGTTAAAACAACCTCAACATGTAAATGTAGTGTTGAGTTCATAAATCACAGAGGTAATGTGAATCTTGTCTGGATGTTACAGTGTCAGATGAACAGATGTGTGTTTATCTGGTGGAGAGTGGCTCATGAAGGCTTTGAGTGAGTATACTACAGAAATGAATAACAACTATTTAAATTGTAAGTTGTAGTTTATTTTAATTATTGTAATTTCAAACAGAGCTATTACAGCACCTTTCTGATTCTTGATTTCTGTGCATTTGCTGCACAGCTTTTGTGGTGGAGCAGGACCTGCAAGGAAAGATGATGGCGGCATTTGTGGAAAAAAAGCGTTTTTGTCTTCTAAATAATACTGAAATCAAATGACATTGTGCGGTTAAAATTACTGCTTTTGTGTTATGTTTGTGCATTTTGTAGGATCTGAAATGTCAGCACTGAGGATGAGGAGCCCAGAGCTGAATCCTGGAAATGGTGCCATGGATGAGTCCCTCCATCACTCCACCAGCCCTTACTTGACCCTCCATCACTCCACCAGCCCTTACGAGACCCTCCATCACTCCACCAGCCCTTACGAGACCCTCCATCACTCCACCTGCTCTTTTTGCCTCAGATTGTGAAGCACAACACATCACGCAACAACCTCCTCCTAGAGAGAGCAGTTTCATTCATTATTTTACTAATTTATTAATATTTCTCATTGTTGTCAGTAAATAAAATATAATTATTTAATTAATGTTTTATTTAATTGTTTGAAAGAAAATGTAGATGTTCACTATATACACATCTAGAGTGTATTCAATCATGCATAGCTATGTCATATGACATTACATTTTGTTTGTTTTATTGAATTATATCATTTTCAGTAAAAAGTAATATAATTAAGTATTGGTCAGCATTTATTGTTGTTGTTATTGTATGTTTTGGGGGTGGGATAGCAATGCAATTCATTCTGAGGTAATATTAATTTTTAATATTAATGATACTTAAATTTTTCGAGTATAAAATCAACAGTTTTCCTCCAAAGGCGAATCTTCGAAAAGCTGCCCTTTGTGCAGACATTACAAACGCTGAGGAAACCTGTTCTAGGTAGGGCTGTCGAGTTACTGATGTTACGAGATCTGTTAAAAATCAAATATTATGTATGCAAACCCATAATATATATATATATATATATATATATATATTATGGGTTTGCATACATAATATGAGATTTTTTACACAGGAAAAAAGAAGGTTGAATATCTTAATATATATTTTCTTAAATAATTTATTATAATACAATTTAAAAAATATTTTTTTTTGTTATTTATATAGGCCTGAGGGATGAAACGACAGTTAAATTCAACAAGAAAAAGAGGAAAAAATAAAGCAGTTAGCTACTTTTGCTTGTGGATGAAAATGTTTGGATAAAAAAAAAAAAAAAAAAACATATTCAAGAGATGACAATTTTGGGATTTCGTAATAAAAATAAATAATATCGTTAAGGATAAAACGGTGGGTCACATTAGTAGGGTTAAATATAAGAACTCAAATCAACCCTAAATGTATTCACAAAATAAATGGGCAGCAGTTTCTTCAAAAAGACCACAAAATGAGCAAGTTTAATCAGTATCAAGATATTTGATATTGTCGTTCAAATCTTTTAAGTTGTTGCGCGTGTGATAACGCGTCGTAGGTCACATGATAACGTCAACATGGCAGATGTCCGGTTTGCATTCATACTCAACGAGATCTGGCTATAAAGTACCTACTCTTTTAGCGCTCGTTAAGTAAGTACTTATTGAAATTAAGTACCTACTCATTGAGTATGCGGTTTGGAACGCAGCCCGTGTGTGTGTAGGCGCATTTGAAGTGCGATTGCGTCACAGCGGCGACGAAGGATGTCCCAATTCAAAGGCTGAACCCTTCTATAGTGTAGTTATTCATTAACGAATGAACCTTATTCTAGAGTGTTACCCATAATTACTCAAAAATAACAACAAGGGTTACACACCAATTCTCTTTATTCCAGACAGTAATCAGTTTAGTAATTTCAGTTTATTTTGTAAAAACTGTGTGTTGTTTAAAGTTCGTAGTAATTGTTCTGACTTCATGAAGCCTCATGGTGTGAATGAAACATCAAACTGACTAGAACTAACTCTTTGAAATGTATATAGCCTATGATACTGGATATCAAGGGTGATTTTAGACTGTTAAAGCTGCTGTCGGCAAATTTTTTTTTATCAAATTCAGTGAAATTGACACTATAAGGGTCATAGAGAGGATCATATTGCTCACACAACCCTAAGAAATTGTCAAGAGCGATTAAATAAAAGAGTAAAAAGCTTTGGGTGGGGTATCGAACAAAAAGTTGAGTGTAGGCTATGGGTTTAAGTGCTCTTAATATCTGTACGACAGTACCATACTCTACAGTTCCCCCGTGGACTTTTGAGGAATTAAAAGTGGACTTAGGGCTGCTGGAGGAAAAGCAGGTATGTGGAGTGGACAAGGGGAGAGTTAATAGATATATAACAGAAAACTACAGAAATGACAGGATTATTTTTACAGATGCATCCAAAAGAACAGATAAAAGGGTGAGGATTGGGCACACCAGACTTAACAGTACATTATTTTTAAAGGAGTCATAATGTAGAAATTTCACTTTTCCACGAGAATCAATGTATGTTATGATTGCATAATGATTGTACACTGGCCGGGAAGCCGATATTTAAAAGTGAAGCGTTTGTTTACCTCGGGGTTTGTAAAATAGGCCACGTGCAAGCGCACGAAAAAACGAGATTTTGATTTCTTCCCCTTCTTGACGTCAAGACGGGGGAGGATATACCAAATATGGACACCGCAAACCTATGCCGCGGGAAGCCCGCCCCTCTCCCCCTCTCCCCCTCAGATTCAGTTTAGTTGACTCGAGAAAGATGGAGAAATCGAGTGCGCTGAGATGCTCTGTGGGTGACTGCCACAAACAACATGCAAATGTGTTTTATCTACCAAAAACGGACGAAACTATCAGGGAACAGTGGATGAAATTCATTTTTAATGACGCTGTCCCAACAACTCCTTCAAGTGGCGTATCGTTAGGTGTGTGTGCTAAACATTTTACACCGGAATCTTTTACAAATTTGGGGCAATATCAGGCGAACTTGGCCTTGAAGCTCCGTTTGGGAAAAGGTGCCATCCCCACCATCAGGGACTTGCCAGAAATTGAAAAGGTAAGACTGTGTTTTTATTACTCTACTGTGGTTAACAAATAGCAGCTAACTGCTAATGCGGCTATTGTATGTAACGTTACCTTCGAGGTAAACACGGGGAATGGACTCTACGAATGCTAGACACATCTTTCGACTTTGTTTTACACTAGCAGCTACAGTAGTGACGGTACAGGAGTCCATGCTCAGTGGCTAAAACTATTTAAATGCAAGTATGAAAACAATATACCACTAAACATTATTAGCCAAACTCATGCAAAACATGCAGTTTGAAAATAGCTTTCAGTTAGTGGGGCTTCTGTAAGAATGTATATGGCAATGGTGTATTTTTTCTTTTTTCTTTGGTTGTGATTACAATTTCACTAACAATAAGTACCGTCACATTTATTGAGCTATTGCAGTATTTTGTCTATGTTTTTGTACCGCTTGGAAGTAGTAAAATACATTCCTGCAACCAATCAACGCGCCCCTCATTTGCATTATTATAATGACCGTCCACGACAGCCAAAACATCGCATCAGATCTCGCGAGACAATAATGCCTTTAGAAATAAGGGTCTGAGGGGCTCTGTGTTGATTTTTTTTCCACTTTTCTTTTTTAGAAGTGCCTAAAATACTATAATAGAGCATTTGGGTATCCAAGGTAACACAACATTATGACTCCTTTAATGAAAAAGCATGCTGATGGTATCTGTGAGTATTGTCTTGGAAATAACCCAGAAACTGGAGAGCATTGTTTTATTGTCAGAAATATAAGCATGAGAGGGAAAGGTTTATTGAGCAAGTAGAAGCCAATGAAATTATATTTAATTCTAGAAATATTTTACATAGAAGTTCTGATAAGATGTGTCAAATTTTGTTTTCTTTTTTAAAGAATACAGGGCTTTTAAAAATAATTTAAAAGTTTTGAGAAAATAAGCTGTGGGTATACTCCAGTCCAGAGGTGGCGGTAATACAACAACAAGTTGTCAACCGCCAGATAAAAATAGAAGAAGAAGAAGAAGTAGTTTCAGCGTCGAGTCTTCTGAGGTGAGAAGAGCAGTTCACGGTATTTCTCATATTTACACTCCATCACACACTCTTTATACAGTTTGATAAAGCGACAGACTCATTTCTGTATTGTTTTCATCGATCACAGCGATACTTGTGCGTCTTTTTTGGCGTCTTCCTACTGAAATAAACATTTAGTGCAGCAGCAGCGAGCATGAGGAGAATAAGTTGAGTTCATTCAGACCTGAGCGATGTTGTGTTCGTTTGTGTGATTGTCTCGATGTTTGGAGTGAGAACTGTTACTGAATGTCAAGTCAAGAGTTAAAGTTTGAGATTTGTGGGGGAATTGATGCTGCTGCTGTTTTATTTCTTCTTTTTTTGGCAGATCAAATGTGATTTACGTTGTTAAAATACGGGAACAGATACGGCTAAATGCTTCACATTGAGCTTATGATTACTTTTTTAGATGCATAGTGCAATGCATCTAGTTACTAGAAAATCAAAATATATTTTAGATATTGACATTATAGCCTACTGCTGTAGTTATTTAGATGAGGTGGTTTATTAAGATGAATGCCATTAGTGTTTGTTTTTATTTTTATGTTTTATCCTTGTCGTGTTGTGAGAAGCAATAGTAACTGTTATTGTCTTTCAATAGAGCAGTTTTACAGGCTTGTATCATCTATCCTGACTCAAATAATGTGTTTCTAACAGCAAACACTCAGAATAAAGTGAGATGATCTGCTGATGATCCTGAATGGCTTGTTGAATGAGTGTTGATAGTCTGAGGCTCATCAATATTAACAGATCTGCTGAAAACACTCTTTATTTCATGACAATAGTTCCTGTTTTCACCTCATTTATTATGCAGATGTCTTCAGATCTCCTGTGAATTTACATTTAAAGCTCATTTCATTGTCAACTGACTGAGGATATTTGTTGGTTACTCTTGTGTGTTTATTTCTGTGTTTATGATTTTTTTCTGTGTTTATGATTTTGTATCTGTTTTTCTTCTTCATCAGTGAAGCTCCTCCCACAGCAATTCTCCAATAAATGCTGTAAATTCCCATCAGCTACAAGTGAAGACGAGCATCAGAGCATCAGGAAGAGCTGAAATCTGCAAAGACTGAGTTTATTAAAGAGGACAGTGAGAACATGAGTGATCCAGAACCCTGCAGAATGAAACACACTGAAGATCCTGAAGAACAAAGAGGTTGGTGTTTATTCTTCATTCATTCATGATGCTGAAGAACATTCATGTTAGAAACATTCAAGCACTTCATCACTTTTAGATATGCAGATAAACTATGAAATGGTACAGAATGTTCTGGGGTTTTCTTCAACAAAATGTTCAGTAAAGGGAGGTTTGAGAAATGTTTATATTAATTGTTCAACATCAGATCAAACTAAATACTATTTTAACTGTTTTATTTTACATTTATTTTATATCTGGTTCCCAATTTGCAACAACGTTACCAGAATTCTTGTCATTTTCAACATGTTTAGGAATAATCAGTAAAGTTACTGATAAAGTTGTATTTGTCAAATATCAAAGTTATTCATAGTTATAGAGATTCTTCTTACAGTGACTTTGGTAACAGGGTTGATGAGGCCATCCTTAAAAATATTCTTGCTTGCCGTAACCGACCGTCAATTTAGGTCTGACTCAATTCATTTTTTTTTTCCTTTTAGTCCGACCAACTTGCCGGTTGTAAACTTGCGTTAAGACAGACCAATTTTTTTTTTTTTTACTCTTCAAACAATGAATACAAATGCAATAAAATAATAATTAATTAATAATAATTAATTATATTTTAGTAAGTATTGTGAATATAAATTGCCCATAGGCCTACATACAAACGTAGGCTACGCTCTTTCTTTTAAATAAAAACCTGTGGCGTCATCTATGATTATAAGGGCTGTATACTATATGCGAAATGAAACCGAAATCGCGACTCTCAGGGCCACCAACCCCTTCCAACTCCCAGAGTTATCCTTCCCGTCCAGATCCCATGCTACATCTTACATTACTATTGGGCAGTTTCAGCGTTATGGACGTGACATTTGCAGTCAAAACTTGAAATGTAAAATATCAGAAATAAAGAGAGTTTATTTTTATTTATTTATTTATTTATTTATTTTATTATTATTATTTTTATTTTTTTCCTTAAAGGTGCCATGTGTAAAAATTGAGGTAAAAATATCCAAAAAATGAGCTACACGCATCAAAAGAATGAGAAGAAATAAGGGCGATGATGTCATTAAAAAAATGTCAAGTTATAGTGCTGCAGAGATATCAACCTAAATTAGCATTAGCATTACTAGCCACGGCCCGACAGGTGTCGTAATACCAGTTTCGGCCATGGGAGGCGGTATGCGGGCAACATAACCACCAGCCAAACATGCAATACACGAATAACTCGCACGGCTTGTGGGTGTACTTGAACCTGATGTCAATCGTGTGGAAAGTAGCCTACAGCTAACTACTACATTCAAATAAAATCTGATAAAAAAGGAACAGAACCAGAGTAAACATTGGCACTGCTTTCCATCGCTGGAGACAACTAATGGACATGAAAAAAAATGAGGTTTGACTCCGAACTTGCAACATTTCTTTTGGATTGGTAAGTAAGATGCTGTTAGTATTTCGTTAGAAGTTTGTTTTATATGTTTGTGTAGATTTTCGGGAAGTTATAACATAGAAATGTATCGAAGGCTGTTAGATAAACGTATATAGCGTTCATAAATACAGTATTGTAATATAGTACACATAGCACAATCTCTATTGCTCTTTTTTTCTTGCCAACTACGTGACCTATATTATGTATATTAAATGGCTTTCCTGAGGTAAATCTGACATAATTGTTCTCCAGCTGTGTTATTGACCTCTTCACGCTGATAAAAAACACTGATTGGTCGATATTATGTATGAGGAATACATTTTGGTAAGTTGTAGCCTAACGTTACTGTATCTTTCAGTGTTCGTGTTTTTTTACTATTATTAGCTAGTAGAGATGTTCGGTTTGCGCTAGGGATCTGTCGTGTAACATTTACAAGCGCCAAAACGGTATTTATTGTTTGAATTGCTTGATAAAATTGACAGAATCTGAGAGCTGAGATTTTTTTTATATCATAACTAACCTGCTCTGTCTAGTCTGTCGGTATCCGTGTCCTCTTTGCTTCGCGATTTTTCTGTGCGTGAGAAAATTGATGTGTGATGTGAGAGCGTGTGAAAAGTGTTTGCGTGTCTCACGGTTAATGCGTGAGAGTTGGAAGCTCTGGTTACGTTGGCGCTAGCTTGGTCAACATCAGCGAATGCTGTCTGTCAAATTAATGTAATTCAAACTAACAATAAAAATGTAATATGAACAAAACGAATATGAACATATTCACTGGTAAAGGTGAAGGGGAGTAGCTTGAAGACATTCATACTCTAGAGTAGACCAACTCACTTTCTGGAGGTATACTGCCCCCATCTGGTATGGAATGTGGAGTATGAATTTATTTATTTTTACACAAGGCACCTTTAATAAAGGAGTTCAGACGTTAGAAAAATATCAGTATACACATGCGTTTTATATTTAATATGAGGGAAATACACTTGCGTTACTGTCCGGACGTGACACAAAAAAATCTTTAACTTTTAGGTGGTAAAATATGTTTTAGTAATTCTATGAATTAAACTGTGCAAACCAAAAGTAATAAAGAATAAAGATAAAGAAGGGTCAGCTCTCCACAGAACATAATATATTCATTTTATTTTATTTTTCATGTTCGCATTTATGAGGAAGAAACAATGTTACGGACGTGAGCGCTCTGAAAGCGGCACTACAAGACTGCTTTAAAACTTTCACAGAGACCTCAAACAGGCATTTAAAACACCAAATATTAAAGATTGGCATATCAAGCAAAATAATATTCGATGATTGATTGAAAATCGTATCTCTTCCCCCACATGCTCACCGGCAAGACGCTCCGACATTAAATTTCTCTGTACTGTAGGCTAATAGGCCTATGTGTTGTAGCCCAGTCATTGAAAAACTATTTAATTTCATATTCATTTCATTCATTTCATATTCGTTTAAATAAAATAATATTTTTTTAAAAATTCATGTTGATTATATGAAAAGTGAAAAGCATGAATAAGATAAGATGATCCCGAAAATATCGGGAGACAAATGGAGTGGGCACATGATTTTGACCAATTTCCTGGATTTAATAAATAAGAGCTAAATATAGCAGGCAATATAATCAGGACAATGTAGTGATTCTGACAGGTCCATTTAGCTCAAAAGGAATTATTAATTCATTTATAGGGAATTCGAAAGAATCACTTATTACGGCTATGCTAATGACTCGTCCAGCGTTCATTTGAACCGGCCGTAACTAGGGCCTGTTCACATATCGCGTCTTTTGCACGCTCAAGTTCGTTATTTCAAATGTAGGCGCGCGGTATGCGCGCTCATAATGGAAGCGACGCGGTCGCGGTGCGACGCGCTCGTTTTTTTCCAAGCGCGTCTGCACCGCATCGAGATAAAAACATCTCAACTTTTCAAAATATTTGCAGAATGCCGCAAGCGCACCGTAGGTCACGTGACAAGAACCAACCAATCAGCTTCCTCACCTTTTTTGTTACTTTGAAACCTCAGCAGAAAAATGGAGGAGCAGCTCATCATTGCGGTCCAGGGATTTCCTGAACTTTATGACTACTTTATGACTTGCTGAAATTTCCTTGCTGTAACGGAGAGCGCAGCTGATGGTTGCTTAGCAACGACAGATGCCTCCGGAGCGCAACCGCCCTAGCGCTTTGGAAAAAGGAGAACGTGGCGCGCCTACGTTTTCTACGCGTTTTTAGGCACGATATGTGAACGGCGCCTAAGACATTAAATTCGTAAGCACATAACACAAGTAACACTTCTCTTTAAAATACAAACAAGACGTTATTGATTATTCTAACACATAAAACTAATATCTAACACAAACACACGCATTCATACGAGTTGCAGAAAGAAAGAGAGTGAGGAAAGAATGAGTTTTAAGAGTGAGATGATGAAATCTCAAGATTCTATGCACCTATAAGACATGACCTGAATGAACCATCAATCATTAATTTAACCCTTCTATCCTTTCTTAGGTGGGTTATTAAATCTATATCAATTACACCAGTTCAGCTTAAGAGTCTGGAGGCTACTTGCTTGTCTTTGCGCTCCTTTAGAAACCCCTTTTTGTCACTGAAAGGGGGTTTCCTGAGTTTGTTGATTGGCGGGCCGTCTCCTTGTGCCTGGATAGATGTCTGGGGCGGCCAATCACATGGTGTGCTGGCGGATGGATGGAAAGTCTTTGAAGTTGGAAGCGGCTTTGCAGTCGAATCGTGGACTGAAACTTTGCCGCAAAACTTAACTTAGAACCGAGACTCACAACGGAAAAGAAAAGAAAACTAAGAAAAGAAAGAAAATTGAGACAAGAGTTGTTAGATGGCTTGAATGAAGCTGTTTAACCCATGTTCTTCTGATCTTGATTTGGATTGCGCCACACCACGCCATGGTAAACAACATTTGTGATTCTTTCGCTCCGCCCACAAGGCACGCCTCCAGCCACTAATTTTTTTCCGGAAAGACTAGGTACAGCCTATCTTTCTTTTATAAATATAATAAAACTAAAGATTTTTTGGAGATATGAAGGATGCAATACTACTCTATAGGTACTCAAGATTAACATGAGATTGACTGAAACTGAGTGTTTCACCCCCCCCTTTAAGAAGAAGGAGGTCTGTTCTGTATATCTGTCATGGGATCAAGCAACCTCTGCCGTTATCTTAGTCGGGCCCTGAGCTTTGCCATCTCTGAACCAATCAGTCTTTTCCAAGCTATCTAACATTGACAATGTTCTTCCTTTAGTTGGACTCATCTCTTTGAAGCTTGCATGGCTATAAAGTTCTTAGCTGGGGGGTTTCTTTGGTTAGTGTAGACTGGCTGGAGCCTGAATTTTATGGTTCTGGATTGGTGATTTGGGGTCTGGGGTGTTGAGTTCTGTGTGGAAGATTCATTTGTGTTTGGTTCACCCTCAAACCCTACAACACGGAGGCGACGGCGCGTGAACTGGAGCTCGTCTCTTAAATGAACCGAAACTCAGCGTGTAAGCTACTTGCCTCACAGACCTGAGAAATATATATTTAGAAAGCATGAAATTTGGACTTTTAAACAAAACAATTGAAATCTAAAGAAAGCAGACTGCTCTCTGATTATGTAATCCGTATGAAATGTGCATTTCTCTCTGGCGCGTTCAACACTGCGAAGATCGCGAGTCATATATATATTCGCAATATCGCAATATATATATATATTGGCACAAAGTTCTGGAAAACTGTCAGTGAAGTCCCGAAATGCAAATTTGTTTAAATTCATACCTATGTAATCACTATGACCAAAATTGTACTTTTTTTTTTACATTGAATCTTGAAAAAAATAAATAAATAGAGCGACCTACTTTTGTGTAAAACTGAGACAATGGATTGAGATTATTTTCTTGTCGTCCTATCATGCAGTAGAAAGAGCCCAGATGATGTCATAATTTTAAGAAATGCTCTGTTTTTTAAAAGGAGGAAAATCATGTCAGGAGTAACAGGGTTGAGTGAAACGTGTAGGACACAGATAATGCTAATACAAATTATTAATTTAAAACTAGTTAAAGCTGCGGCCACTCTACACTTTGATCATGTGAAATTTCTACACACACTGCTACGGTCGTGAAATGACGTCAAACTCTGCGGCAGCTTTTTTACAAAAATGAATTTAACATATAACAAATAATAATTCAAAATGTAAAAATAACCAATCCACTCCACTTGAATGCTAAACGCTTGTTATTTCTCACAGGATTATTCACTTGAGCTTGTGTTTCTGGTGTCCCACTTTCACATGCGTATGAATGGAAGTCAGTGGAAGGAAAAGTCTAGTGTGAACGGCCATTAATAATTCAAACGTTTTAGTAAAATAAATATCAATCTCAAAGTTGGTGTCAAAACATGGCAGTATTGTATTTTTTAGTGTTAATATGTTAGATAATTGTCATTGAGCAAATATATGTAATAGTTCTTGCTAAAAAAAAACATGGGATTCGTGCCTATAATGTTTTAAAAATAATAATTGGAAGATAAATTTACCTCATTCATGGAAAGTTTCAAGTACATATAATCAATTTATAAAAAGGCTTCAAATTATCATAGTATTTTATAACAGTTGTCTACTATTACATCAGGGCTCACTTTCAGTTCCTTTCACTTTATATTTCTCTCCTTGAATTATTTTGATGTTCTGAACATTATATTTAATATTTCTTTCTTTGATTTCAGACCTGATGGAAGTGGAGGAGAGTGAAGAACTGAGTGAAGTGAAGGAGGAGAGTGAAGAAATGAGAGAAGTGAAGGAGGAGAGTGAAGAACTGAGTGAAGTGAAGGAGGAGAGTGAAGAACTGAGTGAAGTGAAGGAGGAGAGTGAAGAAATGAGAGAAGTGAAGGAGGAGAGTGAAGAACTGAGTGAAGTGAAGGAGGAGAGTGAAGAAATGAGAGAAGTGAAGGAGGAGAGTGAAGAACTGAGTGAAGTGAAGGAGGAGAGTGAAGAAATGAGAGAAGTGAAGGAGGAGAGTGAAGAACTGAGAGAAGTGAAGGAGGAGAGTGAAGGACTGAGAGAAGTGAAGGAGGAGAGTGAAGAACTGAGTGAAGTGAAGGAGGAGAGTGAAGAACTGAGAGAAGTGAAGGAGGAGAGTGAAGGACTGAGAGAAGTGAAGGAGGAGAGTGAAGAACTGAGAGAAGTGAAGGAGGAGAGTGAAGGACTGAGAGAAGTGAAGGAGGAGAGTGAAGAACTGAGAGAAGTGAAGGAGGAGAGTGAAGAACTGAGAGAAGTGAAGGAGGAACATCATGTCAAACCTGTGGAAAAACCTTACAAATGTTCACACTGTGACAAGAGATTCAGTCGATCATCCTATCTGGAAACACATGAGATGATCCACACCGGAGAGAAGCCGTTCTCATGTGATCAATGCGGCAAAACTTTTCGTAATGCATCAGCCCTGAAGAGACACCTGAGAGTTCATACAAAGGAGAAGCCGCATTCATGTTCTGTGTGTGGAAAGAGTTTTTCACGGCTGCAAACTCTACAGATACATCAGAAAATTCACACTGGTGTGAGAGAGTACATGTGCTTTGAGTGTGAGAAGACTTTTACTACAGCTCAATGTTTGAAACAGCACCAGAGGATTCACACTGGAGAAAAACCTTACAAGTGTTCACACTGTGACAAGAGATTCAATCAGTCATCATATCTAAAAATACATGAGAGGATCCACACTGGAGAAAAACCTTACAAGTGTTCACACTGTGACACGAGATTCAATCAGTCAATAAATCTGAAAAGACATGAGAGGATCCACAGCAGAGAGAAGCCGCACACGTGTGATCAGTGTGGAAAGAGTTTCTCTTTTAAAACTCACCTGAAGCGACACATGAAGATCCATGCAGAGGAGAAACCATATCAACACAGTCTGAGATCACAGCAATTAGTTCATCTTTATGTACTGAGCATCTCTACGGAGCAAGTCTCTTCTGTGTAAGTTAGACACACATCACTCTATAGCCAAATCTCCAATCTCCACCTATAGCATGTGTGTGGTGAGCACAGGACACTTTGTTGATTGATTGGTATCTATTAACTCATGTTCAACCAGCAAGAATATCTAATTAGTCAGTTCAGATAAGGGCTTTGACTCCGAACTTCGTTATTCGAATATAATTTGAATATTTAAAAAAAATAATGATATTTGAACGAATATTAGGCAGCCTTTAATATTCAAACCTGTTATGGGCATTATTTTTTGTGTTTGCTTGTAAACGTTGTTTTCAATTCAGATTCTGAGGCTTTTTTACGCCTGAAGTTGTGAATCACGAGTTTATTAGCAAGGCTATTATTGGTCATCTGGGCTCCTGTAGGTGACGTTAGCGTCCTGGTTAGCGCCTATTTTGTATATCAAATCAATGGCGAAATCTACACTCCTGACAATTTGAAAAGCAATGTGTGGCGCTACTTTGGGTTCCCAAAGAAACGGAAAAAACACGAGTAAGGACAAAGTATTTTTTCTAGGGATGCACCGATAAATTTTTTTCAGAATCGATCCGATACCAAAAATTGGAGTATCGACCAATACCGATACCAGCACAGGTTTTTTTTTTTAATCAAGTAGAATTTCTATAACTCTGTGTTGAACTGATAATCACTATAGCCCTATTCGCACAGGATTAGTATTACATGGCGACCTCTTGTAATTTGTAATAATTGCGGAGGTTGTCTGTGATCTTAATCCCGTGCGAATCGGCCATGTCTGTAATTTGTAAAGTAAATATTCCCCCGCAAATGACCTACCATATTTCGGCGAACACCGAGGTCCTGTGATAATATTAGTCCCGTGCGAATCGGCATGTCTGTGATTTAACAGGGTGTATACCATTTTTTCAAGGTTTTTGGTTCCTGTGCGCTTTTTTATCCATCTTTCGTGAAGAATGGAGGCTGTGTTGGAGTGTTCTGATAGTATTTTGGGTGCTGGGTCATATCTATACACCATGATATGATACAACTATACAATTAGCAGAAAGAGAAAGCTGAAAACCATGATTAGATGGAGATGAATGAATGACATATATACATAGGCGTAATTTGCGGGTGGGACAGTCCCCACCACTTTTTGCTAAGGTCGATATTGTCCCCACCACTTTTGAAACATCTCGCGGCACGAATGTACCAATACAAATAAATAAAACATCTCCAGTTAACTAGCAGAGCATTCATTTAGTTCGTTTGTAAGAGGCGATCTAGCGCTGAAATGTGTTGTTTTTGAAATCAACTGATCAAAGTGCTCGTTGCCGCTGCGATCAGTGGCGCGGATACTGTGTTCTCTTGTGGCTCGCGCACAGTCTTCACTCGGAGGCGCGCTTCAATCCGTTGTGGAGACTCTCTATTCGTTCCGGTGAAATTACAAAACAAAATGCATACAAACGTATGCTTGCCTGATATACAACCACTGATAAACATAATCGGTTTTGATGAGAGAAAAAAAAAAAAATACGAGTGTGGATTAGAACCCAGAACCTCTGACACGCTTGGCAAACGTTCTACCACTAGACCATTTTCATATACACTTTATTTAACGGATTTATGTATTTATTCACGTGAAAATTCTCACCATAAACAACATTTATCAAACCTCATTAAACGACAAATTAAACCCAATGCACTATTTAAATCGATTGCTGGACATCGTAATGTTATTGTACATAAGCCTACATCGATTTATGATTTAGCATTCATAAATCCCCCCCTCCCCCGTTAAAACCCGTCCCACACCCACTTTTTAAAACAAAGTTACGCCACTGCATATAGCAGCATGCGGTGAGGAACATTCTTCTGTTTATGATATATCATACAGCTAGACCTATAACGACAAGTCATTTCCAAGCAATAGCCTATTGACATCATATCCGGGAGATAAGTCAGTAAATTCGAGTAAAATCACAGGCTTCGGTTATCCCGTGCGAATGCGCCACACCAAATTCAGACGTGGGGGGGTAATTTCTAAATCACACGAGGTCCCCAGATAATACTAATCCCGTGCGAATAGGGCTTATTTTGTGTGTTAAACACAATCTACTTAATACAGACAACTTCATTATAATGAAAACAACAACAAATATATGATCATAATCTGACATAAATGCTATTATAAAAGCGATGTAAATTTTTTTTTTTTTTTTTGTAGTTAAGGCGGCAGGCGTGTGTTGCTTAGGTGGCTGCCTTAGTTCCAAAGTGCTGCGGGAAACCCTGAGGCATAATACGCTACTTGCACACCTACTTCCGCGTTCTTCTCAATAGGGCTCAGTCACTTCCGGTTTAGCAATGGCTACGTTCTACTCCCGCTGTCTCCAAGATCTCCCACGGATTAACGTTACTGACGTGCATCGTATTTGCAAAACAACCAAAGCTCCATCCAGCAAGCTGGAGAAAGGCTTTAAATTATACGCAGCCTCGTATATACACGGTTACGAAGGTAAGCAACATTTAATGTTAATCAGCTTTCAGTGCTAACTGTTAGCTAAATGTAAACAAACAGGAATGCCTTAATTGTTTGCATAATATGTGCTTGTGTTATTGCTTTCAGTATCAAATAAAGACAGGCTGTCAGGGGAAGTCTGCGTTAGAGCCTTGTGTTACAGGTCAATGAGGAAGAATGAGGCACCACACAATTTAATAGTATGCTAGAGACATAGGGTTCACCGTTCTCCAAAACCAGTTCAGGTGTTCAAGTGTGTTCCGATGTGTTCATTTTCTTGTTCAGGTGTTCAAGTGTGTTCAAATGCCTTAATGTGTGTTCTGAATTGTTCATGTGTGTTCCGATGTGTTCATTTTCTTGAAGTATTACAAATAACAAGGAGGTTTTGCAGAAGAATCAGAATGTTGTCAGTCTGAATTTGAAATCCATATTACTTTAGATACCTGTGTGGTTCCAGTATGAAGTATTGCATAAATCCAGAGTAGCCACAGTGTATTCTGCTCCTACAAAGCCCACCTTGGTTATTGTTCTACTAAATTTAACATGCTACTAACTTAGACTTTATTAGCAAGAAGTACAAGTTAATAATTATAATTTTTTTTTTTAGGTTGGACTCAGGGATGTTTCACCTGTGGTGCTAACACACAGCAAGTGTTCATGTGTGGCAGGCACTGCTTTGTGCAATCACACGGTTGCCTTGCTGTTTCAGACTGCCCATTATTCCCAGCTTAATTTATCTGTTGTACCCCCTGTGCTTAGCTGCACTGAAAGAGAACAATCCTGGCATAAACCACGAACAATGGTAATTTAACATCAGAAATTTAGCCTTATTTATAAGAAAGTATAATCACAATATGTGGCATTGCTTGTGAAATTTAGACTAAAATCTCAGTGTAATTTTGACATCAGGAGCATCAAAGTTCAATTTCAACCATTTATTTCACCATGATTTCAATATTTGACATGATCTTATTCAGTTCATATTAAAGATATCAAGGTTACATTTTCACAGTATGTTCTTTACATTATGCAGGGTAATTTTATGTAGAAACAGAATTCTTTTAAAAGTGCATTTTAAGTTTATAGTTTCAGCTTTGTTCTTCTCTAAGATTATTTACACTTGTCTGTCAGGGCGTGAAACCAGGCCCCATCAATGCCATGGTCATCACAAAACCTGTAGCAAATCGTTCTGCACAAGGTGGATTGAGGTAAGTTCAGCAACCACATTTTTTTTGTTACAAGGATGCTGAGAACAAAGATACTTTGCTGCATTTCATTGCAAGGCTTTATGCTATTAAAGTGTTTAAGCATTTAAAATAATACATAAAAATTGTAAAAAACTATAGAAATAGTAATTAAAGCAATAACAAATGTAATGTTATCAACAATAATACAGCTAAACATGTTCCTACAGAACTGGACTCTACAGAGGGATGGTGGGCCCTTTACCAGATTCATGCATGTTTAGAGTTGAGGAGGCATACGCAGAATACAGCCCTGAGGACAAGCCACTTGTTACCACCATGAACATGTCACCTGACAAGCCACTTGTTGAAAGTGCATTCGGGTTGGTCCAGGAAGGAAGCGTATTGTCTTACCAGCAGCCTGTCTTAACATCACGGTACATCACACTACACGATGCCCCATCAACTCCACCTTTGCCTCTTGAAGGATATTATCTTGCTCCATCTAAATGCATGTTTGTTTGCACTGAGGAGGAGCTCTTACACCTTCAAAGTCTAAACACACCATTAGATACGGCTCAGAAAATTGAAGAGGCAACACGCGAGCAAAGCTCTTGTCCTGACTGGCATCAGCTTCGCAGATCAAGAGTAACCGCTTCCAGGTTTCGGGAGATATGCCATGTCAGAGGCCTAAGCTCTGCAGAGTCCCTTGCAGAGCGAATCATCAGAGGAACCCGACAGACAGCAGAGATGAGAAGAGGTGCTGAAATGGAGTCAGAGGTAACAGTGGAATACAGCAAGTTGAAAAATGTGAACTACTCACCCTGTGGTTTAATCATCCATCCTAATGCTCCCTGGCTTGGTGCATCCCCTGATGGCGTAGTTTTCGATCCCACTGACAATCCTCAGTTTGGACTTGTTGAAATTAAATGTCCTAATGTCAAAAACATTGTTGACTGCAAATATTTGCAAATGGACCATGGATTTCTCACCCTGAAAAAGAGCCATGCCTACTATTACCAAGTGCAGGGACAACTACTGGTCTCAGGAATGCAGTGGTGTGATTTCATGGTGTGGGCCCAGGAGGATTATTTTGTCCAGCGTATCTACAGTGACACTTCAGTGCACAAAGTTATCAGAGAGAAGGTGGATTATTTTTACTTTTACACATACATGCCAAAATACCTGTCAATGAAATAACTGGATTATTTTGTCCAGCGCATCTACAGTAAATACTTACTGTATGAAATAGTCAATGCAATAACTGAAATTTTAAAGAAGTCAGAGAAATTAGATAAATCTGTAAAACAGCACTCAAACATGTTATTAAATGTTAAATGTTTTATTTGTACAATGTCTGTTTCTTATGTTCAATTCCATTTTCTGATATGTACAATGTTAGTTTAATTTACAGTAAATTCTATTTATCTTGCTTGTCATAACAATTTGTTCTTAAAATAAACATAGACTGAGTTAACATTTATTGAGTTAACATTTATTGAGAATGGCAATGAAACATTAACAGTTAGAGTAAGTCATAAATATGGAATAGCATTCCAGTAGTTAAAATAAAAAGTAATCTAAGATTTGATTTCATTTGATCCATGTCTTAACTAATGCCTTGTTTTGATAATTTGACAACAGACATGCAACTGTAAAAAGTTGATTAATGTTAACACTGTGGGAAAGTGTGATGACACCATCAAAAAGTTTGTTTTGTTTGATCCTCCTGATGACCCGTTCCACGTGCACACGCAGTCTCGCTATTGCCTGCGTTTCTTTCACCTGATGTGCAGGCATCTGCTTTCCCCTGGACAGAAATGGTGGACAGTACACTTTGCAATTGACACAGTCACTAATCAGAAAGCCTTTATCAACCATAACTGCCATGTCTTCTGTCAGTCTTTTTGTTATCCCACACTGTTTAAAGATCTCCCTGTCACTCACTGACCCAGCATAAAGCTGAGAGACGAATGTCACTGGACCATGAGGAGCTATTCCAATGAGGCCTTTCATTGTGCAGTGAGACTTGTAATTTGAGTACATTTCACTTTGGAGAAGTGGTGAGGATGGTGTTTGACATCTGATCTCAGTGCAGTCAATGATGACCTGTGTGTCTGGGAAATCAGAGAAGTCTTCAGGGAGGTTAGATTTTACATCAGCTGCTGAAAGCCACACACACACTGATCCCAGCAGCGTATAGAGGTAGTTTGTCCATGTTGCAATTATTCTGCTGACTGTGGAAGGATGCATATGGAAAAGGTGTGCCAGGACTCTCTCCTTTAATCCAACTGACAGGTAGACAAGGAAAAGAAAAAACTCATCGATTGGTTGCAGCAGCTGTCTCTGGAAAGGTAAAAAAAAAAAATGCATGAAAGTTAAGTTTGTATAAGAACATATTAAAGTCAAAGTCAGCTTTATTGTTAATTCTGCCACATGTACAGGACATACAGAAAATTGAAATTGCGTTACTCTCAGACCCTTGGTGAATAACATTAAATACATAAAGTAGAATTTTAAAAATACAAAGAAAAATATGAATAAATACAATTATACATATAATATAAAAAAACAAATGCAATATTGCGAGAGTGCAAACCAGACAGTAGTGCAAATGCAGACATACTGTATAGTGCAAATAGAGCTTGTAAGTATGATAAAGTGATAGTGAGCAGCCCTGTAACAGACAAGAGTCTTATGAGGTAGACTAAGAGTTGTATATATAGATAACACATTGTAAATACTACCCTGTTCTGTGTTCTGTAAATGTAGTCAGGCTTACTGTGTGAATATAACCTACCTCTGATGGTGGCAGTACACGTATGATGTCTTCCTGCTTTCTAGCAGCAGATTTAGCCCTGGACACACGGATGATTTTGTGTATGGATGGCTCGATTAGCCACCAGAATGACATCAGGTGACGGTAGCTGGGGAACCTATAAGCAGAAGTGTTACTGAATACATTTACAAATTGTTGACATGTTTCCGTGTTAGTAATGCAGGTACATGCATCTAAAACTGAGTATATGTAATCACATCTAATCGTAAAATTCTACCAATCTTTAGACCTACCTTGTGTAAAATCTGATGTCCTCATCTGAGCCGGCAAACCGTTCCAATCCAAAATCACGCTGAACGTGTAGCTCTTGTAGCTGTTTGTTCAGCTCCTCCACTTCATTAGAAAGTTCTTCTATTTTAGCACATGCTAGGTCTAAAAATGAAGACTCAGGAGTGCTACAGTAGTCATGATCCATCGTTACATCCATGGGTATGGGTTCGACGGATACCACTTCAGCAGGCCTCTCTCTCCTCTCCCACACACTGGACCGCGATGCTTTAACGGCGTAATCATTCCAGGCAAAAAGCACTGGCACAGCGCCAGTTACTAACTTTTTTCGTGCCTGTGGTGTTTGCGGTTCAATAATCTGATCACTGCTAAAATGTTTACTGCAAACCTTAGAATTGCTGGTAGGACAAAAATCGTCTCGGCGTATGTTCACAAGCCACCGTTTTCTAAGGTCCACATCTGAAGGAAAACTGTGAAAACTTAAAGTTCCGTTGAACTTTGCAGAAGATGTACACAGCGGAACACAACAGTGTACGTTGTATACCTTTTGCTGTCTCTGAAATCTATAAACACACTTTTTTCTTAACATTTTCCTCCAAACTCCAAAACAATGGCCGACAAACGACAAATGGCCGACAAACCGGAACTCAGCGAGCCCTATTACTTCAAAGCGGAACTACGTAACGAGTCTGCGTGCAAGTAGCGTATTGTCATTGTGTATGTGTATGCAGCATGAGTCAAATCTTCTGTTTGTGAACAGTTGAATTTCATTCATTAATCTGACTATGCATCCGTGCTTTTAATTGCCATTGGCTCGTGTGATAGTAATATGGATCTTAGTAGTATTTTAAGTGATAATTGATTCTATAAACAACTATAAAAAAAAAAAAAAACCCTTTCTCCGGCTCCCTGCACACTCGCTGATCCGAAATCCAAAATGGCGGCCAAGTGCAACTAGCCTATATTGTGACGTTGTGGACTTTCCCAGAGAAGCAGACAGGCGACGAGGATCGAGTTTACAAGCACCAAACAGCTGTGGTTTATTTCCTGAACGTGTACAACCTTTTCATTTCACATTTTCAGTTTCTGCACTTATAAAATGTTATTATTTTAATGATCTAACTTTATAGTGATTAATGTAGTTATCATATGATCAAACTTAATTTGGACAAATTGTGCTGCTGTCATTATCTGTTGATGAAATGAGTGTCATTAGTGATTGTTTTTGTATTATTGATGTTTTATCCATGTCATGTTGTGAGAATTAACAGTATTGTCTTTCAATAGAGCAGTTTAATGTTTCTAACAGCAAACACTCAGAATAAAGTGAGATGATCTGCTGATGATCCTGAATGGCTTGTTGAATGAGTGTTGATAGTCTGAGGCTCATCAATATTAACAGATCTGCTGAAAACACTCTTTATTTCATGACAATAGTTCCTGTTTTCACCTCATTTATTATGCTGATGTCTTCAGATCTCCTGTAAATTGACACTTAAAGCTCATTTCATTGGTGTCAGCAGACTGAGGGGATTTGTTGGCTACTATATGTTTATTTCTGTGTTTGTTTTTAACTGTTTTTCTTACCATTATTTATATTTGGAAGAATTTAAATTATTTATATTCTTTTCTATATTTCTAGATACCTATATTTTAATGAAGCAGCAGAATAATGTTAGAATTAACAAAAAAAAATAATTAAAAATAATCAGTTACTGTACGATGAATAGATGGACAGACATACAAGTTTAAAAGTGTCATTTATTATAAAAACAAACTCAGTAATTAATATTTTTGATTTTGGCAGGTCAGCTCCTCCCACTGCAATCACATCATCAGTGAAGCTCCTCCCACTGCAATTACATCATCAGTGAAGCTCCTCCCATTGCAATCACATCATCAGTGAAGCTCCTCTCACAGTAATTATCCAATAAATGCTGGAATATTCCCATCAGCTACAAGTGAAGCTGAGCATCAGGAAGAGCTGAAATCTGCAAAGACTGAGTTTATTAAAGAGGACAGTGAGAACATGAGTGATCCAGAACCCTGCAGAATGAAACACACTGAAGATCCTGAAGAACAAAGAGGTTGTTTTTTATTCTTGTTCAACATCAGATCAAGCTAAATACTATTTTAACTGTTTTATTTTACATTTATTTTATATCTGGTTCCCAATTTGCAACAACTTTACCAGAATTTTCAACATAGTTTACAATTTATTTTTAGAAGAATAATAAGTAAATACCAAGTTACTGATAAAGTTGTATTTGTCAAATATCATACAAGTTATTCATAGCTATAGAGATTCTTCTTAAAGTAACTTTGGTAACAGGGTTGATGAATGTGATCAACATGTAGGACAGATAATGCTAATAAAAATAGTTAATTTAAAACTAGTTAAAAACTAGCCATTAATAATTAAAACGTGTTTAGTAAAATAAATATCAATCTCAAAGTTGGTGTCAAAACATGGCAGTATTGTATATTTTAATGTTAATATCATGTTAAATAATTGTGTCATTGAGCAAATTAATAGTTCTTGCTAAAGAAACATGGGATTCGTGCCTATAATATTTTTAAAATAATAATTGGAAGATAAATTGACCTCATTCATGGAAAGTTTCAAGGACATAATACATTTTTTAAAAAGGCATCAGATTATCATAATATTTTATAACAGTTGTCTACTTTCTACCCTTACATAAGGGCTCGCTTTCACTTTATATTTCTCTCTTTGAATTATTTTGATGTTCTGAAAATTAAATGTAATATTTTTTTCTTTCATGTCAGATCTGATGGAAGTGAAGGAGGAGAGAGAAGAACTGAGTGAAGTGAAGGAGGAGAGTGAAGAACTGAGTGAAGTGGAGGAGGAGAGTGAAGAACTGAGTGAAGTGAAGGAGGAGAGTGAAGTGAAGGAGGAACATCATGTCAAACCTGGAGAAAAACCTTTGAGTCGCTCAAAGACTAAACAGACATTTTTAAAGAAAAGAGCCAAGAAATCTTTCACCTGCACTCAGTGTGGAAAGAGTTACACAACCAAACAAAGTCTTGAGATTCACATGAGAGTTCATACTGGAGAGAAGCCGTTCTCGTGTGATCAATGTGGGAAAGATTTCAGTCATTCTTCATCCCTTAATGTTCACACGAGGATCCACACTGGAGAGAAGACGTTCACATGTGATCAATGCGGCAAAACATTTCTTAGTGCATCAAACCTGAAGAAACACCTGACAGTTCATACGAAGGAGAAGCCGCATTCATGTTCTATGTGTGGAAAGAGTTTTTCACTGCTTCCATATTTACACAAACATCAGAAAAGACACACTGGTGTGAGAGAGTACGTGTGCTTTGAGTGTGGAAATATTTTTTCTTCATCAAGCCATTTAAAACGGCACCAGATTATTCACACTGGAGAAAAACCTTACAAGTGTTCACACTGTGACAAGAGATTCAGTCAGTCAGGACATCTGAAAATACATGAGAGGATCCACACTGGAGAACAACCTTACAAGTGTTCACACTGTGACAAGAGATTCAATCTGTCATCAAATCTGAAAATACATGAGAGGATCCACAGCAGAGAGAAGTCGCACACGTGTGATCAGTGCGGGACAAGTTTCTCTTTTAAAAGTCACCTGAAGCGACACATGAAGATCCATGCAGTGGAGAAACCACTTAATCAAAGTCTGATATCAAAGTAGTTTATTTTCATGTGCTGAGCAACAAAGTCTCTTCTGTGTAACTCTGGGATTACAAATTTAAGAATCTGTTTAAGATCTGCTGATCTTATGTCCTTACATAACATAACATGAAAAAACCAAGGTAGAGTAAATTGAATTTAGCATTTAAGGTTATGCCAGTCCTGCTCTCTCTATTGTAAGGTAAATTAGTCAGATTACTGAAACTCTCACCCTTTGTCTTTAATGGCTCTTGGAGCTCCTGGTCTTTGAATAGTCAGGCTGATTGGATTAGATACTGATCTATGCATCTGAATGACACTGTTATGCTGATGAGATCAGGGCTGGGGAAATTCCGGTGACGGCCTGACTCCTGTACTTCATTTGCATGCTTTGTTCAGAGTGTCTACACCTCCATGTAATCCCTCCCCCTTTGAAAGGTATAAACTCTACAATGTAGATGAAATAAGGCAGCTAAGTTAGACTTGGATGACTACAGCGACGCACAGCGAGTTCTCAATAAAGAGTAACTTCTGCTTGAAAGATATCCCAACGTCTCCTGGGGCCTGTTTCAATAAGGAGGTTCAACCAACTCTGTTAAAACTTGAACTCTTGAGTTGATTTACCCTGAGATGGGAAACTGAGTTTTCAGTGTCATAAGAGCTGAATTGAGTTAGTTTAATCAACTCTGAGTAGGTTGACTCTGAGTTAAGCGCGTGCACCACGACTGTGAAAAGCCATGATCAACAGCACCCGACAAAAAGATGTCCGCATACTTCCGAGTCAATACGCAAGTATAATTCTCAATCACTGTTATATTATCAGGTGAAAACTGACAGAAAGGTAAGTTATTGAACTAATACTCATTTTCATGGGATCCCACGGGCAAAAAGAAAAAGAATGTGGCAGCAACTTAAATTTAACAATAAAACCATAATTCAATCAGTTAAATCTTTAAGCATAAAAGGTTCATGGCTGTAGGCGATATGACTTTACTAACATTTGAAATAATACATAAATATAATTCAGTGTCTATTTCAATGTGCCCCCATTAGTAGAGAGGCCCCAAAAAGAATACATTAGCCCAGAGATCCAGAATGAAATTCTGTCCACAATGAGCAACAGTGTATTGTTCGTGGAATAGCTGACACAATCGGGAATCTACCCATTCTTCAGTATGCAATTATCATCGATGGAACACAAGATATATCTGGGCAAGAACAAGAAAGCATATGCCTGCGTTATATTGACAATGACCTGATTCCCCATGAAGAATGAATTGGTTTGTACGGTGTCTCAGATTCAACAGGAAAGAGTCTTGCTGAAGTTGCTAAGGATGTGCTGCTGAGATTAAGTTTACCAATCCATGGTTTACGAGGTCAAACTTATGATGGGGCTGCTAATATGTCCGGTAAGCATTTTGGGGCACAGGCAATGATAAAACAAGAGCAGCCACAAGCACTCTACGTTCACTGTGGTGCCCACTGTACTAATTTAATTGCACAGAAAGCTTGCTTAGCCTCCGTTAAGCAAGCAGAGACTTCTTGAATTGGGTCAGCCAGTTGGGAGTCCTGTTATCTCAGTCAGGGAAGTTTAAAAGCAATTCATGCAATGATTGCACATGCAGAGAATCCGCTCTGTGCAACAAAATGGACGGTACGGAACAAAGCCATCACAGCTGTTTTATCACAGTATGGATCAGTGCTTGCTAGCTTGGAGGAGATGGCTTCTGGTACCTCAAACACAGCATCTACTGCTAATGGCTTGCTAGGTCAGTTTTGTAAAGGTAAAACAGTGTTGGGTCTAAAACTTGCCTCACCAGTGGTTCATGAGCTTGAATGCCTGAACATCTCTTTTCAGAAAAGAACCGCTACAGTTGCTGGCATGAAGGCTGTTGTTGAAGTTGTCAGGACCTTCGCTCACTGGAGGAGCTGAAGCACATCAGCCTAAATCTGCAAAGGACCACTACAGAGAGGAATTATTTAAAGCCCTAGATACTGTAGATGCACAGTTCACTGAGCGGTTTAACCAGGATGGTTTGCTGACTTTGCAAAAATTGGAAGAGACACTTCTGAGTGGAGAGGTTGAAGCTCCAGTGATTGATAAATATTCAGAGTTGAACAGAGTCACTTTCAGTGCAGATTTCTATGTTCTGATTGAACTACTCATTTAGTAACAGTGCAGAAGCTGCAGGGATCATTCGTGGATTGCCTGTAGAGGTACGTGGATTATTTGGGCAAGTGGAAACCCTGGTCAGGTTGCTTTTGGTAGTCCCCGTTTCTTCCTCTGAGGCAGAGAGAAGTTTTAGTGCCCTCCGCAGGCTCAAGACTTGTCTCCGCTCAACAATGACTCAAACAGACTTAACCATGTTGCTGTCTGTCATATCCATCAGGATAAACTGGACTTGTTGGACAAAAAGTCCATTTGCAAGCAATTTATTGCTTTGAATGACTAGAGAAAAAAACATTTTGGCTATCTAGCCTAGGCAATAGGGCATGCCTAAGGCACCATTTACCTCACCTCCTGAAGAGCAGAACAGGAGGATCTCAGAAGAGAAAGAGAATGACAGACAAATTTAAATAGCTTTCTATGAGATTGTAGTCTTCAGGATATTTCTATGGAGCTTTGAGGACAAAATGCTGATACCGAACTAAAGTGGGACACTGTCTGGGGGGGAGGAGCATGGGGAGCTGGCACTGGTATTAGAGGAGGATAGTATACTCATCTGTAGACTTAAGCATCAATTTCTGCACCATTACAACTCCTACATGATTTATCTAATCTGACAATGTTATTTTTGTTATTATTTATTTATTATTGTTAGCTCCTTGTTACTTATTATATCACATACCTACCTTAGAGACCCATATGTGACTATGACAAAGCCGTATGACCTCCCGGACTTCACTATGCTTCTCCGTAAAATGAAGGCCTTGTTCCAACAGGAAAGTGAACTTGATGAATGCTCTCAGTATTCCATTCAAGATGGTCTATTGTACTTAAACGATCCCAAACCTGCTTACGGTATCCACCCTTTGAAATGGTACCTTGCTGAGGTATTATCTTGATAATCCAACTGCGAGTCACCTGTGAATAACTAAGACCTTAGCCCGACTGAAATTCAGGTTTTTCTGGCCTAAGATGGCATCTCAGGTAAAGAAATATGTAACCTTTTGCACAGTTTTCCAACTAACGAAACCAAGTCAAAGGAAGCCTGCCAGTCTAGTGGTCCCAATTCGGCCTCAGCAACCTTGGGAGTATGTTGGTGTTGATTTCGTTTGCTCTTTATCTCGTACCTACAGGGGAAATGCTTACATCTTTATATTTGTCGGCTCATGCGGCAGCCAGCAAGCTGCTGAGTGAAGGCCCCCTGAACTGCTGCACCCTGGAGGCTTCCTGTTCTGTGTAAGCCACGCCCACGTCAGCCACCAGGGCACCCACCCCGTCGATGGAATATGGCGCGAGGCCGCACCTTGCGGGAGGGGGAGTGTGTTTGCTATGATTTGAGTCTGCTTTTGATCCGTTTCCCCGTTCTGTGATTGTCTGTATCAAGGTTTATTTGTTAGGGCTAATTGCAAGGTTAATTACTCGTTAGTTCATTTGTCCCAGCTGTGTCTCATTTCCATGATCTGTTCTGTGTATTTAAACCCTGTGTTTCAGTTGTTGTTATATGCTAGGTTGTTCTGTTTCTTATCTAGAGTGTTTTGCCTGAGGAATATAGTAAAGATTGTATTAATTTCCTTGACCTAACCATCTTCAAAGATGATCACGGTGCCCTACACACTTCAGTGTTTAGAAAACCTACACACAGGAACACCATTCTGCATGCTAAAAGCTTCCACCCTAAGTGGTTGAAGGAAAATGTTCCTTATGGGCAATTCCAGAGAGTCAGGAAAATTTGTGCCCAAGACAATTCATTTGAGTGTAAAGCAAAACAGATGACGTCACATTTTAAGGAACAGGGTTATAAAAACACAACAACCAGAAAGCATATAGCAGGGCCAAATTTGCAAATAGGGTATCACTTCTACAAAGAAACCCACCTAAGCCAACAAAAGATAAACCATTTTTGTTACTACATATAGTACATATGCAGGACAAATTAAGAGAATAATAAGAAAAAATTGGGGTATTGTTGAAAGTGATGATGTGCTTGGCCAGCCGTTTCCTGAGCCACCTCTGGTCACTTTCAGGAGATGTCCTACAATTCGAGATAAACTGGTCCAGAGCCATTTGAAACCAGAAGGCCAACAAATGTGGTTGGGATCGAAGCTCAAAGGGTCTTACGAATGTCACCACTGTAATCATTGTACAAATGTATTACAGACTAAAACCTTTGGTGATACTGTATCCCAAAAACAATTTTAACCATTTCATAAGCTGTAAAACTATATTTGTTATATATAGACTGGAATGCCCTGAATGCAAAGTGTTTTATATAGGAAGCAGGCTGATCTCATGAAATGGCGTATGTATGACACGCCAATTCGATTTCCATTTTTGGCGTGCTATCAACACGCATAATCGCATTTCAGCGTGTTTATCAACGCCTTTGACTTAATGTTACATTACTCTCTATATAAATATATATGACTTACCCCAAACCCGTCCCTAAACCTACCCGTCACTGGGGTTAATACCATAGATTATAAATGTAAGATCCCTTAACTGTACTCCCACACTGGGGCGCTGTAAAGGGGGGGTAAACTATGACGATTCTCGGGGCCCATGATTAACCCTTCAAAGTCGACTGACGCTCTAGAGCGTCAAAGTGCGCATGCCTGACATATCTATTAATAGCTTCGGAATGGAATAAGGTATTAACTTACTTTTTTTTCTATGAAAAAGCTGACATTCGTCTGCGTAATAATGAGTAAACTGTGTTGACTTCCGCGAATGATAAGCCTTCCGATCTTCTACAAGCATTTAAAAAAAAAAAAAAAAAAAAAAAATTAAGCCTTCCGTATTTGAGTGCAAATCTATAGCATTTTACCGCAAAACAGAGGACTGGTACTTTACCCTATCAAATGATATATAATGCTGTTGGTGTGTGAACCAATCACAGACCCATATAAAACAAACAGTGTCCTAGGAACGTAAAAAAGGGAGGGGTTTGTAATAAATCTCGCGCGTCTTCTTCTCAGACACAATCTTTTTATGTACGGTTTTTGGACACGATACATTTGGATTACTGTGGAGATAGACGTTTTTGTACTGGTTAGATTTTACAGAAAATCAACATGGCCAAACGAAGATTCACAGCCGACTCGTGCCGAGCAATTGCTGCTGCAATGATTTTTTTTGAGAGCGATGAGAGTGATAACGGATCTGATCCAGACCGATATGATTCAGATGAAGAGGATAACATTCTGGACGGAATCGATCCATTTGAGGAGTAAGTATGAAGGCAATATTGCTGATAATATATTGTCTAATATGTATTGTGTCATTTTTTTTTATTAAAATTATTTTATTGTCAGAAATAACGGTGCAGTAATCAAATAATGTGCGCTATTACTATTAGTAAGTTAGATTTAAAAATTCATGGGCCTTTGTCTGCTACATAAACGGTAGTACATTAGCTTATTGCTAAAATGAGATTGCAGATTAGGCCGCATGTAACGTTAGTACATCTTCATTTTTTGCATAGTAATAAGCTATATTTCGTTTACTTTGCTTGTCTATTTTATTGTAATGCTTTTAGGGAAATTTTATTGTAGCTTTTCAGAAATAATGGTGCAGTAAGCCTTATCTAAGGCCTGTACTATTTGTCTACATAAAGCTGAAATGGGGAGGGGGTTTGGTTTAGACATTGTATTTACTCATATTTTCTCATTTACATCATTTTTACTAAAGTAGTGTCATTTACATGATAGCCTACTAATATCATACTTTACATCATTGCAATGATAATAGAAATACTAATTTTGTAGTTAGAAGTTCTATGACTCTTTACTTGATGTAAAAAATACACACATGATGATGAATAGCTAATCTTTATTTACCACATTGTACTAAAGGCTGTACAACTTTTGATATGTGGGAATGTAAACTAATAAAAAAATCTGTGTGTTTTAGTCTAAATCAGGAAACCCCAGAGCAGCCGAGTAGCCTACATCTTCTGCTGAACCCAGGACCCAGACCGCTCGCCCTTTTCTACACAGCACCGCTTCTGGCCAATTACTTGATTGTAAATGTGTATCTTTCTTCTCTGTTATTATATTATGTGTTTGTTTTATATGTTTGACAATGCAGTGGCTGTATTCGTGAGCCCAAAACAAATGTCCCATTGGGACAATAAAGTATACCTAACCTAACCTAACCTAATATTCTGTTTTTCCCCAAAAAACGTATGGTGACTACAGTCACAGAAATGTTTTTTAGAAAATTTTTTTTACAGGTGTTCTAAACCCTTTGAGGAATCAATATTTGATGTAAAATCCCTTATTCATTATGGTTTACTATTTTTATATAATAAAAAACAAAAATTTGAACTTCTGTTTTTTGTATTTCTTGGTGATATATCACATCAGAACCCATACAAGTGTCACAAGAAGTGTATTGTCAATGCATCCACCTTATAGCTGAGGGTCTATAGAATCCAGAAATATGACTCTCTTCACTCTGCTATGAAAATTGACCCTTCCAGAAGCCAAAATATTAACATAGTGCCTGGCGGACTTAAAACCCCTTAGACCTTGAAGGGTTAAGAGGGGGCCCAGAGAAGCCCCCAATAAAATTGTGGTGCTAAAAAAAATATTTGATAGTAAAAATTATTAACTTTAAATTATTCTATTTGCTGTTTCCTGGTGTCAAAAAAATTTATTTGTTTAGGAAACACAAACGTCCGTGGGCCCCTCTCCCCCTCTCGATTATCATAAAATGGTTCAGTCCGCCCAAATTGTATCCAGGCAACACAAACAGCTTGACCACTTATAGCGCCGGTGTGATGAAGTATCATAGAACCGAACGGTTCGTTGGACCATTTTTCCTGCCGACCAAAATTTCATTATTTCAAATGTAGGCGCGTTGCGCGTGGCAAGCGCGCTCATAATGTAAGAGACGCCGGCGCGACCACAACATTGTCCAACATCAAATGTGCATACGTAATAAGCGGAACGAAACTGGGCTACTCGTTATTGTGTGGTTGAAGGACCGCTTATCAGTTTGGACCAGTGCAGCGCGAGTGATCTTGATCAAGCGACACTGTCACTCAGCGGTAATAAGAGATCCAGTAAATAAATCATTTGAATTCGCCACATAAGTAATAACATCGCTGTGAGATCTAGTGAGAAACATTCACATTTCTCCGTTTTTAACGGATCAAACAGCGCGTGGAAGCCAGGAAGAATAATTGTGCCATGAATGAAGTGAACTATCCAGTGTCCACAGATCTGCAACAATCACCATGGATTTACTGTAGTAACACTAACTGCAACCATGGAAGTTTGGCAGGAATAGTCAAGTACAGCTCGCTGCATCCTGCGGTGGACGTCCAACCCGGCCCACATCCAAGTGTGACGTTAGAAGCCACGCCCATCCAAGTGTGACGTCGGAAGCCTCGCCCATGTCCAAATACGGCACGTGACTCGATTTGTTGTACGCATGCGCAAAATGGCGCTGCTTCCTGTCGGAAATATATTTACGGTTGATATCATAGTTATTGGTTTATAATAAAGATGAGGTTATTGGTGTAGAGGTGTGATGCAACAGATTATTGGTGCAGTTAAATTGTGACGCTTTGGCAAGCTTGGAATGGTCTAATTCACAATTACTCCCTCAACAGCTGTATTAGACAATACGTTACCTCTGCATTGCTCACTGGTTTTGTAAGTTAATGACATGGTAGTACAAGTAAACAATGTACCTTAAAATGATATTTTTGTATTTCTCTTGTATTTCTGTTACACAAATGGTAATCAATAATCATGGTTTTGCTATAATAAACGTATAAGGGAGCATCTATACTTAAACTAAAACGAGTTTTTGTCACTTTCTTAATTATATGTACTCCAAACTGCACTTATAGTTACCCCTTCTAAATAAAAAAAAATGTGGTTATAGAAATATTGCATTTTTACAACCAAATTAAGAATTCACTTATTAGTTAATGCCTGTTATAGCAAATGACTTTGAAATCAAATAATAGAACAGCAGAATGGAATTTATGTAAACCTTAAGTTAAAGAACCAATATGGTGAAACTCGAAAAATTAGAATATCGTGCAAAAGTTCATTTATTTCAGTAATTCAACTAAAAGCTGATACTAATATATAATATAGTCTCATTACATGCAAAGTGAGATATTTCAAGCCTTTATGTGTTATAAATTTGATGATTATGGCTTACAGCTATGTTGAATTACTGAAATAAATGATCTTTTGCACAATATTCTAATACATAAAAACCAGTTAATCTCTCGCTTCCCCTTCTGTACAGGTTTTATGAGTTTAACATATCAAAATATAACATCAGAATATCATCATAGTTCAAAATATCTTGGTCACAAATTAATATTTTAATTTAATATTTTGTGTTAATACATCAAGTTTACACACATGGGTCTAAAATGACCCATCTATGCAAGCATGATAACTTTTTCTTAAAATAACCAATGTCACAGTTGTTCAGAGCAACACATTCACTATACTACTTAAAATCAATAGTATATTCCTGCACAATCGGAGGCTGCAGCTCATTTATATACTGTCTATCATAGATATCATATAAAGGCTAGATGTCTTAAGGCGGAGTCACTTCCGTCATCACCGGCGGCCATCTTAGGACAGGGCTCTGTGAATTAAGGTGAGTGAGCAGCACGCACACAAATCCTCTTATCTCGCTGAAATCTGGACGGATTTACAAACGGTTTGGTTTCTTACAAACGTTATTAACGTGGCTATAATTCTGAATGCTTAAACATTTTGAACATAATTATTCATATGTATGCAGTATAATAGCTACATCTCTGACGTTTATAACAAACCAAACCGTTTGAAAATCGGTAGAAAATTGAGCAAGTTATGGTTATTTAAAAGTACATGCACCATGTTATGAGTGAGCGAGCACCCTGTCGTAAGATGGCCGCCGTGTGCGGATGTCGAGCTCCATTGGCCAGCAGCGCGGACGAGACATCTAGCCTTTATATGAGATGCTGTCTATGCTGCAGCTTTAAGACCCCGGTAACAGGACCCTAGTTTTTTGTGACAGCGCCACCTGCCGAACTGGATGATATAGCAATTTGGGCATGGGCGTGGTGGCTTCTGACGTCACACTTGGATGTGGCCGGGTTGGACGTCCACCGCAGGATGCAGCGAGAGGCTACTCGGAATAGTAGGCTATAATGGCTTCAAGTAACATTACGTCGGTTTTATTTTGACATTATACAATTGATGCTCTCAAATGTTAATCTGAACTAAAAATAGACCTTTGTTTATAACTACAATATTAGGTTACATTTCATTTTTTTTCAAGGAGCTGTTTTGTTTATGCTCCTAAGAAGAGTCTATTATAGCTCCATCATTGGTCAAAGTGTGTTAGTTTTAATAAATAAAATAATAATAATAAAAAAAAAAAAAATTCTCTGGCATTTATTTCTTTTTGCTGTATCGAAAACGTACCAAACCGTGACACAAGTGTATCGTATTGAACCGAACCGTGAATTTTGTGAACCGTTACACCCCTACTATCTATATCTCTCTTACCTATCTGTCTACCCCTCTGAAGCAATGGTTGAAGCAATTTGAATGCTGAGAAACTTTACTAAGACGATTTGAAAAGTTAGTTTATCTGTTTATTGTTATGAATGTTTGATATTTACCAAAAACATCACTTTGCAGTGTGTTGTTGAATGAGTTTTTTTATAATAAATGTATTTTTAATTAAAACATTTGTTAGTAATAGTCATTATTGGGATTTGATCTGGTGTTTTACGACTGCATAATGGGTGCGATGTAGGTCTTAATTTTCATTAAAGTGGGCTTAAAAATGTCTTAAAGTCTTAAATTTGGGGTGATCAAACCTGGGGAAACCCTGGAAAGAGGCAAAGGGTCAACAGTATGTTACCCGTATCGTAGCCTACGGCACTTTTCTGTGCGTACGCACGCTTTGTACATGAGGCCCCAGGTCTCTACGGTAGCATTTTTCGACAAGTTAGCACGTTTCGATAGAGCAGGGTGCAGCGGGTGCACGGCTTTGCCTCACATACATACAAATATAAATATATGTGAATACACTAAATGACACATGTACAGCTATGCACAGTATATACATTATACAGTACTGAAGTAGTGCAGTATTACAGAGGACAAATTACGGGTGTGGACATGGGATGGAGTTCAATTGTCTGATTGACTTAAATATATGAGAATGATAGTCAAAATACCATAAACCATGATTTTATGTAAATTTATATGAATTTAATGAATTAATATGTATTAATATGAATTTCATAAATTAATATGAAAAAAGTCTCAGCTGTGTTGGGGGCCCTGTCAAGATTCTTTTCATGGGGCCCAAAATCCTTAGCAGCGCCCCTGCTCCCACACCTAAACATACCCATTTTATGGACAATTTTAAAATGTATAAATCACAATAATTAACCTTACAACACAACATCGATTCACAAAATACATCAATTTTATTAGCTTGATGTAATCCAAACCTTCAGAATCCATTATTTGCAAGAAAAAGATCCAAACTCAGCCCTTTATCCAGTAATCGCCATCTTGACCGTAAACGTCAAACCCCGCGCTTGTTATGAATTCAAATTCAAAAATTGCGCCCTCAAGAAGCGTTACGACAGGTTACTATGGTTACGGCAGTAATATCAAAGGCTCATTGGCTCTCGCCTCGCCTGCTTCGTCACAGATTGCGTCATGCACATTCACATTTGAAATGAAGCGCGCACTGTCGCGCAGGCAGCAGCCCTCAGAGCGAACCGGACCGAAGACGGATTAACATTTTCATGGATTTGAATTAATAAGTTAAATTCTGCTCTGTTACCTCATACAAAACCACTGCCAGAGAGGACACATCGTCACGTGAACAACTTTTGGTACCGATTTTGACATTTTCTCATTAAATAAATTATTGTGATTATATTTGTCTGTCTGTTGTTTTTCTTAATAATTGTAGCCTACGTAGTTTTAAGAAATGGTTATGATTAGATGGTAGGATTAGCAAACGTCCGGGGATAATGGTACGTGTAAGATTCACGTCTGAGGCTGTTAAACTGTGACATCTACACGTTTTCCAAAGGGGACCAACATGATTAATTTCACGTACATTTTCCTCCGTTTCGCTCGGACATTTAACGGCGTAGACATACACGCGGGAAGATGACGGTTCGTTTCGGCGTGAACATACACGCGGATAGCTCAAAATGCGTATAAATAACACGCCACTTTTAACTTGAAAGTGGCGTGTATGTTTACGCAAAGTCATGATGTCATGTTGCAGGAAGAACAAAGAGGCGTTTACAGGACAGATTGGCTGAACATAAATATGGAATCCGCACGGGCAACATGAACTATCCTATGGCGAGGCACTACAGGGAACACCATAAGAGTGACCCATCTACGGTACAGGCCTGCGGAATTGACCATATACCACTGTCACTAAGGAAAGGAGACATGCAAAAACAACTAAACCAGAGAGAAAGTTTCTGGATTGATAAACTGCAGGCTACTAGATACCCAGGCCTGAACGCAGAACTTGATTTTTGGTGTTTTCCTGTAAACCATACTCTTTATTTCTATTTTGATTGTTATTTTGCCTGAGTGTTTGGTTTATTTTATGTTCTTTGAAAAAATAAGTTAAGCTGCTGCAAGTAGATCCTGCATCCTTCTCTGCTTCATCCTGCATTGTGACTTTTGTGTTTTTGGTCACAGAATACCTTGGAGTTTCCTGAATGTTTTGCCTAAATGGTTTTTGGTTTGGTTTATTTTATGTTCTTTGAAAATAAAAGACACAGAGTGCCTTGGAGTTTCCTGAATGTTTTGCCTGAGTGTTTGTTACGCCATGGAATGTTTCCACATGCCCACCTGCGTCAAGAACCTGGTAGCTCAGTACTTTAGCAACTTGCAGATGTGTTTTTCCCTCCAGGATTTCACCACCGGATGGCAGCGGCTCGAAGTAGGAATCGCGATGGGGCGCGCGTGCTTAGAATAAAAAGACCGTTATCGGTCGTTGGTGTGGACGCATATAGTTATCTTTATCGTTATCTTTATAGGTATCGTGCTTGGTGTGAACGGGCCTTAAAAATGGCTGCAGTGACACCAGTTCTTAAAAAGCCTGCTATCACCGATATGTCAAATTATCAACCCATCTCCAATTTACCTTTTCTGGCAAAAGTGCTTGAGCGTGTGGTTGTTGGCCAACTCCATACTCATCTGTGTATGAATAGCCTAATAGAAACTTTTCAGTCTGGGTTTAGATCTGGACACAGTACAGAGACTGCTCTAGTCAGGGTCCTGAATGACCTCGTTATAGACAACTCTG
Source organism: Rutilus rutilus (assembly GCF_951802725.1). Taxonomy (NCBI): domain Eukaryota; kingdom Metazoa; phylum Chordata; class Actinopteri; order Cypriniformes; family Leuciscidae; genus Rutilus; species Rutilus rutilus. Next base: position 16,724,289 of record NC_140209.1, on the reverse strand, counting down.
AGGCTTGTGGCATTTTGGTTCTGTTAGACCTTACTGCTGCATTCAATACTATATGTCACAGCATAATATTGGACAGATTGCACAGCAGACACGCCCCTTAAAACAGAGCATTCAAATTGGCAAAAATCAGGCTTGGAAAGATGCCTTTTATTTCTAAATTATGGCAACTTTTGATGTTAAAATCATACTAACATTATAAGGGCACCCTAGAAAACATTATGAAATAATACAATAATCTAATCTATGACCCCTTTAATCTGAAGACTCCACAAAAATGGAATAATAATTACTGAAGAATTTGGCAAAAAAAAATTTTGTAACATTTTGACCATTAAAGACAATTATGACAAAAATCAGTCAAGGCAAATTAAACACAGAGACAAACATAAGAACTGTATATTTATGGTTTTTAATGCCTTATTCTGAGCCTAAATATTTCTCTCTCTCTCTCTCTCTCTCTTTTTAATGGACATCTCTGCCTCCTCAAACACGCTGTTAGTAAAGTATCGACCCTCATTAATATTTTTCAGCTCTTCTATAATGTTTAACAGTCGGGACACTTGAGTTTTGTCATGTTTTTCACTGTTATTAAAAAATAGGAATCTGTTTACAGTTACTTGCACTTATTTGTCTATAGACTTATTTTTCAGGTTATCTCCTCCAGTGAACAGAACGATGCTGAACTGAGCAGCTCTTGGACTAAATATCTTCTTTATCAGATCTACTGTGTCCATCTGCTCTCTTGTAAATCTTCCCAAATTCAACACAAAGACAAAAGCTACATGCCTCGTTTTATTTTCTTTGCCAGTAACATCCGACTGAACTACGAACCCTGTTCAGATAAAGTTTCTTAGTCATGTTGGTTGTTATGGCTGGTTAGGACAGATTTATCCAGATAATATTTTATTGCTTGATGCATTATTGTGTCACATTTGGCCAAGACACAGCATCAAACCTGAAAGTGCTGGATCTGAAGAGGACCTACTTACAGTGAATGTGTTTTGTATGTTTGCATAGAGAAGACGGATGATTGAAATGCTTCCCACATGGGGGGGGGGAAGTGTGAAGGACTTCAAAGTCCTTGATTAGTGCTTGAATTTTACTCTCAAAAGGATGTACGAACCCTGAAATGAATAATGTAAAAACATTTGTCTATTTCTGCCACAATACCATGGTTACAGTTAGCATTACTACATTACATCCATAGGGAATGTTGGTGATCTGTGGACTTAAAAGCCTTATAACTTAAAACTTCATGAACTTGTTTGTTCAAGGCACTTGTTTCTCCTGGCTTCCAAGTCAGTGCCCATGATTTACTCACTCTCAAGTCATGCTAGGTGTGTATGACATTCTTCTTTTAGACGAATACTATTGGAGTTATATTTAAAAAAATGTCCTGGCTCATCCAAGCTTTATAATGGATTATAATGAATTTGCGTTTTTTTGCATTGATCTGAACTTGGGCTTTGACTTTTACCCAAAAATCATATTCGAAGTTCATTTGTTTATTAATATTTGAATATTTATTAATAATATTTTGACAATTAAATGCCGCGACGCTAGGGCTGGGCTAAGGGGGCTTAAGCCCCAAATGTTTTTAGTAAAGCCCCGCATATTTTTGTTACCTTGTCTTTCTCATAGAGCAAAACAATTTATTTAGAAAAACAAATGTGAATAAGATTACAGCTGCCGTGATTACCTAATCATGAAAAGTGCATATTACAATTTTATTTTTACTTTCCCCTTTGCGCAGTGTCTTGTTACAGGACACACACTGAAACTGATAAGAGTTTTACGATCCAGAGGAATGTCCAGAAAGCTGTGAATCTCACTTAAAGGGATAGTTCGCCCAAAAATTATATTTAACCCATGATTTACTCACCCTCAAGCCGTTCGAGATGTAGGCTATATGTCAATCTTTTTTCAGACGAACACATTTTCAGTTATTTTAGAAAATGTCTTAGATCTTTCAGTGGTTATAATGTGAAGCTATGGGGTCCACCTCCTTTAAGACAAAAGTAATCCATCTGGCTCCAGGGGGATAAACGAAGGCCTTCCGAGGGTAATCCGTGCGGTTTTGTCGTAAAAATATACATATTTAAAACTTTATAAACGAAAATAACTGGCTTCCGGTGGCGGTCTACGTGCGTTCACGAGAGCTGGATGCCGGCGTACAACGTAGGACGTAGTGTAGGAAGCGTCGTGACGTAGAACGAACGTAAAGTTTTGTTTTGCTCTGCTCTCTGGCTGCGCAGTCACGTTCGTTCTACGTCACGATGCTGACGATCTCAGACTGCGTTGATGTGGTTTCTCCACTGTATGGATCTTCATGTGTTGCTTCAATTGAGTTTTAAAAGAGAAACTCTTTCCACACTGATCACACGTGTGCGGCTTCTCTCTGCTGTGGATCCTCTCATGTCTTTTCAGACTTATTGACTGATTGAATCTCTTGTCACAGTGTGAACACTTGTAAGGTTTTTCTCCAGTGTGAATTCTCTGGTGCATTTTCAAACAGTCAGCTGTAGTAAAAGTCTTCTCACACTCAAAGCACATGTACTCTCTCATACCAGTGTGAATTTTCTGATGTCTATGTAAAGTTTGCAGCTGTGAAAAACTCTTTCCACACACAGAACATGAATGCGGCTTCTCCTTCGTATGAACTCTCAGGTGTTTCTTCAGGGCTGCTGCACAGATAAATGTTTTGCTGCACTGATCACATGTGAACGGCTTCTCTCCGGTGTGGATCCTCATGTGTGATTTAATTGTTTCTGATCGGGTGAAACTCTTCCCACATTGATGGCATACATGCGGCTTCTCTCCAGTGTGGATCATCATGTGCCGCTCAAGATTTTGTTTGTAAGGGAAACTCGTCCCGCATTGATCACATGAGAATGGCTTCTCTCCAGTGTGAACTCTCATGTGAATCTCAAGATTATGTTTGGTTGTGAAACTCTTTCCACACTGAGTGCAGGTGAAAGATTTCTTGGCTCTTCTTTTCTTTAAAAATTTATTTTTAGTCTTTGAGCGACTCGAAGGTTTTTCTCCAGGTTTGACATGATGTTCCTCCTCCACTTCACTCAGTTCTTCGCTCTCCTCGCTCTCTTCCATCAGGACTGACATGAAATAAAATTATTAAATTTTCAACAAGAAATATTAAATATATTTGATCAATGACAATTATCTAACATGATATTAAAATATACAATACTAAAATATACAAATTGTATTCAAAGTGTAGAGCGGCCACGGCTTTAACTAGTTTTAAATGAACAAGTTTTATTAGCATTAACTGTGTCCTACATGTTTTACTCAACCCTGTTACTCCTGGCATGATTTTCTTCCTTTTAAAAACAGAGCATTTCTTAAAACTGTGACACTCTGGAAGTGACATCATCTGGGCTCTTTCTACTGCATGATGGGAAGACAAGAAAATAATCTCAATCCATTGTCTCAGTTTTTACACAAACTGTAGCATTGACTGTATTCATCAACTCTGTTGCCAAAGTCACTGTAAGAAGAATCTCTATAACTATGAATAACTTTGATATTTGACAATAACTTTATCAGTAACTTTACTGATTATTCCTAAACATGTTGAAAATGACTAGAATTCTGGTAATGTTGTTGCAAATTGGGAACCAGATATAAAATAAATGTAAAATAAAACAGTTCAAATAGTATTTAGCTTGATCTGATGTTGACAATCAATATAAACATTTCTCAAACCTCCCTTTACTGACCATTTGTTGAAGAAAAAACCCCCCAGAACATTCTGTACCATCTCATAGTTGAACTGATTATCTAAAAGTGATGAAGTGCTTGAATGTTTCTAACATGAATGTTCTTCAGCATCATGAATGAATGAAGAATAAACACCGACCTCTTTGTTCTTCAGGATCTTCAGTGTGTTTCATTCTGTAGGGTTCTGGATCACTCATGTTCTCTCTGTCCTCTTTAATAAACTCAGTCTCAGATTTCAGCTCTTCCTGATGCTCTGATGCTCGTCTTCACTTGTAGCTGATGGGAATTTACAGCATTTATTGGTGAATTGATGTGGGAGGAGCTTCACTGGTGATGTGATTACAGTGGGAGGAGCTGATCTGCCTAAATGAAAAATATAAATTACTGAATTTGTTTTTATAATAAATGACACTTCTAAGCATTTATGTCAGTCTATCTATCTATCTATTCATCGTACAGTAACTGATACCAATCATTAATTATTTGTATTACTAATCCAAACTAGGGCTGGGCGATATATCGCACGATATTGTTATGCATCAGTAAAGCCGGTTCATTGATTAGTAGTAAATTGCCTTCACCTGCTTTCAGATGGAGCGGCATTTACTACAAAGAGCCGTAGTTCACTGACAAGCTGAGCCAAATCACATCAATATCGCGGACGTATCGCCAGCGATAATTAATGCAATATGGCTCAGCTTGTCAGTTAACTACGGCTCTTTGTACACAGCAAAAACTCCAGTGTTAAATTAACACTCCTGGGAGTGTATGAGTCCACACTCAAGAGTGTTAAAGTTAATGAGATAATTAAGTGATTAATTTAGTGATGATTGAACATTATTGAAGACACCTGATGTTAACAAGCAGAATCACTGAAGGAGAAAATCTCAAAATGTAAGCCACCGTTATGGCGATCAATGTTTGCTTTAGTTGGGCTCTTGACCCTTATATTATCAACTTTAGATTTTGTTTGGCTGCTGTATCTGAGTTATAACTGCCAGTTGAACAAAGAAAAAAAGTGATCTGATGGTGTTGGTTATATTATGACATTCATCATTTGAACTTGATCACTGAACTCATTAAGATCCTTCTTTCTGACTTCGATTTATGTTGTTGGTTACAGAATAACTGTGAATCTGCATAAATGCCCAGAATTTTTGATATAATATAAAGGATTTCTTAAAAGTTGTTTTAAAAAAAAAATCATTATTTTAGGCACACACAGATGTCAAGATTCAGTCTATGCATCTCAACAATGGTGACGAGCAGAATATTCAATTAGGAAAAGTAAATTACATAGACAATTCAGATCATAATTTATTCATACCGCAATGCATGATTGGGAGCCATTAATGAGTTGTGATTGGTGGCAGCCACTGCAACATGCTTTATTATTGTCACCATTGTTGAGATTCACAGGCTGATTATTGATGTCTGTGTTTTAAATGGATTTATCTGAACGTCTTTTGATCAGAACAATGTTTATAAAATATTTTGAATCATAAGTAAAGTACTGATAATCATAGGCTGAAGAATCACAAAACTGATGCTAACAAGTTAAACCAAACTATCTCAATAAGTTTCATTTTTCAGATCACAGCATGATTATGTCAAAACATAACCAACACTATCAGATTACATTTTACTTTGTTTATTTAACTGTTATAAATCAATAACAGCAGACAAACAACAGTAAAAATTAAAATAAACATATAAGGGTCAAGAGCCCAACTAAAGCAAACACTGATCACCTTAATGGTAACTTACAATTTGTTATTTTCTCCTTCAGTGATTCTGCTTGTTAACATCAGGTGTCTTCATTAATGCTCAATCATCACTAAATTAATCACTTAATTATCTCATTAACTTTAACACTCTTGAGTGTGGACTCATATACACTCCCAGCCCCAGGAGTGTTAATTTAACACCGCTCCATCTGAAAGCAGGTGATGGCGATTTACTACTAATCAAGGGAACCGGCTTTACTGATGAGATGCGCCTAACAATATCGTGCGATATATCGCCCAGCCCTAAACATTATTCTGCTTCTTCATTAAAATACAGTTATCTAGAAATAAAGAAACAAATATAATTTACTTCCAAGTATAAATAATGGTAAGAAAAACAGATACAAATCGTAAACAGAAATAAACGCACAGAGTAACCAACAAATATCCTCAGTCAGTTGACAATGAGGTGTCAAATTATTGACAAATTAAGTGTCAATTTACAGGAGATCTGAAGACATCAGCATAATAAATGAGGTGAAACCAGGAACTATTGTCATGAAATAAAGAGTGTTTTCAGCAGATCTGTTAATATTGATGAGCCTCAGACTATCAACACTCTACAAGCCATTCAGGATCATCAGCAGATCATCTCACTTTATTCTGAGTGTTTGCTGTTAGAAACACATTATTTGAGTCAGGATACATGATAAAAGCCTGTGAAACTGCTCTATTGAAAGACAATACTGTTGCTTCTCACAACATGATAAGGATAAAACGTTAAAATATATATATATAAAAAACAAACACTTATGGTATTCATCTTAATTAACCACCTCATCTAAATAACTACAGCAGCATAATGTCAATATCTAAAATATATTTTGATTTTGTAGTAACTACTGCACTAATGTTATTAGATCAAAACTAACACTGATCCTAAAAAACTCATTATAAGCTCAATGTGAAGTATTTAGCCGTATATGTCCCAGTGTATTTAAAAAATGTGAAGCAAAAGTAACAAATTTGATTTGTTAAAGAAGAAATAAAACGCCAGCAGCATCAATTTCCCTCACAGATCTCAAACTTTAACTCTTGACATTCAGTAACAGTTCTCACTGCAAACATCGAGACAATCACACAAACGAACACAAAATCGCTCAGGTCTGAATGAACTCCACATATTCTCCTCATGCTCGCTGCTGCTGCACTAAATGTTTATTTCAGTAGGAAGACGCCAGAAAAGACGCACAAGTATCGCTGTGATCGATGTAAACAATACAGAAATGAGCCTGCATGTCGCTTTATCAAACTCTATAAAGTGTGTGTGATGGTTGTGTAAATATGAGAAATACCGCGAGCTGCTCTCCTCTCCTCAGAAGACTCGACGCTGAAACTCTTCTTCTTCTTCTTCTTCTTTATTGACGGCTCGAATTAGCGCCATCTGTTGTGGGTTTTGGATCAGAGACTCTTTTTTTTTTTTTCATGTGATGCATGATAATGAGGAAGCAAGCACTTTTTTTATTTAAAAAAAGTACAGAGATGACATGTTTATACAACTTTGTATAGAAAATAAGAGTTAATGGTGATTAGCTGAAAACTGAAATATAAAAGACAAAAAAGAAGACAGAGAGAAAGAACACGAGGGTACACAGAAAAATCCTCAGTGTTAAATTAACACTCCTCAGTGTTTATATGTGTCCACACTACAGGGTGTTAAAAATTAACACTGAAGCAGTGTTGAAGTTAATGAGTTAATTAAGTTAACACTGAAGCAGTGTTGAAGTTAATGAGATAATTAAGTGATTAATTAAGTGATGATTGGCCATTAGTGGTGACACCTGATGTTAATAAGCAGACTCACTGAAGGAAAGAGAAACAAGAACAGAAAAGAGAAACACAAGAACTACTGACTTCGAGCCAATATTGCACTTATTATTTTACCAGTTTGACTTTATTTCTGTCATACATCTACACACGTTCTTATTTAGATTTAACAGAAGTTTAGATGGGAATGTTTCATTTCATGTCACCATTATGGTGACCAGTGGTTGCTTTAGTTGGGCTCTTGACCCTTTACTTTTTAACATTAGTATTTCTCTGGCTGCTCCAACTCTGTGCTTATAGAGCATATGTGTTGTGGCAAGAGATACTATGATTTGGGCTGTGTTTCCTGACAACATCGCAAGCCTATTTTGATAGACCATTAGTTGCAGTTGGTCTGCAAACAAGTTAAGTTTAAGATGCTTTTGGAAATCCAGCCCTGGTTATGTTTCAATGATGAAATTACTAGTGACCTGATTCAATATTGTCACCCAGCATTATAAACTGATAATCTAATTGTTTTATTAATTTTTCACTAAAGTAGTTACTTCCAGCAATGTTTTAAAGATCTGAAGGATTTAAAATCACACACAGACATCAAGAATCTACATATGAATCTCAACAATGGTGACAATCAAACAAATGCTTAATGTTGCAATGCATGATGGGAGCCACCAATCAGAACGCATCAATGGCTCACATCATGCATTGCAGCATGAATAAATTATGCAGCTGAATTGTCCTGTAATTTTCATTGTTTTTTCTGTTGTCTTTTATTTTGCTATTGTTTTGTTCTGACTTTAGTAGCTTGTTTTGTGATCTTCAGAGTTGATCTGTTTGTCACTAATTTGTTTTTTTTTGTCACCATTGTTGAGATTCATATGCTGATTATTGATGTCTGTGCGTTTAAACACAATAACTTTTTTGCTCAAAGTATTTAAAAATGTTTTGATATTGCTGTTGGATCTCAAACTGTAGAATCTCAGAGCTACAATCACCAATACTAAAACAAGACATCAAGCATATAGTCAAAATTTTTTACTCTGCATTACATCAGTGAATCAGGTCACTACATGATAATGTCTTTATCATCAAAACATATTGTGAGCAGGTCATGTTTTCTCTTGCAGTATCAAATGTGCTTTATAAACACAGAGTTGTAGCAACCAGAGAAAAACTAATATTAAAAAATGAAAAGTGTCAAGAGCCCAACTAAAGCAAACGCTGACCACCATAATGGTAACTTGAAAAGAAAAATTCCATAAAACATTACAATCTAAACTTCTGTTGAATCTCAAGAACTTTTGTCGATGTATGACAGAAATAAAGTCAAACTGGTAATAATAAGTGCAACAATGTGTAAGTCAGTTGTAGTTCTTGTGTTTCTCTTTTTTCTGTTATTGTTTTTTCTCTTTCCTTCAATGATTCTGCTTATTAACATCAGGTGTCACCACTAATGGCCAATCATCACTTAATTAATCACTTAATTATCTCATTAACTTCAACACTGCTTCAGTGTTAATTTTTAACACCCTGTAGTGTGGACACATATAAACACTGAGGAGTGTTAATTTAACACTGGGGATTTTGCTGTGTAAGAAAATAAAATATACATAACTTACATACATATTACAATTCTTACAAATACTTGCTTTCATATTTACTGAAGATGTAGGCCTAATTGTAGTAAGATGCATTTTAAATTCTTTCAAAAACACAGAAAACAATGGTTTGTTAATAGTAAACTTACATTTATTTGGCAAAAAGATCAATTCAATTTATAACAAAGCAAGTCAAATATTTCTGAGCTGAAGTCACGAGATCATCCGAAACAACAGTCGTAAATATTAAACCTCTGGTATGTCTGAAATAAAAGGCAAAACAAAAGATGAACTATTTTAATCTTACTGAAAATGTCCTCATAGCAATATCAAATGACTGAAGCATCAGATCTGCTCTACAATACTTGATTTGCACATGCAGCTGTAAACGCACAGACTTTATTATTTTATTTTAGTAGAAGCAACTTTTTCCAGTTGAACTCCTACAGTATAGCTGGTGTTTTGCTTTTAAACACAGAAACATGTTTAATTGTTCAAGAACAGAACAACTCATGTCAATACAAACATGATTCTGAACCTCATCAACAAGAGATTCATCAGTTACTTTAGACAAACTTGTCAATTATAGACAAATATTCATTTTTCGGCGGTTAAACAAACGATTATCAGTTTACTCTAAGGTTTGACTCAATGTAGTGTTCCTTACAACTTACCAAAGATCCAGTGATCATGAAGATTGACATGCAGCAGGAATCACGTTTGCTGACATTTATGAGCCTGATGTCGACGCCGGGGAAATACATGAAGCAAATTTGCATGTGAACGCTTTATTTAAATACAATAAAGTCTAATTCCCAGTAATCACTTATATCAATGTTATATATCAACAGAAAGGTAAATTATTGAACTAATACTAATTTCCATGGTATCCCACAGGCAAAAAGAAAAAGAATGTGGCAGCAACTTAAATTTAACAATAAAACCATAATTCAATCAGTTAAATCTTTAAGCATAAAAGGTTCATGGCTGTAGGCAAACATTTGACATATTACATAAATATAATTAAGTGTCTATTTCAATGTGCCTCCGCTGTTTCCATGTAGTATAATGCTCTTTTCACATAATTAAAAGTTCTCTAATCCAACCTGTTACATTTTTTAATAAGGCTAATGAAATTAACATTTAACTTCTCCTCCGCCAACAGAGGCTGGTCCTGCACCACCACTGACAGATGAAGAGCAGAGACACAATACTGGAAGAATATTACAATCCTACAGGAAAAAGAATTACTGTTGCTTTTGTATTTGTAGTAAATAAAAATGAATAATGTGTGTATTTAACAGCTGTGGTGGTTACGGCATATCTCTCTACCCTTCCATCTGGCATCCTCCCATCCCATACACTAATCTCTGGTTCATTTTCGGCAGGACCGATGATGGGAATGTGTGTCATCAATGCATCCAACCACACTGGAAATCATAAAGGAAATTCGAATTATTTGGTTACATTGAGAGGTCACAGCAAGATGTTATCAAGTGAACATCATTTATAAAATTAGCCTAATTTAAACCGAGTTCTCCACCACGATACAGTGGCCTTACTAATGTGCTCTGCATCTCCAGTGTTATATAGAAAAATGCACAATAAATGAATGGACTGCACTGCACAAAATGCTTTTCTTACTTAGCCTTTTTGTCTTGTTTCCAGTCAAAATATCTAAAGATTATTAAATCAAGATGCATCTACACTGTAAAAACTAAAGGAGCCTCAAATATCCTGTCGGATACTCAAGGAACTTAAAAATGTAATTTAAGTGCCTCAAAGCTCTTTCTCCTATAGTAGGGTTACTGGAGGAGCATTGACAATATTTGAGGTTCTTGCTGGAACTTATGGGATCCTTTAAGCACTTTGTATTTAGTTCAGAGGTTCTGGAGTCACCTTTTCATTACCATGAGACCTCGAAGTGCCTTGGGGGAAAATAGAGGAACTTGAATGTGATAAAAGGGTTATTGGAAGATCTTTTAACATTTAAGTGGTTCCTGGAGGATCTCTTATGTTAAAGCCAGCATCTGGAGGAACCCAATGGTTCAGTGAGGCCAGAATGATATTATTATTATCCTATTATTACTTTGATTACTTTTGATTCAGTATATATACCCAGGTGAAAAATACGTAGGCTACTATTAAAAATGTACTTGAGTGTGTTTTTAGTAGGCCTTCAATACAAATATAACCTACTTTAATGCATTTAATACATTTAACAGTAGCCTACGTCTTTTTCACCTGGGTAGCTTACATTTATTTAGTATAGGCCTATTTTATTGATTAATTTAAACCTTAAACAACAACACTAAATAATAATAATATTAATAAAAAAAAACATTAATTATTATTGAATAAATAATAGTAATAAAATAATATTTTTTACTTCTTCATAAATTATTATTTGAAGAAGAAGAACCAGGAGGATAAAGGTTTTATTCAGTCACGAAACTGCTGCTATTCCTCTGCTGTCGTCGCTTCAGTGATGCTCGCGCTGCTCGCGCGCAACAAAGCTCATGTGATCGACGTCATCGACTTTGAAAGTAACGGCTCTCCTCATCAAAGCCTCCGGCATCTTCCGCCGTTTGGCTCTCCGTTACAAGGTTTGTAAACTCGCCAAAGAAATATAAATACTCACTATGTATTCAAACACACACATATATAAACTAAATTTATTATACATTACTACGTTTTTACAGTGTTTACCACTCATTTATTGTACAGTATCTGGTATGAAGGTTTTAGCCGCGATGCTAACTACGTTGATCTAATGAACAAATGGAAATTGACTTATTGTCTTAGATTGATTTAAAGTTAGTCATTCAATTCAACATATTCTGTACAACTGTGTCTTCAAATTGCTGGTATACAGCCTAACAAATTTAGCTGATTCCTGCTGTCGTCATTGGCGTTTGTTATGAATAACAAAAGCAGGTTAATATAGTTTGGTCTGTTTTTGTTTAGCCTAACTTAACTTACTACAGGTGCTCTCATTCTCTCACATACCATTTTGAATCCATTTAGTGGTCAATAAATATTATGTTATGGATAATCAGCTTTGTTATTTTGTTTCCCCAGAACAACCAGTACAATGTTTCAGTGGCAACATTGAATTACTGTAAGTTTCTACTATGAACTTTCTCTGTGTGCAATTGTATTGTTTGACTGTGTACTTGTGTTTTTTAATCAGTTATTCTCTGAAAATCTTCTTCCCTCATGCTCTCAAATCTCATTCATGTTACATTCATGTAATATCACAGGTTTGGAGCCAATAATACTATGCATTTTTTATAGGCTATACCTTAATCATATGCATTTGAATATAAGACATTTGAACCCTGAATAGGGTATATGTCGAACGTCGCATGACGAAACCGGAAACCTGGTCTCATCGCATCCGCTTGTCATAGAAAGTGTTAACAGCCGTATGAACTGATGCCGATATCTATGGAATTTTAAGGTAATCAGCTAACCGACCTATCTCACTTTGTTATTTGCTTTTTATTCTATTTAAATATCTAAACGTTAGTGTGAAGATTTTTATTTTTTTTTACTTTTAAATATCGATCTTCACATGCGAGGGACATTGGTTATGATCATCTTTGCTCGCTCCTTTTAAGTTATCTTGAGTAAAACGGTAAAAAAATGCATGAAGCACATACAAAAGACCTGAACCGGAAGCGATGCGTGCTGTTTTCCGGTTTCGTAATGCGGCGTTCGACATATACCCTATTATAACTTCAAGTTTAGTCTTTTTCGACAAAAAAAGGAAAAAGCTATTAAATGGCTTCATAAGACTTACAACACAAACCATAACACATGAGTTGTGAATTCATTGATTATTTTTAGGATCTTTTCTCTGGGACATTTTTGGAGCTTAACCATTTTTACATAAATTGTTGCATTGAATTGAACTAGACAAATGTACATAAGAATGGTTTCATGAATGATTTACACATTTGTTTTCTGCTTGTGTTTCATGCAGTGAAATTGAATGGTGACAGGGGTTGCATTATGCCTGAGATCTGCTTTTGGGGTGGTGTGGCGCAATGGATAAGACACATGCCTTTGGTGTGAGAGACCCGGGTTCGAATCCACTGTGAGACACCAATGTGTCCCTGAGCAAGACACTTAACCCCTAGTTGCTCCAGAGGCGTGCGACCTCTGACATATATAGCAATTGTAAGTCGCTTTGGATAAAAGCGTCAGCTAAATGAATAAATGTAAATGCTTTTGGGTCCACAGACAGAAAGTCAAACAGGTTTGGAACGTCACAAGGCTGAGAAAATTATTTAAATTTCACAACTATCACTTTAATAACCTTACTAACAGTAAATTGTGTACTTTGCAGGGATCTCGGTAAGCTGAAATACAAGTTTGAACAAGAATAAAAATCCTCCTGTAGACCTGAAATCATTGAAGTGCCTGGACCATCCACCAGAAAAGAGGAAAAACAATCGGAAAATGAAGCTGAGGCACCTTTTCACTTTTCTAACTCGTTAAGTACCTCACATGTCCCTTGTGAAGATTTTATAATTGATTGCATTTTATGTTGCAGTGAGTTTAGGTTCGTCACATTTGTGAATTTCGTGAAATTACACAGGCGAAAAAAGGTCCATTGACCATTGTCAGCAGTGTAGCAATGTAATGTATGAAGCACCACACAAAATTGCTGATCGTGTGGATTCTTATTGAAATGACTGAATTCACCAGTGAACATTCACAGAACAACAGATAATTTTACTGCACCTTAACTCTGTTCAAATGGAAAATGTTTTCTGCTTGTTGTGACATAAGGAATACTGTTTCCGGATCGAAGCCTCTACTTCTACTTCCTTTATCTTGTTTCTAGATATTGAGAATACTCACCAACCATTTATGGGAACTGTTGATTCAAGTCACACATTTAAGCTTTTCAAAAGCCATAGTGTACATTACAGTCTCCAGTCTCACGGCATCCCAGACTTCAACATTTTATGATTCAAAATAGCTGAATAACTAAACCATCTGAGATTTCGGAATAGAGATAAAGGTTAGGATCATAATTTTCAGGAATATTACAGAACAATGAGTGCATATTAGCACTGTTTGTTGTTTGTTTTTGGCAGCTGAGAGAGCTTTTGGACTTGGAAACAGTGGCGTCAGACTTAAGCGAACTGAAACACGTTTTAAAATTAAGTGAAGATGGACATTTTTAATTAGTCAATTTTAATTTTTTACATAGATTTATTACATGGAACATGTGTTTTCTATGCATTTTGTTGAGATGTCTTTTCTTGTGTAGCCTATTGTATACACATGGTTGATTATTCATGTTACTTATGTATTATACAATTTTTTTTGTGTGTATTCATTGATATTAATCTATTACTAGCTTTTTTCCCCAAGTGCATTGAAGTGTATGTATTAAAATGGATCTAAAATATGTAATAAACAATTCTTATTTTGTATTTGGTTCAGTTTGTTTATTATAATAGAAGTTTATGGTAACTGTAGTAACAACATGAAATTAATTTAATACAAATAATAAAAAAAAAAAAAAAAAAAAAAAAATGAAATTTGGTTCCTGGAGGCACCCACAGTGGTTCCACACAGTGCTTCATATAAGAGTTCCTCAGGAAACCTGTGTGGTTCTTCAGAGAACCGCCCCTTTTTAAAGGGTGCCTAGAGGATCTACAGACGGTTCCGCCGGTGTGGCAAAGTGAAGAACCCCAAAAGGTTCCTCCAGGCACCTTTAATTTTTACAGTGTACTACATAAGAAACACTCTGGGTTTACCGAAGAAAACCTGCTCCCGACCAGGTTAGGTTCATAGAGTAAGTTACCATGGTAACTGACTCTGAGTATAAGTTACCTCTCTTTCAGAAACGGGCTTGACTTACTCTGCTTTCTCCGCTTTGACAGACCTCCCATTCTGAAACAGAAAACCCAGAGTTTACCTCATTTCAGGGTTAACATACTCAGAGTTTTCACTTAACCTCCTTTCTGAAACAGGCCCCTGGATTGAGTCCTATAAAAGGCAAAACACCAGAAAAAACAACAACAGCACTCATGGTATTATAATAAGGTTTGTGTGTGCTCTTTTACTGACACATGATGTTCACACACATCTTAAAGATACAATTTCTTCCACAAATGCAATGCATCAGATTGTGTGTGATATTGAGTTTTGTGATGGCGTTTGCTGTAGAATCTGAAGTTCAGCTGGATTCAGTAAAACTGAAGGTAGAATAGCAGAAAGGACGAGAGCAGGAGGAAGCTTTCCTTATGCACTCCATCTAAACAAGACAGTAACGAAATTAGCATTAATTAATACTACTACTACTAAAAACATGCATGGTCATTGTTGATCACACATTTTTAAAAACAACAAAAACTCTCTGAAAGTGTCACACACTCTAAAAAGAGATGTGTTATGACACATGTTGTCAGTTACAAAACGTTAGTGGACGAAAAGAACGAACAACTCAAACCCGAAGACTCAAGAGGTGAACTAATTATTTGTGTTTCCTCTAGATCTGAGTTGCTAGTTCAACACATCATATCCCCATAAGCTGAAGCTATCCAACCTGTACAATGTTAAAATAGACTAATATTTATATTGACACGAACACAATTTTTGTATAGCATTTATAATTATTATAGGCTACTTAATCTCCTTCTTTCCGTTAGAGACATTCAAATGTCTAAATTTTGCGGACCCGTCAGGTCGGGAAATAAAGCGGGTGAACACAGAGTATTTTAAGCGGTTGCTGATAGAACCTCGTGGGAGCGGACGGGAAAAAAAAACAGTCCCGCGCAGACCTCCTTAAACCTTAGGTGTGTATGTGTGTGTCCCGAATAAATAATAATAATAAAAAAGGAATAAAGTTCAAAAGTCGGACTGTAAGCTCAATGTTAAAATTGACCGGAGTTCTCCTTTAATAGGCCTACAGAGGACCCAAAAAGCAAACATAATAGCCTACTTCATGGTTTTCAGATATTATAACAGTATCATGATGGTATGATATTATATTTTGCATCTGGGTTTTCTAAATAAATCATAAGTGGAATAATAATTATCATTTTATAACAATGAAGAACAAAATAAAAATAAATGTGTGTTACAGCCTCTTCTTCAGCTTCCTGAACAAGAACGATTACCTTTTACTTTCCTTCATGAAAGAGTGTAACAGTGTTAGCTGTCACCCATTGTATTTAAATAGTAAAAAAATAAATAAAAAAATTATTAAGCGTTCACATATGCAAATTTCCCCGGCGTCGACATCAGGCTCATAAATGTCAGCAAACGTGATTCCTGCTGCATGTCAATATCCATGATCACTGGATCTTTGGTAAGTTGTAAGGAATAATCTTAATAAAGTCTGTGTGTTTACAGCTGCATGTGTAAATCAAATGCTATGAGGACATTTTCAGTACGATTAAAATAGTTCATCTTTTGTTTTGCCAGAAATATTTGACTAGCTTTGTTATAAATTTAATTTATCTTCTTGCCAAATACATAAGTTTACCATTAACAAACCATTTTTTTCTGTGTTTTTCTTACTACAATTAGGACTCTTCAGTAGCCTACATATGAAAGCAAGTATTTGTAAGAATTGTAATATCCCAGCTAACAAAAAGACGTCCCTAGAACGTCCCTGAACGTCCTCTGCGAACGTCCTCTGGACGTCTTCGTGTAGGGTTCTTTAAACGTTAGCAGGACGTCGCGGGGGACGTTCGCAGGACGTCGCGGGGGACTTTCGCAGGACGTTTGCAGGACCGTCGTGCGACGTCCCGAGGGACCTTCGTGGGACGTTTGGAAAACATTCGGGGACCTTTACAGAACGTTCATTAGAAGTCCTTTTAACATCCTTTTTTATTTTATTTTACTTCTGGCTAACCAAAGAAAACAGACACGTTGTAAGGAACAAAGTATTTATTTGAACAATTGTAAAGGTGTTGTGCTCTTTCCGTGTGTGTGTGTGTGTCTTCAAACGCGCTGGCAGCTGTGTGTGTGTGTGTGTGTGTGTGTGTGTCTCGGTCGGTCAGCTGTGGGGTTAGTCCGTTGGCAATTCTTCCCCCTGGCATCTAAAACAACAAAATTAACACATTCAGTAGTGTTATGATTTTATATGTCTAACGTTATATATGAATATGTGAAATATAACGTCGTCTCATTTCAGCAACATTTAGCAGCTAACGTTAGTTTCGTAGTGTTATCATAACTGTTAGCAGTGGTACACGGCGGACAACTTCAGCAAACGTTTTAAAAAGTCAAATTTTCATAATATGTAATGATGTATAGTGGTTACGATAACTAATGTATACTAATCTAAAAATTAAAAATACCTTTTAGACAGACGAAAGGGAAAACACAAGGCCGCGTCTGAGGAGGACCGTCAACTGTCACTACAGCTGAGCGTTGCCATGGATACATGGATACATGCTGCGTGCATAATGACTGACGTCACTCGCTTAGGTGCATTTGATCGTAACTTGCTGGTGTGTTATGGAAGGCATATTCTGCCAAAATTATAGTGTGTAGCTATATGACACTTTTTTTTGTTATTTGAAATGCAATGTGCTATCAGTCTTAAGTGCAATAATTAGAATAATATTTTTCCTAAAATAACTTATTTTGAATAAAACCAGTCCTTCGATCGCCCTGACCAACATTTTTACAGGTAGCCTAAATTAGGATACATTTGTCTTACCTGTGTTATTTTCCACTTTCTTTCCAGCATGTGCTTTTCCATTCTTCGCATTTTCCTTGGCTGCATTCATCATGTGAAGTCGATGCATTATTTTAGAGCTCCTGAGATTCAACCTTATTTTCTTCATGCGGAATAATAAATTGTAGGCTATTCAATTGAATCAATTTTCATGTTTTTGATGTTTAAATTATATTGGCTGAAAACAGACTCGTGATCTTTAATTAGTGATAGAAGTTATAAGTAACATGAAAGTTATTATCTTAACATTACAATTAAAACACTAACATTTTTAACATTAACTTAATTTTACAATTAATTTAAATAATATTTTTACTATAGTTTATTTTCAGTTATAAAACTATAACCTCAAAACCATGTTTTTTAGATAAAATCCATTATCACTGTTAATTTAATGGATAAACAAATCCCCTTTTAAATCCAATATGGGTTTATATTTTAGTTTAATAATTCATTAGTCTGAGTTGCAAGATGTCCGGTCTAATGATAAAAATCAAAGGCATGGGCGACTGGATTGTGTGTTGTCATGGAAATGGCATGTGAGGGAGACGTTCGCAAACTGGCACGGATAAATGTCCTCAGAACGTCCATCAGCGAACGTTCCAAAGCGGACCAGATGCGGACGTCCTCCGAAGGTCCCCTCGGGAACGTTCCAAAGCGGACCAAATGCGGACGTCCCCCGAAGGTCCGCTCGGGAACGTTCCAAAGCGGACCAAATGCGGACGTCCCCCGAAGGTCCGCTCGGGAACGTTCCAAAGCGGACCAAATGCGGACGTCCCCCGAAGGTCCGCTCGGGAACGTTACAAAGCGGACCAAATGCGGACGTCCTCCGAACGTCCGCTCGGGAACGTTACAAAGCGGACCTAATGCGGACCTAAGGGGACGTTCGAAACGTCCGGGGGACGTCCCCTGTTTGCTGGGATGTACAATGTTATCGATGTATGTTTTATTTTCTTACCCTCGTGTTCTATCTATCTTCTTTTTTGTCTTTTATTTTTCAGTTTTCAGCTAATCACCCTTAACTCTTATTTTCTCATTTGTATTCTGATGACATTGAACACGTTGTTAATACATTTTGTATACAAAGTTGTATATCCATGTCATCTCTGTAGGCTACTTTTTAAATTTAAAAAAGTGCTTGCTTCCTCGTTATCATGCATCACATGAAAAAAAATTAATACAATCTCTGATCCAAAACCCACAATAGATGGCGCTAATTCGAGCCGCCAATAAAGAAGAAGGAGAAGAATATGGAGGCAGATTAGTCTCAAATATAATTCACGCAAAAAACATGATTCACAAATGCGTAGACAATTTCACATGCATGAAACCTAATTCACGTACACACAGAAAAAATCCACGTGCGTGAAAAAAAAAAATATTCACAAAAAGCAATTCACATGGGCAAAATATAATTATATATACTCATAAAATACATTTCACAAATGCAAAACACAATTCTTAGATATACAACTGTGCACAAAAACCTTTGAATGTTTAAAATGTACGAGTGTATCCTTGCATTTGAATGTGCAAATCGTCATTCACGTACGAATCGCCTTATGTGTGTGTGTGTGTTTGAGACTTTCCTGGCAGCATAACACTCGTAACACAGAGCAGTCGTACTCTTTAGCCAATCAGATTTAAGCTTATCAATCGACCAATCAGTATCACGTGAGGGCGGGCCTACCTACATGTTACGTCATCAGCTTTCGACCAGTTCATGGCTGAGCAGAGGTAAGTGCAGTTAATCGTTCATTTCAGTGTTCAGAAGTTAGAGATCATTTGAAGCAATAGTTTATTAACTGCTGTTTAGTCCACATGTGAATATAAACATTTATTTTTAGTATTGATGGATTTCCATGTCCTGTCCACCACACATTCAACCTATGATAATGTATGTAATGA
Source organism: Rutilus rutilus (assembly GCF_951802725.1). NCBI lineage: Eukaryota > Metazoa > Chordata > Actinopteri > Cypriniformes > Leuciscidae > Rutilus > Rutilus rutilus. Next base: position 16,704,772 of record NC_140209.1, on the reverse strand, counting down.
CGTCCATATATAGGAGACATGTTTTGATCTGCATATATTATGTAGTTTTATTGTTTCAGATTTCCAAGACAGATGATGTATGAAGTTGCAGACAACCAGTACTGTGATCTTACCATTTCTACTGTAATTCTTTTAAAACAGTCATGTTGCAAGCCATCCATTTTGACAGTTGTTTCAACAAGTGGTTGAAAGTGATGCATTGTTACTGTATTCATTTGTCTCCTGCGGACTATATGAACACACTTTAGGAATAAAGCCTTGCTATGCATGCATTATTAAATGTTCTTGTAAGAATTAAAAGATTCAGACATAGTTCAATTTGATGTACACGTTTTATTAATTTGAAAGTTTCTGAATCCTTTGGGAATAAAATATATAAAATGACTTGATCATGATTAATGTTCCTGTTACATATGAAGATCATGAACTGACAGTCTAAACTGTGAAGCACAATATTCAGTACAGAGAAATATACGTCTCTTCAGGAGTTGTGAGATCCAGTCAGAGTGTACTTTGCTTTTAGAGTATATAAATATAAGTGCAATACATCATGTGAAAAGTTAACAAATGAATTGGGTTCAGTCCGGTCATCAGTAGACCTCTCTGTTAGGACATATAAGATTTTGTCCTGATATTTAAAGTACTAAAACCCTATAGTACAAGAGGTGCAGACAGAGGACGTGGGAAATTAAGTGATGGTATTTGAATAGAGTTTACTGAGTAATCTTAGTCGCATAATCTTAATTGCCTCTCTATGATAAGTACCTTTGTCTTATCAGCATAAAATCAGATTTGCCTATTTTACTAGGCAAAGTAAAATTAATGCTTCACAATATTGTCCTGAGACCTTAAGATGACAATAAAAAACCTTATTTAAAAACCTTGAGATCACAATACAGCACAAAACAAGGAAATGCATGTTGAATATATTGCTAACACTCTACAATAAGGTACAATAACTTAGTTAACATTAGTTCATGTATTAAATAACCATGAGCAATACATTTGTTGCTGTGTTTGTTAATCTTTATTAACGTTAGTTAAAAATACAGCTGTTCATTGTTAGTTTACAGTGCATTTACTAATGTTAACAAGATTTTAATGAAGTATTAGTAAATGTTAACATTAACAAAAAATAATAAAGGCTGTTCACGTGCAGTTCATTATTAGTTCATGTTAACTAATGAAACGTTTTAATAAAGTGTTACCAATTAAGACATAAATACAAAAAAAAAGTATAAAAGAGAATAAAGAAACAACATGAATTAAGATGTCCGTGACTGCTATCCAGATGTCACACCAAAGGTGAGTAATCCTGATAAAATGCAGGGAAACAAGTGTTAATAATAATTTAACATCATACACAAATGGCAAAAAACACTGGCTGCTCATTAAAATAGGTCTATTCACTATTTAAAGAACAATCTCGATGGGTATTGACCACAGATGATTGTTTTGCAATTATTAGCGTGATTGTAGCTGTGAGAGCTGTCTGTACCTTCAGCTAAAATACAACAAAACAAGCATCATTCTTCTTCATTTTTGACACGATATGGGACATCTGATTACAACAGCACTTGCTTACATCAGTTAATAGTTCTTAAAGTATTGCTTCAACTGATCTCAAACTTATTTAACTTAAGTTAACACAGAAATGAACGATTAACTGCACTTACCTCTGCTCAGCCATGAACTGGTCGAAAGCTGATGACGTAACATGTAGGTAGGCCCGCCCTCACGTGATACTGATTGGTCGATTGATAAGCTTAAATCTGATTGGCTAAAGAGTACGACTGCTCTGTGTTACGAGTGTTATGCTGCCAGGAAAGTCTCAAAAACACACACACACACATATCTAAGGCGATTCGTACGTGAATGACGATTTGCACATTCAAATGCAAGGATACACTCGTACATTTTAAACATTCAAAGGTTTTTGTGCACAGTTGTATACCTACGAATTGTGTTTTGCATTTGTGAAATGTATTTTTTGAGTATATAATTTTATTTTGCGCATGTGAATTGCTTTTTGTGAATATATATATTTTTTTCACGCACGTGAATTAGGTTTCATGCATGTGAAATTGTCTACGCATTTGTGAATCATGTTTTTTGCGTGAATTATATTTGAGACTTATCTGCTTCCATAGAAGAAGAAGAGTTGCAGCGTCGAGTCTTCTGAGGAGAGGAGAGCAGCTCGCGGTATTTCACATATTTACACTCCATCACACACTCTTTATACAGTTTGATAAAGCGACAGGCTCATTTCTGTATTGTTTACATCGATCACAGCGATACTTGTGCGTCTTTTCTGGCGTCTTCCTACTGAAATAAACATTTAGTGCAGCAGCAGCGAGCATGAGGAGAATATGTTGAGTTCATTCAGACCTGAGCGATTTTGTGTTCGTTTGTGTGATTGTCTCGATGTTTGTGTGAGAACTGTTACTGAATGTCAAGACAAGAGTTAAAGTTTGAGATCTGTGAGGGGAATTGATGCTGCTGCTGTTTTATATTATCTTTAACAAATCAAATGTGTTTATTCATATTGTTAAAATACACTGGAACATATGCGGCTAAATACTTCACATTGAGCTTGTAATGAGGATTATAACGTTTAGGATCATTGTCATCTAATAACATTAGTGCAATAAATGTAATTACTACAAAACTAAAATATATTTTAGATACTGACATTATGCTGCTGTAGTTATTTAGATGAGGTGGTTAATTAAGATGAATGCCATTAGTGTTTTTTAATATAATTTAATAATAATATAATTTTTATGTTTTATCTTTATCATGTTATGAGAACCAACAGTATTATCTTTCAATAGAGCAGTTTTACAGGCTTTTATCATCTATCCTGACTCAAATAATGTGTTTCTAACAGCAAACACTCAGAATAAAGTGAGATGATCTGCTGATGATCCTGAATGGCTTGTTGAATGAGTGTTGATAGTCTGAGGCTCATCAATATGAACAGATCTGCTGAAAACACTCTTTATTTCATGACAATAGTTCCTGTTTTCACCTCATTTATTATGCTGATGTCTTCAGATCTCCTGTACATTGACACAAAGCTCATTTCAGTGGTGTCAGCAGACTGTATTTGTTGCTCACAAATGTGCATTTATTTCTGTGTCCATGCTGTCAACGTTTTTTTTTTTTCTTCTGTTTTTTTTTTTTTTTTTTTCTGACCATTGACCTATTTGGAAGACATTACATTACAATGTTTTATATTACTTTTTTATTTCTAGATATATTGTAATGGAAAAAGCAGGAGAGTGTTCTGGTTAGCCATAGCATAAGTTATAAATTTATCAGTTACTTTACTTCAGACAGACATAAAGGCTTAGATGTAATATTTAGTATAAAAACATATTCAGGAACTGATATTATTTTTTTAATTTGTCAGATCAGCTCCTCCCACTGCAATTACATCATCAGTGAAGCTCCTCCCACAGTAACTCTCCAATAAATGCTGTAAATTTCCATCAGCTACAAGTGAAGACGAGCATCAGAGCATCAGGAAGAGCTGAAATCTGTAAAGACTGAGTTTATTAAAGAGGACAGAGAGAACATGAGTGATCCAGAACCCTGCAGAATGAAACACACTGAAGATCCTGAAGAACAAAGAGGTTGGTGTTTATTCTTCATTCATTCATGATGCTGAAGAACAGTCATGTTAGAAACATTCAAGCACTTCATCACTTTTAGATAAACAGTTAAACTATGAAATGGGTACAAATGTTTTTTGTTTGTTTTCAACAAATGGTGAGTAAAGGGAGGTTTGAGAAACTTGAGCAAAACCAGATTTGTAAGTAGCGTTGTATTAACGTTGTATTGCATGTCATAAATAACAGAAGTTTCCATTTGAATGGAAGGAACGCATCCTCTAGGGCAGTGGTTCTCAAAGTGGGGTCTGCGAAATAATTTATAACAGCCTACCGTTTTCTCCAGACTGTAAGTCGTGTTTTCTTTATCATCTGAAAAAATGCTATTTATTCTGACTTAGTGACTTATATAATGCATTTAACGCTAATTAATAAAAAAGTAGACACTCAAAGGTTTCTATAGATATTTCTCAAGTCTGTGGGTCAAGTAGGCTATTCGCTGTGTTCTGGTTGATTTAGGGGCATGTGCGCCAGAAAGGAGACAGAGACGGCAGAACCCGCATCCTGTTGTTTTCTTTATTTTTAAAAGGCATGACATTTTGTAGTAATTTTTAATGTATACACAAATAAAAGAACAGACACTTTAGGGACTGTTCGTTTTTAGAAGATCTGCTGACAATATATTACCTGGTGTTAATCCATCCAGGGGCAATGTCAGCTTCCCCTCCTGTCTTGCCAGGTACAGGATTTTCTCAGCATAAATGGGTAGCCAAGTTTCAAACAACTTTGATGCAGCATCCCCATGTAGGACAAGAAAGTCCTGTGCAATCTATAAAATGGAAAACACATTTTTAAATTCCAATTCAATGTGGCACACTAATAAAACGCTATAAACCATCCTCATATTCAAGATCATATTTCCCTATACCTACCATGCCTTTGGTCATTAGGCGAGGGAACTCTTCGAGGATCTGATCGATGGTCCAATTGTTGTCCCTAATCCACTTCGCCGTGTTCTGCATATGGGTCTCTATCTGGCTGAGGGGCTGAGAATTGTTTCTCAACCATTCTTTAAGCTGTGACGCACGTTCGTCTGATATGGTACATTCTGTAAAAAAGAACAACAAAGTTGTCAGTCACTGAAATACGGATGTTTTGCTTCATCAAATAATTTTTCCATTTAATAATTACCTGGTATGAGAGCCCTTGCAAGAGTGCCATCATCTGGTGTCTGTGGTGATGTCGTCTGTGCCGTGCTCCGCGATCTGCTGGTTGATCTCAGCCACTTCCTGACGTTCCGCAGCCTTTCCTCCAGGAATCCAGTGGCTGGCCGGTGGCTCCGTCCTGGGGTGTACCATATTTCCTGCCAAGAAATCAAAATCTTTAATGAATAGAGATGAGGCACGTTTGACTGACAGCACGGGCTACAGTTAGAACAGGGTTTGTCTGTACGTCTGTCTGTCCTCAGAGAAGTAGATAAATTATTGTTCCTGCTGCTTAGTGCATAACAGCGGGCATCAAACAGCACAGAAATGTTTCAAGGAGGAGTGAGCTGTATTGTGTCTGTTAACTGACTGTTTTAGATTTTATGCTCAATTTATGCTTCTCCATGCTCCGTTGTCAAAAACAGCAGACCTACAGGCTCATAGTGCGTCGAGTTTGTGACTTCCAGCCAAATTTTGCACAAATTAAAGCCTCAAATTCCCAATTATTTAATTAAAACTTTTCAAAGGACCTGCGGGACAATAATTTTCACATGTACGAACCCTAGTGTCTATTATTTGGTGAGGATTCACCAGAAACAGGAGATCTACATTGGAAATCTAGCAAAAACAGAATAGAGCCTGGTATAGAGCCCTCGGCTGACTCCAGTTAGATAAGTAAAGTTTAAATTGAAAATCAAATTGGATTGCAACCTTAAAAATCAAACTGAATCAGTTTGAGGATCACGACAACCCAAATAAATCTCAATGACATTTTTCAAAAAAACACTCACAGATGAGTCTTTCAAACAGGCAAATGACTGAACCAAACCCAATGCCAGTGCCTTTTTTATATCTTATTTAGGACTGTAAAACAGAAAAAGCTGTTTTAAATGAAGTGAAAGGAAAATAAACTACATGTTAATTCACTTTCAAAATGGGAATGTTGATGTATTTAACAGGAACCCTATTCTATATATATAAATAAATAAATAAATAAAGTACTTCTCTCCAAACTTCTCAATGAGGTACGACACCAAGATACGGACGAGGAGACGTCTCTGACTATTTGTTATGACATTATCTTCATGAAGGCTCTCAACAATTCCTTGCCATCATGTAAGCCTGTAAGAATCTGCCGGGCATCCTGAGAAAATTGACACGAGACAGCATTGCAGATCTCTTACTTTATGAAGTGAAGGGTGATATGAATTCAAATTGATATCAGCATTATTTCAAACCTTTGCCTTGATTTCAATTAATGAACGGTTAAGCTCACAGCACAATGTGTTGTGAGCTTGTATAGAGATATTTTCACTCTTTTCAAGCACCACTATTGTACAGCAAAATATAACATAGGGCTGAAGGTGCTAGTCAAATGAATTTTGCTGATTATAAGAAAATTACTTTTTTATCCATATGGATTTGCCAATTTAAGAAAAAAAAAGCATCTTGATCAATCAACATAAGATACATTCAGGGTTTTTTTTTTTTTTTTTTTTGGCTTTGATTAATTGCCCAGCCTACTGTTGATTAAACAAAGTGATACCCAAGTCTTAAAGTGGAACTTACAAACTGTGGAATGATGTGTATTGTCTGTATCAGCTGATTTACTGGTACCACAGCTGCTGCTTGATCCTCCATGGGGTTTGGAGGAGTGGCAGTTGGTGTGACATCAGAGATTGTAGGTGGGATAGCAGGCACAACAGCAGGTTCAACCTATGCAGAAAATCCAGTTCAATATAATAAACAGTGGCAGCCACCTAGAATAGTTTGCGAAGCATCTGTAATGTAAACTCCTGGATGGATAGGGAACAAGGTGACAGATGGGGTGGGGGTCAAGATATAAAGCTGTGCATGTTTTTGCCACATTAGACTAGTGGACTCAGAAGACTGCATACAGTATGCATGGTGTGACAGATGTGTACTGGCTGGCATTCTCACAGAATGTATACTGTAGCAAACTATGGGTGGTAAATGAGGCTAACCTCTTGCCCCTCTTGGTGTTGTGGTTAGGAAGCATGCATGGGGACCAGGGTTTGAGACCAGTGGGGGGTGCACTCCCCGCCATTTGTTACAATATATTTGGAAAGAGAGTGCACATGGTTTCAGACACAAAACCACTCAAATTTATCACCCAACTGCCCTGTTTTTAGGTGTAAAAGGTGACAAGTTTCCTTTCTTGGACCATGCAGGTGTCTTTAAAAAGGGCCCCGTTCACACTGCAGGCAAAAGTGGCCCAAATCTGATTTTTTGGGGGTCAAGTGACCAGGTCAGACTTCTTCAGAGGTAGTGTGAACACTCAAATCTAGCCCAGATCTGATGTGCAAAAAATCTGAATTGAGCATTAAGACTTGCGGTGTGAACGGGGCCAAGGTGACTTCTAAAACATAACTGGCAGTGACTAAGAATGTATATGGAGCAGATAGACATTAAGTGATTAAACCAAAAAATACTTACAGTACAACTTATAACACCCCAGTAGTCATTTCAAGAACATCCCAGAAGTTTGGTAACGTCATCCCATCCCAGAAGTAGTTCCAGTTGTTCTTCCCATCCCATTAGTCCAATACTGATCATCCTCAAGCAATGGACACTTTACGCAGCATGTATGGCTAAAAACTAAACTAATATGGCGGACAATGTCAAGCTATACATTTTCAACATCTATAAACCTGTCAGAATACTATTTACAAGTGTCATACACACACACACACACACACACACACACACACACCTGGTGGCAGTCCGCTGATTATCTAAAAAAGTCTATAGCGCAGGGAAATGTATAAACTGTCATCATCCTCTCTGTGCGACTTGACAGCATGGATGGGATGGTAATCAAGCAGCTCTCTCACATCTACAGCTGACAAAACTTGGGTGGGAATCACACTGCACGCAAATAAATGCCTATCAAACCACTGTGTTTCCCACTTCTTTACAACAAGTGTTATTGTTGGTGTATGTGATGTTTGCTCCAGTAGTAAAACTGATTGTATAACACCAAACTGAGGCTCTCCATATGGATCATAGGACAGGAATACGGTCATGCCTGCTCTATATTCAGTGCCCTTAAACGTTACCCAGGCTGGCACATACAATTCACTAAAAAGGGGAATACCTTCTAGACCACTTTGGATCTCTTTAAATTCCTCAATGTTGGCCAGAAATGTAGTGTACCCTGGACCAACTTCTGTATTGTGGCACAACACAGTTCCATACAGGAAATTGTAGCACTGCATCATCTGATGGTGAAATGCCATGGTTTTACAAATGTTTCTAAAGTGACAAGTTATATGGCTAACCTGTTTGAAAAATGCATGTCGAGCTTCAAATCTCATCGCCCAGAACTGCCTCAACGGTCCCGAGTTTTTGAACGACACCTGGGTAATGTAGCATGAAGTGGTGTTTTGGCCGTAAATGTAGGTGAGGATAGAGCTCCAGGAAGAGAGAGTGATGCTCTTCAATGATTTTGCTTAGGTACAGTGTCACTGCTACAGTAAGCGAAGGAGAAAAGATGAACTCCATGCACAAGAGTAGGAGGAGTAGAAGTTCCCAATGCTTGTTATCCATAGGGATAAGGTCACCTATCATTGTCGGCAATAACCTAAGTAGGCACCACATTTGAGATGCTGACTGCCGCATGGGGGCTTCAGGGTTTCTGAGATTGCTTATGACAGTAGGTTTGTTACCCTTATCACAAAATCCATAGTCAAAGCTTGTTATTCTGTAATTGAGCTTTTCTAGTGTGAGATACTTTTGCTCAATTAGTGAATTCAACACAAGTTTGACTTCATAGGGCCCCACCTCTTCCAGTACATCATGCATGATGTCAACTGCCACTTGTCTGATACATGATAAAAAGACAAGTTGTTCAAGACAGTCTCTTTTCAGGCCTGTCTGGGAGGAGTCAGCTGTACGCAAATCTGCCTCATAACTATTGCGATCACACAACAGTGTAGGATCTTCCAGCGTCAGAGACCTCACACCCCTTTTATCTGCTTTGCAGAACCGACACACACAGTTTCCACTGAAGCTTTCAATGTAGCCAAGAACGACATGCAAGCCTAAATTGTCTCCAACTACCTGGACCACCGTGAACTTGACAACACCATGATAGTTGGGGGTATTAACAAAGATGCCATCACTCTCTAGACATCTGATCTCTTCCACGATAGGGCGCAGGATTGCATCAAAACCATAGGTCGCTACATCATCAGATTTGTACACTGCTAAAAGGAACTGTGACTGCAAACTTGATAGCAGGTCTGGTGGCAAGCTCTTCAAGATGAAATAAATAAGTCCTAACTTGTGAATCCCAGTCTTAGAACCAAGCGGATTTACTATCTCACAATCATCTTGGTAAATCACAAGTGGGATTGAAACCTCATTCTGGAACAATGGATGTGTTTTACAAAATTCCCCATCAAAAATATCCTGAATTGCATCACCATCTCTACACTGCCATTCCAGCATGGCCTGTAAAATCCCAGGAATTTCAAGAATCTTGGTCAAAAGGCTCTTTAACGGAATATGGTGATATGAATCAGGAACTGCAACTTGTTGGACAATGCCATTGGCAGAGGCCATTGGCTGAACATAAGACACCCCAGACAAAAGCTCCTCAACAGGCTGAATGAAGTTTCCAGATTTAGCAAAATACTGCATCTGTTTATAATCTGTCTCCAATCCTTTGAAAGGCTCAGCTGCTTCTGTGAACTCCACCCCAAGCTCTTCTACCTCTAGGCTTTGATCAAGACCAAACTGACGAAATAAAGACATAGTCTTTGATTGCAGTCTGCTGACAATATTGCTAATTAAACTGGACGTATGCTGAACCACAAAGTTTAAGTTTGAGTATGTCATAGAAGATTTGGATTTAAGGTGGGCTAAAAAGAGGGCAACCCGATTGGTAATACCCTCTTGCTCTAATTCATCCCAGTCCTCCTCAACTTCCTCATCTCCCTGTGCTGGCTCCATTTCTGCATTCAGCATTTCAACATTCTGTACATCAACATGTGGGGCTTCAAAGGGGGTCATCAAGAGTATTTCCAACTTTATGCTCCTTTTCCAAGTGTCTTCAAGAATTCATGTCTGAAATGGGCTTGAGTAGCAATGCAGACTTGATATGCTGTGGATGGGAAAACAAATGTTTATTACCTTTAAATATTTCAACAAGGTCTGTCAGTTGCCAGTCTGTCAAAGTGTCAATGACAAAGGTGTCCATTGATCTGAAACAAACAAAAAGAGCTAAAGCAAAAATACAATTTCTATTGCATTAATTATTATGTCACCATGCAAAAGCAATGCAGACTATAGCAGCAGAATATAATCCAATTTGAAGATACCAGCCATCTTCTTTAGCATCACAAAATATAGAGAAAACAATCCTCCTCCTCTCTTTACAATTCATATGACAAATTGCATATATGTAAATTGTCTATGTTTTTACTGCACAATAATATTTGTGGCTGCTCACAGCATAGCCTAGCTTTCAGGGCACATAAATATTTCTTAATGTTACAGGCCCCGCACAGAAGGCAAAGTAGACAGATAAGACAGTTCTGCAAAATAAGTGCATCCGTTCTTTATATGTATACATAACTTAATAAACCAAACACAAATTTGAAGTAAACTCATAATGAACACTATAACCTTGTAACTGGAGTCAATCTGAATCGAATTAAAAGCATTTCACAATCATCTTGTGTTACAGCGTTCACAAAATGGCGGATAGCTAGCAAAGCAACTAACTGACAGCATGTTGGCTAGTAAATGAGTGAATCATCTGGCTAGCTTGAAACTAGCTGGCAAATTTGCCTGGCGAACATGACCATATGCCCATGGGCATTATGAACTTGTTTCATTAATTCATTAATATAATCCAGACCAAACGGATAAGCTGTGTAGGCTATCCGTGCTTCCATGATAACGGCTAAATGGCTAACGTTAAATTGTTAGCCAAACCAACCAACTAGCCTCGACAATATAAAGATACTACTTTAATAGGTAACGCAACACAGACAATGTGAATAAGACATGTAGTGCACACATACGTTTTATTATTTATTTGCCTCGCTGGATGACCAGTCAGGTTCTCTGGTGTGACGAGCGCTCGGTGTGTGGACTCTGCTGATGTTGTGATGTTCGAAGCACAAACAACCCACGTGCTGGGTCAAACTATATATGTTAGGTTGATGGATTTGACTCAACGCATGAGTTGCACAAAATAACCCAAATTCCATATAAATAACCCATAATGGGTAAAGCATTTCATAACCCAGCGGTTGGGTAGATTAAATAACCCAGGATTTTTTAGTGTGATGGTGTGAGCGGCGCGAAATTGGAGCGGGAAATAGGGCGGCGCTCCGTCCTTTTAAAAATGCCGCTCTGCGCTCTGTCCATGATCTCCCCGCTCGCTACCACTCCGCTCACATGCTCTGGTCTGTATACTGTTATTATTATTATTTGTATTATTATCTTATAGGGTAGCCTACTTATTTTTCATTCTCGTTTTGTTCTGAATTTAAGGATTTGCTGTGGAGTGAGGGGAAGTAGGCTAATAGGCTACGCCTAAACAACGCAACAAAGTATTAGGCCTACACACTTAGGTGCAACTTATTTTCTGAAAAATACGGTAAATTATAAAATTGTGCTGTATTATTAAAAAGTGCATAGGGACAGGGCCGTACCCACAATTGACGCTTCAATTAACGGTCATACACTCTAAAAACTCCTGGGTCAAAAATAACCCATAATGGGTTATTTTTGACCCAACTCCTGGGTTAAAAAGGGACCAACTAATTTATGGGTTATCTCAACTCAGAAAATTGGGTTATGCTTTTTGACCCAAATTCTGGGTTAAATACCTGACCCAAATGTTGGGTTTAAAAAACCCAACATCTGGGTAGAAATAACCCAAAAATTAGTTGATCCTTTTTTAACCCAGGAGTTGGGTCAAAAATAACCTAACTTAACCTCACTATCCCAGTATGCCTTATTTCAGAAAATAAAGCTTTGTTTTACATTATATTACACACTTCAAGCACTTTTACATTTTTATTGCATTAAATTAAAATCTATATGAAAAAACACACACTTGGACATGTTTATTTTCCTATTTATTTTAGGTCACACTGTAATAACAATATTAGAAATAAAAAATAGAAAAATAAACAACAATTCTCAGAAGAGCCTCAGGAATTTAAGCCTGGGGCCAACTTTGGGGACAAGATTTTTGATAGTGTCCTCATCAAAGAGAAGAAATGCCTCCTCATCTATGTCTTCATCTGAAAGACAGAAAACAAGACAACATGAGTATTGTTAATAAGTTGAGACAATTGTGAACCACTCACCAGACACTCTTTCATTATCAAGCTAACAAATAATCACTTTTAAGGGAATGCAGTGGCTTTTTTTTTTTTGGCCCAAATTGCTAGTTAACTAATGTGGTTCTTTTGCAGCATTAACGTTACCCATTTTGTGTGAATGACATCTTTTCTTTCATTAAAAAGTGTAATGATAGTAATGCAAAGGTGAATATCTTGCCCATTCTTATGCATAACAGCTTAAAGACAAGGCACAATAATCTTTTAGGGTTGTGTGTATACCCCACTGGCGAAGAATTTGTGACTTTCACAAAATCTTGCACTGACACATTTAAGTCTTATTAAAAAAAATGTAGGTATAGAGAGATGATATAAGGGCAACAAGAGTAAAATGCTCACCTCTAAAATTCTCTGTCAGCTCAGACAGCTGCCACTCAGTTAGCATATCAGCGACAAAACTGTCCATTCAAAATGACCTGGAGAAAACATAGCAATAGAGGTTAGCAACAATTTGAAGACTTGACCCGCTTCTTTAACTCTCACTACTTCAGCCAGTAGAGCACTGTATAATATGATAAGCACGGCGCAGCTGGAAAACATAACTCAACTATTGTGTTGCCTCGTCGCTCTGTAGCCGCGTCGCGTCTCTAGGACAACTCGAGGTATAGCTCACCGGACGTGCAGTCTCTCAACCGGACGCGAAGCGCAGTGCCGCGTCTTTAAAATTCGAACACATTTATTCTCTATGAGTGTACGTTACACACACCGGCGGCGCCATCCGGCGTCTGTCCGCGACACCCAGCAACGGCTCAGGACCTTGTTCAAAATCGCGTCCGGTGTGTGATAACGTTACCTCGAGTTGTCCTAGATGTTGTCGTGATAGCCGCGGCTACATGCCAACCACAGAATTACCACGGCTAACGCTAGTCTCAACGTTTTTTTTTTTTTTTTTTTTTTGCAAATGGTGATAAACTAGCAACAGGGACATGGACACAGAAAAGTTTACATTACATCAACACTGAAAATACTCTCTTACCTTGAATATAGATGAAGTTGCACCGATGAAGCACAGGCCAAAACGGAGCGAGCGCGAAAGCGACGGTTATTTCAAATGACTGTTGTGAGAAAATTCCAGAACAACTGCGGGCGGGCGGGCGAGAGAGAGAGAGAGAGAAAGCCAACCCTATAACCCAGAACATGGGTTACTCTTTGAAAAATAACCCAGAAACCCAAACAACCCATGAATTGGGTCAAAATATTAGCCCTATAACCCAGAAAATGGTTACTCTCTGAAAAAATAACCCATAATTTTAACCCAACACAAATAACCCAGAAAATGGGTTGAAGAAATAACCCAGGAGTTTTTAGAGTGTAAAGTGCGAGATAAGATGCAAATAGCTAAACTAAACAGCTGTTTTAAATAGAAGTTTTAAACGAACGACAGAAACAATCAGTTTAATATAGCTACTGGTCAAGAGACCAGAGAAAATAGAAATATTTACCAAAGAAATATAGCTACTGGTCAAGAGAAGCATACTGTGCCCAGGATGAGATTAACATTATTACAATGGAATTCTTATTTAACACAGATTTACTGTATGTTTCCCCCCCGGTAATTACAGTGGATATAAGCTCAATTTAACAACACAAGCACCTATTAAACAAATTGCCATTATTATTGTTGTAAAAATGTAGGCTAGCCTATATTTGTGTACCTCGAATGTGTATACATTTTGGAAATTAACATCTATGCAAAATAATCCTTGAAACATTTCTCATTTGAGGCCATTCCTGTTTGAAATATGTGATTGTTTTTGATGTGATGTGAACAATAATCATATACATTCTGCATTTCCATTTTGTAAGTGGATTAGTGGTCGACCGATATAGTTTTTTTTGATTGCCGATATCTTAGAGAGCAGGGTGGCCGATGGCCGATATAAAGCCGATATTTATATTTGTATAATATAAATATTTATTTATATAAATATAATATTTTGGTTGCATTTATAACTCACAAATGAAGTTGGAAGCGGCTTTGCAGTCGAATCGTGGGCCGAAACTTTGCCACAAAACTTAACTTAGAACTGAGACTCACAACGGAAAACAAAAGAAAACTAAGATTTCAACTAAACATCTTCAGATTAAGGTTCTTTCATCTGCTCGTCTACATGGTTATTGGTCTGTCTGGTTACTCTGTCATGGCTTCTCCATGATTGTTTTTGAATCTACTTTTCTTTCTCAAACTTTGTTCGGGTCCTAAGATTTTAAGCTCAAATGTTTGTCCAGCCTCCTGGATGAGTTCTGACCAATTCGACACTGTCTTTATTTGAGAGGTGGCATTTTCTTCACTTCTCATTGTAAATCATGCGTTATCTGTGATCACTTTACTCTCCAGCTCTAGCAGAGAGAACAGAGGCCACAGTTTATTACTATTCACATCATTACTATTATAAGAATACAAAACAATTTCCACAGATTTCAATCAAGCCATCTTTTGAATCAAGAACATACAATCGTACTGATAGGAACCGAGACACACTTTCATTCAAACATCTAATAGTTATAACAGTTACATGACTTATATGGGATCTAAGCATAATACACACACATATAGATTGTAGACACAATATAGAATTATGTAGTTGCACGATGTTTGATTATAAGTCCAATGAGAATTGTTTTGGGATGATTTTATGTATTTCTATAGGTAAAGTCTCATCTCTTTGAAGCTTGCATGGCTATAAAGTTCTTAGCTGGGGTTTTTCGTTGGTTAGTGAAGACTGGCTGGAGCCTGAATTGTATGGCTCTGGATTGATGATTTGTGACTCAGGACCACAAAGCCAGTCACATTTGTCAGTTTGTTGAGATGAGATTTATACATCATCTGAAAGCTGAATAAATGAGCTTTCCATTGATGTATGGTTTGTTAGGATAGAACCATATTTGGCCATGATACTATGATTTGACCATCTGGAATCTGAGGGTGCATAAAAATCAAAACAATGTATGGGTCAATGTATTGTTGGCTATTGCCACAAATATACCCGTGCGACATGTGACTGGTTTTGTGATCCAGGGTCACATTTGGGGTCTGGAGTGTTGAGTTCTGTGTGGAATTATGTTGAACGAATCACCTGTAAGATTCATTTGTGTTTGGTTTGCACTCAAACCCTACAACACGGAGGCGCCGGCGCATGAACTGGAGCTCGTCTCTTAAATGAACCGAAGCTCAGCGTATAAGCTACTTGCCTCACAGACCTGAGAAATATATATATATATTAGGGGTGTAACGATACGCGTATTCTTATCGAACCGTTCAGTACGAGGCTTTCGGTTCGGTTTTCGGTACGCATTACGTACCGAACGGTTCGTTGGACCATTTTTTCCGTTCGACCAAAATTTCGTTATTTCAAATGAAGGCGCGTCGCGGGTGGCAAGCGCGCTCATAGGCTGGCGCGACCACAACATCAACTGGCAAATGCAATGTAAGGAATGAAACTGAGCTACTCTTATTGTGTTTGTGTGAACCGTTAATCAGTTTTGACCTGTGAAGCGGGACTCGCGAGCCTTATCAAACAACACCACACAGCGCTAAGAGATCCAGACCAGTAAAGAAAGCATTTGAATTTCAAATGCTTTTTGAATTCGCCACTGAAGTAATAACATCGCTGCGAGATCTAGTGAGAAACATGCACATTGCTCTGTTATTAACGGATCAAACAGCGCTGACGTGGAAACCAGGAAGAAACATCGTGCCATGAATGAACTGGCCAGTGTCCACAGATCAGCAACAGCAACATTCACAGTGGAATGGATTTGCTGTAGTAACACTAACTGCAAGCTATGGAAGTTTGTCAGGAATAGTGGGCTATAAGTAACATTACGTCGGTTTTATTTTGACATTATGAATACAATTGCTGCCCTCAAATGTTAATCTGAACTAAAATAAACCTACTACTACATTTCATTTAGTCCAAGGAGCTGTTTTGTTTTATATGCTCATAAGAAGAGTCAAGTATAGCTCCATTATTGCTCAGTAAAAAAAGCAACTAAAATAATAATAATAAATAAATCACACTTTATGATGTTAGTTTCATTAAATAAATAAAAAAATTAAATAAATAAAAAATCAATTCTCTGGCATTTATTTATTTTTGCTGTATGGAAAACGTACCGAACCGAACCGAACCGTGACACAAGTGTATTGAACCGAACCGTGAATTTTGTGAACCGTTACACCCCTAATATATATATATATATATATATATATATATATATATATATGTGTGTATGTATATATATATATTATATATAAAACTTTTTTTTTTTTTTATCAAAATCTCTCTATTTTTTCTCTCGACACCTCTTTAACTTGGCACGAAGTTCTGGAATACTGTCAGTGAAGTCTTGATATGCAAATTTGTTTAAATTCATACTTACGTAATCACCATGACCAATTTTTTATTTTTTTACATTGAATCTTGAAAAAAATATAGCACCGACCCTTTTTTTTTTTTTTTTTTTTTTTTCTCTCTGTTACGGCAAACCAAAATATTTTTAAGGATGGCCTGAAAACAGTCAATGCTACAGTTTGTGTAAAACTGAGACAATGTATTGAGATTATTTTCTTGTCCTCCCATCATGCGGCAGAAAGAGCCCAGATGATGTCACTTCCTGGGTGTCACAGTTTTAAGAAATGCTCTGTTTTTAAAAGGAGGAAAATTAAGTCAAGAGTAACAGGGTTGAGTGAAACATGTAGGACACAGATAATGATAATACAAATTATTAATTTAAAACTAGTTAAATCCGAGGCCACTCTACACTTTGAGCATGTGAAATTTCTACATGTACTGGAACGGTCGTGAAATGACGTCACACTCTGTGACAGCTTTTTCACAAACATAAATTTAACATATAACAAATAATAATAATTGCTTGTGTTTCTGGTGCCCCACTTTCACAGACTCATGATTGGAAGTCAGTGCAAGGAAAAGTCTAGTGTGAACGGCCATTAATAATTAAAATGTTTTTAGTAAAATAAATATCAATCTCAAAGTTGGTGTCAAAACATGGCAGTATTGTATATTTTAATATTAATATCATGTTAAATAATTGTGTCATTGAGCAAATATATTTAATAGTTCTTGCTAAAGAAACATGGAATTTGTATCTATAATGTTTTAAAAACAATAATTGGAAGATAAATTTACCTCATTCATGGAAAGTTTCAAGGACATATAATCAATTTATAAAAAGGCTTCAAATTATCATAATATTTTATAAGTTGTCTACTTTCTACTATTACATCAGGGCTCACTTTCATGTCCTTTCACTTTATATTTCTCTCTTTGAATTATTTTTGTTGTACTGAAAATGAAATTAATTTTTCTCTTTGATTTCAGACCTGATGGAAGTGAAGGAGGAGAGTGAAGAACTGAGTGAAGTGAAGGAGGAGAGTGAAGTGGAGGAGGAGAGTGAAGATCTGAGTGAAGTGAAGGAGGAGAGTGAAGAACTGAGTGAAGTGAATGAGAAGAGTGAAGAACTGAGTGAAGTGGAGGAGGAGAGTGAAGAACTGAGTGAAGTGAAGGAGGAGAGTGAAGAAGTGAAGGAGGAGAGTGAAGAAGTGAAGGAGGAGAGTGAAGAAGTGAAGGAGGAGAGTGAAGAAGTGAAGGAGGAGAGTGAAGAAGTGAAGGAGGAGAGTGAAGAAGTGAAGGAGGAGAGTGAAGAACTGATGGAAGTGAAGGAGGAGAGTGAAGAACTGATGGAAGTGAAGGAGGAGAGTGAAGAACTGAGTGAAGTGAAGGAGGAGAGTGAAGAACTGAGTGAAGTGAAGGAGGAGAGTGAAGAAGTGAGTGAAGTGAAGGAGGAGAGTGAAGAACTGAGTGAAGTGATGGAGGAGAGTGAAGAAGTGAGTGAAGTGAAGGAGGAGAGTGAAGAACTGAGTGAAGTGGAGGAGGAGAGTGAAGAACTGAGTGAAGTGAAGGAGGAGAGTGAAGAACTGAGTGAAGTGAAGGAGGAGAGTGAAGAACTGAGTGAAGTGAAGGAGGAGAGTGAAGAACTGAGTGAAGTGAAGGAGGAGAGTGAAGAACTGAATGAAGTGGAGGAGGAGAGTGAAGAAGTGAGTGAAGTGGAGGAGGAGAGTGAAGAAGTGAGTGAAGTGATGGAGGAGAGTGAAGAACTGAGTAAAGTGAAGGAGGAGAGTGAAGAACTGAGTGAAGAAGTGGAGGAGGAGAGTGTTCACAAGTGTTCACACTGTGACAAGAGATTCAGTCGATCATCCTATCTGGAAACACATGAGATGATCCACACCGGAGAGAAGCCGTTCTCATGTGATCAATGCGGCAAAACTTTTCGTCATGCATCAGCCCTGAAGAGACACCTCAGAGTTCATACGAAGGAGAAGCCACATTTATGTTCTGTGTGTGGAAAGAGTTTTTCACGGCTGCAAACTTTACATATACATGAGAAAATTCACACTGGTGTGAGAGAGTACATGTGCTTTGAGTGTGAGAAGACTTTTATTACAGCTGAACATTTAAAACAGCACCAGATGATCCACACTGGAGAAAAACCTTACAAGTGTTCACACTGTGACAAGATATTCATTCAGTCATCAAATCTGAAAAGACATGAGAGGATCCACAGCAGAGAGAAGCCGCACACGTGTGATCAGTGTGGAAAGAGTTTCTCTTTTAAAACTCACCTGAAGCGACACATGAAGATCCATACATTGGAGAAACCACATCAACACAGTCTGAGATCACAGCAAGTAGTTTGTTTTCATGTGCTGAGCATCAAAGTCTCTTCTGTGTAAGTTAGACACACATCACTCTATAGCCAAATCTCTCCTCTCCACCTATAGCCGGTGTGCAGTGAGTACAGGACACTTTGTTGATTGATTGGTATTTATTAACTTGAGTTCAACCAGCAAGAATATCTAATTAGTCAGTTCAGATTAGGGCTTTGACTCCGAACTTCGTTATTCAAATATAATTTGAATATTTAAAAAATAATGATATTTGAACGAATATTAGGCAGCCTTTAATATTCTAACCTGTTATGGGCATTATTTTTTGTGTTTGCTTGTAAACGTTGTTTTCAATTCAGATTCTGAGGCTTTTTCACGCCTGAAGTTGTGAATCGTGAGCTCATTAGCAAGGCTATTATTGGTCATCTGGGCTCCTGTAGGTGACATATTAGCACCTGTTTTGCATATCAAAACAATGGCCGCGCCAACGCCTACAACACCCACACCTGACGAGGAGTTCGAAATCTACACTCCTGACAATTTGAAAAGCAACGTGTGGCGCTACTTTGGGTTCCCAAAGAAACAGGGAAAAATCACGAGTAAGGACAAGGTATTTTTTCTAGGGATGCACAGATACAATTTTTTAAGAATTGATCCGATCTGATCCGATCCCAAAAATTCTGAGTATCTACCGATACCAGCGCAGGTTTTTTTTTTTTTTTTTTTTTTTTTTTTTTTTATCAAGTAGAATTTCTATAACTCTGTATTGAACTGATAATCACTATATTGCGTGTTAAACACAATCTACTTAATACAGACAACTTCATTATAAAGAAAAACAACAACAAATATATGATCACAATCTGATATAAATGCTATTATAAACTAGATTAGTGGATCATTCAGCAGTAAAATTTAGTCTAGAAAAATCACGAGTGCACAATAATTGTATAAAATCTGAACGTTTTGTGAATTTTTTTTTTTGTGGGGAACACATTAGAGACATTAAGTGTAACACTAAACCTGGTAAAACATTACACAGTCAAATCTTCTGTTCGTGAACAGTTGTATTTCATTCATTAATCTGACTATGCATCCGTGCATTTAATTGCCATTGGCTCGTGTGATAGTAATATGGATCTTAGTAGTATTTTAAGTGATAATTCATTCTATAAACAACTATAAAAGATCATTTTGGGCTTTCTCTGGCTCCCTGCACCGGGGCGTAATTCCTGAATGTGTACAACCTAAACACGGGTATCAGGAGGTGTCTTAAATGTCCCCACAAACAACAAAAAGGCCCAAGAAGCGATGTAACGTTCAGCTAACTTTTCTCCTCACCCCTCACTGTCTTCCCCTCTTTTCCCCTTTTTCGTCTTTAGCCTCTCCCTCTCAACTATTTCCCTCCCGGACACCTCCCCCCAACAGCAGGTTGTAGAATACATCTGCGATGCTACCATACACCCATTTCTAATGGATGAAGCTATGGCCTGGGAGAGAGGTCATCAGGTGGTCTCCAACCTTCACTGGGTGTTTCTACCCTTAACCACAACACCCTCCAGTTGGCGGGTCAGCAGTGACTGGCCAGGTCACTGCCCCTCTCCTCCAGGCTTCCAGCTTGTGCCCTCTCTCTTGTGCCAGAGCCAACAGGAGGCTCTCTCTGATGCTTCTCACAGCCTACGAACGGCTACTTTCCTCAAGTGGCCTCTCAGTCCAACCTTTGTCAATAGATTCCACACAGATTGAGCTGGGAATCCTCGACATCCGACTTCCACCGTCATGAGCCATGTTGTCCACCCCTTGTCCCGGCAGTCTTGGACGTACTTGCTGGTATTTGGCTTTTTTCCTCTCTGCAGCTTCCTCACAGCCCTCCTCCCTTGGCACCGTCAACTCCACCAGAATGCTCTTCTTTCCCTCTGGAGACCACATGATAATGTCGGGCCTTAGAGTTGTGGACAATTCCGCCTCGGGGATATGGAGGTTCCTCCAGAGATCAACCTCCATTTCCCATCCCTAGGCTGACTGCAGGAGATTCTGCCTGGCTTGGCTGTGGACGACAGGTCTTCTTTCACAAAGGAGATGGTGCTCAGCAGTGGTCTTACTTTGGCTGGTTGTTTCTTCCTCCTTTCTTGCTCCAGGATGTCTGTGAGCCCTGCCAACACCTTGTCATGGCGCCACCTGTATCTTCCCTGTGTCAATGCAATCTTACACCCTGACAGAATGTGCACCATTGTTCCTTTCCCACCACACAACCTGCACAGTGGGTTCATAACCACAGCCTATGGCTCCAAGGGCCTGGATTGTCCCTTGGGGTTTAGGGCCCACTCGACTAGAGGCATAGCCTCGTCGTGGGCATGGACATGTGGGGTGTCACTTCATGATATCTGTATGGCAGCAGGCTGGGCCTCACTGTCTACATTTATAAGGTTTTATAACCTAGAAGTGCCTGCCTTACAGGCCAGACTGTTCTCAGTCTGATCATATTGACATCGTCTACCCAACACAGTTTGATTAGACTGTTGATATGCTGCAATGGCCTGTGGGCTTATGCAGTTTAAAGTCTAGGTACTGCTTTAGACTGTGTATGTGCGCGCACCTATCACATTCACAGAGTCGTCCCTTTCCGTCTACCGCCTTGTGTGTATCCCACTGATATGAGCCCTGGGCACACTGCCCTTGGGACATTAGTGTTGGGAATTCGCACGCACAGCATTTAACATGGGGTTCCCGTAGCGTAAGCTAAACTTACGCAACATGAGAGTACTCTCGTAAGAGAACGACACTCGGTTACTAACGTAACCTCGGTTCTCTCTAGAGAACTTGTCTGCCGTGCTTGTGCTCACTTGTTTTCACTTACAGTCGACTGAAATCATTGAGCAACCTGCGCGGTGGATATTTATAGGCGCTTGGCCACGCCTATTTTGGCTGTTCATGACGTAGCGCAGGGAGGCTTCCCATTGTCGCTGGAGTCATGCCAAGACGCGCTGATAGGTTGCAGCAGTTTCTGCAGAGCAGCCAATAGGCGCGCGAACTGTCTCGTCTATGTCTGCCTGCTGCAGCAAATGCGTTTTACATTTTAGAAAATTAAGGATAATTTTCTTGCTTCAGTATTCTCGAGAAAAGGAGTTTTCCCATAGCGTAAGCTAAACTTACGCTACACTCATTCCCTCTCTAGAGAGAACCGAGGTTACATCAGTAACCGAGTGTCATTTTATCCATGTCATGTTGTGAGAATTAACAGTATTGTCTTTCAATGGAGCAGTTTAATAGTCTTTTATCATCTATCCTGACTCAAATAATGTGTTTCTAACAGCAAACACTCAGAATAAAGTGAGATGATCTGCTGATGACCCTGAATGGCTTGTTGAATGAGTGTTGATAGTCTGAGGCTCATCAATATTAACAGATCTGCTGAAAACATTCTTTATTTCATGACAATAGTTCCTGTTTTCACCTCATTTATTATGCTGATGTCTTCAGATTTCCTGTAAATTGACACTTAAAGCTCATTTCAAGAGTGTCAGCAGACTGAGGGTATTTGTTGGCTACTATATGTTTATTTCTGTGTTTATGATTTTAACTGGTTTTCTTAACTTTATTTATATTTTGAAGAATTTAAATTATTTATATTATTTTCTATAATTCTAGATACCTATATTTTAATGAAGCTGCAGAATAACGTTAGGATTAACATTTTTTAAATAATCAGCTACTGTACGATGAATAGATGGACAGACATACAAGTTTAGAAGTGTCATTTATTATAAAAACAAACTCAGTAATTGATATTTTGGATTTTGGCAGATCAGCTCCTCCCACTGCAATCACATCATCAGTGAAGCACCTCCCACTGCAATCACATCATCAGTGAAGCTCCTCCCACAGCAGTTCACCAATACATTATTAAAGAGGACAGTGAGAACATGAGTGATCCAGAACCCTGCAGAATGAAACACACTGAAGATCCTGAAGAACAAAGAGGTTGGTGTTTATTCTTGTTCAACATCAGATCAAGCTAAATACTATTTTACCCTTTTTATTTTACATTTATTTGATATCTGGTCCCCAGTTTGCAACAACTTTACCAGAATTTTCAACATAGTTTACAATATTTTTTTTTTTTAAAGAATAATCAGTAAACACCAAGATACTGATAAAGTTGTATTTGTCAAATATCATACAAGTTATTCATAGTTATAGAGATTCTTCTTTCAGTGACTTTGGTAACAGGGTTGATGAATGTGATCAACATGTAGGACACAGATAATGCTAATAAAAATTGTTAATTTAAAACTAGTTAGTCGCTTTACACTTTGATCATGTGAAATTTCTACACGCACTGCAACTGTCGTGAAATGACATCCCACTCTGTGGCAGCTTTTTTACAAACATTAATTTAACATATAACAAATAATAATTAAAAATGTTAAAATAAACAATCCACTCCACTTGAATGCTAAACGTTTGTGTTATTTCTCACAGGGTTATTCACTTGAGCTTGTGTTTCTGGTGTCCCACTTTCACATGCGTATGAATGGAAGTCAGTGCAAGGAAAAGTCTAGTGTGAACGGCCATTAATAATTCAAACGTTTTAGTAAAATAAATATCAATCTCAAAATTGGTGTCGAAAGATGGCAGTATTGTATATTTTAGTGTAAATATGTTAGATAATTGTGTCATTGAGCAAATTAATATTTCTTGCTAAAGAAACATGGGATTTGTGTCTATAATGTTTTAAAAATAATAATTGGAAGATAAATTTACCTCATTCATGGAAAGTTTCAAGGACATATAATCATTTTTTTTAAAAGGCATCAGATTATCATAACTGTTGTCTACTTTCTACTATTACATCAGGGCTCACTTTCATGTCCTTTCACTTTATATTTCTCTCTTTGAATTATTTTGATGTTCTGAAAATTAAATGTAATATTTATTTCTTTCATGTCAGACCTGATGGAAGTGAAGGAGGAGAGTGAAGAACTGAGCGAAGTGAAGGAGGAGAGTGAAGAACTGAGTGAAATGGAGGAGGAGAGTGAATAACTGAGTGAAGTGGAGGAGGAACATCATGTCAAACCTGGAGAAAAACCTTTGAGTCGCTCAAAGACTAAACAGACATTTTTAAAGAAAAGAAGAGGCAAGAAATCTTTCACCTGCACTCAGTGTGGAAAGAGTTACACATCCAAACAAAATCTTGATATTCACATGAGAGTTCACACCGGAGAGAAGCCGTTCACATGCAATCAGTGTGGGAAAGATTTCATTCATTCTTCATCCCTTAATGTTCACATGAGAATCCACACTGGAGAGAAGCCGTTCATATGTGATCAATGTGGGAAAGATTTCAGTCATCCTTCACACTTTAATGTTCACATGAGGATCCACACCGGAGAGAAGCCGTTCACATGTGATCAGTGCGGCAAAACATTTCTTAGTGCATCAGACCTGAAGAAACACCTGAGAGTACATACGAAGGAGAAGCCGCATTCATGTTCTGTGTGTGGAAAGAGTTTTTCACTGCTGCAATATTTACATGCACATCAGAAAATACACACTGATGTGAGAGAGTACGTGTGCTTTGAGTGTGAGAAGACTTTTACTACAGCAAACAGTTTAAAACTGCACCAGAGAATTCACACTGGAGAAAAACCTTACAGGTGTTCACACTGTGAGAAGAGATTCAGACGGCCATCAAATCTGAAAAGACATGAGAGGATCCACACTGGAGAGAAGCCGCACACGTGTGATCAGTGTGGAAAGAGTTTCTCTTTTAAAACTCACCTGAAGCGACACATGAAGATCCATTCAGTGGAAAAAAAACATCACTGTGGTCTGAGATCACGGTAGTTTATTTTCATGCTGAGCAACAGTCTCTTCTGTGTAACTGTGGGATTAAAAATGTAAGAATCTGTTTAAGATCTGCTGATCTTATGTCCTTACATAACATAACATAACATGAAAAAAACAAGGTAGAGTAAATTGAATTTAGCATTTAAAGGGGACCTATTATGCCCCTTTTCACAAGATGTAAAATAATTCTCTGATGTCCCCAGAGTGTGTATGTGAAGTTTTAGCTCAAAATACCCAACAGAATTTTATTTACAGCACGTTTAAATCATAATTTTTTGGGTCTGTGAAAAACGCACTGTTTTCCCAGATAGCAATGAGTCGGCGGCCCACCGTCGGCGCTCCGGCGGCAGTAGAAGCGGCAGAATGGCGACATCGCAAACACTTTGGACGGCGCAAACACTTTGGACCGTTTTATTTAAGGCGGCCCTTCCGCGGCCCGCTGGAGGCAAGCGCTATTTTCGAGCGATCTGCCGCCGCTTATTCTGGCTATATATATATATAATATTTAATATTTATAGCATGCAGTTTATCAAGAATAATGATTGCTCAAACCAGACAAATATCCATTTGGCATTTTTATTCCACATTTCAAAGTACATTAACTGTCATTTAAACAAGATGTGTCAGATCACTGAAACATAACAGAAAAATAAATAAATCAATATACTAACATGCAGGTTTCTTATTAAATTTTGGTAAAAAAACAAACAAACAAAAAAAAGCCTTACAAGCAAATTACAACTCTTGTTCATATAAAGAGGACAGCTCTAGGGTGAAAAAAATTACCTGTAAACATTATGACAAGTAAAGAGAATACTTGATACGAAATAATGTGCAGGATACCAAATAAATCAAAGTATGACATCACATTTACAAGCCATTTCTAACAATAGGTTAAGTGGTAGTAATTTATAGTAAAGCTCTGGAGTAGAATAGACCATTATAGCTGCAATGCTGACCTGTGGCACAAGGACTTACAAGCATTATTTGAAAAAAGAAAAAAAAGAAAGTAATTTCCACAGTTAGTGAGTATAGTGTGACACTTCTGACTTCTTTAGGGGTCTTGATGTTACTGACTGCAAGATAAAGAAAGGATTCCAGTTGTCAGTGATTCTGGGGTGTCAGTAGTCAGCCTAAGTGGTCGGCTGTGGGTCCCTCTCAGCTGTGCGGTGCCTTTTTCTGCCTTAACGGTCAGATGCTCCTTTCAGGTAACGCGAAACATTAACCTAGACCGCTTCATCAGTGGCATCCTGGGTTGCCAGGTTCTTCCGGATGGCTAATTTAGAAAATACAGATCTGTCATTTCATTTGAATTGCATGAGGCCATACACATCTACATAAATATAATTAAAAAAATATCCAACTTACTTTGAACAATGGTCTAAAGGAACATGTCTCTAAAACATGCTTTATCCCCCACACCGAGCTGAAAATCCCAAAAAGTGTTACAAATTACATTTCTCTGAAGCTTCTCATAAATAAATAAAAAATGTGAAAGGCTAAGGATTCAGACTGTAATATATGCAGTACACAATCTTAAATTTTACTTTTTAGATTACTCTATGGCGTTATAATCAGCAAACTTACAAATTGTTCCTGGAGCTTTTTAATCCTGCTTCAAACTGTTGTCAAGACACGGCAAATCTTCCTGGGTGTGTAGGGGGAGTAACAGATCCCCTGACAGGGATAACTCCAACAGACACAACATCGCCAAACTCTGCAAGACGTCACAGCATAAGGGTCTGATCTGCACCTACAGGGTTTCCCAGAATAAAATAGTCAGTCCTGGTCCCTCAACTACTAAACTATGACATTTATATCTAGGTCTACTACATGTACAGGTAGCCCCAGTGGGAATTAAACCAACAACCACAGGTGCTGTTTGCAAGTTGTACCTGATTGCCCAGTGCAAGCAAACGTCTTCAACATTGTTTGTTGAACTTGCTTCACCTGCTCTTGAAGTAAGCCGCTGTCATCCGAAGCTACAAAATGAAAGGCATATGGTAATTTTGGACTTACATCACACACAAAAAAGTACAATTTAAGAAACAGTGCAAGTTCTCACCTGCTCGTGCATTGCTTTCCCTCAGGGCTTGGTTCTACATTTAAAAAATAAAATAAAACAAACAACTAAAGGCACTATTTGCAATACTGTTAAAACACTGGACATTAAGACATAGGGTTAGAATATACCTTCACAGCTGAAAACTTCATGCTTGACACGAGATGCCATTGGAGTACAAGGGCCAACAATAGAGCAATGACTTTCTCCCTCCTATTGATAATCATTGACATGTAAAAATATGTTTGAAGTTATTGCATACATTTAATGAATTGGACTTAAATGTAACACTTAGTTAAGCGCAACATATTACATACCTCCAGAGTTTGTCTGAAGTTTAAAATCATTGGTTACCCGTAAGCCAATCACATAACGTTTGGTTATGGCGTGTGTTATGCGCATGCTCAGCCGCATCTAACTTCCACTGTAAACACATGTATGTAGGGATGGGACGATTACCGGTTTCACTATAAACCACGACAAAATGTACTGACGGTTAGTATTATCGTTCAAAATTTTATTATCATTAAAACCGTGTTTGATTATCGCGATTTTAATAACTCACTGTAAATCCTGTCCAGCCAGCAACAGGCTGACGCAGGCGTAGCGCGCAATGTTGTTTTTTTTATTCGAGAAGGAATGGCGGCAGGCAGTGACCGTACTCGGGAGATTTTTCAGCGTTTTAAGAGGACCAAATCTGAGTTGTGGTCATATTTTGGCTTTTACAAAAGTCCTGAGTGAAACTTAATCGAGGATGGTCACTAGAGTAGGGGGGAAACACTTCAAATCTGCCGAGTCCTCTTGTGTGACCGTCACCCACTGTTTATAGCAAGTTAACTTACCAAAAACTACGTCTGGGAAATAATTGGGCACAAAATGTTGTTTTGAGTTGAAATATTTTATCTCACTCACTTGAAATAAACGTGAAGCTTCCGTGAAGAAAAGTTTGCAGCAAGTGGCTTTGAGCCAAAGACGAACGAACAAGTTCAAACAAGACTATCATTGTACACTTATTACACCGATTTTTTTTTTTACCACACAATTACGGGGACATATTGAATTGAGATTAATGTTTTAAATCTTACCTGTTTATAAATCCATTTTGTACAGCGTACAAAACAATCGCCCAAGAACGGAGACGCAAGACAGCAAGCAAGTTGTATTTGAATGAAACGAGAGCGCGTGCGCGTCCGTTGCGATACATGGATGTGCGCTGTTATAATGCGTTGCTATTGACGACGGTCATTATAAGGAAGGAAATGCCACAGAATATAATCTTTCTTAAAAAAGTGCATAGAGCTGCTTATTTTATTTGTTGTTTGTTGATTTTCAAATATGAAACTGTTTTTAGTGTGAGCATCAGTTCTTTTTTAACACTTTCATCTCGTTTTAACAAAACCGTGATAATATTGATCATCACGATAATTTTGGTCACTATAATCGTGATATGAAATTTTCATACCGTCCCATCCCTACATGTATGATGCGAAAACAAAACCATCGAGCGAAATACCGGAGTGAACATGGCTGTGAACGACTTTTGCAGATTTCTTAAGTAAATCTACGCATCCACAGTACAATCAGCGTCTACATCACGGCTCTCAGCCCGCCCTCTGTTCGTTGATTGGCCGGCTGTTTTCAGGCCGGAGGAAAACGGAAAGCTATGACGCTGTCTCAGACTGAGTACAGAAGCGAAATGAAATTGAGCGGAAGTATGAAAGTCTGACGTAGTCAGGCTAGAGTATTGCATATTCAGTAATGAAACAATAATTGAACTTTGCAAAGCTAATGGAATGTACAACACACCTCAACACCTTTCATCCAGAAACTGCTGCAGCGAATCCCATCAAGTGTCCTAGTGAAAAACAGATTATGATTAAAGGATTCATCATCTTAAAGTCAGCATGAAATCAAATTTTACAATTTGTATTTTTATATGTAATATTGTAGTGTTTATGTAAATGATTCATCTCTGCATTTCATTTTTTTTTTTTTATTCATGTACCCTTATAATCTTTAATCAAATACGTTACCCTTCCCTCCCCCCTCGAAACGACTTCTCTTCCGGTCATGTGCAATGGCGTGAGGGCGTAGCAACTCCCCTCAAACCATTAGGCCACATCCACACGAAGCCAGAGCTTTCCCTATCCGATATTTTTTTTCCCCGTTCAAAAAAAAAATTCCGTGAACACGGCGTCGTCTCAAGAAATATCTGCGTACACACGAAACCACTGAAACCGACTCAAAACTATGTAGTATACATGCCAGACCAGTATGTGGCGCTGTAATTCTGCCACAGACATACACTAAAAACGGAGAAGAAGACTTAAAGCATGAGCATAAACCGCATAAACCTTGCGCGCTGTATACAACAATAATATTAGGCACAGTAGCTTCTTTTTTTCTTTTTTAAACAAGAACTTTGTTGAACAATATGAAAGTCGTTTGTAACTTCCAGTTCATGCCAACTTTAAATAGAAGCAATAGTTTCCAAGACAAAAAAACTTCACAAATAACATCACTTACTTGTACTCAAACTCTTGGCGGATTCTGGATTACTGGGGAGAAACCTGGTTCTAAGAAAGAGGAAACAGAAATTTGATGATAATAATAATAATAATGAATGAAAGATTCCGTTATCCACAATAAACAGACAAATAAATTACACAGATGAAATAAAGGAAAATCAAATGTACAAGTCAGACCCATTTACCTGCTCCCTTCATGAACTTAAAATGATGTTTCTCCCAGGTGCTGTGTGGAGGTGTGCAGCGGATGGCTAAATTGTTCCTTTGTCTTTTTTGCGGAGGTTAAATGGGGGCCAATGGCACATGCCCTTCGCTGAGCCACTCTTGCGGAACCACTGCAAATGGCAGATCCTCCTTGTTGATAAACTGAACAATGTGAAGCATCTAAAATAGAAGACACATTAGCATAAAGTATACTTTTTGATAAAAAAATTTCAGGCAAAATCAACAACATTAAAATGCTCACACCTTCGAAAAAGCAGTAATTTTCACAAGTGGATCAACAGAAAACCATATTCAGACAAACAAAATCATATAAACAACCTACATCGTTATTTTTGTAAGAAAACACCAAAAGTTAAACTAAGTCTTTCTAGATGTAAAGTTTGGCTACCTACTGTAGCTAGATACATTTAACATGTAACGTTAGAACATGCTTGAACTCAGTGTGTAAAAAAGGTGAAACAGCATGTGGTAGCGAACACTGTATAGACTAGCAGCATAATTATGTTTAGTTAGAAAACAACACAAGTTATACTGATCAGTCTTTCTTGTCGTGAAGATTTTGCTAACGTTACCATTCCCACCGTAGTTCAGGAACTGTAACGTTAGTTAATTCGACTGACCAATACTATCTTAAACCACATGTACTCACACTTGTATAAACATACATAACAGTTAAACATACTTAGAAGAAGAAAAAAACTCAACGCCAGGAAGAAACCAAGTAACGTTAGCCTAGCTATGGCAGAAACATGGCGGAAACTTTGCAAACAAGGCTAACTTACTTTAGCTTGACTAGTTAGGCAAGAACAGATTTTAAGAAGAAGAACTAAAAACAATGTCAAAAATGAACATAGTAATATTGCGTTACACAAAAAGGAAAAATGTACTTACTTAAAAGATCGTATCTTCCCTCTCTCCAGTCCAAATACTGAAACCGTGTGACGAGACGAGTAAATCTGCTTCAGTTTTTTAGGTGCTGCCCCTCTCGACCGGTGGAGGTACTTCTCTGTTTGTGCTTTAACACTTTTAACACATTTGTACAGGTCGCAAAACTCGCAATTGCAGACTGCAAAGTAATCCCTTATACATGTAAAAGGTAAAATAAAATAAAAATTGAGCTTGTAAAACAATGAAAGACATAACCACAATTTCCTGGAGTGACAGAGAGACAAAATATTTATAAATATTTCACTTTATCCTTCAGGTCAAAACAGGGATTTTCATGTTTCTCATAGACATTGCCATGGTTGCAAATTAATAAAAAAAATATAAAGCAAACCCAAGATTTTGGCCAAGTTGCAGATGTCTTTCACTGTTCACTGATTTCAAGCATTGGTGAAAAATCTAACTTCATCCATTTATTCTGCTAAATTGTTCATACCATGAATGAAATATTTATTTTAAAAACTAATCAGAATCAGAAAGATATTTATTGCCAAGTAAGTTTTACAAAAGGAATTCTTTTTGGTCTATTGGTGCATCTCAAATTGTGCATAAATCAAAGAAATGTAAAGAATTGTCACCTTAAGTGAATAAAATAATTATATATATTTTACATATTATCGCTTCAGAGTTTCAAAGTAATTTAAATGTAATTTCCTAAACCTTATCATGGAATCAGAGTCAAATCTGTTATAACCCCTAATGGCTTTGGAGCAACAACAAAAATGTATATAATTCACATAATAATTATAATCGCTTTAAATGTGAAAAGTAGTTAAGATGCTGTCAGTTTCACTCATGGCTGGTCGATTTCAAAGCGGCTTGCCGCCAGCCGGCCGCGGTTCATTTAGACGGCGGCAACCGCCAGAGAGAATGAAGTCGGCGGCCCGGCGGCTGTTCGCCGGCGGCATCTCGCAAAATTTGGGAGTGACGTATTCGGCGGCAAACGTTTCATCGCCGCCAGCGGGCCGCACCTATAGCCGACAGCTTGGGGCCGGCGGCAAAAAGAAGCCGTGCCGATATTTTTTGCTATCTGGGTTAGTGCTTCTCCTTTAATGCTAATGAGCTGCTGGTTCACGGCACAGGGGGCGGAGCCTAAGCAGCCGTGATCAGAGCCAGAACAGGGAAGATGAATAATAAAACAAACAGTCACAGTAATGGTCCTCATTTCGACCATAAAAATGCCTACAGAGTCAGAGAATATATGCTGTATGGAGTTGGAAGAGATATAGTTTAGTTTAATTACGATTATAACCTATTTGGCATTGCTTATTAATGCAAGCCTGCTGTAGGACTCCGTCTAACTATCTGAATTGTCTGAATGATGACACAAAATATACTGATGAGTTTAATAAAGTTTACTGTATGTCACACAAAAGATGAAGCATCAGTTTTTCTTCAGAAAATCACTGTTAGAGCTGAGTAAACAGTATAAGAAGTGCATAAGTAACTTAGATAAATTTCTGTTGAGTTGAGGGAGGATTTTCTTTGAAAACAAAATAAATCCACCTCGTCTTCACTGGCTGGCAGATTTCAAGAGTAAATAAAGAGAGCTATGTGAATGAATACATCCAGCTACAACACCTTCAACGCTTGGGAGATGCTTCGATGCTTCTCGTGAGTGCATTGCTGCAGCAATGGCTGATGTGTACAACTTGCAGTGAACTCGATCAGGGTGGGTCTAAGTTATAACGGCAGTGTCAGTCAACACTCGGGGGCGGGGCCTGTGGCTTTAGTGATGTCACTAAAGCCACATTCTGAAAACAGGTCGTTTGGAGAGACTGCTTATGATTTATGGAGATTAAAAAAAAAAGGAGTGAGTGGATTTTTATCACTGTAGGGTGGTTGTGTACACACACTGCCAACACACATTTATGTCCAAACACCATACAAAAGTGAATTTTGCATAATAGGTCCCCTTTAAGGTTATGTCAGTCCTGTTCTCTCTATTGTAAATTAAATTAGTCAGATTACTGAAACTCTCACCCTTTGTCTTTAATGGCTCTTGGAGCTCCTGGTCTTTGAATAGTCAGGCTGATTGGATTAGATACTGATCTATGCATCTGAATGACACTGTTATGCTGATGAGATCAGGGCTGGGGAAATTCCGGTGACGGCCTGACTCCTGTACTTCATTTGCATGCTTTGTTCAGCGTGTCTCCACCTCCATGTAATCCCTCCCCCTTTGAAAGGTATAAACTCTACAATGCACACTGCCTGAGTTAGACTTGGATGACTACAGCGACACACAGCAAGTTCTCAATAAAGAGTAACTTCTGCTTGAAAGATATCCCAACGTCTCCTGGGGCCTGTTTCAATAAGGAGGTTCAACCAACAATAAAACCATAATTCAATCAGTTAAATCTTTAAGCATAAAAGGTTAATGGCTGTAGGCTACATGACTTTACAAGTTAAATAAATATAATTCAGTGTCTATTTCAATGTGCCTCCGCTGTTTCCATGTAGTATAATGCTCTTTTCACATAATTAAAAGTTCTCTAATTCAACCTGTTGCATTTTTTAATTATATAAAATGTAACGTATAGTCTACAATTGTTAATTTATTCGGAGAACCATGATGCAGCCATGGAAGAGACAAAATGAGAGGCAGGTGTTACTGCAGGGTGTTAGGTGAGGTTTTAAAATGTATTCATAATTGTAATGGATTTAACCCAAGGATGGAGGTTGAGTTGCTGCCTGTTCAATGCCAATTTCTCAATCAATAAACAGAAATAATACAATATGCTTAGTTTCTCATAAGCCTTGAGTCCACTTAATAATTGTTTTAAAGCACCTATTCAAGCTCTTTGACTTCAGTAGCAGGGATTCAACTCTCTGACTTCCAACCGACTAAATGTTAACATACATAGTACATTTAATGGACTCATTAGTGCCCGCTGCATGCATCATCTGCACCAGGACACCCCATCACCATCTTGTACTTCACATGCTGGAATCCAGTTATTAATTAGTGGATTTTCATTCTGTAGTTTTGAAATTGGCTCTTCTTGGGTTCAGGAGCTTTACCTTAGACATGCATCACAGCAACCATATTGTATTTTTAGGAGCAGGAACGCAGCAGCAGTATGGAGACAGGAGAGGAAGGTACAGGGCCCGAGGTGAGGTCTTAAAAAGGCTTAAGTGATAACATTTTGTCTGCTGTAAACAGAGATGTCAGTGTGTGAGTATTTGTGAATCTGCAGATCAGTGCTTTGAAACCGTATTAAATGTTCAATCTGTGACAAAACCGTATTACATTTTTTGCCATTTTATTTTGTCGAGTCCAGTTCTGATACTGTACTATATTTTTTTGAGTTATGAAGTTGTCTGAATGCTAGTGTTTGTACATCATGCAGGAGGATCATCAAATGGTTGAGACAGGCAGAAAAAGAAAGAGAGACAAGAGCAGACCGACAGGTAAGAGATGTAGAAGATTAGCCCTTTATAAGCTTGTTGTAAGTGTGGTCTCATTGCTTTGAGTGAGATTGTGACTTTTTTGCTAAAGGGAGTTCAGAGCATGCATGACCGAAGCAGAGGAAGAAACAGGGACAGAGAGTTGAGTGACATTGAAGATTCAATTCAGAGGATAAAGCCATATCAGCCACATCCTAAATGTATACAGACTCAAGTACTTTTTTTGCTTAAGTTTACATTTCCAAGAGAGGTGGTACAAGGAAGGGGTTTTTGTGTTTCTATTGCAAGAAAGTGTATCAAGAAAAACCTTTGCAGCAAAAGCAGAGCCTGCCTTTATAGATACAGGATTTAAAAATTGGACAAGAGCAATTGAAAAATTGAAAGCACATGCAAGTAGTCATACACACTGTCATGCTGTCTCTGTGACTGCAAAAGTAAATCACCCTGTAGATGCCCAATTGTCAGTGATTGCAGTACCAATTTTGGCCACAATCTTACATACGGTTCCTTTAAGCATCAATATCTGCACCATTACACCTACATGATTTATCTAATCTGACAATGTTATTTTTGTTATTATTTATTTATTATTGTTAGCTCCTTGTTACTTATTATATCGCATACCTACCTTAGAGACCCTGCCTGTTTCCAAAGCCTTATGTGACTATTTGTATTTTTTGGGTTACAAATCAAATATTTGCCTTGTAACGTGCCACTCTCCTTTCTGCCCGCAATTACAGGGGGGCTTGTACACTTTTATGTTTCCCAACTCCAATATTTGTATAATAATAAACAGATTGGATGATTTTGTTTATTTATTTGCTGTTTGTGATTCCATACATGTTGTACCACGCCACCATACTGTATGTTAGTTTTATGGTGGTGGGATGGACGTTGATTCATAGTGGCCAATATGTATACAGTATTGTGTGTAAAGTCTGCTACCTTTCAGCGTGACTTGATTGACTGACCAAATCTTAAAATCCCTGTGAAGCAAAAGAGGCAGTTCCTGGGCTTGACAGGTTATTATCATTGATTTAGGCAAGACTACGCTTGCCATGCCGAACCACTCTTCAACCTCACAAAAAACGACATTCCTTTTGTCTGGGACGGGGTTTGCCAGGGTGCTATGGACCTTCTGAAAGGAAAATTAACTTCGGAACCTGTGTTAACTTTCCCCCGTCTTTACTCTACCCTTCTTCATTCATGCTGATGTCTGTGAGCTGTGGGTCTAGGAGCTGCATTGATGCAGAGAGATCAAAATGGTAGAGATGTAGCTGTGGCATACGCTAGTCTGGCCCTGCATAAAGCTAAGAAGCCTGATTCCACACCCGAGAAAGAGTGTATGGCTGTATCTGGGCCCTTGAGCACTTAAGCCCTTATGCTGAGTGTCTCCATGTTACGATCTTCACTGACCACAGTGGAATTAAGTGGTTGATGTCCCATCTGAATCCCACTGGCCGTCTCGCTCGATGGTCTCTCCGCCTTCAGGACTTCGATTTCGACATTGTTCACAAGCCTGGTGCTCGAAACAAAGTAGAGTATGTTGGTGTTGATTTTGTTGGCCCTTTACCTCGTACCTCCAGGGGAAATGCTTACATCTTGATATTTGTCGGCTCATGCGGCAGCAGGCAAACTGCAAACTGCTGAATGATTTTTCTTTGAGTGAAGGCCCCCTGAATTGCCCCGACCTGGAGGCTTCCTGCTCTGTGTAAGCCACGCCCTCGTCAGCCACCAGGGCACCCACCCCGTTGATGGAATATGGCGCGAGGCCACGCCTTGCAGGAAGGGGAGTGTGTTTGCTATGTGTTTGCAGGAACACCATTCTGCAATGCTTCCACCCTAAGTGGTTGAAGGAAAATGTTATGTTATGTGTTGTTCACATAACATAACAAAGTTATGTGACTGTTCAAGTCTCTGTGTCTTTGGATCATTGTTTTCAATAATGTGCTTTTTTTGTCCTTTGTTGTGTATCTTTGGATTATGTTGTGTAATAAATAAATCCAAACAATCAAAAATACATTCTTTCTAAAATCATCAACTCATTCTTTGTGCATGATTTGTCAATGTTAGGGCCTGATAGGTCCTGATAGGGCCATTATGAGAGGGTCTTTGTCTTTCTCAAGTGTGAAACGCATCAATATTTCTGATGATGTAAGAAATTAATGATTTATGCCTCCTTGCATACAGCTTTCTTACACAAAACATGTCTTACCAATTTTAAATCAATATATTGTTTTATCTGAATGAGTATGCAGGATGATTTTCACATAGTTTTGGAGCAAATATTCTAGGCTACGAGATACAATTTTCCAAAGTCTTGTGAAGAATTAATCATTATGGGTTTCATGGCCTTATTTCAGGGATAATTTTGTTTTTTTACAAACCACGTATAAACATCATTCTCAAAACTACAAACTTTTACATACATGCTGCTTACATATTTTTGTAGCAGAGTTTGTGCTGAATACAATGTAATCAGACTTTAGCCACAAAAATGTCACAAGTAACAGAAATAAGCACAAATGTCAGAGCATGTCAGAACACCTCCAGGACCCTGAAAACACCTCAGACCCCAGAGGGTTAAAGAGCCAGATATTGTCTCTCAATGTAAACTAAATGCTTCACAAGTCAAAGCACAGTTTGATGTTCTGCTGATATTGACTGAAAATGCCACTGCATTTCACAAATCTTGCCTTTAATCCCTTCTGATGAACAAGAAAGACAAAATGCATGGTTCACAAGCATCATTGAATACAGTCAAGGCTTTATTAAGGATGTGGATTTCAGAAACCAACAGGCCTCATTCAAAGCTAACACATAACATTGAGTGTCACCAGGAAATTCTGTCAGGGGATGAAATTGGGATTCATGAGGAAGTAAAAACAAGACAAGGCATCAATCTTCTCAACATGATGACCAGGATGACATATTGCCATGTGACAGTATGTCAAACCTAAACAGTAGAAAACAAGATTCAAAATCAAATATGAGAAAGAGCACAGTTCCAAATACTACTAAAATAAGTATTAAAAGAAGTACATTTCAACTAAAAGAAATGTCCAAATATTTGATGGCAACCCTCTAGAGTACCACGCTTTCATGCAGTCTTTTGAACAAGTAATTGGGGAAAGACTGATAATACTGAAGATAGTATGAAGGTAAAATGATGCCATAAAGTATTGCATGCGCAGGGTAAGATTTGTGAAAGTGTACATAAGATTGCAAGTGTAAATTAAATTTGCATGCGCAAGAGAAGATTTGTAAAGGTGTAAATCGCCTTTCAAGTGTAAGAAAAAAATATTTGCAGCATTTAACTGTTATTCGTAAGTGTAATTCATGTATTGTGAAGCTGCAGCTTCATGCTAATGCAAAATAAATAGGATCTGTATTCCTCTGACTTCCATTTTTCCGCGCTTACACTTTTGGCACGGTTTTTACGCTCAAATACGGCCAAAAGTATTGCAGGCCCGTGAACAGCAATTTGCGACCGAAAACAACAGAGTTAGGAACTGCAAAACAGATTCACTGCATAAAATCAAACTTTGTGTAAAAAAATAAACTGTTGCAAATGTCTAAATGTGTGCAAAGGGCAACAAAGTTCCTGAAATAACCCAATTTGTACAGTTACGTCTTTCTACCTGCGCTTCCAGTTTTGGCACGATTCTCTCACTCATTGAGTTTTGCAAGCGCGAAGAGGAAGGCGGGTCCACCTTCTTCATGTAGCCAATCAGATGAGCTTCTCGCTGACTCTATAGTTTTACTCTTATCTGATTGGTTCAATAAACACGCCAGTCACCAGAACACATCTTTATCTTCATTTGGCTCAGAAACCTTCTGGTTGCCGAAATGGTACTTTAAATCACTTGGAGCTGTGGCCGTAAGGTCTCCAGTGCCTGTCGAGGCGGCAATCCCCAAACCCAGTGGTGGACACTGGAAGTAAGGGATGCCGACAAGTTGAAGAAGGAGTCCTATCGGGCCTGGCTGGCTTGTGGGACTCCTGAGGCAGCTGACGGGTACTGACAGGCCAAGCGGACTGCAGCCCGGGTGGTTGTGGAGGCAAAAACTCGGGCCTGGGAGGAGTTCGGTGAGGCCATGGAGAAGGACTATCGGTCGGCCTCGAAGAGGTTCTGGCAAACCATCTGGCGCCTCAGAAGGGGGAAGCAGTGCCCTACCAACGCTGTTTACAGTGGAGGTAGGTGTCTGTTGACCTCGACTGAGGATGTCATCGGACGGTGGAAGGAATACTTCGAGGATCTCCTCAATCCCGCCATCACATCTTCCATTGAGGAAGCAGAGGCTGAGGACTCAGAGGTGGACTCATCCATCACCCGGGCTGAAGTCACCGAGGTAGTCAAGAAACTCCTCGGTGGCAAAGTACCGGGGGTGGATGAGATCCACCCTGAGTACCTCAAGTCTCTGGGTGTTGTGGGGCTGACACGCGTGGCAGTCGGGAACAGTACCTTTGGACTGGCAGACTGGGGTGGTGGTTCCTCTTTTTAAGAAGGGGGAACGGAGAGTGTGTTCCAACTACAGGGGGACCACACTTCTCAGCCTCCCCGAGAAAGTCTATGCCAGGGTACTGGAGAGGAGAATACAGCTGATAGTAGAACCTCGGATTCAGGAGGAACAGTGTGGTTTTCATCCTGGTCGTGGAACACTGGACCAGCTCTATACCCTCTCCAGGGTGCTGGAGGGTTCATGGGAGTTTGCCCAACCAATCCACATGTGCTTTGTAGATTTGGAGAAGGCATTCGACTGTGTCCCTCGCGGCATCTTGTGGAGGGTGCTCTGGGAGTACGGGGTCCGGGGCCCTTTGCTAAGGGCTGTCCGGCTGACAGAATTTCTAGGCGCAGCCAGGGGCCGGAGGGTGTCAGGTTTGGGGACCACACGATTTCATCTCTGCTCTTTGCGGATGATGTTGTCGTGCTGGCCCCATCAGACCAGGACCTTCAGCATGCACTGGGACGGTTTGCAGCTGAGTGTGAAGCGGCTGGGATGGGAATCAGCACCTCCAAATCTGAGGCCATGGTTCTCAGTCGGAAAAGGGTGCTTTGCCCGCTTCAGGTTGGTGGAGAGTTCCTGCCTCAAGTGGAGGAGTTCAAGTATCTTGGGGTCTTGTTCACGAGTGAGGGAAGGATGGAACGGAAGATTGACAGACGGATCGGTGCAGCTTCTGCAGTAATGCGGTCGCTGTACCGGTCTGTCGTGGTGAAGAAGGTCGATTTGCCGGTCAATCTACGTTCCTACTCTCACCTATGGTCATGAGCTGTGGGTGATGACCGAAAGTACAAGATCCTGGATACAGGCGGCCGAAATGAGCTTTCTCCGCAGGGTGGCTGGGCGATCCCTTAGAGATGGTCACTCAGGAGGAGCTCAGAGTAGAGCCGCTGCTCCTCCACATCGAGAGGGGCCAGCTGAGGTGGCTCGGGCATCTTTTCCAGATGCCTCCTGGACACCTTTCCGGGAAGGTGTTCCGGGCATGTCCCACTGGGAGGATACCCCGGGGAAGACCTAGGACACGCTGGAGGGACTATGTCTCCCGGCTGGCCTGGGAACGCCTCGGTGTCCCCCCGGAAGAGCTGGAGGAAGTGTCTAGAGAGAGGGAAGTCTGGGCATCCTTGCTTAGACTGCTGCCCCCGTGACTCGGCCCCAGATAAGTGGAAGATGGATGGATGCATTCAATTGAAAGAGGAATGTCATACACACCTAGGTTGAGTTGAGGGTGAGTAAATCATGGGTTAATTTACCTATCCCTTTTTTAGGAACTATTTTGTATTTTTATAACTATCCCTTTAAAATGCTTCCTCAATGGATGTCCCAGCACTGCGTAGTAACGCAGTTGCGTGATCGAGATCTGCCCACGAGTAAACCACTGTCTGGTATTGCTCCGAGCTGATAAGCTGTTTTTGCTGCGCAGCTCAAACGAGTAGCAGGGTTTCATTCTTGCCGTGTGATGTTTCTCGCATGCAGCAGAAATGACAGCTCTCTCACACTGGCAGGAAAAGGTTGCAAAATATGGAACCCGGTGTTGTTTATTAAATGTTCTGATCTGCCTTTGCTTTTTATGTTTTATTTTAATATACTTAAAATAAATTTGTATATTCATTTATTTTGGTTTTTTTCCACAAATGTATGACTTTTGGAAGTGCAAATTGATTGCCATGCAGTTTTAATAAAGTTGAATTAACGTAACCTTCTGTCATTTTTACTCTTCTAAGTGTACACTTAGGTGTTTTGTTTCTAATTTACGGTTAGGCCCATTAAATAATAATAAGGATAAACAATATTTAAAAAGTATAGGCTATAATTATCAAACATCTGACTAATTAAAAATTAACCTCAAAACATAACATGCTAAATGGGGGATATCTAGCATAAAAAAAATGTATTGTCAGAATGTCGTCTCTCAGTTGTTGAATTTCGCGCAGACGTTGCCACAACGTAAATGTGTTTGCTCAGCCCGATCTCATGAAAGTGCGAATACGACGAATTGTATTTGTAGTTCTTATGAAACGCAGTTTTCGCGTGCATATGATACGAACAGTTGATGGACCCCATTGACTTCCATAGTATTTTTTTTTTCCTTACAATGGAAGTCAATGGGGTCCATCAACTGTTTGGTTACCGACATTTTTCAAAATATCTTCTTTTGTGTTCAGCAGAAAAAAGAAATTCATACAGGTTTGAAACAACTTGAGGGTGAGTAAATGATGACTGAATTTTAATTTTTGGCCGAACTATCCCTTTAATGGCGTGTAATAGGCACGCACTCAGCACCCCTAATCCTAACCAAGGGGTTTACAGTGCGCAGAATATGCACGCAAAAAAAAATATTTTTAGCGTATAAATGGCACGAGAAATAAAATTTGTGGTATAGATACGCACTTTCATGAGATCGTGTTTCATAATCTGCTACTGGGCCGGCCCTCTGTCAAATTTTAAAACCCAGTGTGGCCCTTGAGCCAAAAAGTTTGCCCACCCCTGGTCTAGAGCCCTGTATTGTGCTGTAGTTCTGCTTGTACATTAGCACTACTGTCAGAGAGCGAATTTGTGTTGTTTTTTTGCATTGATCTGAACTGACAAATTAGACATTCCTGTTGGTTGAACACAAGTTAATAGATAGTCAATCAACAAAGTGTCCTGTGCTCACCACACACCGGCTATAGGTGGAGAGGAGAGATTTGGCTATAGGGAGATGTGTGTCTAACTTACACAGAAGAGACTTTGTTGCTCAGCACATGAAAACAAACTACTTACTGTGATTTCAGACTGTGGTGATGTGGTTTCTACACTGTATGGATCTTCATGTGTCGCTTCAGGTCACTTTTAAAAGAGAAACTTGTTCTGCACTGATCACACGTGTGCGGCTTCTCTCCGCTGTGGATCCTCTCATGTCTTTTCAGATTTGATGATGCACTGAATCTCTCGTCACAGTGTGAACACTTGTAAGGTTTTTCTCCAGTGTGGATCCTCTCATGGATTTTCAGAGATGATGATCGACTGAATCTCTCGTCACAGTGTGAACACTTGTAAGGTTTCTCTCCAGTGTGGATCCTCTCATGTGTTTTTAGATATGATGAGTGATTGAATCTCTTGTCACAGTGTGAACACTTGTAAGGTTTTTCTCCAGTGTGGATCCTCTCATGTGTTTTCAGTTCTGCTGACTGACTGAATCTCTTGTCACAGTGTGAACACTTGTAAGGTTTTTCTCCAGTGTGAATAATCTGGTGCAGTTTTAAATGTTCAGCTGTAATAAAAGTCTTCTCACACTCAAAGCACATGTACTCTCTCACACCAGTGTGAATTTTCTCATGTTTAAGTAAATATGGCAGCTGTGAAAAACTCTTTCCACACACAGAACATGAATGTGGCTTCTCCTTCGTATGAACTCTCAGGTGTCTCTTTAGCTCTGATGCTCTAAGAAATGATTTGTCACATTGATCACATGTGAACGCCTTCTCTCCAGTGTGGGTCCTCATGTGTTCTTTAAGGTGTGGAGATCCACTGAAATCTTTCCCGCATATATCACACTTAAAAGGCTTCTCTCCAGTGTGGATCCTCATGTGTATCTTCAGGTGACTTTTAAAAGTAAAACTCTTCCCGCACAGATCACACGTGTGCGGCTTCTCTCCAGTGTGGATCATCTCATGTGTTTTCAGATTTGATGATCGACTGAATCTCTTGTCACAGTGTGTACACATGTAAGGTTTTTCTCCAGTGTGAATCCTCTGGTGCAGTTTTAAATTGTTTGCTGTAGTAAAAGTCTTCTCACACTCAAAGCACATGTACTCTCTCACACCAGTGTGAATTTTTTCATGTCCACGTAAATATTGCAGCCGTGAAAAACTCTTTCCACACACAGAACATGAATGCGGCTTCTCCTTCGTATGAACTGTCAGGTGTTTCTTCAGGTCTGATGCACAGACAAATTTTTTGCTGCACTGATCACATGAGAACGGCTTCTCTCCAGTGTGGATCCTCATGTGACCATTAAGGTTTGCTGATATTGTGAAACTCTTCCCACACCGATCACAAGAGAACGGCTTCTCTCCAGTATGAACTCTCATGTGAATCTGAAGACTACAGTTGCTTGTGAAACTCTTTCCACACTGAGTGCAGGTGAAAGATTTCTTGGCTCTTCTTTTCTTTAAAAATTTATTTTTAGTCTTTGAGCGACTCAAAGGTTTTTCTCTAGGTTTGACATGATGTTCCTCCTCCACTTCACTCAGTTTTTCACTCTCCTCGCTCTCTTCTATCAGGTCTGACATGAAAGAAAAAAATATTAAATTAAATTTTTAGTACATCATAATAATTCAAAGAGAGAAATATAAAGTGAAAGGCCCTGATGTAATGGTAGAAAGTAGACAACTGTTATAAAATATTATCATTTCATGCCTTTTTATAAATTGATTGTGTCCTTGAAACTTTCCATGAATTATGTAAATTTATCTTCCAATTAGGGCTGCAACAACGAATCGATAAAATCAATAAAAATCGATTAATAAAAGTTGGCAACGAACTTCTTCATCAATTCGTTGTGTCACGCGATTATTACGCCAGTCAATAATTCGCGGAGATGTTGGAGTATAAATAAATTTGAGTTGAGCGCGGAGCAGAGCTATGAGGCGCCGGACTGGACAAAAGCGAAGCAAACTCTGCACGTGAGCGACACTGCAAAAGAAGAGAGACCGAGTGTGTCCGAGAGAGTGCACGCACGAGAGAGACCGAGTGTGTCCGAGAGAGAGAGTGCGCGAGAGAGAGAGGCCGAGTGTGTCCGAGAGAGAGAGAGAGAGCGCGCGAGAGAGAGAGGCCGAGTGTGTCCGAGAGAGAGAGAGAGCGCGCGAGAGAGAGAGGCCGAGTGTGTCCGAGAGCACGCGAGAGAGGCCGAGTGTGTCCGAGAGCGCGCGAGAGAGGCCGAGTGTGTCCGAGAGCGAGCGAGAGAGGCCGAGTGTGTCCGAGAGCGCGCGAAAGAGACCGAGTGTGTCCGAGAGCGAGCGAGAGAGACCGAGTGTGTCCGAGAGCAAGCGAGAGAGCCCGAGTGTGTCCGAGAGCGAGCGAGAGAGACCGAGTGTGTCCGAGAGCGAGCGAGAGAGACCGAGTGTGTCCGAGAGCGAGCGAGAGAGACCGAGTGTGTCCGAGAGCAAGCGAGAGAGACAGCGTG
The DNA here is from genome assembly GCF_951802725.1 of Rutilus rutilus. NCBI lineage: Eukaryota > Metazoa > Chordata > Actinopteri > Cypriniformes > Leuciscidae > Rutilus > Rutilus rutilus. The sequence continues at coordinate 16,661,192 of NC_140209.1, read as the reverse complement.
TGTCTGGGCATTAGTAAATTGGTACATAGTAATATATAATTACTATATAAGAGGCATAGAAGCTTGATAAATGGACAACAATATAAATAAAAACAACAATTGAATCATTACCACTGAACTAGCAGACTGTGAATCAGATAGACAGAAGATGAAAACACTTTCTTGTCTGTCCAAAGTACCACAACAAGGTGAATATTTTTTCCACAATTTACAGCACTGAATTTTTCATTCTTTACTCTGGAAACTTCACTATATGCTTGGAAAGGATTAGCTGCAAAATACCTTACACACCATACCAGGTGGTCAATCCATTGTATTTGTTTTTGATATTCTATACATTGTATTTATAATTAATATTAAGATAGACTAGAGATATTATCTTTTGTGTTATAATTATTATTAATGCTATTATTACCTATTATCCATGCGCGAGACTTGTCTTTTGTGTACATGTGTTTGTCAAACATTGTTAAAGATACAACATCTTGGACAAAAAAACAAAACAAGTTTGTAACTGTAGTGTAGAGAACAAGTTCTGACATTCAAACAAATCCTGTTAAGTTTTCTGATTTTCATTTTTATTTATTTATTATAAATTATTTATTTGTTCTGACAGCTAAGGTCCCTTTAAACAAAAATATACATTTTTTGTTGTAAAGCTTACATGTGTATGTTTTTTGCACTGTTAACCCTTGCTGTAAAAAAAGGCGTAATTCAGACAGTATCATACCATTTTCCATTAAAACAGTAATATACTGTAGAAAACAAAAATAGCCTACAGGAATATACTGTAAATGAACAGTGCTCAAAATCGACACTCAGATGCTGTTTTCCCAATCACACCCTATACCCTCATTCACTATTCCCTACATTAGTTCACTAATATAGTCCACTTGACAGAGTGAATGAAAAGAAGAGAGTGAATTGAGACACTGATGAACACCTGATAAGCAGAATCACTGAAGGACAGAGAAACAAAGAGAAACACAAAAACTACAACTGACTTCCAGTAACACTGAGTGTGAAACCAGTTTACAAACCAGTTTACGATTATTTCTTTCATACATGTACAAAAGTTCTTGTTGAGAATTAACAGAGATTTAGTTAATAATAAAATTTGTTGTCACCATGATGGAGATCAGTATTTGCTATAGTTGGTCTCTTGTCCCTTGACTTCTTACCATTCATCTCTCTCTGACTGCTGTAACAGTGAGTTTATAAAACACATTTGATATGGCAAGAAAAAGTCAAGAGGAAGTTTATAAGGTGTTTTTGTTCTTTTTTGATGATGTCACAATCATCTTGGACTATCTGATTTTCAGATTTGTCCTGTATATATTCATTGAAATTATGGGTATGTCATATTTAGCATATATCTGTCTATCTACAAAATGAAATCAATATATCTGTAATCAGGTCTTCTGAAAAATAACAATTATATAGTGCATTCAATTTTATTTTACTCCTGCTTGGTTCAGACACATACAGACAGACATCAACAATCAGCACATGAATCGCAACAATGGTGAAAAGTTTCATGTCGCAATGCATGCTGGGTTCCAGGATAATATAAAACTCCCAGCATGCACTGCTGCATGAATAATAATAATATATAAAAAAAGAAATATTGCCACCATTGTTGAGATTAATGTGCTAAATTGTGATATCTCTGTGTTTCTAAAATATAGTGTAGCTCTGTTTTTTTTGGTTTATGCATGATGTGTTTAAAAAAAAAAAAGAGTCATAGTAATTTATTGCTGTAGTTTCACAGTGGTGCTAATGTAACACTTTTGACTGAGGATTAAACTCTGAATGAATAAGAATTAATTCCTTAGTGAATGAACAGGCAATATGATGATTTTGTCATCATAAGCATTACAACTGCAATCATTCATAAACTGTGTGTGTGCACAAGTGTGACTTGCAAAAACACAGCTCAAGCAGCAAAAGAAAGATGAATGTTTTAGCATCAGCATCCCAACTAAAACAAGCACTGATCTCTGTAATGGTAACTTCAAACAAACATTTTCAATAACAATTTCTGTATGACAGAAATAAAGTCATACTGGTTAATAATAAGTGTAATAATGTGTAATGGCTGGAAGTCAGTCGTAGTTATTGTGTTTTTCTATTTTGTGTTCTTGTGTTTCTCTTTCCTTCAGTGATTCTGCTTGTTAACAGCAGGTGTTCATCACTAATGCTCAACAATCACTTACATATTCACTTAATTAACTCACTGCAACACTGTCTCAATGTTACTTTTACTCTTTGTAGTGTGGATTTTCCTGTGGGGTTGAAAGGGTTAACAGTGTAGGATAAAAAGACACACCCACAAAATGTATTTTAACAGTAATAAACTGTAAGTTATAAAACAGGTATATACTGGCAACACTGTTGCCAGTAGTTTACTGTAAAATTTCGTTTTTTTGGGTCACCATTGTGCTGAAGAGTAGAGCCTGTGCTTCAGTCCAGGAGAAGATCTACAAACATTGATGATATGCTGCATGTTGCTTTATTTAACAGGCGGTGACTGTGTAGTTGCTGGTCCAGTGGAAATCTCTTTATTTACAAAAGTTTTGTTGTGGTTTCAAATGAAAGAAGTTCACAGTAATACTTTGCTCACGTTATTAATCCATTATACATTTTAGTTTAATACATTTAAATGACAGTTGGTCAATTTAAGGTTTCTGCAAGTGAAATTAGTTAACTCGAGTTTTAGTGCATTTTACAGTAACATACTGTAGATTACAGTAAAGAACTGCACAATTAACAGTAAAGTACTGGCAACAGTGTTGCCAGTATTTTACTGTAAAAAAACCCGGTAAGGTCTAACAGTGTGTGTTAGTCCATTTTTTTTATCATCACTTTAACAGTTCAGGGATGTGCAAGGAGCAACCTCTGTTTGTGCACTTTCTGAAGATTTTTTGCACCGTCAGTTCAGTTTTTGAATAAAGGGTTGGAAACACGACCTTTGCCGTGTCTATAGAAATCTCACATGCTCAAGGTGTAAAGCCGCCGCAGCTTCAACTAGTTTTAAATTAACTACATTTTTATTATCATTATCTGTGTCCTACATGTTTCACTCAACCCTGTTACTCCTGACATGATGATTTTCCTCCTTTCAAAAACAGAGCATTACTTAAAGCTACAGTGTGTGCAGAATTATTAGGCACGTTGATTTTCTGATCATATTTTATTTCCAGGAACATTTTGCCAATTCCAAACCATATTAAACTTAATAACTACTATTCATTTTCTATTTAATCATGTATAAGTGATATATAATTGTTCATGAATGCTGGAAATGAAAAATGTCTTATTTTCAGGTGTGCAGAATTATTAGGCAAGTTTTCTTTTACAGATAAAATAAGCCAAAAAAGAGATTTAACAAAGACTGAAAAGTAAAAAATTATTAAATCCCCATGAGAAGAATGCAAAACTAATGCAATACTAGAGATTACAGTTAAGGCATGACCATTGGACAGTGAAATGCTCATTGGGTCAGCAGGGTCAGACAAAAACAGGTGGAGAAGAAAAAACACATGTTAACTGCAAAAGAATGAAGAATTAAGGTGAAGAATTAAGTGTGAAACCATCAGGAACCCTTTAGTCTTCAGCGCCACCATTTTCCAGAACTGCAACCTACCTGGAGTCTCCAGAAGAGCAAGGTGTCAGGGTCTCAGAGACTTGGGTTAGGCAAAGAATCCTAAAAAATGACCCCCTCTTAATAAGAGTCACAAGCTGAAGAGTAGTAAAATACATGAAGACTGTTTTTTTATAGGCTTTATAGACAGACAGATTGAGAGTGACTCTTGAAGGACCAGCACCACATCCTCTTCTACCACTGTTTGAAGAATTCATCTTCCAGAATACATTTTAATACGTTTTGGAAGTTAATTTTTAGTCCATCTCTGCAAAACGGACTTCAGGGTAGGAGATGGACTAAAAATAAACTCACAAAACGTATTAAAACGTATTCTGGAAGATGAATTCTTCAAACAGTGGTAGAGGAGGATGTGTTGCTGGTCCTTCAAGAGTCACTCTCAATCTGTCTGTCTATAAAGCATATAAAAAAACAGTCTTCATGTATTTAACAACACTTCAGCTTGTGACTCTTATTAAGAGGGGGTTATTTTTTAGGATTCTTTGCCTAACCCAAGTCTCTGAGACCCTGACACCTTGCTCTTCTGGAGACTCCAGGTAGGTTGCAGTTCTGGAAAATGGTGGTGCTGGAGACTAAAGGGTTCCCGATGGTTTCACACTTAATTCTTCACCTTAATTTTTCATTCTTTTGCAGTTAGCATGTGTTTTTTCTTCTCCACCTGTTTTTGTCTGACCCTGCTGACCCAATGAGCATTTCACTGTCCAAAGGTCATGCTTTAACTGCAATCTCTAGTATTGCATTAGTATTGCATTCTTCTCATGGGGATTTAATATTTTTTGACTTTTCAGTCTTTGTTAAATCTCTTTTTTGGCTTATTTTATCTATAATAGAAAACTTGCCTAATAATTCTGCACACCTGAAAATAAGACATTTTTCATTTCCAGCCTTCATGAACAATTATATATCACTTATACATGATTAAATAGAAAATTAATAGTAGTTATTAAGTTTAATATGGTTTGGAATTGGCAAAATGTTCCTGGAAATAAAATATGATCAGAAAATCAACGTGCCTAATAATTCTGCACACACTGTACACTGTGTAGGATTTTCGCCCATCTAGCGGTGAAATTGTATATGCAGGGTTCGTACACCTTTTCCAAGGTCAAATTCAAGCACTTTCAATGTCCATTTTAAAGCTTTTTCCAGCACCTTACACCATCGTAAATTACATACAAATACATAGTCAAAATTGTTTTTATCACATTAAAAGAGATAATGCTATAAACAGCCAAAAATGTGTTTCATAATTAGATATTTAAGCAAATCACAAGTTTTATTTTTCAAAATGTATCAAGGTCTAAGTAGATAATGCCTATGAATAATACTTTTCAGTATATTAATGTCCAAATATTGCTTCCTAGATAATGTGATTTTCAGGCTGTAAAACTCAAGTAATTTCAAGGGCTGAAAATACGAAGACATAGGATTTGAACAGAAATAATTTACAGACCTTGGTTTTGGGACACATTCTTGATATAGACAAGGTTTGAACAGAATCTGAGACAGTGCAGCAACAACCTGTAATTCCATTTGAACCCAGAAGACTCTGACAGTGCACAAGCACCTGCCTGATAAATAGCCTATATTACAAAACAATTTAAAAGTATTTAATTGCCAAGACATATACATTTATCTACTGGAATAGAGCAGTGTAAATATTGCATAAGGCCATCCTCAAGCTTACAGTAGGCTACTTGTATGACATCTGACATACAATTTCTGTTCAGCAATAAACGACTGTTGTTATGCACTGGGCTGATGTTTGCAGGTTTTAATTTGCGGGTAGTTAACCCTCTATTGCATAGCGTTGCCATATGGCAACAATTACTTTATCTTAGTTTTCTAAAAAGCTGTGATATAAAATCTATGTTACAGTTAGTTGTGAAAAGGGGGTTTTAGACTTTGAAGGAAATACAATTTATGAGGTCACATGACCAGGATATCCTGTTTGCCAGTCCTTTTTGCTCATGGACATTGACAAGTGCAAACATCACTGTCTGGGGCTCCCGAAGATTGCCTTTTATTCAGAATTTTGGAAAATTTTCATCAAATGAAAAATTGAAATCACTATCTGGGGTAAGTAAACTTTAATTTTTTTAACATTAAATTCAGTTTTGATTTTATATGTTTTTTTTGTAATATGCTAAAATACATTTGTTGCCATATGGCAACTATATGCAAATATGGAAACGTCCTGGTGCATTCAACCTAATGGAGTCCCATTGACTTATAGCATGAAACTACTCTGAGACTATGTTTACAACTTTTGCTTATATTTTAAAGGTATATTTTTTTTGTGATTTAAGCTATTTTGTAGGTTATCTGTAACATATTACCGGTATCCCATTTTCTGTGTGCGTGGCTGCTTTACAGAAGAGACTGCCAGTCCCAGATGCCAGATATTGCCCATTTCCCACTGTTGGACTTCAAAATCCAAGTGGCCTCATGCTTGTGCATGGAGAGCAAGGTGAGCAACAAGAGGAAGGGGAGACCTTCACAAGCTGTTGTGGTGGGGAAAAATAAAAGAGGGCCCCAAAGCTTTGTCCCACCAGATCCTGTCCGCAGAGACCGCACAGACCACTGGCCCTTGCATGCATCTGAGAAGGGCAGATGCAAAATGGCAGGATGCAAGGGCATTGTGAGAAGCAAGTGCTCCAAGTGGCAGTTTTCCTCTTCTTCACTGCAGAGAGAAACTGCTTTGTTGACTTTCACTAGGCATGAAGAGAATGAAATGAAATGAAACAGCAAAAAATGACTGAATGATATGAAACGAAAGAATAGTGTATTTCAGTGAGACAGGTTCCAAGTTCCTGGTTATTATTACCAGTGTATTTCAGATAACTGTTGAAATTATATAATGTTTTTACTGTATAAATGTTTGTTTAAACATTTCACTAAGTATGAGATGGATTTGTTGAGTCTTGTTTTAAATAAAATGAGTTGTTTGAAAAAGATTTTGATTCCACGATTTCCACGATTGCATATTGTTGCCATAGGGCAACCCCCCTTTAAACTTTTTTTTATATTTTTTTATATATATCTGTTATTTAGCTCATTTTAAGTAATAAAAACATGCAAAATATTTTTTACCATGTCTAAGTAATATTTCATGCAATAGAGGGTTAATGTTACAGTTACTGTGCTGTAACTTTGGCTATGTTCACTGCATTTTCCACAAATGAACGTGCCATAACTGACATGTAATACTAACATACATTATCACACCAAGTACTCTCAATCACTAATTCCCCTTTTTCAGACAGGACGCAGAATGCGCTGTGCTATGAAATCCATTTTTTTTAAATGGCTTGCGCCGTGCGAGGACGTTTTGTTACTGCGTCGACCAAAGCATTGACGAGCTCGCGCGCACGCCGCGGTTAAAAATAGTTCAACTTTTGCCGCTGCGTCCAATAAAAACGGGGCTTCCAAACAAGCGCTGAAATCAAAATGAAAACCCCGCCTACTTTTGCTCTGGCAAGCGTAGCACTAAATCGCTCTGTATCTGAAGGGCTACATTTCATTTCTCCATTTAATAAACAAACTATTCAGTCAGATAGGTATTTGTTGTGAAAGAAATACAGTTACAATTTCAAGCCTTTTCAAGCATTTTATCCCAAATTTAAGCACTTTTCAAACCTTGAAAACACAACATTAAAATTCAAGCATTTTCAAGGATTTCAAGCACCCGTACGAACCCTGAAATGACTACCAACTGAATATTAATTTCTAGCCCCTACCATTCCGAGGACATTTTAACTCCTACAGTGGCCGCATTATTGCAAGATTAAAATGGCTTCCAGTTCGACTTCGTCCATGAGTGTTCCTTCAAGTGATGAGGTTACTTTAGAAAACTATTACAAATTGCATTTAGTCAGTTAACATGCAGGTTATGACCTCTATGTAAACCGAATAATAGTTTTACGTTTTCATTATTTTGGTACCATTTCATTGCTAACATCAGCTATCGGGTTCCTACACAAAAACCACCTTTAAAACTGTGACACTCATGAAATGACATCATCTGGGCTCTTTCTACTGCATGATGGGAAGACAACAGAATAATCTCAATCCAATGTCTCAGTTTTTACACAAACTGTAGCGTTGACTGTATTCATCAACCCTGTTACCAAAGTCACTGTAAGAAGAATCTCTATAACTATGAATAACTTGTATGATATTTGACAAATACAACTTTATCAGTAACTTTACTGTTTACTGATTATTCCTAAAAAAATAAAATTTTGTAAACTATGTTAAAAATAACAAAAATTCTTGTAATGTTGTTGCAAATTGGGAACTTGATATAAAATAAATGTAAAATAAAACAGTTAAAATAGTATTTAGTTTGATCTGATGTTGACAATCAATATAAAAAATTCTCAAAACTCCCTTTACTGACCATTTGTTGAAAACCCCCAGAGCATTCTGTACCATTTCATAGTTTAACTGCATATTAAATGTGATGAAGTGCTTGAATGTTTCTAACATGAATGTTCTTCAGCATCATGAATGAATGAAGAATAAACACCAACCTCTTTGTTCTTCAGGATCAGTGTGTTTCATTCTGCAGGGTTCTGGATCACTCATGTTCTCACTGTCCTCTTTAAAAGGACACTCCACCTCTGGAAAGATGAATGTGTATTTAAAATGGGTCATTTATGTAGAAGAAATGTGTAATTATTTTTGAATTTGGAGCTTTCTAGACTGAGAAAAGCCAGAAAATGTATTTTTGGCTCATGTGGATGAAAGACAACAACTCCCAGAATGCAATTGCTTCGCTGCTCTACTCCCAAGCCACGCCTACCGGTTAGAGAGCAGTTGTAAACAATAAAGCTAAGCTAAGTTACTAGTAGTCTAGTAGTCTAGTGACTAGTAGTCACAAAATGTCCGGGATTCGGCTTTTGCGTTCTACAGTCGCCATTCATTGTGTTTACTGTGGCGAGCAGGACGAGACTAGGGCCGCGGGAGAACGACGCGGGGCCGGTGGCGTGATTACTGATGACCGACACCTGTGAGGCACTGGTCTCGTATCTCTCACGGAGGAGCGGGTTATAGGCTTGTTTGAGATGCACCTTGCCTCAAAGAGGCAAGAGAGTAGGTGGCTGCAGTGAGAGGAGGAGTAAAAAAAGAGCAGGCAAGCCGGACAGTTCTCTCTTCTCGCAGTGGATCTGACACCTGCGAGATCAAAGACGGATATCGCGGGATTTACCGGATTCACGCTCGTGCACAGTGTTGCTAATAAACTGGATGGAATTTAAGTTCTGTTGCTTTTATATGTAAATAAATATAATGAACAAGACACCCAAAGTAGCCTACTTATTTAATTCCATTCCAAATACATGTTTATCAGTCTTTTTCTTTAAAGGGGGGGTGAAATGCTATTTCATGCATACTGAGTTTTTTACACTGTAAAAGAGTTGGATTCCCATGCTAAACATGGACAAAGTTTCAAAAATTATTTTTTTTTAATTTTAAGTACGTTTGAAGGAGTATTTCTGTGCCAAAAATTGTTCTTCCGGTTTGTCACAAGTTTTGGAACGTTTTTTTTCGAGTATGGGTCTGTGTGACGTCAGACGGGGCGAAATTTCCTTATATGGGTCCTAAGGGCACTTCTCCCGGAAAGGTGCGGGCGCACGCGCACTCGTAGACCAGAGCAAGAGAGCGAAAGCAGTTCGCCATCAAAGCGCTCTGCTCGGCTTTTGGAAGTCAATGTCACCAAAGAAGTGTGTTTTTGGTTGCCAGGGCAAGACAACCCTGCACAGATTCCCAAAGAAACCAGCGTTAAGGGACCAGTGGATGGAGTTTGTTTTTTCAGAGCATCATCAACGGAGCTGTGTAAGACTGTTTGTTCCCTGCATTTCGACGATGATTGTTTTATAAACAAAGCCCAGATCGGCTGTTTCAAGATTAACAGGAGATTGAGTGAAAATGAGCATTTCACCCCCCCTTTAATAGGCTACAGACATGTGTTTTTTTTTTTTCGTGTTTTTTTTATTAATATTACATTGCATAACCCATAGAGATTGCACTGAGATACTTTGGGAATATTACCACATAATGTATACACATAAAACATCAAACATTTTAAAAGAGAACAATACATCACGGTTGTTTAAACCAATGAACATCAAGCTGTGTCGTCAGTAAGTCGTTTCCCATTATGATTTTGATCAGCGCAGTCAGTGGATAGCAACTGCGCTCGACTGCAGAATCCGACAGGTGCGCCTTGCGCTCGCTAGAGATTTTTGACTAGGGCTGGGCGATATGGCTGAAAACTGTATCACGATATAAGTGTTTCATATCGGTCGATATCGATAATTATTGAATTTTTTTATAACATATTTAAAATAAGGACCAGTCCAGGAGACAAATATATTACATTTAAAGATTTTTTATTTTAAACTTAACCTACCTCTGATTATAATCCCATCAGTTATAAAGGCAGAAATGTCAACACGACCATGGAAAACTCAAAAGTCTAAAATCACAATGAACACTTAACAATTATCTCTTAACATTAAGGTGCAAAATTAAAGAATACGTAAGAAATGCTTTATAAAGGGCTGGGCAATATGGCAAAAATATAATATTACGATTTCTTTCTATAAATTCTATAAATCTATTTCTTTCTATTTTCTATAAATTATACATTGATACTTATTAAAGCTATTAATAAAGTTATTAGTCAAGAGCAGTGAGTGATTTTCTCTTTACATTTTGTTGTTTTATTAACATTAAAGGGATAGTTCTCCTAAAAATTCTAATTTTCATAATTTACTCTCTCACGTTGTTTTAAACTCGAATAAGTTTCTTTCTTCTGTTGAAAATAAAAGTTATTTGGAAGAATGTGGGTAACCAAACAGTTGATGTACCTCAGTGACTTCCATAGTATATTTTTCTCCTATGGAAGTCAATGGGGACCAGCTACTGTTTGGATACCCACATTCTTCAAAATATTATTATTAGAAAATATTAGAAGGTTATAAATACAGGTTTGGAACAACATTAGAGTGCGTAAATAATGAGATAATTTTTATTTTTGGGTGAACTATCCCTTTAAGGACAAGCGGCAGCGTGTTTACTATTACTACTGTCTCTTTAAGAGCTGCGCGCGACGCGTCTATTATACACGCATTTGACAAGCAGATTTTCTCTCAATTTTCTCAAGTTTGCTTTCACTTTAGACATATCCGACTAGTTTATGTAAACCTTGTGTGTATATAACAGTATTAGCAAAATAAGACTCGAAAGATAACTTAGTATTCAGGCGCTGGTAGACAGGCTTTTAGTGCATGTGAGCTTCACATGTATGCGCTGAGAAACGCACACGCTAGAACAGCGCATAAGCACGCGAATAACAGAGAAACTGACGACGGTCTTGCATAATCTGCAGACGACATTGGTCTGACTACTTTAAGTCAGGCGAGCTGACTTTTTCTGTTTTATCTAGTTACTAGAGAGTGAGTGCCTTTGTTCATGCAATCAAAAAAATAAAATAAAAAATTATCGAACGTTTTATCGAACGCATTTTTTATTGATATTGATTACGTGTCTATCGCGATACATATCGTTATCGTTTTATCGCCCAGCCCTATTTTTGACATACGTCAGCATGACATCAGAGCAAGGCGGACCGCACTCGGACACATTTCTAACCGGCATGCATCTCGCGCTGATCACCGGTGATCGATTCTGCGCAGATTTTGCTCATCTCAAACAAGCCTATTTTCTTAGCAATGGTAAAATGCACATCAACCGATCACGTCAGCGGCCTCGCGTCTTTCTCCCGCGGCCCTAGCCTCGTCCTGCTCGCCACAGTAAACATGATGAATTGCCAACATGATGATGTAATGCCTGGTGCATCACAGACCAGCACAAGACGAACAATTGTGGTTAAAAAGTATACGTTTGACTGTGACTGATCATTTTGCTAGATAAGACCCAATTCCTCAGCTGAGATCGTGCAGAGCCATTTGAAGCACTTTAAAGTCTTTTGAAACTGCATTGATTTGGACTTCAACATCTTGGTTATCATTGAAGTCCATTGTGTGGAGAAAAATCCTGAAATGTTTTCCACAAAAAACATAATTTATTTTCCACTGAAGAAATAAAGACATGAACATCTGGGATGGCATTGGGGTGAGTAAATTATCAGAATATTTTCATTTTGAGGTGAACTACTCCTTTAACTATGGGCTTTTACATTAACATTATGTAACATGAAATAAACCATCTTCCTTTCAATAGTTAACATACAGTAACATGCATGAAGCAAAATGTATGCTTTACATCTGTGCTGTTCAATGCCATTGGACATCAATAGCTACAAGAAATGTTTTAAATTAACACATTATATTCTAAACCTGGTATTTGGAAGTCCATACCTGTACAATTTCAAAAAGAGCAAAAGTTTAGGATTCGATTGTCAATCAGAATCAGTCTAACATAAGAAAAAGGACAACTGAAACATGTGGGCTGCATCACAAGATGATGACTGGCGAGCGCTAGCACACAGCAAAACAAACCACGAGGTTAGCCATTTTAAGCTCTCAAAACAGCAGTTCTCGACACATCTCGACTAAATGTATGTGCACTCATCATAAAATACACGTACAAGTTACCATGTGCACTAAAACTAAAGTTACAACAGGTATATTTCAAGCTTACATTGGACTGATGTGAACACCCACCTCTCTCGGTCAATTCCAAATACTCCTCGCTGCTGACTGTAGCGCGGTGACGTCACGTATGTGTTACCACGGTGACGCGCAAATTTACATAATATTTTAAAAAAAATGTTACCTCTAAAGTAATAATGAAAGCAGCAAAAAGGAGTACATAGTTTTAACTATGCCTGATCTAAGGTAAACTTATAAGGAATTTCAGAGTATATTGTGTAATATCTGTGTAGTATTTTATTTAAAGTTTTTCACATTCTGTTGCACTTCACTGTCTAAATTACAAAATTACTGTAAACATAATGACACCTTTAAAATTTCTTACTTTAATCATTCCTCTGTAATAGTTCATAATTGTTTATTTTTGTGCATTATATAGGCTATTATAAAACATTTACTCCAATAAAGTAGTTTGAATGAAGTTAAACCAACTACAGTACATTGTTAATCTCTGTATCCCATTTTATGCATGCCAACTCAAAAAAAAAAAAACTAATAACACTGATCAATTTTATTTCAAAACAAAGATGATAATTGTATAAAAGAAATATGTACACATACAGATAATCAAATACATACCTGTACATCAACACACACACACACACACACACACACACACACACACACACACACACACACACACACACACACACACACACACACACACACACACACACACACACACACACACACACACACACACTCCAGTTCACAACACCTAATTTGTATAAAATACAGAACAAACAATATTGAATCATTTTGAAGAAAGGCATTAACATAGTACAGAGTCATCCAAGGAATTTCTTTTTTAAGTATTTTATACATATAGGAAGATGTTAGACAAAGATACTGTATGTTTGAGTGTTATTGGCTTTGCCTGTAAAGTACCTAAGAGACTTACTTTGTTTATGAACAACATAAACTAGTTTAAAAAGAAAGTTTGTCAAGAAAGGCTAACTTTAGGTTGGCTTGAGAAAGCCTAGCCTGAAAGTTTGAAATAGTTTTAAAATCTTGAAGTTTGAAGGTTTTCAGTTTGAAGGTCAATGTAGTTTTCAAGCTGAAAGTTTCGAAGGACGGAAAGACAGACTTTCTCAAGTACCCTTTACAGTACTCACAATTTAGATTTAAAGAACTTACTGTCCAGCCATATAAAGTGGGCCTCTTCTCTGGATTTGGGCTTGCTGACAACGTCCCTGGACATCTTGCATGTCAGTGAAAGCAAAATACAATGTTTAACTCCATTACTTTTTAATTCATTTTACCACACATTTATTTAACATAACTTACAGTACATGCAATACATTCAGGAATGTAATTTTTACAGTACGATCTGATACTGAGGAACAACATTTATTTTGCAGTACATGCAACAATCAACTACATGACTTCATTAATTTAAGTCTTTCTGCTCTATTTGAAGACATCTTTCAAGCCTTTATTTGTTTAAAGGTGAATTAAGACTTTTACATATCATTTTAAGATTCGCTGAAACCCTGTCATTTTGAATGCTAACATATAGGCTAACATATCATAAACATGTCATAACTTTTTTTTAAATATAAAACATTTATGACGCGCTCTATGGCATCTCTTACAATTAAAAGCCGTTAACACAAAAGCACAATTGTTAAAACAGCATAAATATATATATTTTTTTATTGCTTTAAACAACAAAACAATACATACATTTTAGAGCCAGGCGAGCAAAGAAAACACACACATATAATATATATATATGTATATAAAATGTATGTATATACATGCCTCCTTAATCACACTGTTATCATACTTTGAATATCCAAAAATTACATTTTCAAAATGCAAAACATAATTAAAGAGTAAATTTTCCTTAATAAACATAGACACCTCATACCATCACTTTTTCACATGACTACAATGCCAGAAAATGTGGGTTCTGTTTCCAAGTGCAAAGAGCAAAAAGTGCAACTTACATCAATGTCTAAAAGCATAAATAATGCTCATTGACTTACTGCTCTAATCCATCGCTGGAAGTGATTGAAATGAACTGTGCGTACGCACGTGTGTATTATAAACAGATTTTTGCGCATGCGTGGTAACACATGTACGTGACGTACGTGACGTCACCGCGCTACAGTCTGCAGCGAGGGGTGTCTCGAATATTCAGTATATGATCAGCACTCTAGCCTCTATCCAATAGAGGGCGCACTTATACAACAAACAACTCTCCCAATACCTATGAAATGACTGAAAAATACAAGACTCACATAAAACTCACATACCCACAAAATAGAAAATGAAAGGTTGCAAAAATATTTGTCATTATTTAACGTGTTAAATAAGCATTTATGTCTATCTATCTATTCATCATACAGTAACTGATGCCAATTCATTCATTTATTTTATTTTTTTTTAATTATTATAATTATTATTTTAATTATTCATTATTCATTCATTTTAATTATTCTTATTGCTAATCCTAACATTATTCTGCTTCTTCATTAAAATCCAGGTATCTAGAAATATAGAAAAGAATATAAATAATTTAAATTCTTCCAAATATAAATAATGGTAAGAAAAACAGTTAAATCATCAACACAGAAATAAACATACATAGTAGCCAACAATTTACCCTCAGTCTGTTGACACCAATGAAATGAGCTTTAAGTGACAATTTACAGGAGATCTGAAGACATCAGCATAATAAATGAGGTGAAAACAGGAACTATTGTCATGAAATAAAGAGTGTTTTCAGCAGATCTGTTAATATTGATGAGCCTCAGACTATCAACACTCATTCAACAAGCCATTCAGGATCATCAGCAGATCATCTCACTTTATTCTGAGTGTTGCTGTTAAAAACTGATTATTTGAGTCAGGATAGATGACACTCATCTTCATCAACCACTACAGATAAATAAAGACAGCAGCAGACTAGTTTGATCTGATGATAACTACATTAATCACTATAAAGTTAGATCATTAAAATAATAACATTTTATAAGTGCAGAAACTGAAAATTATCATAAAACTTTTAAAAATAAAGAGCACCACAAAGCACTATTGTTGGCTCATTATAGGCTCAATGTAAAGCATTTAGCAGTCTCTGTTCCAGTATGACACTTGAGATCTGTGGGGTAGATAGTGTGGTGCTGGGGGATATTGAGCAGACATAAGTCGTCCAGTCAGAGATGAAGTACACTTTAATGGACTGAGGCTTGTAGAGGCAGAGTAGTTTGGAGTGTAACGTAGTACGAGTGGTTTTGTATATGAACGCACTCTGCAACAACAACAATAACAACGGGACACTAGCAAAGTCTCATGGATTACTGGGATGTATGTGTATGTATTGTTAGATATGTCCTGGTGCGCTTTTGCGTGCATTTACTCATCATCTGGTTACAGGTGGTATACCTTGTCTGTACCATCACCCTTTCATAAACCACCTATAAGCTCTCCTAGCTTCTTTGGGAGACCCATTCACTATACCCAATTGATTCTGTACCCCCAACTGTATTACTGTAATGTTTGAAGTGGTATTGTGAATAAACTCAGACTCAAACTCTGTATATTCGTGCAGTGTGCGCATGTCAAAAAATATATTCTGAGTTGCAGCTTGTGACATATAAATGCGCACATCAACCCGATCACTTTAGTGTTCATGTAAACACAACGTTCGGATTCGTCAATTAAAATGAATTCAGTCCGATTGAAACGAAAGGTGTGCATTTAAACATACCCGGTGTCATAAGATTTTCAAGATTTTAATGCCGACATTTCAATTGAGCACCAAATCGGTCGCAAATTGGATTACTCCAAGATAATTGAAGAGTTTGCAATAGCCAAAGCAAGAGAGGTCCTCTTTTAAATGGTGAGGCTACTGTATTAATTAATTACACCTGTCCTAAGTCAACAAGGAGGTTCAATATGTAATAAGTTGCCTTTTTCTTTGCAAAGAATTGTAGCGTTTCATAACTGCAGGATGTTTCACTTACAGCAGCCTTAGCATATTGACATCATGAGCCAAGTAATATTGTTTAACACCAATTACCAGTGTGCACATTAACATTCTCATTTATCTCAAAAAAGATGAGTTTAATTATTTATGTCCAGAGTTCAGATAGCTTTACTGCTTGAAACTCTTTGTAAAGTTAAATTAAACTGTGGTCTTCCCCTGTATAAGTAAGCATCCGTAGACACAAGTCGCATTGGTGTGACGTCAACTCCCCTCTTCGATTGATTGGCTAGAGGAGGAGCTGTCAATCTAGAACTAGTGGACCAATGGTGATGCTTAAGCCCGCCCTAATTTACATGAAACTCGAACGGCAACATTTGGTAAAGCAAGTGCAGAACATAGAAAGAAGAGCGTAGAGAAAAACCGCACAAGCGTACAAAAGAGTCAAATATGAGCAGAAAATGCAAGAGAGCACAAAGTACAGAGTAATAAAACCAAGGAAAACATACTTTTTAAGAAAGCATGACCATAAGTTTAAGTTTTGTGCAAAATAAATTTTAATGCGTTTAAAGTTTTTATTCATGCTTGTTATTTCTTGATTCACGCTTATTATATTTCCGTGACCACGTTGTTTGCTATTCTGATCATTTTGCATTATTTTTTTCAGTTTATATTCAGTTTTTAATATTTTTAACAGTTTATTTTTCAGTTTTCAATATATTTTTACATGTGTTTTTAAATTTTTGATTCACGCTTATTAATTTCGATACGTGGCTGCAATACTTTAGATGGGATATTGATCCCATACTTCCTATCCTAGGCCGAGATATATTTTGGAAACACAAGCACATTTGGTCCAATATCTCCGCCCACAAACGTCAGAATGACATGTTACTGGTCTCGTTTTAAAGAGATTACACAGACACCTCACATACCCCGCTACAACCTTCCCATTACGAGATCGACTTGTCACACTAAATACAAAATAACACTAATGTCTCCATTTTCTATATTTTTTCAGCCCTGGAAAAAAATATGCACTATGTACTTTTACTTTCGTTTTCTTTTTGGATTACTCCTCCAAATTACCACGTTTTCAGACTTTAAAACACCACTGGTCTGTTTACTTTCCTTATGGGCTTTACTTCCTATTTAAAAAAAAATTCAAAATAGAAGTCCCGATTTATAAACACAACTTTAAATGTTACAATTAAAGCAAAAACAGTACTTTATCCTGTTCTATTTCTTTATTTTACTCGTATTTACATTTTATTTCTCCTTTACAACAGTTCCAAATTGTATTTTTTTTCTGTTTATTTTTAAATAACAGCCTTAAAATAACGCTGCTCTGTTTACTTTCACTTTCGCTTTTACTTCCTCCTCCGTTTTTAAATAAAATTCACAATTTCTACATTTTTAAAAGAAATAACATTTAATATCACAAGCCTAACCCTAATCCTAACCCTTCCTTACATTGACCACATGTGGGCTCTATGTGAGCTTTAGACCAGTGCAGTCGATGTACAATGCACCAAACGCGAAAAGAGCGTCTGGCGCGAGTGATTTCAATGTTAAGTCAATGTAAAGACGCGTTTACACGCGTCTGGAGGTCCCGCGGCGCGAATGAGGCGTTTAGCGCGAACTGGACGCGCGAATTGAGCGTCTGGCGCGTATTCATTCATTCGTTACGCGCGAATGATTTTATTTGGTGCTTTTTGTGCATTCAGGCGTTTGACGCGAATTCGCGCCTGCCGCTCAAGTTGAAAAATCTGAACTTTGGCGTCAGTTCGCGCCGCGTTAACCAATAGGAGCCTTGCTGCTACCACGTGGTGGAGTGACGGGATAAACTCATGCTTGGAGTTTCATTCATTTAAATGGAGGATTTTTTTTTTTTTTTTTTGGCAGTGAGCAGTCACCAAGAGCTCTACAATAGCAGTTCCTATTTTTACCGAGACAGGAATAAAAAAGGACCTCGCTTGGAAAAGGGTCAGTGAGGAGATCGGGCAAACTGGTGAGTTGTCTACACATTTCACTTTTGAGCCACGTCATTGACCTTGCCGCTATATTCCCGCTATACTTTTCGCTAACAAGATAATGTGTTTATTCAGAGGAAGTTTGCAGAAAAAAATGGAAAAGCCTCAGGGACACGTACCTGAAGGAGAAGAGGAAGGAGATGGAGAAGAGGAGTGGGTCAGCAGCAGGGTCTGCGAAGAGGTGGAAATTCTCTCAGATCTTGGGATTCCTCGAGGCCCAGATCAAAGAGGACTACCACCTCGAGGACCATGGACAGCCTGAAGAAATATCAGGGGAGACAGTGACAGGTGTGTTTCCAGTGAAGCCACATTACAAGGCATTTATGCTGTCATGTTTACAGATGAAGAAATGTAATCTCTCTATGACTATTGTTACCAATGTGTTTAACATTAAAAAATAACATTTAATATTGTCTTGACAGAGGCAAATTATCAGAGAGGGGATCATCCAAGATCCCCTGCCTCTCCTCCTGTCTCCCCAGTCCCTGGTCCCTCAGTCCCTGCTGCTGAACCCACAGGTGAGTGAAGGCAATCGTACAAACAATATTTCAACATGTTACGAGCTCTAGACCCCTTACTAATAATCATTGTATTTGTAAATGCAGACACAAGTAATTAAAGCCTATAACTTTAATTAATATATGTTAAAGCAAGTTCAAAACAGTATCACACTTGCATTTAAATTAAAATTTTAAACCTTCACTGTGAACATGAAAATCAGGTATCATCTTTCTGCCTTCTCATTGCAGTGCTGTGCTGTGTTGTATATTTTTTTATTTCACAGGCCAACAGAGGAGGAGAGCCCGCCGGCGGACCCGTGAGCAGTCCCAGGATGGTCCGTCGGAGGTGGAGCAGGCGTTGATGGAGCTTCTGGCACAACCTCCGGCGCGACCTCCAGCCCCACCGCCACAGTCCACCGATGAACACTTCCTCCTCAGCCTTCTGCCTTTTCTGCAGAGCATGCCGCCTCATATCAAAGAAAATTTTAAATTTCAAATATACAAATTGGCGTTGGAAAACAGCACCACTGTGCAAAATTTGGAGCAATTTGACCCCCCACCCCACAGTACACAGCAAAAACTCCAGTGTTAAATTAACACTCCTGGGAGTGTATATGAGTCCACACTCAAGAGTGTAAAGTGTTAAAATATGAGTGTTAAATTAACACTCAAGAGTGTTAAAGTTAATGAGTTGTGATTGGTGGCAGACACTGCAACATGCTTTATTATTGTCACCATTGTTGAGATTCACAGGCTGATTATTGATGTCTGTGTTTTAAATGAATTTATTTGAATGTCTTTTGATCAGAACAATGTTTATTAAATATTTTGAATTATAAGTAAAATACTGACAATCATAGGCTGAAGAATCACTAAACTGCTGCTAACAAGTTAAACCAAACTATCTCAATAAGGCTCCTTTTTCAGATCACAGCATGATTATGTCAAAACATAACCAACACTATAACATAACATTTTACTTTGTTCATTTAACTGTTATAAATCAATAACAGCAGACAAACAACAGTAAATATTAAAGTAAACATATAATGGTCTAGAGCCCAACTAAAGCAAACACCCATCACCTTAATGGTAACTTACAATTTGTGATTTTCTTCTTCAGTGATTCTGCTTGTTAACATCAGGTGTCTTCAATAATGCTCAATCATCACTAAATTAATCACTTAATTATCTCATTAACTTAAGATCTAACTTGTAGATCCGGTCTCATTCATGTGTCATGTGACTGTTCATAAGCACACTATCGCTTACTATGAACCAGCCTTTGGCTGTTTTTAGTCCCTATGGTGTCCGGTCTATGGGTTAATATCTGGGTTATGAGCTTAGTGACTTCACTATATATATGATTCAGACCCGACAGTGTCCGGTCTTATCAGTATATATATATTCATATATTAATTATGGCTCATTTCTGTGAGCCCAGGGGTCCTGGGCTTCAGTTGCAGCCAGTTACTTATGGTGCGGCGTTTTACATTGCGTCCCCACTGCATATTAGATTTTAGATTAGATTCAACTTTATTGTCATTACACAAGTACAGGTACAAGGCAACGAAATGCAGTTTAGGTCTAACCAGAAGTGCAATAGCAGCAAGTGCAGGATATACAGTGGTTCCATAAGTGCAGAACATGGATATGTACTGAATAAATATAGAGTTGAATACTATTATAAACAAAAATTTACAGATAGATTGTCCTATGAATATAATATACAGATAACTATTACTGTGAACAGAGTTTACAGTTAGATATGTACTGAATATAATAATATACAGATGGCTATTACTATAAACAGAATGTTTACAGATAGATATGTACTGAATATAATATACAGATGGCTGTTACTATAAACTGAATTTTACAGATAGATATGTACTATGAATATATATACAGATGGCTGTTACTATAAACAGAATGTGAGCATAATATACAGATGGCTATTACTATAAACAGAATTTAACAAATAGATATATGTATAAGTTAGGCTAATGAGCAGTATAACAATGGATTTAAAGTAGTGCAAATAAAGTTTGGACAGAAGCTATCCGAGTGAAAGTGCAGTGGAAAGTAATTGCATATTACAGTTAAGGTACGATATTGCAATGTATATATAAACAGTCGGTACTGTAAATAAACAGTCGGCAGTGCAAATTGAGCATATTCCAGTCAAGGTAGTAGTGCAAGATGCATATGTAAACAGTTGTTACTGTAATAACAGTCAGCAGTGCAAATGAACATTATAGTATTGCAAATAACAAAATGGAGGCAGGTGTGAGGAGGGAGAGGAGAGTCAATCAGTATATGAGGGGAGTGGGATCAATGAGGGTTAGAGTTTAATAAAGAGACAGCTCTGGGGAAAAAACTGTTCTTTAGTCTGCTGGTCCTGGTCCGGAGGCACCTGAAACGCCTGCCGGAGGGCAGGAGAGAAAACAGTCTGTGGGCTGGGTGAGAGGAGTCCTTAAGGATGCTGCGAGCTCGATGCAGACAGCGTTTCCTCTGGATGTGCTCGATGGCAGGTAGTGGAGTCCCAGTGATGCGCTGGGCGGTTTTCACCACCCGCTGCAGTGCCTTGCGCTCTGCAACAGAACAGCTCCCATACCACACTGTAGCACAGTTGGTCAGGATGCTTTCTATTGCACAGCGATAGAAGTTCACCAGGATAGTGGAGGAAAGCTGATTCTTCCTCAGTGTCCTCAGGAAGAAGAGGCGCTGGTGAGCCTTCTTGACCAGGCTGGAGGTGTTGGTTGTCCAGGTCATGTCCGCCGAGATGTGGATCCCCAGGAACTTGAAACTGGAGACACGCTCAACAGCCATTCCATTGATGTGGATGGTGTCGTGTGTGCCTCTTGACACTTTCCTGAAGTCCACGATGAGCTCCTTCGTTTTGGTGGTGTTGAGGAGCTGGTTATTTTCGGTGCACCATGTGGCCAGGTGCTTGATCTCCTCCCTATAGGCAGTCTCATCGTTGTTGCTGATGAGACCAATCACCGTAGTGTCGTCCGCAAACTTGACGATGGAATTAGATCCGTACACAGGCTTGCAGTCGGAGGTGAAGAGGGAGTAGAGGAACGGGCTTAGCACACAGCCCTGTGGTACACCAGTGTTGAGTGTGATGGATGTGGAGCAGTTGGAGCCCGATCGAACATTCTGGGGTCTGTTGGTCAAGAAGTCCAAAATCCAGTTGCACATGGAGGTGTTGAAGCCCAGGTCTCCAAGTTTGGCTATTAACTTAGTTGGGATGACAGTGTTGAATGCTGAGCTGAAGTCAACAAACAGCATGCGTGCATAAGTGTTCTTATTGTCCAGATGTGTGAGCACAGAGTGCAGTGCCATGGAGACTGCATCCTCTGTGCTCCTATTGCTACGGTAGGCAAACTGGTGTGAGTCCAATGTGGATGGTAGAGAGTCTTTTAGGTGTGCCAGGACCAGCCGCTCAAAGCACTTCATTACGATGGGTGTGAGTGCTACAGGGCGGTAGTCATTAAGGCACTTCGGGCTGGAGTGTTTTGGCACTGGCACAATGGAAGTGCATTTAAAGCATGTTGGTACAGCTGCTTGGGCAAGAGACAGGTTGAAAATGTCTGTAAAAACCCCAGCGAGCTGCTCCGCACATGCCCTGAGTACGCGTCCAGGGATGTTGTCTGGTCCAGCAGCCTTGTGCGCGCTGATCCTGCTCAGTGCATTGCAGACATCTGTGGAGGAGAGTGTGATCGGTGGGTGGTCAGCTGAGGATTTGAGCTTGGTGGCAGTTTCTCTGTTGTCTCTTTCAAAGCGAGCATAAAAGTCATTTAGCTCGTTCAGGAAGTTGACATCAGTGGCTGCGGGGGTGGAGTGAGAGGGTTTGTAGTCACTGATGGCCTGAATGCCCTGCCACATGCGCCGAGGGTCAGCGTTGGAAAAGTGTCCCTCTATCTTAAGCTTGTAGCAGTGCTTGGCCTCTTTGATGCCCCTTTTCAGATTTGCTCTGGATGTGCTATAGGCTTGTGCATCTCCTGATCTGAAGGCAGTATTGCGTGTCTTCAATAGGAGTCGCACTTCCCTGTTCATCCATGGCTTCTGATTTGGGTATGTGGTGATCTGCTTCTGGGTTGTAACACTGTCAATGGTGGTATTAATATAATCCAGTACAGAGGAGGTGTAGCAGTCAATGTCCGTGTGAGAGCCACTGGTGGCTTGAGAAGCAAACATACTCCAGTCTGTGTGTAGAAACCTTTCCTGGAGTGAGAAATCTGCCCCCGCAGGCCACACCTTGATGGTCTTCACTGATGGCTTCACGCGATTGATCAGAGGTGCATATTTGGGGGTGAGGAACAAAGAAAGGTGATCTGACTGTCCCAAGTGGGGGAGGGGTGTCGCGACGTAAGCTTCAGCCATGTTTGTGTAAACATGGTCTAAGGTTTTGTTTCCTCTGGTGTGACAGGAAACATGCTGGTGAAATTTCGGTAGCACTGACTTTAAGTTTGAATGATTAAAATCACCCGCAACAATAAACGCAGCTTCCGGGTGAACGGTCTGTTGTTTACTGAT
Source organism: Rutilus rutilus (assembly GCF_951802725.1). Lineage (NCBI taxonomy): Eukaryota > Metazoa > Chordata > Actinopteri > Cypriniformes > Leuciscidae > Rutilus > Rutilus rutilus. Next base: position 16,637,835 of record NC_140209.1, on the reverse strand, counting down.
GGCTGCGTGAAGTTCTTTCATAGCAAACTTGGCATCAGCATCCGGGGGAATATAGGCTGCAGTTATAATAGTGGAAGTGAACTCCCGCGGTAGATAAAACGGTCTACATTTAACCATGAGAAACTCAAGGTTAGCTGAACAATGTCTCCCAACAATAGCTGTTATCATATAGCTACGCAATACTAAGTGACCGTTCTCGAAAGGGAACGTACTAGGTTACTAACGTAACCTCGGTTCCCTGAGAGTAGGGAATGAGTATTGCGTTGCCTGCCGCACTGTAGTAACATGGCAAGTTTGTCGCTTCAGTCGATTTAAACTTGCTATAATGGTGAATTTGGGCTCATTTTATAGGCTCTGCCACACCCATTTGGCCCATTTTGTTTTTTAACGATTTTTTGAATGTATAGAAACAACAGCGCATTTATGAATTTTGGAGGGCTCTTATTTTGTATTACAACATCAGAATCTCCTGAAACAATGTAGTTGACACTGTGAGAATGTGTACTCTCCACCTGAGGTGAAATTAGTTTGTGGAAACTCAGAATTTTTTATTTTATTTTATTTTTTATGATTTTCTGAATGTATAGACACAACAGTGTTTTTATAAATTTTGGAGGGCTCTTATTTTGCAACACAACATAGATTGCAAGCTATTGCAGTCTATCTTATGTTACAGTCTTGTAATAGACTATATAAGCAGCATACACACACTATCTAGGACTTCTTATGCAATTTCTAGCCCCTTCTTTCGAGGGCTTCCAGATTCAGTCAAGGCCATTCGGTGCTCTTGGTTTATAATGAGAGCTTGTCTGTCCTCCTTATCTGCTCTCAAACACCTGCATGATAACAGGCGCGTCATTCAGGTCCAATGCATTTACAACATTACAACATGTCTACTAGGACCTATTATTTATAATTAGCTCATTTTTAATTATTCATTAAATTTAGTTTGTTATGGTAACATACTGAATTAACTTTAGATTGCTTTCTCCACTCTTCTGCCAGATAGATGATAGTCATCCTTGCCCAGTTTCTCTTCCATTTTTTTCCCAGTCTTTATAGTCTTCCTTCTGCATATTAAAATATATCATTATCTAATATAATAAATACTGCAATGTTTTCCATAATCTTAATCTATTTTATGTGACTCTCTTTAAATATTATTGGCCTCTATATACTCCATATGCTATCATCATGTATTCCTTGATTAATATCACTCTTAGTTTATGCATATTGTCACTTTTAAATAAGCCAGTGCTGTGTACAAAAAAATAATACTTTCCATTATCATGAATATTCTAGCACTGGCTAGAAGGAATGCTATTGCCTCTTACTTGTAGTAAGAGTGAGAATAGTAAGATTAGTAAGAGTAAGATTTTAAAATGATATAGAAAAACATGGGTTATTTATAAATTAAAGGTTTTCAAAATATTAATTCCATTATCACCAAATAAGTCTCATAAGATTAACTGTATTATGACTTTTAGGATTTGCTTCTGTTCCATTTTCTAAATTACATTCTTACACAATTTATTATATTTTTTTTTCCCCACAAATGTTCATGTTAAACTAAAGTCTGACTACTGTTGCTATAGTGTTTACATTCTCTTTCCCGTTTCCCCAAGTTATTCCAGCTCTAACCAAATGCATATATTCTTTTCCCAATTATCTACAAAATAATAATTTCCAGTAATTTTGTTTTAGGTTCATACTGTAGATTCATTTTATAGTCAATAATCCTCGTAAAAATGCACTGCCTTCCTCTACTTATATATTTATATCAGGACATTCTCTCTAAAACATCTTGTTCTTTCAGTTTGTAATACTGATTCTTTGTATTTGTAGATCTTTGACACATGGTGGCTCATCCGATTTTGTTGTTTTATCCTCCTCGTTCGTCTCTCCCCCATTTCACAAAACTGAGTAAATAGAAAGTTTTTAAAAAGCTAGCTAGCAACTGAACTCACACTGTTTCATCCTGTGGATGTGTGCGACCGACCGACAGCACAGGCGATAGGCGATAGGTTGAGCTTCCAACAGGGACGGACTGGGGCTAAAAAACAGCCCTGGACTTTCTCCCAAATAGGCCCATCATCCGGCCATTCGCCTCTAGCCGTGTGGGACAGACACTAGCCAGGATGTCCTGATACTATGCCACAATACTGTAGCCTATCAGACAAGGTATTCACAGCAAGTAACATCTCAAAACCAATGATGATAATTGGGGTTGTGTTTATTAATGAAGCCTCAGCCTTCAAATAAAAACAAAAATGCCATAAAATACAAATAATGAAATGTCACTGGCTACAGTAACCCAAATTACACAAACTTGTAATTATAAAACATATAGTTAGGCTACTGTATACCAGGGATCTCCAACCTTTTTGTGTGCAAGGGCTACATCTAGAAGGAATTTTTATTTGTTATACTCCAATATTTATTATACATAACATGGTGAAGCTTTTTTACTTTTCACCATCATATGGGAAATAATAAAATATCTTGATATTCTGGTTCAGACTTAAAAGCGTTTAAAAAAAATCCTGAAAACTTATGAAAATTATTTTTTTTGTTTAGTTTTTTTAGTTTTTTTTTTTGTTGATTTTCTATAAACCTATTGTACGTGTTATCAAAAACAGTAGCCCAAACATTTAGTAGCCTATAAATATAAATGAAAAAAATAATAATAAACTGCCATAACTTCTAAACAAAAACATTACTGCATTACATTTAATACATTTATACATAACTGTATTAATATAACAGCATTTTTAATAGTTAATTCATAGGTTTTGGTGTGTAATGTCTTCTAACTGGTTTGTTCTCGGAACAATGTTTCGCCTGTTTTTTTTTTTGTTGTTTTTGCGTCAATATGTTGAGAATATCAGCGCCGTTTCATCTGGCTTTTTACAATCTTAAATCACACAGTCATTTGTGGTTTATAATAGAGATAGAGAATTCTGCGCTGAATTGAAATGCTTCTCAGTGGATCGCGCAGCTCTGTGTAATAATGTTCGCGTGATCGAGATCAGCTTTGTCCGCGATCGCTGTTTTTTGGGCCGAGCTGATAATGCGCTGCTCAGATCAAACAAGTTTTGTTCCGCTTTTTAAGCGTTTGCCATTTGATGTTTCTCATACGCAACGCAAATGACAGCGTACAATCAAAGAGAGTTGGGTAATTTTGTAGAGGCAAAAGTTCAAATTGAAACGTTTAGTTGAAAAGGTCGCAAAATTATACCATTTATTCGAAGTCTGGAACCCCGACGGCAAGTTGGGGCTATTTATAGAATGTGTTTAGCGGGCAACTCACAGGCACCACGTTGGAGACCACAGCTATTCAAATATAATGTAAGCAAATTTAAAAGTGCAGCCTTATAAAATGGCTATAGGCCGACTCTTCTTCCTCAGTTGTTGTTTTTTACACGTAGCATAAGTGATCATATTAGTGCCCCTGCTGTTGGCCTTTTAATACTGCTTTATTAGACTTTTTTTGTGTGTGTGTGCCGACGGCCCTCGGTTGGACGGCCGTTCTGGACTTTTCCAGAACGCACAGATTGTCAATCCGTCCCTGGCTTCCAATCAAATAAATGTAAACGCCTGGCATTGGCCAATCCACTGTTTTACCCAGGGACGGATTGACAATCTGTGCGTTCTGGAAAAGTCCAGAACGGCCGTCCAACCGAGGGCCGTCGGCACACACACACAAAAAAAGTCTAATAAAGCAGTATTAAAAGGCCAACAGCAGGGGCACTAATATGATCACTTATGCTACGTGTAAAAAACAACAACTGAGGAAGAAGAGTCGGCCTATAGCCATTTTATAAGGCTGCACTTTTAAATTTGCTTACATTATATTTGAATAGCTGTGGTCTCCAACGTGGTGCCTGTGAGTTGCCCGCTAAACACATTCTATAAATAGCCCCAACTTGCCGTCGGGGTTCCAGACTTCGAATAAATGGTATAATTTTGCGACCTTTTCAACTAAACGTTTCAATTTGAACTTTTGCCTCTACAAAATTACCCAACTCTCTTTGATTGTACGCTGTCATTTGCGTTGCGTATGAGAAACATCAAATGGCAAACGCTTAAAAAGCGGAACAAAACTTGTTTGATCTGAGCAGCGCATTATCAGCTCGGCCCAAAAAACAGCGATCGCGGACAAAGCTGATCTCGATCACGCGAACATTATTACACAGAGCTGCGCGATCCACTGAGAAGCATTTCAATTCAGCGCAGAATTCTCTATCTCTATTATAAACCACAAATGACTGTGTGATTTAAGATTGTAAAAAGCCAGATGAAACGGCGCTGATATTCTCAACATATTGACGCAAAAACAACAAAAAAAAAAACAGGCGAAACATTGTTCCGAGAACAAACCAGTTAGAAGACATTACACACCAAAACCTATGAATTAACTATTAAAAATGCTGTTATATTAATACAGTTATGTATAAATGTATTAAATGTAATGCAGTAATGTTTTTGTTTAGAAGTTATGGCAGTTTATTATTATTTTTTTCATTTATATTTATAGGCTACTAAATGTTTGGGCTACTGTTTTTGATAACACGTACAATAGGTTTATAGAAAATCAACAAAAAAAAAAACTAAAAAAACTAAACAAAAAAAATAATTTTCATAAGTTTTCAGGATTTTTTTTAAACGCTTTTAAGTCTGAACCAGAATATCAAGATATTTTATTATTTCCCATATGATGGTGAAAAGTAAAAAAGCTTCACCATGTTATGTATAATAAATATTGGAGTATAACAAATAAAAATTCCTTCTAGATGTAGCCCTTGCACACAAAAAGGTTGGAGATCCCTGGTATACAGTAGCCTAACTATATGTTTTATAATTACAAGTTTGTGTAATTTGGGTTACTGTAGCCAGTGACATTTCATTATTTGTATTTTATGGCATTTTTGTTTTTATTTGAAGGCTGAGGCTTCATTAATAAACACAACCCCAATTATCATCATTGGTTTTGAGATGTTACTTGCTGTGAATACCTTGTCTGATAGGCTACAGTATTGTGGCATAGTATCAGGACATCCTGGCTAGTGTCTGTCCCACACGGCTAGAGGCGAATGGCCGGATGATGGGCCTATTTGGGAGAAAGTCCAGGGCTGTTTTTTAGCCCCAGTCCGTCCCTGGTTTTACCCGTTTGGTTTTTACCTCTTTACGGACACATGATTGGATGTACACAACCACGAAGAAAACACAGTAACAGTAGAAGGAAACGGTTTAATTTGAAACCAGGAAAAGTATATTTTCACAAAAAAAAAAAAAAAAAAACGGGACAATTTGTGTCCCGGGAAAGAATATAAAATTTCCGGGACTGTCGTTCAAAAAAGAGAACAATCCCTGGAAAACCGGGACGGGTGGCAACGCTAGATACAACTCAATGCATACAAACATAAAGTTGCATATGTTAGCATGCACAGACATATGCATACTTTTGTGTTTTTGTATTGTTAAATTATAGTGATTTCTACATCCATTTAAGCCCATATCTTATTTCATGTATGGGATGTATTTATTGTATTTTAATAGTTATAAATGTTTTATTCAATACTCTGTAATTTCTTTTAATTTTACAAGCCTAACCAGGGACAGGGGTTGCAAATTAGTCATGGCTATAAACCTGTATGCATGGCATCTACTTTGTATTCTTTATAAAGCAATGTTCTATGCATTTGTCCCTGTCAAATAAACATTAAATAATAATCTATTTCAATGTTTGTTGACATTCTGTTTTTCATTTTATCATTAAATTGACATCATTCCTGATTATCTCTAACTTTAGAAGCTTTTCTTTATCTTAATCATACATTTATTGTTAAATTTCATTTGTCACCTTGTTTTTTTATAGCAAGGATTAAATTCCTTTTATGTCAGAGGAAATGTTCTAATAATTCTAAGTTTCTTTGTCAACTATCCTCACTTTTATTTTTATTTTTACATCTTTAAATGGTTAAACTCCATGTAAGCTTATTTAGACATGTCACTTTGTTTACAGCACTGATTTTCAGTTTGTTAAATAATAGCTGTAAAATTAAAAACATTAATTTCATTTATCACACATACATGCAACTTTTATTAGTATAATATCAACAGCTGTTGTTGCATTTCCATCACTCTGGTGCGTATCTTAATACTTTACATTAAAATAATTTCAGTTAATTAATATTCAAACCTTTCCTTTGTTTTCCTAAATATCCTAAAACTACTTTGTGGTCGGGCTAAAGCAGTCACTTAATAATTAATAATAATAATAAAGTAATAATTACATTTACGCTTCTTACCGTCATTATTGTTGCATACTCAGTTTTTATAGTTCAATTATATCTTTAACATGTACAATAGTAATATTATAAGCCTATTTCTGTCCCCATTTAGGAATTTGTATCCTGTTATCCATCACTTCTCACTTTAATTTGGTCTAATATCTGTAATACATTCTGTTTCTCTACTTTTCTCTAATTCAAGCTAACTTATCAGTTTTATTAATACCAGATCACTGTTTTCTTTAAAATTGTCTGGTTGGGGTATAAAAGATGTGAAGTCCTCCCAACATTTCTTGAATCTTTTAAGCCAAATCAGTAAGTCAGGTTTATTTACCTGGCAATTTGGCGTAACAATCTTATTTTTTTCCAGTTTAAATCATAAGTGTTTGTACAGTATTGTCTGTTGCTGGGATGTGTGGTAAACTGTTTCTGAGTGTCCTTGAGATCCTCCCGTGAGCTCTGTGTACTGAGGAACTGACTCCCTGATCTCTAACGCTTCTTTCATTTACTTCCCAACGAGTCTGTCCTCAGTGCTCAGTTTTACAAACAATTGTACTTAAAAAAAGTCCTCATTGTGATTTTTCCACATTTGACATTATGACATGACATTTACATTTAGCTGACGCTTTTATCCAAAGCGACTTACAATTGCTATATATGTCAGAGGTCGCACGCCTCTGGAGCAACTAGGGGTTAAGTGTCTTGCTCAGGGACACATTGGTGTCTCACAGTGGATTCGAACCCGGGTCTCTCACACCAAAGGCATGTGTCTTATCCATTGCGCCACACCACCCCATGAGAGGCACATTTGAGGCTCTCTAACTGTAATTGTTTGTCAGACGAGCGACTTACAGCTGCATCTATCTTATCTTCAGACCTCGGTCCAAACATTTCAACTGGGAATATCTTTTACAAAGAACAGCTACAACATTTTTAACAGAAGCAATCACAATGGATTTCCTTCATTGCCAGTTTTGATTCGCTGCAACGTGAAGAGCCCAAGACCAGAAATATATGGGTTGCACTATTCATACAAAAATTATGAAAATTAAAAAGTATCTTTTTTTTTTTTATTATGTTCGGGATGTTTTCCATATGTGCATTGGTGTGCACAGATTATGGACTCCTCATATCATTTGATTCAAGAGCTGCAGCCATTTCATTTTGGGTATGTCATCTACGGCTTGTGGGGTGCTGGTAAAATAGACAGATCACAATTTAATTTATAAATTTGTTTTCATTTTTTGCTGAATTGCTAAAACACATTTCTTGAAACCATCACTCACTTTCTCAAAATCTTAAACACAAAAACTATTTTATCTGTGCTCAAAATCAAACAATGCTTTCAGATCATACATACATACATAAAAAAAAATGTAATGTCCAAAGTAGTTACAGAAAAAAATTATATTGTAACAAAGTGTAAAAAAGTTTATTAATGACAGCTTACAGTAGTCAGGTGAATAAATTCTGTATGCACTGCAAGTATAGTATTAGTACACTGTAAATGATTTCTGTTGTTTTCACAGCATTATACTGTTTTTCTCAACAGTTTCTTGCTGTATAACCTATGTACAGTATGTTATTGTAGATTTTGTTGCTTTCACAGTATTATTTTGTATTTTCAACAGTTATGTACTGTGCACACAGTTGACAGTATGTTACTGTAGATTTTCAATGCATTCTGGGAAATTATTAGTTACTGTAAATCTAAATACAGCAGTGCAAATTGACCGCGAAAAACACCACTTCACAATTCCACAAGTAAAATTGCTAGCCTACTAACGTTATCCTTACATAAAACATTTTCAGGACTGGGTGACCATTAACAGTCTTAATTTCTGTCAGTGGGGGGTGCATGAGAGCGCATTTGAGTTTTTCTGTTGTGTCAGTGCATCGATAGACCTGTCGTTTCTGCCGACCTGGAACTTCGTCAGATATGGTAAGTAATAAATCTTAATATTTGTATGCATGGATTCTAGCTAATAACTTTAAAATGATTTAGAGATTATGACCAGGATTTAGATATTTAATTAGGGCCCAAGCCCTGAAAGGGCGCAGAGCCCTATTGTTCTTCTAAGGATTATTAGGGCCCAAGCCCTGAAAGGGCGAAGGCCCTATTGTTTTCGGTAGGATTATTAGGGCCCAAGCCCTGAAAGGGCGAAGGCCCTATTGTTTTCGGTAGGATTATTATTAGGGCCCAAGCCCTGAAAGGGCGAAGGCCCTATTGTTTCCGGTAGGATTATTAGGGCCCAAGCCCAAAGGGCGAAGGCCCTATTGTTTTCGTTAGGATTATTATTATTATTATTAGGGCCCAAGCCCTGAAGGGGCGAAGGCCCTATTGTTTTCGTTAGGATTATTAGGGCCCAAGCCCTGAAAGGGCGCAGAGCCCTATTGTTTTCGTTAGGATTATTATTATTAGGGCCCAAGCCCTGAAAGGGCGAAGGCCCTATTGTTTTCGTTAGGATTATTAGGGCCCAAGCCCTGAAGGGGCGAAGGCCCTATTGTTTTCGTTAGGATTATTATTATTATTATTATTGTTCTTCAAGGGTTCGGGGGCTTTTGGGGCCTTTAACGTGCTCAAAAACTCATGAAACTTTGCACGCAGGTCAGAACCCGCGGCCATTAGGGCCGGGCTGAAGCTGGTACCCGGGCGTGGCAGGGGGGCTCAACAGCGCCCCCTAGAACACAATCTTAAATCTTGGACACATACAAGAACGTATTAGTATGAAACTCGGTACACATATAGATCTCATCGGGCCGAACAACTTTCGCACTCTAAGTTATTAGCTCTGCCCAACAGGAAGTCAGCTATTATGGGTTGTTTGAAAAACGCATGCTCTGGAATTTAATGTACTCCTCCTAGGGAATTGATCCGATCCACACCAAACTCGGTCAGCATGAAGTCAAGACATTGAGGGTGCTAAATTGCGGACGGATTTTTGATATCTCGAACGGTTTGGCCGTGGCGATGAAACGAATTTATAGCGAGAAAAGATAAACAGGAAGTGTGTTATAACTTCTGCATACATTAACTGATCTTGATGAAACTTCCGCAGTGTGTTCGTTTTAAGAGGCCGATCACATGGATGTGACTATTGTGAGTCAAAGTTATAGCGCCACCAACTGGCAGCAGGAAGTGTGTCACTTTCAAAATGCTTTGAAATCACCCTCTTATTTTTACCCGATTTGCTTCAAACTTTATGTGTATAATGTAGACACACGGCAGATGTAGACCTGTGAAAGGTTTATTGATATCTTAAATACTGTTGCCGTGGCAACGCATCAAACTTTAATATTCTTTTCAGATGCTTTTGAGACTCTTAACATACTTGAAATTGGATGAAACTCGACAGACACATCACATTTATTAGCCGGTAGACATGTGCAAAGTTTCAGAAACGGGCGTGGTGAGGGGCTCAGTAGCGCCACCTTTAGTCAAAAATGGGGGCTTAGTTTTAAGTAGAGTCACAAAAATCGTTATGTATATTGTTCTCATCAAGCCGGACAACTTTCTAATTTAGAGTCATAAGCTGTGACCAACAGGAAGTGAGATATTTTGGTTTGAATGTGATTTTTTGTAGAATTCTCTCCCTCTCTCTCTCTGCCTCTGCGTCTCTGTGTGTGTGAGGGGTGGGGGGATTTGTCTTTTGAGTGAGATTTGTTTAAAAATCCTGTTTTTCAAGGTTTCAGGGGCTTTTGGGACCTTTAACGTGCTCGAAAACTCTTGAAACTTTGCACACAGGTCAGAACCCGCAGCCATCAGGGCCGGGCTGAAGCTGGTACCCGGGCGTGGCAGGGGGGCTCAACAGCGCCCCCTGGAACGGGATCCGAACACTTGTCCATAAATCAAACACACTTGCATGTAATGATATGAAACTCGGTACACATATAGATCGCATCGGGCTGAACAACTTTCGTGCTCTAAGTTTTACGCCAGCCCAACAGGAAGTCGGCAATTATGGGTTGTTTGGAGAACGCTTGCTGTGGAATTTGAAACACTTCTCCTAGAGAATTAATTAAATCGCCACCAAACTCGGTGTGCATGAAGTCAAGACATTGAGGATGCTAAATTGCGGACGGATTTTTGATATCTCGAACGGTTTGGCCGTGGCGAGGAAACAAATTTATGGCGAAAAAATGAAACAGGAAGTGTGTTATAACTTCTGCATACATTAACTGATCTTGATGAAACTTCAGCAGTGTGTTCGTTGTAAGAGGCCGATCGCACAGATGTGACTATTGTGAGTCAAAGTTATAGCGCCACCAACAGGCAGCAGGAAGTACATCACTTTCAAAATGCTTTGAAATCAGTGTCTTATTTTTACCCGATTTGCTTCAAACTTTATGTGTACAATGTAGACACACGGCAGATGTAAACCTGTGAAAGGATTATTGATATCTTAGATACTGTTGCCGTGGCAACGCATCAAACTTTAATATTCTTTTTTGATGCTTTTGAGACTCTCAACATACTTGAAATTGCATGAAACTCAACAGACACATCACATTTATTAGCCAGTAGACATGTGCAAAGTTTCAGAAACGGGGGTGGTGGAATGGCTCAGTAGCGCCACCTTTAGTCAAAAATGGGGGTTTAGTTTTTCCTAGAATCACAAAACTTGGTATGTGTATTGTTCTCATCAAGACGGACAACTTTCTAATTTACATGAACCATCTCTGACCAACAGGAAGAGAGATATTTTGGTTTGAATGTGGATTTTCTGAAGAATTTTCTCTCCCTCTCTCTGTGTCTGTGTGTGTGTGAGGGGAGGGGGGGATTTGACTATTGCTTTTATATTGTTAATCAAGGTTTCAGGGGCTTTTGGGGTCCTTAACGTGCTCAAAAACTCTTGAAACTTTGCACACAGGTCAGAACCCACGGCCATCAGGGACGGGCTGAAGCTGGTACCCGGGCGTGGCTGGGGGGCTCAACAGCGCCCCCTTGAACGGGGTTCTAAAACTTGATCCATATATCAAACACGCTCGCATGAATTAATATGAAACTCGGTACACATATAGATCTCATCGGGCCGAACAACTTTACCCCGGTCAAGTTTTACGCCAGCCCAACAGGAAGTCGGCTATTATGGGTTGTTTGGAAAACGCTTGCTGTGGAATGTGAAATACTCCTCCTAGAAAATTCACCGTGTCCCCTTCAAACTCGGTGGGCATGTAGTCAAGACTTTGAGGATACTAAATTGTGGACGGATTTTTGATATCTCGAACGGTTTGGCTGTGGCGAGGAATCGAATTTATGGCGAGAAAAGAGAAACACGGAAGTGGAATAACTGCTGCATACATTAACTGATCTTGATGAAACTTCAGCAGTGTGTTCGTGGTAAGAGGCCGATCAGATGGATGTAGCTATTGTGAGTCAAAGTTATAGCGCCACCAACTGGCAGCAGGAAGTGTGTCACTTTCAACATGCTTTTGACAAAAGTGGGGGGGTTACTTTTAACTACAGTAAAGAAAAAATAGTTTGTATATTGTTCTCATCAAGCCGGACAACTTTCTAATTTACATTCAATAGCTCTGGCCATCAGGAAGTCAGATATTTTGGTCTGAATGTGAATTTTTTTGCAAAATCAGCCTCTGAAATTTTAGTCACTCCTCTTAAACTATTTATTTTATTCGTACCAAACTTTTTCAACATGATGAAACTACATTAAATATGCTAAATTGTGAATGGATAATAAATATCTCAAACGGTTTTGCTATGGCGAGGGATTAAAGTAAAAATCTTCTAAAAATGTAATTATATACCATTTATTTCTATATAAAAGTATACAAATATCACAACTAAACCCATTTTATTCTGTTTTTGCAATTCAAGAAGAATGAAAAAGTTAAAAACAGGCTATTTAGTGCTATTTGGTTCAACAAAAAAGCAAACATAGGGCTATACTGCCCTCTTGTGTCCAAAAGGACATCAAAATAGTATATAAAACTTTTTACCAGGTAGGCCAATATTGTATTTAAATATACATTTATTAGGTATGTGTCTGAGGATATTTTCCCACCGGTTAATCGACGTGTGACACGAGTGGGTGCTTTTAAATCGCTAATATAATAGTGAAAGAAAAATAATGATAATGTTGCACACACAAATCACACACATGTGGGAAAGAATGATGCTTTTAAACAACACTAAACCGCCATTAGGTGTCGCCAGGCATCCATCTTAATAAGCGAGTCATTGATTCATTCGTTCAAACGATTCGTTCAAATGAGTCGATCATGATTAAGACAGATGTTTATGGATTGATCATTCAATCTTTGAGTCAACCGATTCGTTAAAAATGCTGAATTGTTCAGTTATGAGAAAACACGTGATGCGTGATGGTTCTGCCATGATCTTTGTTTAACTATTTTCGCTGCTGAAACAGAACAAAAACAGTCAACATTGCATCTAAAATGTAAGTGACTTAATTGTAACTGTTTATTAACCTGTTGTATGAAATCTAGGGGTGGGAGAAAAAATTGATTCTTAGATGCATCGCGATGCGGACGTGGACGATTCTGAATCGATTCACAAATGTCAAAAAATCGATTCTCTAAAAAAATATTTTTCTAATAACGTAATATTGACGGAAGGCAAAAGGCGGAACTCTAAGCGGACGTGCGTGCAGTCTGTGGCGCGCACATAACAGAGAAGTTTCTTCTGCTCACCAAGGCTGCATTTATTTGATTAAAAATACAAACAAAAACAGTAATATTGTAAAATAGTATTCCAATTTAAAACAGCTGCTTTCTATTTTAATATATTTTAAACTGTTATTTATTCCTGTGATCAAAGCTGAGTTTTCAGCATCATTACTCCAGTCGTCACTGTCACATGATCCTTCAGAAATTATTCTAATATGATGATTGATACTCAAGAAACATTCATTATTATTTTAAATGTCGAAAACAGTTGTGTACAGTCTTTGATGAATAGAAAGTTCATAAGAACAGCATTTATCTGAAATCTAAAGCTTTTGTAACGTTAAACACTACCGCTCAAAAGTTTGTGGTTAGTAATAATTAAAATTTTATTTTTGGGGGAAAGAAATAAAATAAATCAGTACTTTTATTTATGAAGGATGAGTTAAACTGATCAACAGTTACAGTAAAGACATTTATAATGTTAAAAATATATATATTTGAAATATATGCTGTTCTTTTGAACTTTACATTCATCAAAGCATTTTGAAAAAAAAAAATCTGTACACAACTGTTTTCAACATTGAAAATAATAATGAATATTTATTGAGCATCAATCATCATATTAGTATGATTTCTGAAGGATCATGTGACACTGAAGACTGGAGTAATGATGCTGAAAACTCAACTTTGATCACAGAAATGAATTACTATGTAAAATATTTTAAAATTGAAAACAGCTGTTTTAAATTGGAATAATATTTCACAATATTACTGTTTTTGTTTGTATTTTTAATCAATAAATGCAGCCTTGGTGAGCAGAAGAGACTTCTCCTAAAGACATTAAAAATCTTACTGACCCCAAACTTTTGAACAATAATATATATATATATATATATATATATATATATATATATATATATATATATACATATATATGTATGTGTGTGTATGTATATATATATACTGTATATATATATATATATATATATATATATATATAAATATAGCTGCGAGCAGCGATGGAGGGCCAAAGCCGGCGGTACCGCCACCCCGGTGCCTTTAGGTAACTAAAGGCACCGGGGTTGCGGTGCCACCGGCTTGGGCCCGTAATCGCTGCTCGCAGCTATATTTTATTATTATTATTATTTTGTCAACCTTTCGGGCACTTTTGGGGCCCTTAACATGCTCGAAAACTCTTGAAACTTTGCACACGGGTCAGAACCCGCGGCCATCAGGGCCGGACTGAAGCTGGTACCCGGGCGTGGCAGGGGGGCTCGACAGCGCCCCCTGGAATGGTGTCCGAAAACTTGGTCCATAAATCAAACATGCTTGCATATAATAATATGAAACTCAGTACACATATAGATCTCATCGGGCCGAACAACTTTCGTCCTCTAAGTTTTACGCTAGCCCAACAGGAAGTCATTTTTATAGGAGCAATTATGGGTTGTTTGGAAACGCATGCTGTGGAATTTGAAATACTCCTCCTAGAAAATTCGTCCAATCGCAACCAAACTCGGTCAGCATGAAGTCAAGACATTGAGGATGCTAAATTGCGGACGGATTTGTGATATCACAAACGGTTTGGCCGTGGCGAGGAAACAAATTTATGGCGAAAAACTGAAACAGGAAGTGTGTTAGAACTTCTGCATACATTAACTGATCTTGATGAAACTTCAGCAGTGTGTTCGTGGTAAGAGGCCGATCACATGGATGTGACTATTGTGAGTCAAAGTTATAGCGCCACCAACTGGCAGCAGGAAGTGTGTCACTTTCAAAATGCTTTGAAATCACCCTCTTATTTTTACCCGATTTGCTTCAAACTTTAGGTGTACAATGTAGACACACGGCAGATGTAGACCTGTGAAAGGTTTATTGATATCTTAAATACTGTTGCCGTGGCAACGCATCAAACTTTAATATTCTTTTCAGATGCTTTTGAGACTCTTAACATACTTGAAATTGGATGAAACTCGACAGACACATCACATTTATTAGCCAGTAGACATGTGCAAAGTTTCAGAAACGGGCGTGGTGAGGGGCTCAGTAGCGCCACCTTTAGTCAAAAATGGGGGCTTAGTTTTACATAGAGTCACTAAACTCGCTATGTATATTGTTCTCATCAAACCGGACAACTTTCTAATTCACACTTATTAGCTCAGAGCAACAGGAAGTCAGATATTTTGGTTTGAATGTGATTTTTTGGAGAATTTTCTCTCTCTCTCTCTCTGTCTCTGTGTGTGTGAGGGGTGGGAGGGAATTTCCAATTGATTTCAGTGTGTTTCAAGGTTTCAGGGGCTTTTGGGGCCCTTAACGTGCTCGAAAACTCTTGAAACTTTGCACACAGGTCAGAACTCGCGGCCATCAGGGCCGGGCTGAAGCTGGTACCCGGGTGTGGCAGGGGGGCTCAACAGCGCCCCCTTGAACGGGGTTCTAAAACTTGATCCATATATCAAACACGCTCGCATGAATTAATATGAAACTCGGTACACATATAGATCTCATCGGGCCGAACAACTTTACCCCGGTCAAGTTTTATGCCAGCCCAACAGGAAGTCGGCTATTATGGGTTGTTTGGAAAACGCTTGCTGTGGAATGTGAAATACTCCTCCTAGAAAATTCACCGTGTCCCCTTCAAACTCGGTGTGCATGTAGTCAAGACTTTGAGGATGCTAAATTGCGGACGGATTTTTGATATCTCGAACGGTTTGGCTGTGGCGAGGAATCGAATTTATGGCGAG